>NC_143582.1:129744252-130419877 GCF_048544385.1 Mastigoproctus giganteus
AATTTCGTTACTAGCAAACCCTGCATTGTATCCAAGCGGATCCATGGCTTCACTTCAAAAGAAAATAAATCTGAAAATCTATTTTTCATTTTGCCTTTTAAAGAACAAAAATGATCTGAAAATTCTTATTCTTATCTGCAGTTTTTCAGTGAAGGCTTTTAATACGCTTTTCCAGTCTATCACCATAATTAATTTCCCTTTGAAGTTGAAGTGATACTTCATTAAGTTTTCAAAAAATCCAAGCCATATAGTATATGTTGTTTTTGCGTTTGCTGATCTCCTTTGCTAAATCTGTCTCCTTTACTTTCTAAAAAAACTAATTATTGTATCAAAAATGTTTACAAAACTTGTTAGACAGCCATCTGACTTCTGCATGTAAGAGAAGCCTCACATATGTTCTTCATTATCAATACAAAATTTCCTGAAAAGGCGATAATATTTGCTATGTGACTTTATTTTATTGATGGTTTTAATAACTATACTGAGAGATTGATACTACTGGACTAATATTTTTTGCAACCAGATGATGTCGGTGCACAATGCAGTGTATTGAAAGAACTTCGGGACATACTTCCTTTAGGTGGGCTAAAAAAAGTTTGTCTTCCAACCATGGAGGTAGTATCATCAGTGGCACAGGATACCAAATTTTCCAATGGTACTTGTTTTTCATCAAACCATGTTTTTACAGCAGCAAAAATGGATGCTCCAGTACAGTCAGTTTCTAAAGATTTTACAAACAACATATCTTCTTGCAATTTACAATCATCATCGAAATAATGAACATGTGCCATTAGAAGGGCCTTATTGTCAGTAACTGAGGATTCATCAATCTGAATAGAAAATTTTCTCATTGTTAATTTGTCAGTTAGCTGTTCTTCATTGTTAACTGACATCTCATCAATTCGTCTTCGAATTGAATCGTTGCTCAATGGCAATACTTTTAAAATACTAGAAGGATTTTGATGCATCATTGTAGAAATTACTGTCTCTAATGAGGATCATATAACAACAACTCAATTTTTGCAATGATTTCTACAATTTAATAAGACACAATCATTCCATCGACATTTGTTTGTGTGTCTTCTTAAATAAGGAAGTAACAGTGTTACGGTGCTCAAATTTCTGTTTTAAATTTTTAAAAAATTCGATATGCTTACCAACTTTATCAGGATGTTGTCTTTTTAAGTGATCTAAGAGTCTTGATGGTTTCATAGCCCCATTTCAAAAAGAACTATTACATATAAGACACATGGACTGTCTTGAGCTTGAGTCGAATGGGATTTTCAATAAAACCATAAGCCAGATATTCATCCAGATAATGTTAACTTTTTCTTTTCAACACTTGACATGTTTGATGATGGGTTGAAAACTACAAAGAATTAAATAATAAAATATAAACTATTTTTATTTAATTCTCATAGCCTATGTCACTCACAAAAGCACTGTGGATCAAAAATACACAACTTCCACAAGGAAACAATAAATCAATACTAATTGTCACTTAGAAAGTAGAAAAAATAGACTGAAACATTTCCCTCATCCCGTCCATGTATCATATATTGCCCAACGAAACAAAAGAATAAATAAATAAACCACGCTTCTGCCAGGTCCCATCAGGGTCACAGCTGTTGGAAAGGTGCAAACGCCAAGGACTGTAGAGACTTACTTCTAAAAGCACTTAAGCATTAAGTGCTTTTAATGCCCATGAAAAGCAAAGGTGATTGAATTAAATCATGCCTACTATCTTCCTTTTATCAAAATTTCTCACTCGCTCCTGATATAATTTACCTATATATTAAAAATCAGTTGTGTCAGGGGAAAAGAAAACACAATGGGAGAAATCTAATATTAAAGAAAAGATGTCATAGGGTAGTGTTAATTTAGAGAGCCACAAACCATTGTAACAACCATGATTTTGACCCCCCAAGCCAATTTTTGCCCTTTTAGGGGCGATATAGCCCTGTTGAGATTCCCACTGCCCAGTCAACGGGCGATATCACCCCGTTGACTGGGCAGCTTATCAACAATCAAACAAAAAGGAATGAATCTTAAGCTAGGATATTATAATATTGGATTACCTGATAACTACTGTCATGGAAGTGGGATTTTCAATCCCACTTTCAATGCAAGAAAGCAAGGTTATATAGCATCAATCAAAAAAAAAAAAAAAAAACCCTTACCATTCAATCTATCTCTTTGCTCCAAATGTTTTCCGGTTCTTTTTTGAATCTATTTAAGCTGTCAACTTCCACAACGACAGATGGAAGTTTGTTCCAGCAATAAACCACTCTCTGGCTAAAGGCAAATTTCCACACATCTATTCCGCAACTGTCTTTCCTCAATTATGCACCCTCAAGTGGGAAATCTGAGCAAGAGGAAGAATCCCATTAGCACTGAACTTGCTCAAACCATTCACAGCCTTATACACCTCAATCAGATCACCTCGCATGTGCCTAGTCCCTAGATGCTGCAATTTGCAGAAATTAAGCTTTCTTGGTAAGGGCAACACTTTGTTTCACTCACCAATCTTTAGCATTAGCTAAGGCACATGATGCAAGAAAGCAAGCTTATATAGCATCAGCCAACCCCCCCTCCTTCTTATTTCACCCATCCACTCGCTCCAAATGTTTGTCTAGTTCTGACTTGAATCTATTTAAGCTATCAACTTCTACAATGACAGATGGAAGTTTGTTCCAGAAATCAACCACCCGCTGGCTAAAGGTAAACTTCCGCACATCCATTCTACAACGGTCCTTCCTCAATTGAATTTATGCCCTCTAAGGTGATTATTCTGAGCAGGAGGAAGAATCCCATCAGCACTGAGCATGCTTAAACCATGCCGACTGCAACATGCCGACAAACCAGCCATGCCGACTGCAAGGCTTTCAACGATGTCAGAATATATGATGGTCGGCTGTCTTTTTCACAGCCTGGACTGTACTTGTTAACAGGAGAGATTGCTTCTACAGGGATGGGATACACTTAAATAGAAAGGGTGCAAGAATATTTGCTGATGCTATCGAGGCAATGTTAGGTGGGTCGGAAAACTGCTAGCTTGGGGGGAGACAAAGACCTATAGATTGACAGTAGCCACTGGCAGAGGTGAAAGAGATTCTTGCACTGCTTCTATTAGAATGAGCAGAAGCCTGAAAAACAAGATGCATGGTATTTCAGAGACTGCTGGGAGCCATTGCGGTACAAGTAAACACATGGGTTGTGTTAGGGTAGCTAAGAATAGAAACAGGTGCAGGTATACTTGCGTGTACACCAATGGTAGCAGTTTAGTAAATAAATTTGATGAATTTGAGGTATTGCTCAAAACATCAAAGGCAGATATTGTTGGGATATCAGAGACGTGGTGTCACACAGATATAAGGGATGCAGAACTGCAATTTGGGGAGTACAACGTCTACAGAAAGGATAGACAGGATAGGAAGGGGGGAGGGGTTATGCTATTAGTTAAGAAACACATAACAACCAAGGAAGTGAAGCCAGTCGACATCGCTGGACAGTGCAGTGTTGAGTCAGTTTGGTGTGACATAAGCATTGGGAGATCAAAATTGAGAGTAGGAGTGTGCTATAGGCCTAGTGACTCTGATGAGTATAATAAGGAACTGTACAGGGAAATAGAGTGGGCCAGTAAATCAGAGCGTCTTATAATGGGAGATTTTAATTTCCCAGATATTGACTGGAATTTGGGGGCTGGTTACTCACGCACTAGCAGGGCTTTTGTGGATTTATTGGATGATTGTTTTCTACATCAGCATGTTCGGGAGGCAACTAGAGGGAGTAATACTCTTGATTTGATTATCAGCAGTGATTCTTCATGCATTAAGAATCTGCAGATAAATGAACCACTAGGTGGCAGTGATCACAGTGTGCTGAAGTGGGATTTACTCAAAGAGGTAACTACCATTAGGGGTAAAGGGAAGGGTTATTGCTTCCTTAAAGGCGACTACGATGGACTGAGACAGTATTTAAATTCTATACAGTGGGACCAACTGATGATGTTACCAACAGCAAATTCAAAATGGGAAGCATTCAAAGAACTTATCTTGGAAGCTACTAGGCTTTACATACCAACTAAGAAATATTGTTCAAGGTTTAGGCCAAAATGGATGTCAGATGAACTAATGAGGCATATGGCAGAGAAGAAAAATGCATGGGATATTTCCAAATTAACACATGACACAGAAGCCTATGATAGATACAAGTTGATATGCAACCAAGTTACAAAGGAGGTTAGGCAGGCGAAGGCAGATTACGAGAAATCCTTGGCAAGGGATGCAAAGAAAAACAGCAAAGAGTTCTTTACTTATGTAAACTCTAGAAGGAAGGGGATGAATCAGATTGGTCCACTTGGTATTGATGGGTCAAGTGTTGATGATCCTGCTCAGGTAGCTAACAAACTAAATGAATATTTTGCATCGACATTCACACATGAGGAGTTATTCAGCGAGGGGAATGCCAGAGGTGTATTCAACTCTAGCAGTAAGCTACAGAATCTTGAAATAACTGGGAGTAAAGTGGAGGAGAAACTGTTGAAGATAAACACAAGAAAGGCACCCGGGGTGGATGGGATCTATCCAGTTATATTAAAGGAGGCAGCAAAGGAAGTAAGCAAACCCTTAGCCATAATTATGAGAGCTTCCTTGGACTCAGGGGAGGTACCCATAGACTGGAAATGTGCAAATGTGAAATGTGAATTGACCCCAATTCACAAAGGAGGATCAAAGGCTGACACAAGTAATTATAGACCTGTGAGCTTAACTTCTGTTCCAGGAAAATTAATGGAGGCACTGGTTAAAGAAGCACTGCAGGATCATTTAGACAAGACTTCAGTTAGAGCTCAGACACAGCATGGTTTTGTTAAGGGGGAGTCTTGCCTGACCAACTTGATTGGATACTATGATGCAGTCACAAAAGAACTGGATGCAGGGAATAACTTTGATATTATATACTTGGATCTTAGAAAGGCTTTTGATACTGTTGCACATGGAAGACTGCTACACAAATTGGAGCAGTGTGACATTGGAGGCAAATTGCTGCTATGGATAAAGGGGTGGTTGAGGGGGAGAAGACAGGGAGTGGTAATCAATGGACACTGCTCATCGTGGACTAATGTTATTAGTGGAGTCCCTCAGGGCTCAGTGTTGGGTCCATTATTGTTTTCTGTATTTATAAATGATATTGATGATGGTATATCAAGCTTAATGTCCAAGTTTGCAGACGATACAAAGGTTGGCAGGGTTGTCAAGGACACTACTGATACTATGCTGCTGCAACAGGATCTGGAAAGGTTGAGCAGATGGGCTGAGAGGTGGCAAATGAAGTTTAATATTGACAAATGTAAAGTACTACACATGGGAAACAGCAACCCCAGAGCAACGTATCAACTCTGTGGTACTACACTGACAGTGATAGAGAATGAAAGGGACGGGGGTGGTTGTGCAGGCAGATATGAAGTTCTCTGAGCAGTGCAGACGGGCTGCAAGAGTAGCTCATGGAGTATTGTCAATGATATACAGGAATTTTTCCAGCAGGGATAAGGAGGTGATTATTCCATTGTATAAGGCAATGGTCAGGCAACACCTAGAGTACTGTATACAGGTCTGGAGGCCTCATTTCAAGAAAGATGTAGAGCTGCTGGAACGAGTACAGAGAAGGGCAACAAGATTAGTGAATGAAACAAAGGGGTGCTCTTACGAAGAAAGGCTTAAGTTTTGCAAATTACAGTGTCTGGAGACTAGGCACCAGCGAGGTGATCTGATAGAGGTGTATAAAGCCTTGAATGGTTTAAGCATGCTCAATGCTGATGGGATTCTTCCTCTAGCTCAGAAAAATCACCTGAGAGGGCATAAATTCAAATTGAGGAAAGACAGATGTAGGATAGACGTGCGGAAATTTGCCTTTAGCCTGTGGGTGGTTGGTTGGTGGAACAGACTTCCATCCCTTGTGGTGGAGGTTGATAGCCTAAATAAGTTTAAGGCTCAGCTGGACAGGTATTTTGAACGAACAGAGGGGTGAAGTGGAAGTGGGTTTTTTTTTTTTTTTTTTTTGGCTGATGCTGCATAAGCTTGCTTTCTTGCATCAAATGCCTCTACTAATGCTAATGCTAATGCTAATACACCTCACTTCCCTTTACAAAAAATTAAACAGGTGTTCAACTGGATTGAGGTCAGGAGAATTTGGAGGCCAATCAAGGTGGGTGTTAACTTCACTGTGTTCCTCACACCACTCTTGTACAGTGTAGGCCTGATGAAACAGCACACTATCATCTTGGAAGATCCTGTTTCTGTCTGAAAAAAAAATGTAATAAGGCAGGGTGCACATGGTCTCCTAAGAGATGCCAGCAGAATGTATGTTGGAACATATGCACTAAGGATCCTAGTTCTCCCCACCAAATCATGCCCAATATTAAGCAATCACTGCCAGTTGCCTGGATGGTGGGCACCATGAACAATAGGTCCATGGACTTGTATTGCTTGTGTCACAAGTGAAGGTGTTTTTCTGCATGTTACACCAGGTATTTTGACTCATCCACCCAGCACAATTGTTTCCAGTTCTCCAGTGTCCAACCAGCATGTTGTTGACACCACAGCATTCATCATCAACGATGATCAGTAGTGAGGATAGGATATTTCTTGGGTTGTCTGCTATGGCACTCATATTCCACAGCAGACATCCCAAGATCTGAGCATGTGGTGCATCATCATTTGGGATACTGTTCTTGCGTTCCTCATATTGTATTGTGATGTCAACTGTTGCACAGTAACCTGCCACTCAGTCCATACAATGTGCTGTATCCTTTGCTCACCATGAACATCCACCTTTTGTAATCCTTCATAGTTATGTCTATGGGAGATGGTTTTCCCATTTGACACCATTCTTTGTGCACCCTAACCACAGTGAGCTGTGAGCAACTGTCAAGACATGCCATTTCCAATATGGAAGCACCCAACGTACAAGCTCTTACAATTATGCCCTTTTCAAATGTGCCTTTTTTTACTAAATCTCATAACTGCTACTTTATAACTTTGACTTGCATGACCAGATGCAAATTACCACCGCTCTAGCCTATGAAGCTGTTCGGTTGTTTACAGTGAGCTATACAGGATAGTCCATTACGAATGGGGTGGTCATAAATCAGTGGTCACTGAGTGTTATGTGTGTGTACACACACACACGAGGTATGAGCAAAGGGTTTAGAGATTTTGTACCTTGAAATTGCAGCACCACAGACAGTAGACTTGTTGCAGCTGTTCAGTGGCTCATCTGGACATAGTAATGCACAAATCACTTATTTTTATGCAGTTAATCTGAATTAGCATGCACTGAATATATGTTTTATGTGCTTTGTACCATTTTAAAATGAGTGATTTTACTAAGCAGTAAATTTTAATCAAATTATGCTTTTGAAACAGAAACATATGAAATGAGAAAAACAGCTTCCAGAGAACACTTTTTAGTGATTTGCAAAATTTAATGAACATTTCTGTAAATGATCCTTGCTTTCGGCATCCTTCAACTTTAAAACCAATGGTTCAATTGCTTGCTTGTGCTCATGATCTGATCAGGATTGATCATTTAGCTATCTGCAAGGTTACTAATAAAATATTTTTTACTCATGTTAAAATCAATTTTAACATAAGATTTGGGAGGGAATGTAATGCATTTCAGCCAAGTTTGTGTCTCACATTCTGACTAATGATTACAGACAGTAGTGAGTTCTCGATTACTGTCTGTAATCATTCAGAGCAGTTGACTCTTCCTCAACTGCTGTTAACCCATATTTTATTTCTACCATCATTACTACTTATAAATGGGCAGTGGTGATCTGTGAATATTTTAACAATGGGCTCGCAGTTTTTCCAACTTTCTACCGAGTAAATCTGATCTGTCACGGAAGTGGCGTCATCTGTGGCTTCCACCAGAGGTGCTTCCCACACTCACACTACTAGTAGTGTGATTAGAGCGCGTGACGCATTTTTCGTGGTTGACATGATATTGCGCATCAGAGGGCTGGACAGATACGGCTTATTACCCCCTTAACTATGCGTATAAGTAAATGTGTAAACCGTTCCTAGGTCTATCTAAAAAAAAAAAAAAACTTAAAAACCTGGTTGTCATGCCTTACCTTATGATGATAACTGGATACGACAGTGTCGTTAGTTCTAACTTTTTAGAATTTTTGAATAGTATGACATCACAATCATGCTTCCTGAAGTTACTACTGCAGTAAGTATGACTGCAACAATACAAATATTTGTCAACAATTTCCTTTTTTTTTTGTCTTGCATTTTCATTACATTCCATTGTTAGGTGCCCCTAACAGCTGCGTATGTCGTTTCAACTATACATCAGTGCTGTTTTCCAGAGACATTTAGATACATTGCAATTGCAAGTTTATATCTCTTACTTTAGTTATCATAACTCCATTGTATCTTGTCTTCCATGAAAATTTGTGAATGATCAAAAAAATATTTACAATAAAAAGCTCTTTTATTTCATAATCAATATATATAAATCAAAATACCTAAAAGAAACGCGAAGGTTGTTTCACATAAACCATCTACCACGCTTGCTCAGCACATGTGCAACTTTTTTATTCGTATTTTTTTTAACAACCAGGGAAATATAATGGATACATTTTTTTCATGATAAAATTTTAATACTGCGAATAAAAAATAACACAAAAAATTTCCCGTATCACAAATAACATAAAAACTATCACAAAACATTCCACAATATAAAAACAAATATTACATAAAAAACAAAATTTCTAGCAAAAGTACACAAAAATCACAGATTACATGAAAAAAAAAAAATATTTTCACAAATATTCAAGAAAAATTTATTTTAAAAATTGCCATATCTTCTGCTTTGCTCAATAGCTGAGCGATGATTACAGAATAATGATTTGATGTAACGATTCGGATCAAATTGAAGCAATGGCTTTCCATTTAGCTGTATGATCATCATAAATTGCAATGTGTTTAATGTCAACACTATTCATTAATTTATTCATTCATTCATTCAATATTATTCATTACGCTGAAAGCTCACTCAGCTTCAGCACTGCTAATCGCAATGGTTTCAAAGATATTTCTGGCTTTCTGAATTGAAAAGGGAATTTCACTCTATTTTAAAGATAAACTGTCTTCGACAAAATCTCTAAAATCATTAATTTTTATTTCATATTTTATCAGAAAACTTAAATTTCTTATTCGGTTTCACCATCTTGCCACCAAGACAAAAGTTCTTTCACATTCCACGATTTCAGGTAGCATATGTTTAAAATTTCTTTCAATGGTATCGTTATTTTCTTTATTTAATTTAAAATCACCCCGTTGCATTAATAACTTATCCTTTGAGGATAAAACAATGCATTTAATAATTTGTCACAAGGTAATTTTTTTTACTTTCGATTTTGATTCCTTCAAATTCTTTCCACTTCAACATGCTCTCAATTTTAGCTTCATAATTTCCTTCAGAATTTTTCAAATTAGCAATAGCACTGATAGTTTGAAAATTAATTTATATGCTTTTACCATTGTGATTCTGTAAAGCTTCTGAAAGGTAAGAGAGCTCCTGCAGGATGTTGATTATTAATGCTAAATGATTAGAAATTCCAAATGTAAAAGTCGATTTAATAACCCGGAGTATTTAACTTCTGATTCAAAATGTTTACACAAAGAGGGATAATTCCTCCAACCCACAATTGCCAGCCGCAAGCTACAAGCTGCTCATCGTGGCCTGAACACATGACCGATCTCTATATTTTCCACATCAAGTTCTTTAGCAATCATCCTTAATTTGTGCTGGTTTTTTGGTGATTGGCGATACAGTTTTTTTTTTTAATTAATGCCTGTATGCCATTATATTTTAGAACATTTTTTACACAGTGAACGCCTCAACAAAGTTTCAAAATCTGCCAACATTTCATCTTCATAAAGTTTATATAATATCTTAGTTGCCTCAACCCCCCCCCCCCATATGTTACTACAGTCACTAGTTCTTCGAATATTGTGCAAAATGTTGGAATCACACGAATATTCAGCTACTGTGACCATGTAAACATAAGAGAAATTAATGGAAGGCGTGGATCACTCACTTCTCCGAAAAACATATGCGTGTTTGTCAGAGTAAGGGGAAACCACAACACAGGTTGACCAGAGGCTATAATCCATGTCTGGAATCTTCTTAATTCTCTGACTGGCTATGGAAAGCATATTGACTAGTGCGACTTCTCGGTATGTGACTGCATAGGTTTTACAGACTCCACTAACATTGTGAAATGGTAATCTCTTTCCCCCTTAATTCGCACTTTCTAATTACGTAAATTGCCTAAAGGCCAGAAGTGTGAACAAGGTATACAAAGTTGTCTCTCATAATCCGTTCGTTACATGGAAATTTTCTTCGTTCAATGGAAACTATTTTAAATGTAATTTACCAAGGGGAATTCAAAAAAATTTGCTATAAAAAAGTTCATTAAACAGAGGTCCAATTGTAATTAAATCTAAAATGAAGCAATTTTAAAATACATAACCGATTGATTGCAGCATTAAAATGCTAGGAATGGGCCCCGCTCGCCCCACTGTAGTTTCGGATCTGGATACTCAATAACTGCATTCAGGATTTCATTTATAAAATAAATGATCATCTCAACAATGGGCTCACAAATTTTCAAAAAATATAACAATGGGTTCATGCGAGCCTGCTATAGTTCACCACTGTATATGGGTATATAACTATGGGTATATAGCTATGTCCCAGGAACAAACTCCCAAAAACACAAGACAATCTCGATAAAATATGAAGATTACGTGTATCATATTTTTGACTTGGGACATGTTTCTCTGTGAATTTGTCCCACGTGGCCTGATATCAAGGTGAATAGGAATTTGATAGTATAAAACAGAGCTACAGTCCTCAATACATTCCATGTTGTATTTCAATATTTGTATAAGAATAACAGAAATTTACCTCAATATGATACGTGTGACACTCTCCAGAAATTAAAACGAATATAAATTTATATTTGTTTTAATTTCTGGAGAGCATCATACGTACCATATGGAAGTAAATTTCTCTTATTCTTGTGCAATTCCTCTTCCTCTTCACCATTTGGTGAAGAGGAATATGCAAAAATGTTTACAAGTGATTGCCCGATGTTGTTTGTAGAAAAACAGCCAAAAAAGTAGGCTTCGTGGAATTGGCACTTGAATCATGACAACGCCCTATGTGTTTGCACCTCCCATTCAAGCCTTTCCTTGTGAAGAAATTCTTAAACGGAAATCCACAAATGTTCCATCATCTCAAGTTTTTTTTTTTTTTTTTTTTTTTGCTTCCTCCATTTAAATCCTCCCATGAAAGATCACAAATTCACAAATTGCAGCAGCTGAGGAAATTATTCAGAGGCTCAGGAACCATTAGTAATTCTACAAGAACTGCCTATCAGGGTTACTTCCAGAAGTTGCAGAAGAGCTAGAATTCAGTATACAATGTAAAGAAAAGATCGATCCAAACAGCCATTAAGTTCCATCATTTACCAAATGTTAGTTCAGTTCAGAAAGTTTCTTATTAAATCATTATAAATAATAAATGCAAATTCATAATTTTATATCATAAATTTTTCCTGTTTACCTTTTATGCTGTTGAGAGGTTGTCTGGACAGAATTGCAAAAGATGGCATTCTGACCTGTTTCAATGCATATTACAAGCATGGATTTATATTTTTTAACCAGTCCTCAGTTAAATTTTTCTTTATGTCATTTGTTCCAATGGACAAATATACTTCCCTTTAGCATTCTTAAGAGAGTTTAACTCATTAGCGACATTGTTAATTTTTTGAAATTGGCACACACACATGCACTATTTGTGTTATATCAGTCTTCATTACAGAAAACATTCTGAGGTTCCCTCAACTGATTACCCATTAGAATTATTTAATTTGGAACCACAATCTCTGTTGGCAAATTTGGTGAGTGAATATAGACTAATCATTGCTGGTACACTGTTACATTATTTAAATATAAAAAATATACATAAAAATTATGATCATCTTTTATGATCACAGTGTACTGGGTAAGAGTAAAATTACATATGTTGCATCTGTATCAAAAGGAAACGAAACTTAAAATTGTAGTACTAACCTTTAAAATTTACCAGACAACATTATAAAATAACTTAGAATACAGCTGATCTTTCAAAAATATTTTATTACCAGAATGAAGTAGGATTAAATATTCTTGATAAATAAAAAAAATTAACAGTTAATTTTTTAAAAAATATTAATATAAGCATATAGCATTAAAGGAGTTAGCATTAGTAGAGGCATATGATGCAAGAAATCAAGCTTATACAGCATCAGCCATTTCATTGATCCATTCATTCCAAATGTTTGTCTAGTTCTCCCTTGAATTTATTTAAGCTACGAGCTTCCCCAACAACATATGAAAAAGTTTGACCAGCAATCAACTACCCGCTGGCTAAAGGAAAACTTCCATACATCTATTCTACAACTGTCTTTCCTCAGTTTGAATCTGTGCCCCCTCAGGTTTGTAATCTGAGCAAGAAGAAGAATCCCATCAGCATTGTGCCTGATCAATCCATTCAAGGCCTTATACACCTCAATCAGATCACCTTGCAGGTGCCTAGTCTCCAGAAGCTGCAATTTGCAGAACTTAAGCCTTTCTTCATAATAGCACCCCTTTGTTCCCTTCACCAGTCTTTTTGCCCAAACTCGTTCTAGCAACTCTACATCCTTCCTAAAATGAGGCTTCCAGACGTGTACACAGTACTCAAGGTGTGACCTGACCGTTGCCTTATACAAGAGGATAATCACCTTATCCCTGCTCGCAAAATTCCTATATATTATTGACAAGACCCCATGACCTACTCTGGCACCTGCCTGCACTGAAAACGTCTTCTGAAAACTTCATATCTGACTGCTTGTTTGTTTGTTTGTTATTTGGATTTTAAGAGCATTAGCAACTAAGGCCATATTGCTCCGGGATATGCAATGGTCATTCCCTGACTTTTCCGCATCCTCCGTATTTGGTGGTGACGGGGTCGAACCCCGGTCTAATCAAGAAGCGTGTGCTTTGCACTGCTGCTCCTTCCCACCTGGCTATGGAGGCGCCGAATCTGACTGCACAATAACCACCAGGTCTCTTTCATTCTCCACTACCCTGAGCGTAACACCACACAGTTGCTACATTTCTATGGGGTTATTGCTATCCCTATGCAGTACTTTGCATTTGTCAATGAAACTCCAGTTGCTACTTCTCAGCCCATCTACCCAACTTTTCCAGATCCTGTTGCAGCAGCAACATACTGTCATTACTGTTATTAACATCCCTGCCAACCTGTGTATCATTCGCAAACTTTGACATTAAGCTCAATATACCGTCATCAATATCATTGATAAATATACAAAACAACAATGGGCCCAACACCGAACCCTGAGAGACACTTCTAATAACATTAGTCCATGTAGAGCAGTACCCATTGATTACCACTCTCTATCTTCTCCCAATCAACCATCCTTTTATCCCTTAGAATTGTAGCAACTTACCCTTAATGCCATACTGCTCCAATTCATACAATAGTCTCCCAGGTGCAACAGTATTAAAAGCTTTCCTGAAATCCAAGTATATGATATCAAAATTATATTTTGCATCCAGTTGCTTTGTGACCACATCATAATATCCAATCAAATTGGTCAGACATGACTTCCCCTTGATAAATGCATGCAGTGTCTGAAATATTACTGCTGTCTTATCTAGATGATCCTGCAATGCATCTTTA
This sequence comes from Mastigoproctus giganteus, assembly GCF_048544385.1. Classification (NCBI taxonomy): domain Eukaryota; kingdom Metazoa; phylum Arthropoda; class Arachnida; order Uropygi; family Thelyphonidae; genus Mastigoproctus; species Mastigoproctus giganteus. The sequence continues at coordinate 129,758,065 of NC_143582.1, forward strand.
ACCAGTGACTCCATTATTTTTCCTGGAACAGAAGTCAAACTAACAGGTCTGTAATTACTTGTGTCACCCTTTGATCCCTCTCTGTGAACTGGAGATACATTTGTGCATCTCCAGTCTGTGGGGACTTCCCCTGAGTCCAAGGATGCTCTCATAATTATGGCTAAGGGTTTGCTTACTTCCTTTGCCACCTCCTTTAATATAACTGGATAGATCCCATCTACCCCCAGGTGACTTTCTTATGTTTAACTTCAAAAGTTTCTCCTCCACTTTGCTCTCAGTTATTAGACATTCATCCTTGAATAACTCCTCATGTGTGAATGTAGATGCAAAATACTCATTTAGTTCGGCAGCTATCTGAGAATGATCATCTACAGTCAAACCACTGATATCAAGTGGACCAATCTGATTCATCCCCTTCCTTTTAGAGTTTATATAAGTAAAGTCTTTGCTTTTTTTCTTTGCATCCTTTGCCAAAAAGTTTTCATAATCTGACTTCGCTTGCCTAACCTCCTTTGTGACTTGATTAAAGACTAGCTTGTATCTATCATAGGCTTCTGTGTCGTCTGACAATTTATGTGCATCCCATGCATTTTTATTCACTTCCATGAGTCTCATTAGTTCATCTGATATTCATTTGGGCCTAAATCTAGAGCAGTATTTCTTAGTTGGAACAAAAAGCCTGGTAGCTTCCATAATTACTTCCTTGAATGCTTCCCATTTAGATTTGCTGTTGGTAACATCATCAGTTGGTCCAACTGATATACCAATACTCATATATTATACCCATATATGGGTATAATGCTTGAATACTAGTTTAATTCAACATTAGTAGTAAAATATTTTGCTGGGAGTAAAATTATTTTGTAGAAAAAATTTTCAGTGTAGAATTCTCTTGATGGAGATTTGAGTCTCTCTCTCTTTTTGTGTGCTATTGTCAGTCAAAACTGATTACTATTTCTTGAGGTTTTTCTCTACAAAATGCAGCATAAAGTAGACCATAAGCAGATGGTGGGTTTGGCAGAAATATTCCAACTTTAACGGCAGACCCTGTAACTTACTAATTTGCAATACAAACGATAAATGGTTACTGACTTCATACACAGTAATGGCTACTGTAGCTGTTCTCTCACATTAAATGGAAATAGCATTTGGTGCGATGAAGCAACTGTCATGAGTTTGAATCTCATTGATAACTGAGTTTGAAGACACTTTTCTTGAGAACAGGAAGGGGCCTTAATTTGGGTGCTCATGATATCATCCACAACAAAAATGATAATGCAAAAGAATAAGACAGGTTCCCAACCTTTGTTTTCATTTCCTAGAAAAGTTTTGGGTCTTTTGAATTCTGCTTGGAGTATACCAATTCTTGACCTTTTACTAATAGACTTCAATAGTTGTCAAATGTTTTTAATGAAAAATTTTAATGGAAAATGAACGCTACTTTATGCATTTATAATTATGAGTCAACAATATCTATTCACTGCCAAAACTACATAAGAAAAACAGTGCTATTACTTACAAACAGAGAGATAGTTGCAAGCATTAACTCTAAACTTAATATGAAATTAAGATGCAAAATATATTTTGGAGGGGCACCAAGGAGATACCACTGCTGGGGTAAGAGGTCATTTTTGCTTTGCAACTGAATTAGACTGCCTCTGACCAGGAACCTCATTTCATTGAACACACAAAATACATAAAATAAAGTTATAAAGAAACTAACTTTTTATAAATGAACAAATTTATAAAAATTTTAAAATTTAGAAATGTTATTAATAACTTTGTGAATATTAAAAGTAACAAATTTAATGAACTTCATCTTGATGCAAAACATGATGCCCACCAACCTAACAGCATGTTGGGCTACACTTCACCATCAACCATTTACACCCAGAACAGCATTGACTCCACAGGACTGGAGAAAGTGTCCTCAGGTATAAGGACACTTTCTCCTAAGTGACCAGCTGGGCAACATAATACCCTAGAGTTCAACAATGGAGTGAGGCACTGGGGTGGAATGGTGAGTGCTGTATTGCACAGCATCCCGCAAATGTTTGATGGGACTGATGACAAAATTTGACAGCTAGGGGAAGGCTTGGAAAAATGCATGGAGAAGATTCTCGAACAATTCCTGCATAATGTGAGCTTTTGTGACTGGACGCTTCTTGAAAGAGTCCAATGCCATCTGGATACAGACATAGGACAAAGTTTGGTCCGAAACAATGCCTAGGTAGGATCTGAAGGTTAGGGAGTGTTCAATGGGGGATGAATTCATCCCCATTACATTGCAAGTAATGGGAATGAGTTGAACTAGTGATGTCCACAAAAACATCCCCAAAACCATGATACTGCTGTCACCAGCCTGTTTCATCCAACCATGCAACCTGTCTGTAGCTTTTCACCTAATCGCCATCAAATATGGATGGGTGCATATTTCATTTCGATTGGCTTGATGGAGCTGAAACCTTGATTCATCAGACCAGGCAACTCTTTGTTAGTTGTCCAATGTCCAGGAACAGTGCTCCAATTCCCACTGCAGGCAGAAGTGTTAATAATAGTCGTCCATCAACATGGGCACATGAGCACATTGCCTACTCCATAGGCCTATCTGCAAGAGTATCTACTGGATGGTATGCTTGGAAATGTTTTCTGAGAACTTGGTTGTACTTAGCCATTAATTGAGGGATTGTGAGCCTTCTGTTGTTCTGGATAGCATGTGCCAACCTTGACTGTCAACTAGTAGTGGTTTCCTCAGCACAGCACGTTGGATGATTGTGTGTGTCCCTCTTTGGACCTTTCCAGCCACACCTTCACTATGGCAGCCCTTAAACAGCTGACAATGTAGTTTGTCTTTCTAGTATCGAAAATCATTCCCCATTGAAACTTCACCAGGTCCTTCCCCATTGCACAGGCTCTGCACTTACAAACTAACAGGAATTGCCCAAGCCATCACTATATATGCTGTGCCAGTTGGTAACATCCTAGATTCTGTGGAATGTTTCCGTTTCTGGAGATAGGGATGGACATAATGTTTTGACTCATGAGCGTACATTAACCTTCATAAAACTTCAAGGTCTGGTCAAAAAGCATCTGGATTATGCTCACTGCTGAAGGCCGAAACAACAGAATGCCACTGCAATACAACATGAAGTGTTTAGACATGTCGCATGCAGTAAGCTGTTCAATCAGTTATCTAGTCTGTTACTGTTGACTGATAACAAAGATGTGTTTTAATGTTATTGCACCATTATGTTTTATTTCATAATGTGAGAGGGTACTGAAAAATGTGTGCATATGCACGTGTTAAATTTTTTTTTTTTAAATTGAATGAACTACAAGCGAAACATTTGATCTTCTTAAAAGCATTTGAGGATTCTACAATGGGCCATAAACAAGATTTCAATTGGCATCAGTTTCAAAGAGGGCACTGAGTCTTTTGAAAGAGATTTGCAATCAGTATGACCCTCAACGTCAACAAAATGAAATCCTACCTCAAGTGTATATGAAATGACTGAAGATTAAGTGTTACTGATCACTAAAGAAACTTGTATCTCCATTACCTCATGTCATTCACTTTATCAAAAACATTGAGAATAAGGTACATTTCTGCAAAGTTAGTGCCATGGCTGTTAAAAAAGGATCAATATGAACTCACATGCAAGTTGCTTCTAGATTGTATGAACACAGACTAATGAGGGGACATTTTTGAAATATATTATGATGGGGATGAAATAAGGGTTTTCAGGCATGATTCTGAAATAGAAAAAGAAAAGAAAAGGAAAGGGGGAAAAAAGTTTTAAGAGAAAGACCAGAAAAATGATATTCCAAAGAATAGTTGCTTCACCATGATAATGTGCCATTACATTTGTCACTACCTATACAAAGCTTTTTGGCCAGAATCATTCAAGTTCAGCAACACCATATCCACCGGATCCATGTGACTTTGTTTCTTAGACTGGTAAAATCCCGAAAGGACATCGATTAGATGAAGTAAAAATAAAAGTAATAATATGATGGTTTAAATTACAGCAATTTCAAAATAAACTTTTCAGAAATGCTTCCAAGAGTGAGAAAATTATTGAGCTATGTACATCTAAGAAGGAAACAATTTCTTAGGATCCTTCTGACCTACAACATAAGTATTCGTACCGTCACTGTGTCATAGCAGTTTGGATAATTTTTAAATCAATGTTGTGCTTTCATCTAGGTTTGATTCACAAGACTGTCACAATAATCATGTATTTTCAAGTAAAAGAGCCATGCAGGAATCACAGATCATACAATTCTGTTTTAACCTTTGTCAACTAGTCTACAATATATATTAGTCTACAATATATATTCCTGATAAATTCTATTTGTTATTTCAAAAGATTTGGTAGATCTTATTTTTGCACCAAAGAAACTAAGTTTATGAGACATCAGTGCCCTGTCTGTAAATTGAATGTTTTTATGTTTCCATGTTTGTTAGCCTGGTTTGCTGGATAAAAACATAAGTTGCTACTAAGGGTGAGAGAGAGAGAGGGGAAATTGTACATCCTTTCTCATGCAAGGAATTTTTTTTACATTTAGCTATGATGTGAAGCATTCCTCTTGTCTTGCCAGTATTCAATCCCAGGCTTTCTCCACATAATGTGGAAGGACAATGATTGTAACCACTAGAAAGTACAGATTTCATATACATTAGGAATTTCTGTTGCAATAACATATAAAAAGGGCATTCTGTATGACACTTGCCAAACTGTATAATATGGACTTTTTCTTGAAAAACCCCAGACCTCAAAGGGCAAAACAGTTATGATATACAGGGTGTCTCAAAAATATTGGTACAAACGTTTAGGGGAGGTAGGTAACATCTAAAGGAATGTGAATCGCATAGGAACCCATAACTGGAAACATCACGGGAAAGTAGTAGCAGAGGCACAAGAAGCAGAAATGGCACAAGACAGTAATTAGTGGCAAACATTTATTTGACATAATATTAACAATGGAGTACGAGATGGATGCATTTCATGATGTTACAACAGATGCTCGAAGGTTCCGCCATGTGACGCGATGCATGCTTGACACCGACACAGCATGGATTGGCGGACACGGTCGAACACACCTGGAGTTTCTTTGACAGTAGCAGCAGTGTAGATGCGTCTCGCCACGAGATCCATTTCGGTCTCCACAGGCGATTCATATATGATAGATTTGAGGGCCGCCCACATAAAAAAATCAAGGATCGATAAATTAGGTGAGCATGGGGGCCAGGCAACGGGTCCACCACGGCCAATCCATCGACAGTCAAAACGCCTGTTCAAATGGTCACGAATACACCTTCCATAATGGACAGGAGCCCCATCATGTTGAAACCAAATATTGCATCTCACATTTGCTGGAACATTGTGAAGTAACCATGATAGAACTTGCTCAAGAAAGATCCGATATTTAGCGGAGTTCATGTGGGATGGCAACAGGTATGGGCCGACTAAGCAGTCACCGACCATACCTGCCCATACATTTATTGCAAAGTGATGTTGTGCTGCATGGGGCGCACACCGTGTGGGTTGTCGTGAGCCCACACACGAGAATTGTGCTGATTGAATAAGCCTTCCAGAGTGAAATAAGCCTCATCGTGAACAAAACATAGGCTGGAAAATTCAAATCTTGAACACTTTCTTGGAGAAACCACTGCGCAAAAGCCACACATGCAGGATGATCTTGGAGGGAGCAGTAACTGAACCCTTTGGAGATGAAAGGGGTATAAGGAATCGTCGTGCCAGACACGCTGTACACTGCAACGAGACACTTCTAAGGCAGAGGCAATGGCACGTGTGCTGGTAGTAGGATTATTCTGGACGGCATTCAACATACTTTCTTCCATGGCGGGAGTTTGCGTCGAATGTGGTCTGCCCGCACTACTCCTGTTACCTCTAAATGACCCATAATTGCACAAATTTTGATGCACACGTGCAAACAAATGGTGGTCCTGTACATGTCTGTCTGGGAAGCGTTCTCCATAAATCTGTTGAGCGGTTCGCCCATTGCCCTCTGCTAATCCATACACTAGATGCATGTCTACCAGCTCACAGTTCGTATATCGATGCATGCTCTTCGTGCAGGGACTACTGTTTGAATGAGTAAACTAGAAATTTTCTCTCTCATGAACTGATGAACAGCGCCGTCTACTGACTTGGTTGTTTGGTTGTTGTTGTTGTTTTTTGGTGCAAGGGCTACTTAGGCCATATTGCACCTATCACCGTTATGAATGTTACATATGCATGGTGATTGTGATGGCATTACTCAAAAACGATCATAAAATTCAATCTTTTTTGTGAAGTGAAAGAACTCCAGCAGGTTAGCATCGTTACCTATGATGTGGCAGAGTGTCATGGGTTCTTTAAGGTTTGGCAGAAAGCTAAAAGAGACTTGGCGGGCAGTGGTGTATCAAGTACACTCAATAAGAATATGCTTCATTGTGAGTGGACAGTTGCACTGTGTGCATTGTGGAGGATCATTACCAGATATCCCAGACAACCAAGATGTTTGTTTCTGCTTTGATCATGAGATCCAGGGCTGATCGATTTTTCCTGAAACCAAATTGATTGTCAGAAATTATATTTTTAGAGTCGAGAAACCAAGTAAGTCGATGGTGAATTATTTTTTCCAGGGTTTTACTTAAGCAGCTGGTGAGAGAAATAGGTCTATAGTTTTCAGGAATGGAATGATCTTTTCCTGGTTTGGGAATTGCTATTATATAGGAGTGATGTCAGGAACTTGGGAAACAATGTTCAAGAAAGATACGATTGAAAAAGTGAGCAGTGAAGAGACTGATTCTTTATCTAAGTGTTGGAGCATTATGTAGTAAATTCTGTCGGGGCCTGCAGCACTGTTGTTTGAGCTAGATATAGCTTCTTGAAGTTCAAGCATTGTAAGCGGCTGATTATAGGGTAAAGCATATTTTCTCGTAGGTCTGAAGTTCAGTTTGGACTTTTCAGCTAATACTTTGATCTTCTAGAATGAAAGATCATATGCTGTTGAGTCAGATAACTGTGAAAAAACAGTCCCTAGGGCATTCGTTATATCTCTAGGAGAAGAAAGATCCTGCCCATTCCAGTTGAGAATTGGGGAGGATAATAGGGGAACTTTGCCACTTACTTGTTTTATTTTCCGCCATATTATTCTTGAATCAGTATTTTTATTTAATCGAGCACGCAAATCGAATCCAAGATTCTCTTTTAGCTTTCTTCCTAATGTGACGGGCCTTGGCTCTGAGTCTCTTGTAGTTTATGATTGTTGTTGTTTTGTTTTTTTAGGAGCATTAGCAACTAAGGCCATATTGCTCCGGGATATGCGGTGGTCATTCTCTGACCTTTCCGCATCCTCCATATTTGGTGGCGACGGGCTCGAACCCAGGTCTAATCAAGAAGCGTGTGCTACACACTGCTGCTCCTTCCCACCTGGCTATGGAGGCGCCTTGTAGTTTATGAGATTGGCGGTGGTGGGATGCTTTCGAAACAGATTCCATGCTCGGTTTTGTTTCTTTTTTTGCACCTTTGCACTCTTCGTTCCACCAATAGTTTATTGTTCTATGGGTTGTTGACTGTGATTGTGGAATCGCAGTGCATGCAGCAGCCAGTATTTGTCTCGTGATGTGATCAGTAGCTCTGTCAATAGGACAGGTTTCGATGATCTGTTCATCAAAGGACACTCAGGATGTGAATTTTGCCCAATCTGCTCTGTGAAATTTCCATTTTACATAGTTTTGGGAAATTATTGAATGTCCTGTTTGAATCTTACATATTAGCGGAAAGTGATCGCTATTTAGCGGGTTGTCGAGGGCCGTCCACTCAATACTAGGGAAGAGGATCGGAGAGCATATGGAAAGGTCTATTGCAGAAGTTCTACCCGTAGAGAGATGGATGTAAGTTGGCAAGCCAGTATTTAGTATAGTCAGATTTTGTCTGTCAGCAAGCTGTTCGATAAGTTGTCCTCATCCATCTGCATTGGGAGAACCCCACAATGGATGGTGTCCACTGAAGTCACCCAATAAATAGATAGGGGTTGGCAACTGCTGAATAAGATCTTCCAGTTCATGGATGGTATAGGAGTGATTGGGCGATAGGTAGATAGAGACAATTGTCAAAGTAATACCAATCACAATACATGTTGCAACAGCTTCGATGGAGGTTTGTAAAGGAATTAATCTGCAAGGTACTCGTGAGTCTATGAGTATGGCTACCCCTCCGTGGGCATTATTTGTAGCAGTTCTGTCTTTTCTAAACAGTGCATAATTCTTAACTGAGAGTGATACATGCCGTGTTAAATTTGTCTCTTGTAGGCAGATGCCTACGGGATGGTAATGATCAATTAACTCGTGGATATCATCAATGTTACTGCGAATTCCTCTACAGTTCCACTGTATGATTTGGTGCATTATTTGATTTTGTTACTTGAGGAAGATTCTGAGTCTTTTTTTATTCCCAGGCTGTTTGTGGCGATCGAGTTTCATTTTCTCTTTTCTTGGAAAGGTTGGGCATCCGGTATCCATGACATCTGCATGAAAATCTAGGATAGGTTCATTTGGGTCAGTATTGTTATCAGTGTCCATATTTACTTAAGTGATATTGTTTGTCTTCCTATTTGTAACTGAGTCGGTTTTTGACTTTGAAATATCTGATGGTCTATGTGGGGTTGCTGGTGGGACTGTGACAGGAGTGTTGTTGGCTCTATCTACTACCTTCTGCTCTTCTGGAGTCTGTTTCATTGATGGTGACAATATAGATCGGGCCCAATCTGCAATCGATATGGTTGGGGGAACTGATACTTCAGTTTGTGTTGCTGTTGTTTGGTATTTTTGCATTGCTGCTGCATATGTGTTCTTAGGTGTATTAAGCATAATTTGCTTTCTTGCCTTTTGGTTCTACCCTGTACTTTTGGATTTTTTTTTCAGTTTTGTTTTCCAGAGGTCGCATGATTTGGAGTACGCTGGATGCACGCCTTTGCAATTCAGACAGTGCGGTGTTTTGACGTCACAGTCTGTTTGCGAATGTTCTTTCGTTTGGGCAGACTGGATCTCCTCGACAAGCCATTTGTGCGTGACTAAATTTTTGGCACTTGTAGCATCTTATAGGATTCGGGATAAAGGGTCGTACTCGGCAGTTGAGATAGCCGGCTTTGACACTGGATGGCAAGATAGGTGTTCCGAATGTCAGGATGATGTTGCGGGTGGGAACAAGTTCTCCATCTTTCCTGATCATGATGCGTTTGGCTTGTATCACTTTCTGATGTTTGAGTTCTTGGGCCAGTTCATCTTCTGTTACATTTATCAGATCCCACTCTGCAATTACTCCCGTGGAAGTATTTAGTGTTGCATGAGGGGTGACTTGAATGGGTAGTCCGCCAAATATTGTTAGTTTTAACAGTCTCTCAGAATGTGCACAACTCACTGTTTATACCAAGAGATCTCCAGATCAGAGTCTTCTTCTCACCATTTTGGGAGGGCCCGCCACATTTTCCAAACATTTCTGTATAAGAAATGGTGAGAGAGTGCTCATAGATTTGTCCGACAGACTATGTAAGATAAGGAATGATGGGCATTCCTGTTGGTCTGTGTCTGTATGCAGTCGTTTAGACCTTGTTACATCGTGAGAAATTTCATGGTCAGCATTGTTGACGGTACTGGATGAGCACCTAGGCTGCTCAAGCTCTGGATAATTTTTGTGGTCCATGTTAGGGTCCTTTTTGCCCTGGGAGGTTGACTTTCCGTCCCAAGTTTCCAGCCCCGCCACGGGGAGGCAGGAGCAGTGCCGCAAGGAGGCCAAGCGGTTAGATAAGTTAGTTGGTTAGTAAAATAGAGTAATATATGTAATGAAAAAGAAAGGTGAGTTTCCTTCCTTGTTCTTACTTGAGATTTTTCAAGTATAGAACTGAATTATAAATGAACTTCTAGTAATAAACGATATAACTTAAAATGAACTTTTATTGCTAGGAAAGATCGCTATATATTCGCACTTTCAACCTTTGACCTTGAATTCGCTTGGCACCCGGGGCCGTCTACTGACTTATGGTGACTTTTCCGGTTATGGGTTCCTAGGCAATTCACATCCCTTTAGATGTTACCTACCTCCTCTAAACGTTTGTACCAATATTTTTGAGACACCCTGTATATATTTTTTGATTTTTAGATTAATTAATTAATATTCTTTTATTTATTAACTAAAAGTACTCACAGGAACGGGCATTCCATAAATTATCCCTACTTTGATATTAATTTTAAAAATAGATTAAATAGGCTTAGTAGCATTCGTTAGCGTATTTTTTAAATTTAGCTAGTGACTTTGTAAGTTCACTACTTGTACTGATATCGTATCTGTGTTTTGGCTGGAATATCCTAGCGTAACCACAAATGTAGAAGAATACTAAGGTTTTAATTGTAATAAATAAGTATTTTGAGAGTTTTAATCACTTTCTGGGTTTATATCATTTGTATTTAGATAAGGATATAACTAATTTAACAATGTGATCATTACGGTATAGCATAACTTGATAACATATATCTCAAACTTGAGAGCTAAGGTATAACGTAAAACTATATAGCAGAATACATATTACTGCATTAGCTTAGTATAGTATTATATAGTCAAGTATAGTATAGTCTATTAATTAATAAAATTGATTACCCTTCTTAATTTTCATTGTTAATTAATTAAATCGTGTTTAAATGGAAACCATGCCCCAGATTAGAGCAGCAAACCAACGTGCACAAAGTAATGGGAATGCTATGGCTCGGGGGAGAACCAAAAGGGCGATTCTACAATTCATCTAAGCCTGGAAAAAATGTGAAACTTAGCATTAGCAGAGGGATATGATGCAATAAAGCAAGCTTATGCAGCAGCATCAGCCAAAAAAAACACGCTCCAATTTCACCCCTCCGTTCGTTCCAAGTGCCTGTCTAGCTTGGCCTTAAATTTATTTAGGCTATCAACTTCCACAACAAAGCATTAGCATTTAGCATTAGTAGAGGCATTTGATGCAAGAAAGCAAGCTTATGCAGCATCAGCCAAAAAAACAAAAAAAACAAAAACAAATAATAAATAAATAAAAAATAACCATTTCCACTTCACCCCTCTGTTCGTTCGAAATACCTGTACAGCTGAGCCTTAAACTTATTTAGGCTATCAACTTCCACGACAAGGGATGGAAGTCTATTCCACCAACCAATCACCCGCTGACTAAAGGCAAATTTCCTCACGTCTATCCTACATCTGTCTTTTCTCAATTTGAATTTATGCCCACTCAGGTGATTATTCTGAGCAAGAGGAAGACTCCCATCAGCACTGAGCATGCTCAAACCATTCAAGGCTTTATACACCTCTATCAGATCACCTCGCCGGTGCCAAGTCTCCAGACACTGTAATTTGCAAAACTTAAGCCTTTCTTCGTAAGAGCACCCCTTTGTTCCATTCACTAATCTTGCCCTTCTCTGTACTCGTTCCAGCATCTCTACATCCTTCATGAAATGAGGCCTCCAGACCTGTATACAGTACTCTAGGTGTGGTCTGACCATTGCCGTATACAATGGAATAATCACCTCCTTATCCCTGCTAGAAAAATTCCTATATATCATCGACAAAACACCATGAGCTACTCTTGCAGCCTGTCTGCATTGCTCAGAAAACTTCATATCTGCCTGCACAACCACCCCCAGGTCACTTTCATTCTCTACCACTGTCAGTGTAGTACCACACAGTTGATACGTTGCTCTGGGGTTGCTGTTTCCCATATGTAGTACTTTACATTTGTCAATGTTAAACTTCATTTGCCACCTCTCAGCCCATCTGCTCAACCTTTCCAGATCCTGTTGCAGTAGCATAGTGTCAGTAGTGTCCTTGACAACCCTGCCAACCTTCGTATCGTCTGCAAACTTGGACATTAAGCTTGATATACCATCATCAATATCATTTATAAATACAGAAAACAATAATGGACCCAATACTGAACCACGAGGGACTCCACTAATAACATTAGTCCACGATGAGCAGTGTCCATTTTAATTTCCCAGGTATTGACTGGAATTTGGGGGCTGGTCACTATAGCAAACTCCTACTCTCAATTTTGATCTCCCAATGCTTATGTCACACCAAACTGACTCGACACTGCACTGTCCAGCAATGTCGACTGGCTTCACTTCCTTGGATTTTATGTATTTCTTAACTAATAGCTTAACTAAAAGGATGGAAGTCTGTTCCACCACCCAACCATCCACTGGCTAAAGGCAAACTTACGCACATCTATCCTACATCTGTCTTTTCTCAATTTGAATTTATGCCCTCTCAAATGATTATTCCGAGCAAGAGGAAGAATTCCATCAGCATTGAGCATGCTCAAACCATTCAAGGCCTTATACACCTCTATCAGATCACCTCGCCGGTGCCTAGTCTCCAGACACTGTCATTTGCAAAACTTAACCCTTTCTTCGTAAGAGCAACCCTTTGTTCCATTCACTAATCTTGTTGCCCTTCTCTCTACTCGTTCCAGCATCTCTACATTCTTCTTAAAATGAGGCCTCCAGACCTGTATACAGTACTCAAGGTGTGGCCTGACCATTGCCTTATATAAGAGGATAATCGCCTCATTATCCCTGCTAGAAAAATTCCAGTATATCATTGACAAGACACTATGAGCTACTCTTGCAGACTGTCTGCACTGCTCAGAAAACGTCATATCTGCCTGCACAACCATCCCCAGGTCACTTTCATTCTCTACCACTGTCAGTGTAGTACCACAGAGTTGATACGTTGCTCTGGGGTTGCTGCTTCCCATATGTAGTACTTTACATTTGTCAATGTTAAACTTCATTTACCACCTCTCAGCCCATCTGCTGAACTTTTCTAGATCCTGTTGCAGGAGCATACTGTCATTAGTGTCCTTAACAACCCTGCCAACCTTTGTATCGTCTGAAAACTTGGACATTAAGCTTGATATACCATCATCAATATCATTTAGAAATACAGAAAACAACAATGGACCGAACACTGAACCCTGAGGGATTCCACTAATAACATTAGTCCACGATGAGCATTGGCCATTGATTACCACTCTCTGTCTTCTCCCATTCAACCATCTCTTTATCCATAGCAGCAATTTGCCTCCAATGCCACACTGCTCCAATTTGTGCAGCAGTCTTCCATGTGCAACAGTATCAAAAGCTTTTCTAAGATCCAAATATATGATATCAAAGTTATTCCCTGCATCCAGTTCCTTTGTGACCACAACATAGTATCCAATCAAATTAGTCAGGCAAGACTTTCCCTTAACAAAACCATGCTGTGTCTGAGCTGCAACTGAAGTCTTGTCTAGATGATCCTGCAGTGCTTCGTTAACCAGTGCCTCCATTAATTTTCCTGGAACAGAAGTTAAACTAACAGGTCTACAATTATATAATAACTTGTAAAATGTTCGCAGATATTTCTGGAATGGGATATGATATTACCAAGTGGGATGTCTTTGTGTGTTTGTGATTGATGTAAGCAGTGTGAAGAAGTTATGCGCCAATTCAGCATTGTTATGGGTCTTTATGAGAGTTTGAAGAACAGGGTACATACCCTCGAAGGACTTAAATTTGGGGACAAATCAAGCTCTCAGCTGCGAACATAAATGCCAGAGCTTGCACTTGATCATTACGCAACACTGCAGCAATCTTCCGGGCAGAATGCGTTGGTCCCACAGGAGTCTCTTGTCACGGAGATGGGAAATATATTGTGTAAAAAGTATAGTGTTTGTTTGTTTGTTATTTGGCTTTTAAGAGTATTAGCAACTAAGGCCACATTGCTCGGGTGGGGAGGTATGCGGTGGTCATTCACTGACCTTTCCACATCCTCCGTATTTGGTGGGCATGGGCTCGAACCTCTGTCTAATCAAGAAGCGTGTGCTATGCACTGCTGCTCCTGCCCACCTGGCTATGGAGGCGCCAAAAAAAAAAGGATAGGCAGAATAGGACCAGGGTATGCCTGCCAGGGGCAAAAGTTGATGATGTTGTAGAGAAGATATCATCTTTTAAGGGCACAAAGATGATTTTGTTGTACATGTTGGCACTAATGGCATTAAGATAGAAGATCTGCAAACTAACTTAAAAAGTAGAGGTCGATGTTTAAAAAAAGTCGGAAGTTAGAGTTAAATTTGAAAGTGTCTGCAATTCTGCCCAGACACAATTCATCCCTGGAGAGATTGGGCACGGCTCGTGAGGTAGAATTTTTCTCAGGTTTGTCTGTGCTTGTTAACAGGAGAGATAGTGTCTACAGGGATGGGATACACTTAAATAGAAAGGGTGAAAGAATATTTCCTGATGCTATTGAGGCAGTTTTAGGTGGGTTGGAAAACTGCTAGTTTGAAGATGGGGATTCACAGACTAATAGATTAATGGTAGCCACAGATTATTGGGATATCTGAGACATGGTGTCACACACAGATAAGGAATGCAGAATTGGAATTTGGGGAGTAAAATGTGTACAGAAAGGATAGTCAGGAGAGATGATGCTGTTAGTTAAGAAACAGGTGCATCCAGTTGACATGGGTGCAGTGTTGAGTCAGTTTGGTGTGACATGAGCACTTGGAAAACCAAGTAGAGAGAGTAGGAATTTGTTATAGGCCTAATGAATCTAATGAGTAGAATGAACAACTGTACAGAGAAACAGAGTGGGCCAAAAACTCAGATTCTCTTATAATGGGGGATTTAAATTTCCCAGATAATAACTGGATCTTGTGAGTTGTTCACTCACACACTTGCAAGACTTTTCTGGATTTATTGGATGATTGTTTTCTACAGCAGAATGTTAAAGAGGCAACCAGAGGGAGTAATACTCTTGATCTGATTATCAGCAGTCATTCTTCATTCATTAAGAATCTGCAGATAAATGAACCACTAGGTGGCAGTGATCACAGTGTAATGATATGCGATTTACTTCAAGATGTATCTACCATCAGGGGTGAAGGGAAAGGCTTTTTCTTTCGTAACGGTGACTACAGTGAGCACAGAGATTTTTAAAATTTTATAAAGTGGGACCAACCGATGATGTTATCAACAGAAAATTCTAAATTGAAGCAAACAAGAAATTAATCTTGGAAGCTACTAGGCTTTCCATGCCAACTAAGAAACACTGTTCAAGTTTTACGCCTAAATGGAGGTCATATGACCTAATGGGACTTGTGGCAGAGAGGAAAAATGCATACGATGCATATAAATTGCCAGGAGACACAGATGCCTAAGGTAGATAAAAAAATAGTCTGTAATCAAGTCACAAAGGATGTAGTAGTAGTGGTAGTAGAAGTAGTGGCATGTGATGCAAGAAAGCAAGTGAATGGGCTTATGCAGCATTAGGCAAAAAAAAAAAAAAAATCACCCCATTCCCTCCAAATGCCTCCCCAGTTCCTCCTTAAATTTATTTAACCTATCAACTTCCACAACGACAGATGGAAGTTTCCTCCAGGAATTAACCACCTGCTGGCTAAAGGCAAATTTCCGCACATCTATTCTACATGTGTCTTTTCTTAATTTGAATTTATGCCCCCTTAGGTTCGTAATCTGAACAAGTGGAAGGATCCCATCAGAATTTGGCATGCTCAACCCATTCAAGGACTTATACAACTCAATCAGATCACCCCGCAGGTGCCTAGTCTCCAGCCATTGCAATTTGCAGAACTTAAGCCTCTCTTCGTAAGAGAGGCTTCAGAGAGCCAAGAGATGCCGTGACTGCACTAGCTGCTACATCGGGGAAACTGGGAGATGGTTCGAAAAACACCTTTCCGAACACAAAAGAGCAATCGGATGTGGAGACTCAGCTATTGCCAAACACGTTTGGACCACACACCACAACATTGACCCACACCGCGATGTCGTGATTGTGGATAAGTCCCACCATTATCGGCGACGCGCCTGGTTGGAGTATTTAAACATCAAATGCTCCAATACCTCAGTGAACAGGAACAGTGGTTGTCAAGTCCATCCTATCACCGAAACAGCATTTCTGTCCATTGACAAACGCTGGCCACGTCCACATACATCACAGCCACAGGCTTCAACATCCAACAATTAATCACGTACAAGATTGGCAGTACAAGCCCTCATGCTCCATTCTAACTGTCAGTTTAACTGAAGAAGGTTGACTAAACAACCGAAAGCTTTTATTTGTATGCATCTAATCTAATATATGTATATTTCCTATTATTAAACTTGTCCCAATCTATATTTTTGTATCTGTTTCGCTCTGAGCAACTGTAATTTAATAATAATAAATCCAGACCGCACAGGCCTCTTTAATCAAAATACTCATTCAGTTTGTTTTCTATCTGAGCAGGATCATCAACAATGGAACCATCGATATCAAGTGGACCAATCAGATTCATCCCCTTCCTTTTAGAGTTTATATAAGTAAAGAAATCCTTGCTGTTTTTTTTAGCATCTTTTGCCAAAGATTTCTCGTAATCTGGCTTCGCCTGCCTAACACCCTTTCTGACCTGATTACAAACTAGCTTATATCTGCCATAGGCTTCTGAGTCGTTTGATAATTTATATGCATCCCATGCATTTTTCTTCTCTGTCACGAGTCTCGTTAGTTCATTTGATAACCATTTAGGCCCAAACCTTGAACAATATTTCTTAATAGGTATGAAACTTTTAGTAGCATCCACAATTAATTCCTTGAATGCTTCCAACTTAGAATACACTGTTGGTAACATCACCAGTTGATCCCACTGTACAGAACTTAAAATCTGTCTGAGACCAATGAACACACCTTTACGGAAGCAAAATCCCTTTCCTTTACCCCTGTGGTAATTATATCTTTAAGTAAATCCCACATCAGCACACTGTGATCACTGCCACCTAGTGGTTCCTTTATCTGCAAATTCTTAATACACGAATGATCACTGCTGATAACCAGATCAAGAGTATTACCCTCTCTGGTTGCCTCTCGAACATGCTGCTGCAGATAACAATCATTCAATAAATCCACAAAAGTCTTACTAGTGTGTGAGTGACCAACCCACAAGTTCCAGTCAATATATGGGAAGTTAAAATCCCCCATTGTAAGACATTCTGATTTACTAGCCCACTCTATTTCTCTGTACAATTGTTCATTGTACTCATTCGAGTCATTAGGCCTATAACACACTCCTACTCTTCTTTT
The DNA here is from genome assembly GCF_048544385.1 of Mastigoproctus giganteus. Lineage (NCBI taxonomy): Eukaryota > Metazoa > Arthropoda > Arachnida > Uropygi > Thelyphonidae > Mastigoproctus > Mastigoproctus giganteus. The sequence goes on from NC_143582.1 coordinate 129,775,233, forward strand.
TGCTTTTGCAGTGCTTATGTCACAAAAAACTGACTCAACAGTGCACTGTTCATCTATATCAACTGTATGCACTTCTTTTGATTTTATGTTTTTCTTAATTTACAGCATAACACCTCCTCCCTTCCTATCCTTTCTGTACACATTGTACTCCCCATATTCCAGTTCTGCATCCCTTATATCTGTATGACCCTATGTCTCTGCTATCCCAACAATATCCACCTTTGATGTCTTGACCAACACTTCAAATTTATTTACTATACTTCTAGCATTGGTATACATACAAGTATATATGTACCTACCCTTATTATTAGTTACCCTAACACTCGTGCGGACGAAGCTCTTTGAAGCTCTTGGAACAGAGAAGTTTTTCCTGATTTATTTGCTTAAATTGTCATATTAACTTATTTTCTAGAGTAGCTTTATATTCCTAGTTACGATACTTAGTTTAAAGTTTAACTTAGACAGAGATTTTGTAGGTATTACTTAGTATCGGTAACGGAATCAAATCCACGTGTTACAAATTGAACGAGAGGTCTTTTTTTTTAACCAAATTTAGTCGATTTATTAACCAATTGTTATATCAAATTATCTTCTATAAGTAGATTATAGACCTAGTCAGGATCCTTAGTTTATTCTAAATTGAGATAGCGAGATTTGGAAGCTAATCAATACTTACGAGTCCGTAGAAGTACCAATCGAGAATTCCCGCCATTTTTACACGATAGCATAAGCTTAGTGTAGTATAGTGCATAATATAATATTGTCAATTAATCAGTAAATCTATTAATCTTGATAAACTTTATTGTCAATTAAATTGTATTTTTAACTCTATATATATATAACGACTTAATCGTAACAAATAATTAATACATAACTATAGTGGTACACGTGATACGGAAGTTGTATAAAGGGAATTCGTAGAAAACACTAGATACCGAAAAAAAAAATATAACATAACTGTTTTGGGATATAACTTAAGGATTTAATTTTTGTTTTGAAATTTTATTGAATTAAATCGGAATCATGACTCTGACCAGAGCAGCAAAGCAAAAGGCTCAAGCTAATGGGAGTGCTATGGTTCAGAGGAGAACTGAGGGGGGCAGTTGCCCTCTGAATCACAGTCTTTTAAAATGCACTGTTTGCTTGATGTTTGCGGAGCAGTCGGGTACGGGACATGATACTGCCAAGGGGGATGTCTTTGTGTGTGCACGATGTAAGGAGTGCAAGGAAATCAGGCGACAACTCAGCGTTGTTATGGGCCTTTATGAGAGCTTGAAGGACAGGGTGGATGCCCTCGAAGGAAATAAATTGAGGGGCCCATCAAGCTCTCAGCTGCCCACATCAACGCCAGAGCTTCCACTTGGTCATCAGGCAACACAGAGGCAGCCCCCTAGGCAGAATGCGCTGGTCCCACAGGAACTAGTAGTTGTTGGTGATTCTATTGTCAGGAAACGGGGAACATGCTTTGTAAAAAGGATAGATGGAATAGGACCAGGGTATGTCTGCCAGGGGCAAAGGTTGATGATGTTGTAGAGCGGATATCATCTTTTAAGGGTACAAAAGGTGATATAGTTGTACACGTTGGCACTAATGATATTAAGAGTAGGAGACCGGCGAAATTACTTAGCAAGTACAGGTCACTGTTGAAAAAAAGCTGTGAATTAGGGTTGAATTTGAAAGTGTCTGCAATTCTGCCCAGACACGATAGGAGGGAGTATATGATGAGAGCCTTGTCGATCAATTCGGCCCTAGAGGGATTGTGCAAGGCTCAAGGGGTAGAATTTTTTTCAGCCTGGACTGTACTTGTTAACAGGAGAGATTGCTTCTACAGGGATGGGATACACTTAAATAGAAAGGGTACAAGAATTTTTGCTGATGCTGTCGAGGCAGTGTTAGGTGGGTCGGAAAACTGCTAGTTGGGGGGGGGATACAAGGACTAATAGATTAACAGTAGCCACTGGCAGAGGTGGAAGTGATTCTTGCACTGCTTCTATTGAAATGAGCAGAAGCCTGAAAAACAAGATGCATGGTATTTCAGAGACTGCTGGGAGTCATTGCGGTACAAGCAAGCACATGGGTTGTGTTAGGGTAGCTAAGAATAGAAACAGGTGCATGTATACCTGCGTGTACACCAATGCTAGGAGTTGGGTAAATAAATTTGTTGAATTTGAGGTATTGCTCAAAACATCAAAGGCAGATATTGTTCGGATATCAGAGACGTGGTGTCACACAGACATAAGTAATGCGGAACTGGAATTTGGGGAATACAATGTGTATAGAAAGGATAGACAGGACAGGAGGGGAGGAGGGGTTATGCTATTAGTTAAGAAACACATAAAGTCCAAGGAAGTGAAGCCAGTCGACATCGATGGACAGGGCAGTGTCGAGTCAGTTTGGTGTGACATAAGCATAGGGAAATTAAAATTGAGAGTAGGAGTGTGCTATAGACCTAATGACTCTGATGAGTATAATAAGATATTGTACAGGGAAATAGAGTGGGCCAGTAAATCAGAGAGTCTTTTAATGGGGGATTTTAATTTCCCAGATATTGACTGGAATTTGTGAGTTGGTCACTCGCACACTAGCAAGGCTTTTGTGGATTTATTGGATGATTGTTTTCTACATCAGCATGTTCGTGAGGCAACTAGAGGGAGCAATACTCTTGATCTGATTATCAGTAGTGATTCTTCATGCATTAAGAATCTGCAGATAAATGATCGACTAGGTGGCAGTGATCACAGTGTGTTGAAGTGGGATTTACTCAAGGAGGTAACTACCATCAGAGGTAAAGGGAAGGGTTTTTGTTTTCGTAAAGGCGACTATGATGGTCTGAGACAGTATTTAAATTCTATACAGTGGGACCAACTGATGATGTTACCAACAGCAAACTCAAAATGGGAAGCATTCAAGGAACTAATCTTGGAGGCTACCAGGCTTTACATACCAACTAAGAAATATTGTTCAACGTTTAGGCCTAAAAGGTTATCAGATGAACTAATGAGACGTGGCAGAGAAGAAAAATGCATGGGATACATACAAATTAATGGGTGACATGGAAGCCTATGATAGATATAAGTTGGTCTGTAACCAAGTCATAAAGGAGATTAGGCAGGCAAAGGCAGACTACGAAAAATCCTTGGCAAAGGATGCAAAGATAAACAGAAAAGAGTTCTTTACATATTTAAACTCAAGAAGGAAAGGGATGAATCAGACTGGTCCACTGCATGAGGAGTTATTCAGGAAGGAGAATGATGTAGGTAAAGTAAACATTGGCAATGAGCTGGATGATTTTGTAATAACTGAGAGGAAAGTGGAGGAGAGATTGTTGAGGATAAACATAAAAAAGGCACCTGGGGTGGATGGGATCTATCCAGTTATATTAAAGGAGGCAGCAAAGGAAGTAAGCAAACCCCTAGCCATAATTATGAGAGCTTCTTTGGACTCAGGGGAGGTACCCATAGACTGGAGATGTGCAAATGTAACCCCAATTCACAAAGGAGGATCAAAGGCTGACACAAGTAATTATAGACCTGTGAGTTTAACTTCTGTTCCAGGTAAATTAATGGAGGCACTGGTTAAAGAAGCACTGCAGGATCATCTAGACAAGAATTCAGTTATAGCTCAGACGCAGCATGGTTTGGTTAAGGGCAGGTCTTGCCTGACCAATTTGATTGGATACTATGATGTAGTCACAGAAGAACTGGATGCAGGGAATAACTTTGATATTATATATTTGGATCTTAGAAAGGCTTTTGATACTGTTGCACATGGAAGACTGCTGCACAAATTGGAGAAGTGTGGCACTGGAGGCAAATTGCTGCTATGGATAAGGGGATGGTTGAGTGGCAGAAGACAGAGAGTGGTAATTAATGGACAATGCTCAACGTGGACTAATGTTATTAGTGGAGTTCCTCAGGGTTCAGTGTTGGGTCCGTTGTTGTTTTCGGTATCCCATCATCAATATCATTCATGATATTGAGGATGGGATATCAAGTTTAATGTCCAAGTTTGCAGATGATACAAAGGTTGGCAGGGTTGTTAAGGACACTACTGATGCTATGCTGCTACAACAGGATCTGGAAAGGTTGAACAGATGGGCTGAGAGGTGGCAAATGAAGTTTAACATTGACAAATGTAAAGTACTACATATGGGAAACAGTAACCCCAGAGCAACGTATCAACTCTGCGGTACTACACTGACAGTGGTGGAGAATGAAAAGGACCTGGGGGTAATTGTGCAGGCAGATATGACGTTTTCTGAGCAGTGCAGACAGTCTGCAAGAGTAGCTCATAGTGTCTTGTCAATGATATACTGGAATTTTTCTAGCAGGGATAATGAGGCGATTATCCTCTTATATAAGGCAATGGTCAGGCCACACCTTGAGTACTGTATACAGGTCTGGAGGCCTCATTTTAAGAAGAATGTAGAGATGCTGGAACGAGTAGAGAGAAGGGCAACAAGATTAGTGAATGGAACAAAGGGTTGCTCTTACGAAGAAAGGGTTAAGTTTTGCAAATTACAGTGTCTGGAGACTAGGCACCGGCGAGGTGATCTGATAGAGGTGTATAAGGCCTTGAATGGTTTGAGCATGCTCGATGCTGATGGAATTCTTCCTCTTGCTCGGAATAATCATTTGAGAGGGCATAAATTCAAATTGAGAAAAGACAGATGTAGGATAGATGTGCGTAAGTTTGCCTTTAGCCAGTGGATGGTTGGGTGGTGGAACAGACTTCCATCCTTTTAGTTAAGCTATTAGTTAAGAAATACATAAAATCCAAGGAAGTGAAGCCAGTCGACATTGCTGACAGTGGTGGAGAATGAAAAGGACCTGGGGGTAATTGTGCAGGCAGATATAAAGTTCTCTGAGCAGTGCAGACGAGCTGCAAGAGTAGCTCATGGTGTCTTGTCAATGATATACAGGAATTTTTCTAGCAGGGATAAGGAGGTGATTATTCCCTTGTATAAGGCAATGGTTAGGCCACATCTTGAGTACTGTATACAGGTCTGGAGGCCTCATTTCAAGAAGGATGTAGAGCTGCTGGAACAGGTACAGAGAAGGGCAACAAGATTAGTAAATGGAACAAAGGGTTACTCTTACGAAGAAAGGCTTAAGTTTTGCAAATTACAGAGTCTGGAGACTAGGCACCGGCGAGGTGATCTAATAGAGGTGTATAAGGCTTTGAATGGTTTAAGCATACTCAATGCCAATGGGATTCTTCATCTTGCTCAGAATAATCACCTCAGAGGGCATAAATTCAAATTGAAGAAGGACGGATGTCGGATAGATGTGCGGAAATTTGCCTTTGGCCAGCGGGTGGTTGGTTGGTGGAACCGACTTCCATCACTTGTTGTTGAATTTGATAGGCTAAACAAATTTAAAGCTCAACTGGACAGGTATTTCGAACGAACGGAGGGGTGAAATGGGAGTGGTGTGTGTTTTTTTTTTTTTTTTTTGGCTGATGCTGAATAAGCTTGCTTTCTTGCATCATATGCCTCTACTAATGCTAATGCTAATGCTAACATCCCATATACCCATCTATTTCACAATGACTGCCATCAGTTCCTGAAACCCCCAGCACCGATTGCTCCAGGTCGCTATTTATTCTAATAGAAGTTGTGTAAGAATCACTTTCACCTCTGCCTGTGGCTACTTTTAACCTTTTAGTCTGTGAATCCCACCAAGCTAGCAGTTTTCCAACCCACCTAACACTGCCTCAATAGCATCAGCAAATATTCTTGCACCCTTTCTATTTAAGTGTATCCCATCCTTGTAGAAGCAGTCTCTCCTGTTAACAAGCACAGATCACGCTGAAAAAAATTCTACCCCTTGAGCCTTGAACATTCCGTCCAGTGCCAAATTGACTGACAAGTCTCTCATCATGTATTCTCTCCTATCGTGTTTGGGCAGAATTGCAAACATTTTCAAATTTAACCCTGACTCTTGACTTTTTTGCAACATTGGCCTGTACTTGTTAAGTAAATCTGCAGATCTCCTACTCTTAATATCATTTGTGCCAACATGTACAACAATATCACCTGTTGTGCCTTTAAAAGATGATATATGCTTTACAACGTCATCAACTTTTGTCCCTGGCAGACACAGCCTGGTCCTGTTCCATCTATCCCTTTTACACAATATATTCCCAGTCTCCTTGACAATAGAGTCACCAACAATAACTAGTTCCTTTGGGACCAGCGCATTCTGCCTTGGAGATTGCCGCTGTGTTGCCTGATGCTCAGTAGTGAGCTCTGGCATCGAGTTGGGCAGCTGAGAGCTTGACGGGCCCCTCATATTAATTTCTTCAAGGGCATCTACCCTTCACCTCAAGCTCTCATAGACGCCCAGTAGAACGCTGAGTTGATGCCTAATTTCTAGACACTCTCTGCACCTGGGACACACAAAGACATCCTCCTTGGCTAGATCATATTATGTTCCAGAGAGTTCGGCAAACATTTCACAAGTTGTACATTTTTTTAGGCTGTGATGCATTGGAGAATTGTCCCCCTCAGTTCTCCCCCAAGTCACAGCACTCTTCCCACTTTGTGCCCGTTGCTTTGCTGCTCTAGTCTCCGCGTTATATTTTAAATTAATAAGATCAATAAATTTAATTAATTAATTGTCAATACTACGCTATCTAATAGAATCTTAAATGCAGTGATGCGTATTACGCTATATAATTATAAGTTAGAGCTGCCTAGTTACCACAATTAAAAATTTGAATTCCCTACTACTCTATACAAAAACAATGGCTGCAAGATTCGAAAGAAATAACGGTTTTACGTATATTAAGTAGTAATCTACAAAAACTCTTTATCTAAATTAAAAATAAAAATAACCGGCGTAACAGTAACTATAAGACTACGTATAAAGTACAATATAAAATAACAATTAGGTAACTAAAAAGGCAAACACTTATCGCTTTCGGAGCCTGGAATTCAGAATTGTGATTTTTTCTTTGCAAACAATGCAAAGAAAAACAGGAAAGACTTCTTTACTTAAGTAAACTCTAGAAGGAAGGGGGGGGAATCACATTGGTCCACTTGACATCGACAGTTCGATTGTTGATGAACCTGCTGAGGTAGCTGACAAAGAATGAATATTTTGCAAATATATTTACACATGAGGAGGTCTTTAGGGAAGTGGATGCTAGTTGTTTATCAAAGTCTGCCAAAGAGCTATATAATTTTGTAATAACTCAGAGTAAAGTGGATGAGAAATTGTTGAAACTGAAAATAAGAAAGTCACCTGTCGTGTTTGGGATCTATCCAGTTATATTAAAAGAAGCAGCAAAGGAAGTAAGTAAACCCTTATCCATAATTATGAAAGATTCCTTGGACTCAGGGTAGGTCCACATGGACTGGAGATGTGAAAATGTGTCCCGAATTCACAAAGTGGGACCAAGTGGTGACATGAGTAATTACAGATCTGTTTGTCTAACTTCTGTTCTTCTGGACAAGACTGCAGTTATAGTTCAGACACAGCATGGATTTGTTAGGGGGAAGTCTTGTCTGCAAATCTGATTGGATACTATGATGTGGTCACAAAGAACTGGATGCAAGAATTAATAATTTTGATATGATATACTTGGATTTTAGGAAAGCTTTTGATACTGTGGCACATAGAAGACTACTGTACAAATAGGAGCAGTATGGCATTAAGCGACTGTTAGTAATCCTGGGTATAACCTCCATGCACAAGTACATGGTGATGGTGGGTGACCACCCAGGTGTGAATCAACGTAAGCAGGGGTCGAGGTGTGGCACCCACACCACATGGAGGTACGCCGCACCTCTATGTTACCAGGCAGTACTAGGTGGTAGATGACTCTCATCAACCGGTGAAATACCACCACTTTGCTTATTGGAGGCTTGAAGTGGTGGAACCCATGTTTAGTCTTTAGAGCTAAGTTCCGGTCAACCCTTCCCTATCTCTACCACCATGCAGTATGATTGATGACTTTTGAGGTTATGATGAATGTCGTGGCGAGATCCAATATTCCTTACATTTCGAGGGTACAGCTCTAAAACGGAGTTCGCAGGCCGGCCGCTAGTTAGTACACTGGACCAAACCTATCGGTGCCTCTCTAGGAGGCTTCCGGATCAGCTAGTGTATAATCTTGCTACCTCTACTCTGCCAGATAGTGACAGGAGAGACTGCTTCTACAGGGATGGGATACACTTAAATAGAAAGGGTACAAGAATATTTGCTGATGCTATTGAGACAGTGTTAGGTGGGTCAGAAAACTGCTAGCTTGGGGGGGGTACAAAGATGAATAGATTAACATTAGACACTGGCAGACGTGAAAGTAATTCTTGCACTGCTTCTAATGGAATGAGCAGCAGCAGCCTGAAAAACAAGATGCAGGATATTTCAGAGACTGCTGGGAGTCATTGCGGTACAAGTAAACACATGGGTTGTGTTAGGGTAGCTAAGAATAGTAACAGGTGCATGTATACTTGCATGTACACCAATGCTAGATGTTTGGTAAATAAATTTGACGAATTTCAGGTATTGCTCAAAACATCAAAGGCAAATATTGTTATGATATCCGAGACGTCATGTCACACAGATATAAGGAATGCAGAACTAGAATTTGGGTAGTACAATGTGTACAGAAAGGATTGACAGGACAAGAAGGGAGAAGGGGTTATGTTATTAGTTAAGAAACATAAAATCCAAGGAAGTGTAGTCAGTCGACATCGCTGGACAGTGCAGTGTTGAGTCAGTTTGGGGTGATATAAGAATTGGGAGATCAAAATTGACAGTAGGAGTGTGCTATAGGCCTAATGACTCTGATGAGTATAATAAGAAACTGTACAAGGAAAGAGAGTGGTCAAGTAAATCAGATTGTCTTATAATGGGGGATTTTAATTTCCCAGATATTGACTGGAATTTGTGGATTGGTCACTCACACACCAGCAAGGCTTTTGTGGATTTATTGGATGATTGTATTCTACATCAGCATGTTCGGAAGGCAACTAGAGGGAGTAATACTCTTGATTTGATTATCAGTAGTGATTCTTCATGCATTAAGAATCTGCAGATAAATGAACCACTAGGTGGCAGTGATCACAGTGTGTTGAAGTGGGATTTACTCAAGGAGGTAACTACCATCAGAGGTAAAGGGAAGGGTTTTTGTTTTCGTAAAGGCGACTATGATGGTCTGAGACAGTATTTAAATTCTATACAGTGAGACAAACTGATGATGTTATAAACAACAAATTCAAAATTGGAAGCATTCAAAGAGCTTATCTTGGAAGCTACTAGGCTTTACATATCAACTAAGAAATATTGTTCATGGTTTAGGCCTAAATGGAAGTCATATGAACTAATGAGACATATGGCAGAGAAGAAAAATGCATGGGATACATATAAATTAATGGGTGACATGGTAGCCTATGATAGATATAAGCTGGTCTGTAACAAAGTCACAAAGGAGATTAATAAGGCAATGGCAGATTATGAGAAATCCTTGGCAAAGGATGCAAATAAAAACAGAAAAGAGTTCTTTACCTATGTAAACTCTAGAAGGAAAGGGATGAATCAGATTGGTCTACTGGATATTGATGGTTCAACAGTTGAGGATCCTGCTCAGGTGGCTAACAAACTAAACAAGTATTTTGTATCTGCATTCACACATGAGGAGTTATTCAGGAAGGGGAATGCCAGAGCTGAATTAAAACTGGCAGTGATCAAGACAATTTTGTAATAACTGAGAGGAAAGTGGAGGAGAAATTGTTGAGGATAAACATAAAAAAGGCACCTGGGGTGGATGGGATCTATCCAGTTATATTAAAGGAGGCAGCAAAGGAAGTAAGCAAACCCTTAGCCATAATTATGAGAGCTTCTTTGGATACAGGGGAGGTACCCATAAACTGGAGATGTGCAAATGTGACCCCAATTCACAAAGGAGGATGAAAGGCTGACACAAGTAATTATAGACCTGTGAGTTTAACTTCTGTTCCAGGAAAGTTAATGGAGGACTGGTTAAAGAAGCACTGCAGGATCAGACAAGACTTCAGTTATAGCTCGGACACAGCATGGTTTTGTTAAGGGAAAGTCTTGCCTGACCAATTTGATTGGATACTATGATGCAGTCACAAAAGAACTGGATGCAGGGAATAACTTTGATATTGTATATTTGGATCTTAGAAAGGCTTTTGATACTGTTGCACATTGAAGACTGGTGCATAAATTGGAGTAGTGTGGCACTGGAGGCAAATTGCTGCTATGGATAAAGGGGTGGTTGAGTGGTTTGGTTTTTTTTTTAGGAGCATTAGCAACTAAGGCCATATTGCTCCAGGATATGCGGTGGTCATTCCTTAACCTTTCTGCATCCTCCGTATTTGGTGGTGACGGGCTCGAACCCCGGTCTAATCAAGAAGCATGTGCTACGCACTGCTGCTCCTTCCCACCTGGCTACGGAGGCGCCGGTTGAGTGGCAAAAGACACAGAGTGGTAATTAATGGACACTGCTCATGGTGGACTAATGTTATTAGTGGAGTTCTTCAGGGTTCAGTGTTGGGTCCATTGTTGTTTTCTGTATTTATAAATGATATTGATGCTGGTATATCAAGCTTAATGTCCAAGTTTGCAGAAGATGCAAAGGTTGGCAGGGTTGTTAAGGACACTACTGATGCTATGCTGCTGCAACAGGATCTGGAAAGGTTGAGCAGATGGGCTGAGAGGAGGCAAATGAAGTGTAACATTGACAAATGTAAAGTACTACATATAAGAAACAGCAACCCCAGAGCAACATATCAACTCTGTGGTACTACACTGACAGTGGTAGAGAATGAAAAGGACCTGGGGGTAATTGTGCAGGCAGATATGAAGTTCTCTGAGCAGTGCAGACGGGATGAGCAAGAGTAGCTCATGGTGTCTTGTCAATGATATACAGGACGTTTTCTAGCAGGGATAAGGAGGTGATTATTCCCTTGTATAAGGCAATGGTCAGGCCACACCTTGAGTACTGTATACAGGTCTGGAGGCCTCATTTCAAGGAGGATATAGAGCTGCTGGAACGAGTACAGAGAAAGACAACAAGATTAGTGAATGGAACAAAGGATTGCTCTTACGAAGAAAGGCTTAAGTTTTGCAAATTACAGTGTCTGGACACTAGGCACCAGCAAGGTGATCTGATAGAGGTGTATAAAGTTTGTTATTTGATTTTTAGGAGCAATAGCAACTAAGGCCATACTGCTCCATGAATATGCGGTGGTCATCCCCTGACCTTTCCGCATCCTCCGTATTTGGTGGTGACGGGCTGGAACCCCGGGCTAATCAAGAAGCGTGTACTACGCACTGCTGCTCCTTCCTACCTGGCTATGGAGACGCCACTGGTGTATAAAGTCTTGAATGGTTTTAGAATGCTCAATGCCGATGGGATTCTTCCTCTTGCTCAGAATAATCACCTGAGAGGGCATAAATTCAAATTAAGGAAAGACAGATGTAGGATAGCGGTGCGGAAATTTGCCTTTAGCCAGCGGGTAGTTGTTTGGTGAAACAGACTTCCATCCCTTGTTGTGGAAGTTGATAGCCAAAATAAATTTAAGGCTCAGCTAGACAGGTATTTCGAATGAACGGAGGGGTGAAATGGGAGTGGATTTTTTTTTTTTTTTTCCCCTGGTTTATGCTGCTTAAGCTTTCTTTCTTGCATCATATGCCTCTACTAAACTGCCTTTACCTGCTTAATCTCCTTTGTGACTTGGTTACAGACTAGCTTATATCTATCATAGGCTTCCTTGTCACCCATTAATTTTTATGTATCACATGGATTTTTCTTCTCTGCCATGTGTTATTAGTTCATCTGACATCCAATTAGGTCTAAACCTTGAACAATATTTCTTAGTTGGTATGTAAAGCCTAGTAGCTTCCAAGATAATTTCCTTGAATTTGCTGTTGGTAACATCATCACTTGGTCCCACTCTACAGAATTTAAATACTGTCTCAGACCATCGTAGTCGCCTTTACAGAAGCAAAAACCCTTCCCTTTATCCCTGATGGTAGTTACCTCTTTGAATAAATCCCACTTCAGCACACTGTGGTCACTGCCACCTAGCAGTATCTTTATCTGCAGATTCTTAATGCATGAAGAATCACTACTGATAATCAGATCAAGAGTATTAATCCCTCTAGTTGCCTCCAAAACATGCTGATGTAGAAAACAATCATCCAAAAATTCCACTAAAGTCTTGCTAGTGAATGAGTGACCAACCCACAAATTTCAGTCAATATCTGGGAAATTAAAATCCCCCATTATAAGACTCTCTGATTTACTGGCCCACTATTTCCCTGTACAGTTTCTTATTATACTCATCAGAGTCATTAGGCCTATAGCACACTCCTACTCTCAATTTTGATCTTCGAATGCTGATGTCACACCAAACTGCACTGTCCAGAGATGTCGACTGTACATATCTGGACAGTGTAGCTTCAGTTCCTTGGATTTTGTGTTTCTTAACTAATAGCATAACCCCTCCTCCCTTCCTATCCTGTCTATCCTTTCTGTACACATTGTACTCCCCAAATTCCAGTTCTGCATTCCTTATATCTGTGTGAACACCACGTCTCTGATATCCCAACAACATCTGCCTTTGATGTTTTGAGCAAAACCTTAAATTGATCAAATTTATTTACCAACTTCCTAGCACTGGTGTACATGCAAGTATAAATGCACCTGTTCCTATTCTTAGCTACCTGCTAATGCGCCAATAAAACCCAACAACCAACCAACCAACTTAGCTACCCTAACACAACCCATGTGTTTACTTGTACCGCAATGACTTCCAGCAGTCTCTGAAATATCCTGCATGTTGTTTTCCAGGCTGCTGCTCATTCCAATAGAAGCAGTGCAAGAATCACTTCCATGTCTGCCAGTGGCTACTGTTTCCCCCCTTGTTTCCCCCCCCCCCCCCCAAGCTAGCAGTTTTCCGATCCACCTAACACTGCCACGATAGCATCAGCAAATATTCTTGCACCCTTTCTATTTAAGTGTATCCCATCCTGTAGAAGCAGTCTCTCCTGTTAACGAGTACAGACCAGGCCGAAAAAAATTCTACCCCTTGAGCCTTGCACAATCTTTCCAGGGCTGAACTGATCACCAAGGCTCTCATTATATACTCCCTCCTCTCGTGTCTGGGCAGCATTGCAGACACTTTCAAATTCAACCCTAATTCACAGTTTTTTTTTCAACAGTGACCTGTACTTGTTAAGATGAAGGAAGATTAGTTAACATTAGAGTTGAATTTCTGTAGATTGTCCCAGAAAATGGAGGTTATGGAGAAAATATATGAAAAAAAAAAAGAAAAGTTGGTTCTATGAGTTTGATGTTGGACAGTAAAAGGATTCTGACTGGTCACATGTTCAGATTGATTTGGAAGAGAGAGGAGGAATTATAGAAGACAATTCAGAAGAACAGTGCCCATGGAAGTATATATATACAGACAAGGCATGCACCAGAAATAAAATGTCTATGAGACTTACAGTGGAGAGATTTTGTTGGAGATGGGTCATTAATTAACTTGAATGCCCTCATTGGAATGGAGCCTAGAAGCCTGAAAGTGGTTTTGAGTAACCGCCAAAGATGTGAAAACAGTATTCCAGGATAGGGGGGAATTGTGATTTGTACAGAGTGAGCAGCTATTTGGAAGGAAAGTAACACGCAGAGTGAAAGAGAAAATCCAGTTTTTTAGATGCAGAGGAAGCAATATTTGTGATGTTCTTAAGCCAAGAGAGATTAGAAGTCAGGGTAATCCATGATAGACATATGTGATTTTATGTAGAAATATGGGTGTCATTGAAGATAAGCATAGGAGCAGAAGAATCCTTTTTGCAAGATATAAGACAGGCCTAAGTTTTAGTAAGATTGAAATTAACTAAGTTGTCTTTGCCCCACTGGAGATTTATGACGAGATAGGCATTGAGGGATTTAAAAGTGGATATTCGAGACATTGAAGCTATTTGTGAAGGGTAATGTTTCCCAAACTGGAAGACAGAATGCAATATGCTATCATTAGCAGAACTATGGATAGGATTTCTGGTCAATGGGAGAAGTGTCATTAATATAAAAGAGGACAAGAGTGGGAGAAAGAACTGAACCTGGGGAATAACTGCATTAGTGGAGAAGCTATAAGACAAAAAGCTTCACTTGTAGTGAGCAGTTAGAGAGAAAGCCGAATACTCAATTACAAAAAACCACTGGCAAACCCATAAGAGAGAAGCATGCCAAACACAATAAAAAGACTTTGAAATATCAAGAGCAACTATTTGAGTTTCAAAAAACTTTTCCATTGAATTTATCCATAAATGCGTAATATAAACAAGTATATCACTCATGGATTGACACTAATTGAATCCATACTGGAGAGCAATGATCAGATGGAAGGTTTCTAGATAGTTTAGGAATTGCCATTTAATAGATTTCTCCATTACTTTAAAAAGAGTAGAAGAAAGTGCAATGGGACAATAATTGGATAAAAGGGATTTGCCACAAATTATTAAGACAACTTAGATGAGCAGTGGTTGAATTAACTGATAATGTTAGAAATTCTGTGTGTTATTTCTGTTAGAAAAAGTATGCAGGGTCTGGTTGACTGTAAGTGGAAATGGACATCACTGAGACTAGAACTGAGACCATGTACATTTGTGAATTGAATGAAGAACATCGGAGGGTTGAAATCTTTTTGAAAACAAGTTTCTTTTTTCTATTAGTTTGACTATTTATGATGTATTCAGCAGTAAGAAAAAAGTAACAGATTTCTATTACTTTTTGGGGAAGTAGTAGTAGTAGTAGTAGTAGTAGTAGTGGCACTTGATGCAAGAAAGCAGTGTAGGAGCTTATGCAGCATCAGCCAAAAAAAAAAAAAAAAAAAAATCACACCATACCCTCCAATTGCCTGTCCAGTTCCTCCTTAAATTTATTTAACCTATCAACTTCCACAACGACAGATGGAAGTTTGTTCCAGCAATTAACCACCCGCTGGCTAAAGGCAAATTTCCGCACATCTATTCTACATCTATCCTTTCTTAATTTGAACTTATGTCCCCGTAGGTTCGTATTCTGAACAAGTGGGAGGATCCCATCAGAATTCAGCGTGCTCAACCCATTCAAGGCCTTATAGACCTCAATCAGATCATCGCGCAGGTGCCTAGTCTCCAGCCACTGCAATTTGCAGAACTTAAGCCTCTCATTCCCCTCACCAATCGTGTTGCTCTTCTCTGTACACGCTCAAGCAAATCTACATCCTTCCTAAAATGAGGCCTCCAGACCTGTACGCAGTACTCAAGGCGTGGCCTGACCATTGCCTTATACAGAGGGACAATCACCTCCTTTTCCCTGCTAGCAAAATTCCTATATATCATTGACAAAACCCCATGACCTGCCCTAGCAGCCTGTCTACATTGCTCAGAAAACTTCATATCTGACTGCACAATTACTCCCAGGTCTTTTTCATTTTCTACCACCTTAAGTGTAGTACCACACAGTTGGTACGTTTCTCTGGGGTTACTTCTACCCATATGCAGTACTTTGCATTTGTCAAGGTTAAACTTCAGTTGCCACTTCTTAGCCCATCTGCCCAAATTATCTAGATCCTGTTGCAGTAGCACACTGCCATTACTGTCATTAACAACCCTGCCAACCTTCGTGTCATCTGCAAACTTCGACATTAAGCTTGATATACCTTCATCAATATCATTGATAAATATACAAAACAACAGTGGCCCCAACACCGAACCCTGTGGGACTCCACTAATAACATTAGTCCACGAAGAGCAGCACCCATTGATTACCACCCTCTGTCTTCTCCCACTTAACCATCCTTTTATCCATTGTAGCAACTTACCCTTAATACCATTCTGCTCCAATTTGTACAGTAGTCTTCCATGCGCAACAGTGTCAAAAGCTTTCCTGAAATCCAAGTATATGATATCAAAATTATTTTTTGCATCCAGTTCCTTTGTGACCACATCATAATAACCAATCAAATTTGTCAGACAAGACTTTCCCTTAACAAACCCATGCTGTGTCTGAATTATTGCTGCAGTCTTGTCTAGATGATCCTGCAATGCATCTTTAACCAGTGACTCCATTATTTTACCCGGAACAGAAGTTAAACTAACTGGTCTGTAATTATTCGTGTCACCCTTCGAACCTCCTTTGTGAATTGGGGATACATTTGCACATCTCCAGTCCGTGGGAACCTCCCCTGAATCCAAGGATGCTCTCATAATTATGGCTAAGGGTTTGCTTAGTTGCTTTGCCGCCTCCTTTAATATAACTGGATAGATCCCATCCGCCCCAGGTGCCTTTCTTATGTTTAACTTCAACAATTTCTCCTCCACTTTGCTCTCAGTTATTACAAAATCATTAAGCACACTGCTACAATTTAATAACCTTCTTCCATTTTCAAACTGTAATGATTCCTCACGTGTGAATGTAGATGCAAAATACTCATTCAGTTTGTTTGCTATCTGAGCAGGATCATCAACAGTCGAACCATCGATGTCAAGTGGACCAATCATATTCAGCCCCTTCCTTTTAGAGTTTATATAAGTAAAGAAATCCTTGCTGTTTTTCTTAGCATCTTTTGCCAAAGATTTCTCGTAATCCGCCTTTGCCTGCCGAACCTCCTTTGTGACCTGATTACAGACTAGCTTATATCTGCTACAGGCTTCTGCGTCGCCTGATAATTTATATGCATCCCATGCATTTTTCTTCTCTGTCACGAGTCTCATTAGTTCATTTGATAACCATTTAGGCCTAAACCTTGAACAATATTTCTTCATCGGTATGAAAAGTCTAGTAGCTTCCACGAATAATTCCTTGAATGCTTCCCACTTAGAATTTACTGTTTGTAACATCGTCAGTCGATCCCACTGTACAGAATTTAAAAACTGTCTGAGACCACTGTACTCCCCTTTACGGAAGCAAAAACCCTTTCCTTTACCCCTGACGGAAGTTACCTCTTTGAGTAAATCCCACTTCAGCACACTGTGATCACTGCCACCTAGTGGTTCCTTTATCTGCAAATTCTTAATACACGAATGATCACTGCTGATAACCAGATCAAGAGTATTACTTTCTCTGGTTGCCTCTCGAACATGCTGCTGCAGAAAACAATCATCCAATAAATCCACAAAAGTCTGACTAGTGTGTGAGTGACCAACCCACAAGTTCCAGTCAATATCTGGGAAGTTAAAATCCCCCATTATAAGACATTCTGATTTACTGGCCCACTCTATTTCTCCGTACAATTGTTCATTGTACTCATTCGAGTCATTAGGCCTATAACACACTCCTACTCTTATTTTTGCTTTTGCAGTGCTTATGTCACACCAAACTGACTCAACAGTGCACTGTCCATCTATATCAACTGGATGCACTTCTTTTGATTTTATGTTTTTCTTAATTAACAGCATAACACCTCCTCCCTTTCTGTCCTGTCTATCCTTTCTGTACACATTGTACTCCCCAAATTCCAGTTCTGCATTCCTTATATCTTTGTGACACCACGTCTCTGCTATCCCAACAATATCCGCCTTTGATGTCTAGAAGGCATGTATGAAGTAATGAAATTTTTGGATATGGCATATACATGGCAAGAATATACCTTGCTCTTTGATACAGCATGTCCTCAACAATGCCCCACTACAGATACACATCACTTGGACTTCCTCCACACCCTGACTGGCAGAGAGTAGAAGCAGCAAGATTATACACTAATTGATCTGGAAGCCTCCTAGCAAGTTACCAATATGTTGAATTCACTGGGTTATCTAGTCTAGCCATCCTGCAAACAATGATTTAGAGCTGCAACCTTGAAATGTAAAGAAGATTGGATCTTGCCATGATTAGCATTAGTAGAGGCATATAATGCAAGACAGCAAGCTTTTACAGCATCAGCCAAAAAAAAAACTTCCACTCACCCCTCCGTTCGTTCGAAATACCTGTCCAGCTGAGGCTTAAATTTATTTAGGCTATCAACTCCCACAACAACGGATGGAAGTCTGTTCCACCAACCAACTACCCACTGACTAAAGGCAAATTTCCACACATCTATCCTACATCTGTCTTTCCTCAATTTGATTTTATACTCTCTCAGGCGATTATTCTGAGCAAGAGGAAGAATCCCATCAGCATTGAGCATGCTCAAACCATTCAAGGCTTTATACACCTCTATCAGATCACCTCGCCAGTGCCTAGTCTCCAGACAGTGTAATTTGCAAAACTTAAGCCTTTCTTCATAAGAGCAACCCTTTGTTCCATTCACTAATCTTGTTGCCCTTCTCTGTATTCGTTTCAGCAGCTCTACATCCTCCTTGAAATGAGGCCTCCAGACCTGTATATAGTACTCAAGGTGTGGCCTGACCATTGCCTTATACAAGGGAATAATCACCTCCTTATCCCTGCTAGAAAACGTCCTGTATATCATTGACAAGACACCATGAGCTACTCTTGCTCATCCCGTCTGCACTGCTCAGAGAACTTCATATCTGCCTGCACAATTACCCCCAGGTCCTTTTCATTCTCTACCACTGTCAGTGTAGTACCACAGAGTTGATACGTTTCTCTGGGGTTGCTGTTTCTCATATGTAGTACTTTACATTTGTCAATGTTAAACTTCATTTGCCAACTCTCAACCCATCTGCTCAACCTTTCCAGGTCCTGTTGCAGCAGCATAGCATCAGTAATGTCCTTAACAACCCTGCCAACCTTTGTATCATCTGCAAACTTGGACATTAAGCTTGATATACCATCATCAATATCATTTATAAATATAGAAAACAATAATGGACCCAACACTGAACCCTAAGGGACTCCACTAATAACATTAGTCCACGATGAGCAGTGTCCATTGATTATCACTCTCTGTCTTCTTCCCCCTCAACCACCCCTTTATCTATAACAGCAATTTGCCTCCAATGCCATACTGCTCCAATTTGTGCAGCAGTCTTCCATGTGCAACAGTATCAAAAGCCTTTCTAAGATCCAAGTATATAATATCAAAGTTATTCCCTGCATCCAGTTCTTTTGTGACTGCATCATAGTATCCAATCAAATTGATCAGGCAAGACTTTCCCTTAACAAAACCATGCTGTGTCCGAGCTATAACTGAAGTCTTGTCTAGATGATCCTGCAGTGCTTCTTTAACTAGTGCCTCCATTAATTTTCCTGGAACTGAAGTTAAACTCACAGGTCTATAATTACTTGTGCCAGCCTTTGATCCAGATTGAGGTTATGATGCCCACCATAACCAAGACATCAATCATAGTGCATGTTGGAAGGGGGGGGGTTTACTGAACTGTGCTCTGAAGATAAAACATGGGTTCCACCACTTTAAGCCTCCAATAAGCAAAGTGGTGGTATTGCACTAGTTGATTAGACTTATCTACCACCTAGTATTCCCTAGTAACACAATGGGACAAACACCACATATTGAACCCTGCTTACATTTTGCAGCTGGATGGTCACCCACACGATACTAGGTACTTCAAGGCTTGTACATGAGTTTATACCCAGGGTCACTACTAGTCCAACCACTGTGAAGGTGCAAGCAGAAGATTTGGTTGTCGCAGAATGATTGGTCTTCACTGAATTTCAGTCCACTTGACTTTAGTGACACCTAATTATAAGTTCTATCAATGTTTTAGACTCCCAGTAACAAGTCTAGCTTGGTATACCTGAGAGGATGTCTCTGACAGCCTCAAGAACCAAGTTCAAATTTGTGACCAAGATTTACACATGTATAAATCAGATCAAGAAGGGCTTCTTTCAAGAATTGTAATCGGTGATGAAATGTTGATTCATCACTGAAATCCAGAAAAACAAACTGGAGGCAATTAAATTGAAGCACAATAGGTTATTACTTCCCAAAAAAAATTCAGGATTCACCCCCTCTAGTGGGAAGATCAGTCATTCCTTGGGGCATGAATGCAACAGTACATATAGGGTATACATTCCACTATAGTCAACATAATATATAATGTTGACCATAGTAGAATTGCTGATAAATGTAGATCACAACAGATTACAGAATTCTCAGAATCCCACTGTGTGAGCTGGGTATTAAACTGAAAAAATATTGCATTTAAACATTTTTTGCAAAAAAAGTATTTCAATAAAATTAAAAATATGAACAGTTCAATTTGATCATGTATATACCAATAAATGACTGTGCCGCATACACCTCACCCAAACCAATAATATGAAAGATGTAATTATAAATAAGTGCATATTTCACGTTATTAAAATAACAAACTTTAATGCAAAATCGACAATTTTAAACTATTTCTAGCTTTTATTCTAAAGGTAGTGAATATTGTGTAAAGTACACCATATGGCTGCTTCTTTGTATGTATCTACTGAAACATTAATAACTGTGAATATTATTAGCATTAGTAGATGCATTTGATGCAAGAAAGCAGGCTTATGCAGCATCAGCCAAAAAAAAAAAAATAAAATAAAATAAATAAATAAATAAATAAAAAATACCCACTTCCACTTCACCCCTCTGTTCATTCGAAATACCTGTCCAGCTGAGCCTTAAACTTATTTAGGCTATCAACTTCCTCGACAAGGGATGGAAGTCGGTTCCACCAACCAACCACCCGCTGGCTAAAGGCAATTTTCCTCACGTCTATCCTACATCTGTCTTTCCTCAATTTGAATTTATGCCCTCTCAGGTGATTATTCTGAGCAAGAGGAAGAATCCCATCAGCATTGAGCATGCTCAAACCATTCAAGGCTTTATACACCTCTATCAGTTCACCTCGCTGGTGCCTAGCCTCCAGACACTGTAATTTGCA
The DNA here is from genome assembly GCF_048544385.1 of Mastigoproctus giganteus. NCBI lineage: Eukaryota > Metazoa > Arthropoda > Arachnida > Uropygi > Thelyphonidae > Mastigoproctus > Mastigoproctus giganteus. Next base: position 129,796,043 of record NC_143582.1, read on the forward strand.
AAACTTAAGCCTTTCTTCGTAAGAGCACCCCTTTGTTCTATTCACTAATCTTGTTACCCTTCTCTCTACTTGTTCCAGCATCTCTACATCCTTCTTGAAATGAGGCCTCCAGACCTGTATACAGTACTCTAGGTGTGGCCTGACCATTGCTTTATATAAGAGGATAATCGCCTCCTTATCCCTGCTAGAAAAATTCCAGTATATCATTGACAAGACACTATGAGCTACTCTTGCAGACTGTCTGCACTGCTCAGAAAACTTCATATCTGCCTGCACAACCACCCCCAGGACCCTTTCGTTCTCTACCACTGCCAGTGTTGTACTACAGAGTTGATACGTTGCTCTAGGGTTGCTGTTTCCCATAAGTAGCACTTTACATTTGTCAATGTTAAACTTCATTTGCCACCTCTCAAGCCCATCTGCTCAACCTTTCCAGATCCTGTTGCAGTAGCATAGTGTCAGTAGTGTCCTTGACAACCCTGCCGACCTTCGTATCGTCTGCAAACTTGAACATTAAGAAAACAATAATGGACCCAATACTGAACCCTGAGGGGCTCCACTAATAACATTAGTCCACGATGAGCTGTGTCCATTGATTACCACTCTCTGTCTTCTCCCTCTCAACCACCCCTTTATCCATAGCAGCAATTTGCCACCAATGCCACACTGCTCCAATTTGTGCAGCAGTCTTCCATGTGCAACAGTATCAAAAGCCTTTCAAAGATCCAAGTACATAATATCAAAGTTATTCCCTGCATACAGTTCTTTTGTGACTGCATCATAGTATCCAATCAAATTGGTCAGGCAAGACTTCCCCTTAACAAAACCATGCTGTGTCTGAGCTATAACTGAAATCTTGTCTAGATGATCCTGCAGTGCTTCTTTAACAAGTGCCTCCATTAATTTTCCGGGAACAGAAGTTAAACTAACAGTTCTATAATTACTTGTGTCGCCCATTGATCCTCCTTTGTGAATTGGGGTCACATTTGCACATCTCCAGTCCATGGGTACTTCCCCGAGTCCGAGGAAGCTCTCATAATTATGGCTAAGGGTTTGCTTACTTCCTTTGCTGCCTACTTTAATATAACTGGATAGATCCCATCCACCTCAGGTGAATTTCTTGTATTTATCTTCAACAATTTCTCCTCCACTTTACTCTCAGTTATTACAAGATTCTCTAGCTTACTGCCAGAGTTGAATACACCTCTGGCATTCCCCTCGCTGAATAACTCCTCATGTGTGAATGTCGATGCAAAATATTCATTTAGTTTGTTAGCTACCTGAGCAGGATCATCAACAGTTGACCCATCAATATCAAGTGGACCAATCTGATTCATCCCCTTCCTTCTCGAGTTTACATAAGTAAAGAACTCTTTGCTGTTTTTCTTTGCATCCCTTGCCAAAGATTTCTCGTAATCTGCCTTCGCCTGCCTAACCTCCTTTGTAACTTGGTTACAGATCAACTTGTATCTATCATAGGCTTCTGTGCCACGTGTTAATTTGTATGTATCCCATGCATTTTTCTTCTCTGCCATATGGTCTCATTAGTTCATCTGACATCCACTTAGGCCTAAACCTTGAACAATATTTCTTTGTTGGTATCTAAAGCCTAGTAGCTTCCAAGATAAGTTCTTTGAATGCTTCCTATTTTGAATTTGCTGTTGGTAACATCATCAGTTGGTCCCACTGTATAGAATTTAAATACTGTCTCAGTCCATTGTAGTCGCCTTTACGAAAGCAATAACCCTTCCTTTACCACTAATGGTAGTTACCTCTTTGAATAAATCTCACTTCAGCACACTATGATCACTGCCACCTAGTGGTTCATTTACCTGCAGATTCTTAATGCATGAAGAATCACTACTAATAATCAAATCAAGAGTATTACTCCCTCTAGTTGCCTCCCGAACATGCTGATATAGAAAACAATCATCCAATAAATCCACAAAAGCCTTGCTAGTGTGTGAGTGACCAATGCACAAATTCCAGTCAATATCTGGGTAATTAAAATCCTCCATTATAAGACTCTCTGATTTACTGGCCCACTCTATTTCCCTGTACAGTTTCTTATTATACTCATCAGAGTCATTAGGCCTATAGCACACTCCTACTCTGAATTTTGATCTCCCAATGCTTATGTCACACCAAACTGACTCGACACTGCACTGTCCAGCAATGTCGACTGGCTTCACTTCCTTGGATTTTATGTATTTCTTAACTAATAGCATAACCCCTCCTCCCTTTCTATCCTGTCTATCCTTTCTGTAGACATTGTACTCCCCAAATTCCAATTCTGCATTCCTTATATCTGTGTGACACCACGTCTCTGAAATCCCAACAATATCTGCCTTTGATGTTTTGAGCAATACCTCAAATACATGAAATTTATTTACTAAACTCCTAGCAGTGGTGTACACTCAAGTATACATGCACCTGTTCTTTTTCTTAGCTACCCTAACACAACCCATGTGTTTACTTGTATCCCAACGATTCCCAGCAGTCTCTGAAATATCCTGCATCTTATTTTCCAGGCTGCGGCTCATTCCAATAGAAGCAGTGCAAGAATCACTTTCACCTCTGCCAGTGGCTATTGTTAATCTATTATTCCTTGTGTCTCCCCAATCTAGCAGTTTTCCGACCCACCTAACACTGCCTCGATAGCATCAGCAAACATTCTTGCACCCTTTCTATTTGAGTGTATCCCATCCCTGTAGAAGCAGTCTCTCCTGTTAACAAGTACAGACTAGGCGGAAAAAAATTCTACCCCTTGAGCCTTGCACAATCTTTCCAGGGCCGAATTGATCGACAGGGCTCTCATCATATACTCCCTTCTATCGTGTCTGGGCAGAATTGCAGACACTTTCAAATTCAACCCTAATTCATGGCTTTTTTTTCAACACTGACCTGTACTTGTTAAGTAATTCCGCCGGTCTCCTACTCTTAATATCATTAGTGCCAACGTGTACAACTATATCACCTTTTGTGCCCTTAAAAGATGATATACGCTCTACAACTTCATCAACCTTTGCCCTGGCAGACACCCTGGTCCTGTTTCACCTATCCTTTTTACAAAGCATGTTTCCCGTTTCCCTGACAATAGAGTCACCAACAACTACTAGTTCCTTTGGGACCAGCGCATTCTGCCTTGGGGGCTGCCGCTGTGTTGTGTGATGACCAAGTGCCAGCTCTGGCATTGGTGTGGGCAGCTGAGAGCTTGATGGGCTCCTCACTTTTAATCCTTCGAGGGCATCCACCCCTGTCCTTCAAGCTCTCATACAGGCCCATAACAATGCTGAGTTGTCACCTGATTTCTTTACACTCCTTGCATCGCGCACACACAAAGACATCCCCCATGGCATTATAAGTAACACTTTGAATAAACATCTTGATAACCTCAGAAACTGTGATTTGTTTGTCACAGGTAAGGGGAAAAACTGTAACAACAGATATTCTATATAATATATGCTAACTTCAGAAAAACAGATAATGGAGAAGAAACTTACGTGAATATAAATATATATATATCTCAAAATTTACTTTATTTCTTTACAGTTATGTAGCATTACTCATTCTGAAATAAAAAAGAATGAATTAAAATTTTATATCACCTGTAGAGAATCTACACCTTCAATTAGTGCTCTTGTTCTTTCGGATGCTTTAATAGTTGCTTTTGGAATTCCATCCACATAAATATGATATGCTTCTACAACATCAATTGGAATGTCGGGTGGTATCCAGCCAAGCAGAATACTTTTGTTAAGTTGGCGTTCAAGAATCAGGCACTGGGGAGGGGGAACTACTGATAAGAAGAAAAAAAAAATGCATAATTTTTCAAGCGATGATCAAAGAATATTATTAAAAAGTAAACATCTTACAAAAAAAAAAACTTGTTTTAATAAGAAATTTTAAAAAATAATTTCTTAATAGCCAACTGTGTGTAAATATTAAACAAAAGTTTAACAAAATATAGGGAAATACACATTAGAAGTGGCATATGATACAAGAATTTTTTTTTAAGAAAACCCCAAACATGAGAGGTATTAGAACCTAGAGTACTTAGTACCATGCATGGGTTGGAGGTTGAGAAGATGAAAGAAGATATTTGTTGACATTAGATTTGAACTTCTGTAGACTGTAATTTTCAGGAAATACGTATGAAGGAAGGCTGTTCCAGAAAACAGTGACAGTTGAATGAATAAACGAGGAAGATGAAAAGTTGGTTTTGTGAGTTTGAACTTGGCCAGTAAATGGATGTTGGCGCCACATGTTCAGTTATTTTGAAAGAGAGAGCGGGAATTATAGAAGCCAATTCAGAAGAGCAGTGCCCATGGAAGTATCTGCAGAAAAGGCATGCAGCAGAAACAGTATGTCTATGAGACAGCGAGTGGAGAGACTCTGTTAGAGATGAATCATTAATTAACCTAACTTCCCTATTCTGAATAGAATCAAAAAGCCTGATACAGGTTTTGGGGGCAACACCGCCAGATGTGGGAACAATATTCCATGGTAGGGCAGATTTGCGATTTGTACAGAGTGAACAACTGTTTAGAAAAATTGTAATGCTGAGAGTGAAAGAGAAAACAAAGTTTTTTAGATACAGAAGAAGCAATATTTGTAATGTGCTTGTTTTAAGAGAGATTAGAAGTCAGGGTAATCCCAAAAGAGGGGTGCCTCCGTAGCCAGGTGGGCAGGAGCAGCATTGCGTAGTACAGGCTTCTTGATTAGACTGGGGTTTGAGCCCGTGCCCGCCAAATACGGAGGATGCAGAAAGGTCAGGAAATGACCACCGCATATCCCCAGAGCAATATGGCCTTAGTTGCTAATGCTCCTAAAAACCAAATAACAACAACAATAGCAACAATCCCAAAAGAGATATATCATCTTGCCTAGAAATCGGAGTGTCACCAAAGATAAGTATAGGAGCAGAAGAATCCTTTTTGCAAGATATAAGACAAGACTGAGTTTTAGAAGGATTGAAATCACCTAAGTTGTCTTTGCCCCACTGGAGAATTACCTGGAGATCAGCATTTAAGGAATTGGTAGCGATTATTCGAGAATTGGAGCTGATCGAGCAGGGCAAAGTTTCTCAAAATGGAAAGTGGAATGCAATGTGCTATCATCGGCAAAACTATGGATAGGATTTCCAGTCAATGGAAGGACATTAATATACAAGAGGAAAAGAGTAGGGGGAAGAACTGAACCTGGGGGGAAATCAGCATTAGTGGAGAAGTTACAGGACAGAGAGCTATCTACCATCACTCATTTAGAAGGATTTCAATCCTTCTAAATGAGTTAGCGATCACAGAGAAAACTGGATAACCAATTAGAAAAAACAGTTGGCAAACTATAACAAGGAAGCTTGTTTAGAAGACCTTTATGCCAAACATGATCGAAAGCCTTTGAGATGTTAAGAGCAACTGCTTGTGTTTTATCGAACTTTTCCATTGAATTTTTCCATAAATGGGTAACATAAGCCAGAATATTACCAATGGATTGACATTGACGGAATCCATACTGGCGATCGTTGATCAGACGGAAGGTTTCTGAGTAGAAGTAATTGCAATGGGACGATAATTGGATGGGAGGGATTTGTCACCCTTTTTAGGCACTGGCTGGATATGAGCAAATTTCCTAGCAAAAGGAAAAAAACCTTTTCAATAAGAAAGTGAAAAAAGGCAGCAAAGAATAGGAGTAAGTTCAGAAGCACAGGTTTTGAGAACAAGTGGAAAAATACCATAAGGACCTGGAGCTTTCTTAGCATCAAGATTCGTCAAGATCCTTCTGACATCCTTTTGACGGAAGACCACAGGAGGCAGTGAACGTAGTGTGTTGGGAATGGTTAGAGGTATTTTACTAAGATCATTAATACATGAGTTGAAAGTAAAATGGGATGCTAGCAGGTCAGTTTTATCCTTGGCTAAAGTGACAATAGAACTATCTCATTTTGACAGAGGTGAGAGCAGAGATGGGAAAAAGTTGTGGCCAATAGCTTTGGCAAGAGACAAGAATGCTCAGCTACCATTAAGGCAAGAAGCAAGTTTTCTACTCTTAGCCTATTAAAAATCTATATTGTAGTTTTAAAAGTTTTCCACCAACCTTATGTAGAAATAAAACACAACGAAAACTGGAATCTTGATAACTATGTATTTATAATAAATTATATTTGATTGTATTTACAATAAATTATATTTGACTGTATTTACAATAAATTATATTTAATTTTACAACTAAAATATATAAAATATTCATTAAAATATACTGGCTTAAGAACAATAAAACCATAAAACACATTAAAATATACTAAATTAAAAGCGATAAAACCATAGCTTTCGAAGGCTCCTGCCTTCTTCTTCAGCGGTGCATCTTTAATTACCAGCAGGTTCACGGTACTCATCACGTGTTTCATTCCCACGTGTTCCGTTCTCTTGTGTGTGTTATGGAACTGGAAATGGCTCGGGAGTGGGTCATATGAAACCGTTCATCCCTTCTGAGGATAGTGGTCTTGAAGAGGGGATGGATCCGCGTTCCTCTATCTCTATTAATATTCACTGTGGAACACCTCTATTTCTATTAATATTCACTATGGAACAGATCTGCAAACTCTCAAGCCACTTCCGGTCCCAGAACTTATGTGCGATCGGTGATGATAGCATCATCCAGGGAGATCTTGTGCTGCTTCTCCCAAAAATGCTCGGCCACGGCGGACTTACCATACTCTGCATTTCTTATTGCCTTAGTGTGCTCCCCAGACGATCTTTGAGACGGCGTTTTGTTCCCCCTACATAACACTCCCCACAATCCGAGCATCTAATACTGTATACGACCCCACTTGCATTTTCTTTTTGAATGGGGTCCTTTACTTTTGACGCGATTGTGTGCAGCCTCCACCCTGGAAGCTGCACACAACGCGTGTGATAATTTCTTAGTACTCTAGTTATATGCTCAGTTAGACCCGGATAGTAGGGAATGTATGCAGTGGATACTGGCGTAAAAGATTTGCCTCTCCTCTGATTTCCTTTAATATATTTTTCTATAATCCTCTGGGGGTAGCCACATTTTGTAAGATCCGTCGTGACACATTCGTACTCTACCTTCCTATCCTCGGAGGTACTACAGTGTGATTTTGCCCTGTCAACTAATGTTCTAACCACACTGTTCCTATGATGGCTGGCCTGAGCTGAATTGTAGTGCGAATATTGACCTTTACACATCGGTTTCCTATAGACCTTAGTCTTTAGTTGTTGGTCTTCCCTACAGACCAACACATCTAGGAACGGCAAAACTCCTCCTTCTTCTACCTCCAAGGTAAATTGTAAGAATGGGGAGAAGCCATTTAAAAAGTTCAACACCTGATCTTCACTCCCCTTTCGTATAACTGAAAACGTATCATCCACGTATCTTTTCCAGGGACGCATAGGGAGAACACTAACATTAAATATTCTAACCTCGAGTCCTCCATAGCTAAATTAGCAATAATTTCGCTAATGGGGGAGCCCATGGCTGTACCATTAACCTGCTTATACACAGTATTATCAAACACCATAGTGGTGATCGAGAGGCATAATTCTATACCTTTCTCAATATCCTCTAAATTTAATTGTGTTCTAGTATTTAGGGTGGTATCGCTCTGTAAGGCCATGTGTGCACAACGCACTCCATGGCCGATCGGAATACATGTAAATAGAGATGTCACATCAAAAGATATCATAATTTCATTCTCTTCTATGTGTTGGCTTCTTATAAAATGCACAAAGTCTTTGCTGTCCTTAACACTACATTCGGAAAGTCCTACTAATGGAAATTAGTAAAAAAATCGAAAGGGGAGTGAAGATCAGGTGTTGAACTTTTTAAATGGCTTCTCCTTATTCATACAATTTACCTCGGAGGTAGAAGAAGGGAGTTTTGCCATTCCTAGATGTGTTGGTCTGTAGGGAAGACCAACAACTAAAGACTAAGGTCTATAGGAAACCGATGTATAAGGGTCAATATTCGCACTACAATTCAGCTCAGGCCAGCCATCATAGGAACAGTGTGGTTAGAACATTAGTTGACAGGGCAAAATCACACTGTAGTACCTCCGAGGATAGGAAGGTAGAGTACGAATGCGTCACGACGGATCTTACAAAATGTGGCTACCCCCAGAGGATTATAGAAAAATATATTAAAGGAAATCAGAGGAGAGGCAAATCTTTTACGCCAGTATCCACTGCATACATTCCCTACTATCCGGGTCTAACTGAGCATATAACTAGAGTACTAAGAAATTATCACACGCGTTGTGTGCAGCTTCCAGGGTGGAGGCTGCACACAATCGCGTCAAAAGTAAAGGACCCCATTCAAAAAGAAAATGCAAGTGGGGTCGTATACAGTATTAGATGCTCGGATTGTGGGGAGTGTTATGTAGGGGGAACAAAACGCCGTCTCAAAGATCGTCTGGGGAGCACACTAAGGCAATAAGAAATGCAGAGTATGGTAAGTCCGCCGTGGCCGAGCATTTTTGGGAGAAGCAGCACAAGATCTCCCTGGATGATGCTATCATCACCGATCAGGCGCATAAGTTCTGGGACCGCAAGTGGCTCGAGAGTTTGCAGATCTGTTCCACAGTGAATATTAATAGAGATAGAGGAACGTGGATCCATCCCCTCTTCGAGACCACTATCCTCAGAAGGGATGAACGGTTTCATATGACCCACTCCCGAGCCATTTCCGGTTCCATAACACACACAAGAGAACGGAACACGTGGGAATGAAACACGTGATGAGTACCGTGAACCTGCTGGTAATTAAAGATGCACCGCTGAAGAAGAAGGCAGGAGCCTTCGAAAGCTATGGTTTTATCGCTTTTAATTTAGTATATTTTAATGTGTTTTATGGTTTTATTGTTCTTAAGCCAGTATATTTTAATGTATATTTTATATATTTTAGTTGTAAAGTTAAATATAATTTATTGTAAATACAGTCAAATATAATTTATTATAAATACATAGTTATCAAGATTCCAGTTTTTCGTTTTCGTTGTGTTTTATTTCTACATAAGGTTGGTGGAAAACATTTAAAACTACAATATGAATATACCCAACTTCGGAGGCCTGTTTGAGAATTATTCAAAATCTAGTTTGGACTGATTAATAACTGCTTTACAATTGTTGTGAGCTTTGATGTATTCAGAAAATGAAACTGAAGAATTGGAAACAAGTCAATTAAGATATGCAACATTCTTCTCTTGAACAGCCTTAGCACATTTGTTGGAAAACCAAGGTTTAAATAAAGGGTGAGCTTTTAAAGTGGAGTGTGGAATAAAGGATTCCATTCCTAGAAGAATAATTTTACTGACACGACCTGAGCTAATGTTGACATCAGAAGTTTTGATACAGTAATCCGACCAAGGAAAAGAAGAAAAGAAATCTCGCAGGTCATCCCATTTTGCATTCTTGTAATATCTCTGGCTGAAAGTGATGGATCCCCATCTCATCCTCGGCTACAAACCTTGTAAGGAAATTTGCTGAATCTGCTTGAAAATGATGAAAATGTTCACTTGACTTGACAACTTGTGTGTGTGTGTGTGTGTGTGTGTGTGTGTGTGTGTGTGTGTGTGTGTGTGTGTGTGTGTGTGTGTGTGTGTGTGTGTGTGTGTGTGATCTGCTGTCAACTGGTTTGATCTGGTGTCATCAAGATGGAGGCCCCATCATGCTGACACCTTTTTCATAGTGACAACTTCTGTTATTAGGTGGTACACACATTCAGATCGGATACCCAAGATGGTGGCTATGTACTGAACCATCACTTGTTAATCACTCTTCACCACATTATTGATGATGGAGGTTGCAGGTCTTCCACAGTGTCAGCTGCCTTCCAGGCTCTACCATCCTTATTTAAATTCTGCTGCCCATTTCTTATACATGGAATAGGAAGGGGCACTCTCCCCCAGAGTTGTAAACATACCCTCATGAATTGTCTTTAGCATTAGTCCCTTTTTTCACAAACATTGGATGACAGCAGCATGCAACTAATTTTGTCCATTTTTCCTCATTCCCACAACTTTGTTAACTTCTGGACATGAAATTAAAGAAAAAAGACATTGAAACTGCGTGACACTTGGTGGGTTACTATTTGAAGTGTAATACATTAAGTACAGAATTTTTAACACTGTACCACTACTCAGCCCACAAAGTTTTCAAATGCCCCTCGTATAATTGGATAGATTTTATCTACCCACGGTCCTTCTTTCATATTTAGTTTCAAAAACTTCTCTCTTCCACTTTCCTCTTAGTTATCACAAAATCATTTAAATCCTGTAACAATTTAATATCCTTCTAGCATTCCGATCCCTAAACAATTACTTATGTGTGTATGCAGATGCAAATACCTATTCAGTTTGTCAGCAAGCTGTACAATCATCAACAGTCAATCCACTAATAACTAGTGGACTGACGTGATTCATACCCTTCTTTACAGTGTTTACATAAGTGAAGAAGTCTCTGATGCTTTTTTTTTTTTGCATTCTCTGCCAAAGAATTCTTGTAATCTGCCTTAGCTTGACTAACCCGATTAGTGACTTGACTGAAGACTATATCTACTCTAGGCTTCTGTATCACCTAATAATTTATATGCATCCATTGTATTAGTAGTAGTAGTAAAGGCATGTGATGCAAGAAAGCAAGCTTATGTAGCATCAGCCAAAAAAAAAAAAAAAAAAAAAAATTGTCCAGTTCCTCCTTGAATTATTTAAGCTATCAACTTCTGCTACAGATGAAAGTTTCTTACAGCAATCAACTACCCATTGGCTAAAGGCAAATTTGCACACATCTCAAGTGATTACCCCTCATATACAATGGATATCTACAAATAAGTCATTTCTATATTTAATGGAGAACATGAATTAAATAATTCTCTATCAATATACCTTATAATGAATAAAATACATTCTTAAAGCCAAATACTATGTTTGAGGGAAAGCAAATATGTATTTTTCAACTCTATATAGTTTAGTATGAAAACATTAAAAAAAAAAATCATTTTTTCCTTGCCTCTTTCATAGACTTCTCTTTCTTTCTCTGCATCAGAAAAATTGTCTTCTTCCACTTCATCTATATCATTAAGATCAATGTAGTCATTCATACGATGATAATCCTCTTAAAACAATAGAAAGGGAAAAAATATCAAATATCGGATGTCAAATTGTAGCCATAACTCTTTGTAAACAATTTAAAGGGAAAATTATTGTATTTAAAATAACTGTAAGAATCAAGCAATCCATTAAATAAATTTAACCTAAGCTGTTGTAGCATGTGTAAATTCCTAAAGGCAAATTTCAGGATATGATCAATTATTTTAATGAATTTAAGTAAAATGAGAAACAGAAATGGGTAAAGAGTAGAAACATGCAGTAGTATAATTTATGGAAATTCCATACATTTTCTAAGTTAAAGAAATCTAACATATACCTATTTGTTAAATGACTACATAGACTCAAATTTAATAGCAATAAGAAATTTCTATAATTATTTGATAACTACATAAATTGTTGCAGTTGTTGAATTTTAGATGAATCAGCTTTTAGACCATACTGATCCATTGTATACACTGATCCATTACACGATGTAGAAACGTGAGTTCATGGACTGATTTGCAAGTTGTGAGGCTGAAAAACTCAGAAGGGGAAAATCTCACAGGGAAAATCTTTACTTCCCTGCTGAGATTTGCTAATGCCAACCCCACTGAAGAGACCTTTAGAATAAATTCCAGACATTGATGGGATTCTAACCCTTAAAATGAGTGACAAGTGGTGAAACCAATATACTGTCAAAGATGACATATATATATATATAGGGAATTTTAGTTAAAAGGGTCTATCTTGCTTAATTTTAGGTTTATGTTACATGTCATCGCCTGTATTTGAAAACTTGAATTTTTTTTAAATTTGATATTAAAATTGGACTAAATATTATTGTTTAGATTTTATAGTTTCTAAATTTAAATCTTGCCTAATCAAATGGATTTTATCCCAGTGGGAAAGCTGCCTCACTTTAATCTAAAAAAGTCATCAGTGTACTTCTTAAACAAATGTAAACAGATTTTAATTGAAGCAAAAACGCATGCACATGCTATCGTAAAGGATGGCATGCACAAAATGTTCACACATTTGTATCATTAATTAAAACTAAACTATTAGTTGAATTTGGTTTAAAGTTTGGAGTAATGTGCAGTAGTTCATGAAAAATTTACTAGAGAGCTGCGGCACTTTACTGGTTTGTGAATCCCGAATGTTCTAATCGGTAAGAAAAATAATGGCAAAGTTGTGTCTCACAAACAAGCAGAATGCTAAAGTCATGCTTTTGTGCCAAAACAAAACGTGTAACAGCTGCAAGCGAGGATTTTTTTTTCCTTAATCTTACTAGGCACTTTCAAAAAAATACTCTGTTTACCACAATAGTTTGAAGAGGAAAGGATATCTAAAGAACAAAAATGATCTTGTTATTCTATATACAGCCAGAAAATGTTGAAACCCTATGAACTTCAAAGCAGCTTTTGAAAAGCTGGTGATCAGGGAAGAGGATTTTGGCCAAAATAGGTTCTGGACAAAAAGAGGAGGAAAACAGCAGATTTGGACACAGGTATAAATTTTCAAAGACCATATTGCACTAAAAATTAAATTTGCATAAAGATAAACAAGCACATTAAAAAAATTTGAAATGAAAGCACTTCACTTGTATTCTGAAGCATGTAACATATATAAGCAAGCCATCAATCCATTCAAACAACCTTAAACTCACCTTAATCAGATCTCCTCACAGGTGCGCAGTCTGGAGAGCGGAAATCATTCTTCGTAAGAGTGCCCCTTTTTCCCCCTATTTCCCCAATTTTGTTCACTAATCTTATTGTTCTACTCTGCAGATCCATATCCTTCCTAAAATGCAGCACATAGACCTGTATGCAATACTCAAGATATGGCCTAACCATTGTCTTATACAGCAAAATATTTTATTATTTTATTGAATTATTTTAATAAAGTTTCAATCAGTGTAATCAAACTGTTTTAAAGAAATTTGTTTTAATATGAAAAAGTTTGATAAACTAGAAGTATGCTATTACCCATACCTATAATGGGGAAAAATGGATAATATATTGTAATGAGTAAAGTTTAAATAGGAAGAGAAATTAACTGATGATCGCTCTCTCATCTCCTGAAATACAGGTTCCAAATAAATTCAGATGTAATTTTAATACAGAATTTCCTGTGCCCAACTTGTATTTCCCCCCTCCATTTATTACAATTTCACTGTCAGCACCAGCTGTTATGAAACTAACTTCAAATAACTTCCCCATCAGTTAGTTGTCCAATAACAGTTATTTTCAGGAATTATTTTCATATACATAAATCATCCAGTAATATAAAATAATATGAAGTAATTTCTAATAATAAAGTAATATAAGTAGAAAGGAAATATCTATTTTTATATGATATAAAAACGGCAAGGGAAATGAAAGTTATGAAATAAAACATAGGATATGGAAGCTATATTGATAAGACAAAAGCAATCTTTAAAAAGAATGTACAGTAAAATATAAGATTGTAGAGCAAAAAGAGTGCAGTATTCAATAAATGGTTTGCCAAGCCCAGAAAAATGCTAGAAAAGTAGAAAGGATGAAAAGAAGAAAATTAATTCTAATGCCAAAATAAAAGGATAATTACAGTCAATAATTCTTATACCTGTCCAGTATTAGGCCTAGTGGCCTGTTACGGTCTCTCTCCATCTTTGCAAGGGTCTGCCTCTGTCTCTCCTCCTTGGGATTTGTAGTTTAGTATCTCTTTCGGATAGCATCCATCCTCCATTCTTTCTACATGCTGGATCCATCTGTTTCTGTATGAGTCAATATAATTCAGTAATGAGGTTGTCTGTAGTTCTGACAGGATGTCTTGATTTCTTTTCCTGTCAAGTCTGGTACAGCTTGCGGTTCTGTGCATGAAATGCATTTCTGTACGTCAACCTCCTCCTATCCCCTTTGCTCACTGTCCATGCCTCAGAGCCATAGGTTAGGATCTGGTGAGGGTGTTATGTATCCGTGTCCTTGTTTTCTTATGAACCAGATTAGATTTGAAAATATGGTTTATAGTTTTAGTAATTCCTATGTAATTATATATTTTTTGCTCAATATCATTTTCTTTTTCATATGACAGGTAGTATCCTAGGTATTTGAAAGTGTTAACTTGTCCAATAATATTATTCTCAATGCAGATCTTGCTTCTTATTGGATCTCTTTCCTTAAATGCCATCACTTTTGTCTTTGAAGAGGAGATTTTCCATATTAAATGATTTTACTATTTTGTTTAGTAAAATTTTTTGTTCTATTATCCTAATAGAAGACAATGAGTTCTCATTGTCTTCTATTAGGACTGGGTCATCAGCAAAAAGTAGTGTATCCATTCTTGCTTTGTGGCTAATTTCAAAGCCACAAAGCAAGAATGGATACACTTAGAGATTTTCCTTCTTAGAGATTTTCCTCCATTCTCTCCACAGTCAATAGTTAAATTGCATAAATCACATATAATTTAATGGTTCACACTGCATTAATGTACAAGGAAGGTTGAGATTCAAATGATGTTGGCCAAACCAACAATAGACAGGCCTTTTCTTTTTATTTTTTTTCTTTTGTTGTTGTTGTATTAATGTGTTTTGTTGTAATACATCCTCATCCTTTAGATCTTGCAAATTCACGACGTTCTGTAATTTTTCCCATTTAAAAGGAGGGCTAAATATTAACCCTGCTTTTAAATGAATTTGGGTCCAATCATTTATGCCTGATTTACTCAATTTAATTATTTGCTTGTAATTCAATTTAATTTTAGTATTAGAAATAATTTTCATCTTCTATATTCTTTTATGTCCTCCTCCTTTCATCCATCCTACTTTTGTAGCATCTTCCAGCCTTGGCAACCAAAGTACTGAGCATTGCGCTGTTTTCCCTAATACATTCTTGTTAAACTACTTTGCACTACAGATTTAATTTCCATATTCTTTGTTTTATTTGAAGTTCTTACTTATATCCACACTATATAGATTTTTTCCTTTCTACTTATATTGCTTTATATTATCAAATGATATTATCAAATATCATGGAGAAGCACAATGCAGTTTCTAACTGCATTATGCTTCTCCATGCATATTGTGACACTTCCACATACTATCAGTTGCCCTTCATTGTGTCTTTGTTCTATGCAGATGTTGCTCTATTAAATTTTGCTTTAAATACAGAATTGAAAAATTTTACTGTACGTCAGCACTGCAATACATCTAGTCATTCTAGAAAAACAAGTTGCATGTAATCTCTTCCTGAGATGGTGTGAAAAACACTACACAGGAAAATAGTGCCTTTGGCTATGACTGCCATATTCAATTTATTCATTTTAAATACAACTTATGTTTAAAAAAAATTTTCAATTTAGAATATGCAAAGATACATAATTTCGTACTTGTCCCATGATTCTGAAATTAGTAATAGTAGTAACAGGAGCCTCTGATACAAGAAAGCAAGCTTATGTAGCATTAGCAAAAAAAAAAAAAAAAAAACAATTTCACACATCCATTCCCTCTAAATGTTTGTCCAGTTGCTCCTTGAATTTATTTAAGCTATCAACTTCCACAATGATGGATGGAAGTTTTCTCCAGCAATCAACTACCTGCTGGCTAAAGGCAAATTTCCACACATCTATTATTGTGCCAATAAAATCAATCAATCAATCAACCACATATCTATTCTATAACTGTCTTTCATCAATTTGAATTTATGGCCCCTCGGGTTCCTAATCTGCGGAAGAGGAAGAATCTCATCAGAATCGAGCCTACTCAACCCATTCAAGGCCTTATACACCTCAATCAGATCACCTCGCAAGTGAATCTGTGAGCTTTAGTAACCAAAACATTTCTTTCTTGTAAAGCTAAAGAAAGTATTGATATCTCTGTTAGAATGTTGTTTATTGAAAACTATACGATATTATTGAAAACTATAGGCTGCTAATCGAGGTCAAAATATTCTTCCTATTTAAATTTCTATTTATTCAGATATATTATTTAATTCTCTCTTATGTTTTTATTTTTATAGGAAAACCCAAAACACAAGAGGTATTAGAACCTATAGTACTTACTACCATGCATGGGTTGGCAATTTAGAAGACGAAAAAAGATATTTGTTGACATTAGACTTGAACTTCTGTAGATTGTAATTTTCAGGAAATATGTAAGAAGGAAGGTTGTTCCAGAAAACAGCAGTTGAATGAATAAACGAGGAAGATGAAAAGTTGGTTCTGTGAGTATGAAGATGGACAGTCTTTTTTTTTTTTTTTGGTAGTTGTCAGTGCATCGGCTTCTGTGGCCATAGTGCACCTCCCAATGTTTTTGCAGTACTTTGATCCAAGCTCGAGGCAGGATTCGAACCCGTGACCTTTGGGTTGCCAGGCAGGCACTTTACCCACCTGGCTAGCCCGGTCGGGGATGGACAGTCAGTAGATGTAGTAGTAGTGGCATGTGATGCAAGAAAGCAAGTGAATGAGCTTAGGCAGCATCATCCAAAAAAAAAAAAAAAAAACAAATCACACCATTCCTCCAAATGCCTGTCCAGTTCCTCCTTAAATTTATTTAACCTATCAACTTCCACAATGACAGATGGAAGTTTGTTCCAGCAATTAACCACCCGATCGCTAAAGGCAAATTTCCGCACATCTATTCTATATCTGTCTTTTCTTAATTTGAATTTATGCCCCCTTAGGTTCGT
The DNA here is from genome assembly GCF_048544385.1 of Mastigoproctus giganteus. Classification (NCBI taxonomy): domain Eukaryota; kingdom Metazoa; phylum Arthropoda; class Arachnida; order Uropygi; family Thelyphonidae; genus Mastigoproctus; species Mastigoproctus giganteus. Next base: position 129,812,813 of record NC_143582.1, read on the forward strand.
AATCTGAAGAAGTGGAAGGATTCCATCAGAATTCAGTGTGCTCAACCCATTCAAGGCCTTATACACCTCAATCAGATCACCGCGTAGGTGCGTAGACTGCAGCCACTGCAATTTGCAGACTTAAGCCTCTCTTGGTAAGAGGATCCCTTCAATCCCCCACCAATCTTGTTGCCCTTCTCTGTACACACTCAAGCAAATCTACATCCTTCCTAAAATGAGGCCTTCACACTTATATGCAGTACTCAAGACATGGCCTGACCATTGCCTTATAGAGAGGGACAATCATCTCCTTTTCCCTGCTGGCAAAATTCCTATATATCATTGACAAATCCTCATGACCTGGCCTGGCAGTTGCTCAGAAAACTTCACATCTGACTGCACAATTACTCCCAGGTCTTTTTCATTTTCTACCACCTTAAGTGTAGTACCACACAGTTGGTATGTTTCTCTGGCGTTACTTCTACCCATATGCAGTACTTTGCATTTGTCAAAGTTAAACTTCAGTTGCCACTTCTTAGCCCATTTGCCCAAATTATCTAGATCCTGTTGCAGTAGCACACACTGCCATTACTGTCATTAACAACCCTGCCAACCTTTGTATCATCTGCAAACTTCGACACTAAGTCTGATATACCTTCATCAATATCCTTGATAAATATACAAAACAACAGAGGACCCAACACCGAACCCTGTGGGACTCCAATAAGAACATTAGTCCACGAAGAGCAGCACCCATTAATTACCACCCTCTGTCTTCTCCCAGTCAACCATCCTTTTATCTATTGTAGCAACTTACCCTTAATACCATTCTGCTCTAATTTGTACAATAGTCTTCCATGCGCAACAGTTTCAAAAGATTTCCTGAAATCCAAATATATGGTATCAAAATTATTTTTTGCATCCAGTTCCTTTGTAACCACATCATAATATCTTATCAAATTTGTCAGACAAGACTTTCCCTTAACAAACCCATGCTGTGTCTGAATTATTGCTGCAGTCTTGTCTAGATGATCCTGCAATGCATCTTTAACCAGTGACTCCATTATTTTACCTGGAACAGAAGTTAAACTAACTGGTCTGTAATTACTCGTGTCACCCTTCAACCCCCCTTCGTGAATTGGGGATACATTTGCACATCTCCAGTCCGTGGGGACCTCCCCTGAGTCCAAGGACGCTCTCATAATTATGGCTAAGGGTTTGCTTAGTTGCTTTGCCGCCTCCTTTAATATAACTGGATAGATCCCATCCACCCCAGATTCCTTTCTTATGTTTAACTTCAACAATTTCTTCTCCACTTTGCTCTCAGTTATTACAAAATCATTAAGCACCCTGCTACAATTTGATAACCTTCTGCCATTTTCAAACCTTAACAACTTCTCATGTGTGAATGTAGATGCAGAATACTCATTCAGTTTGTTTGCTATCTGAGCAGGATCATCAACAGTCGAACCATCGATATCAAGTGGACCAATCAGATTCATCCCCTTCCTTTTAGAGTTTATATAAGTAAAGAAATCCTTGCTGTTTTTCTTAGCAACTTTTGCCAAAGATTTCTCGTAATCTGGCTTCGCCTGCCTAACCTCCTTTGTGACCTGATTACAGACTAGCTTATATCTGCCATAGGCTTCTGAGTCGCTTGATAATTTATATGCATCCCATGCATTTTTCTTCTCTGTCACGAGTCTCATTTGTTCATTTGATAACCATTTAGGCCTAAACCTTAAACAATACTTCTTAATAGGTATGAAACTTTTAGTAGCATCCACGATTAATTCCTTGAATGCTTCCCACTTAGAATTTACTGTTGATAACATCGTCAGTTGATCCCACTGTACAGAATTTAAAAACTGTCTGAGACCACTGTACTCACCTTTATGGAAGCAAAAACCCTTTCCTTTACTCCTGATGGTAATTATATCTTTAAGTAAATGCCAAGTCAGTACACTATGATTACTGCCACCTAGTGGTTCCTTTATCTGGAAATTCTTAATACACGAATGATCACTGCTGATAATCAGATCAGAGGTATTATCCTCTCTGGTTGCCTCTCGAACATGCTGCTGCAGATAACAATCATTCAATAAATCCACAAAAGTCTTACTAGTGTGTGAGTGACCAACCCACAAGTTCCAGTCAATATATGGGAAGTTAAAATCCCCCATTATAAGACATTCTGATTTACTAGCCCACTCTATTTCTCTGTACAATTGTTCATTGTACTCATTTGAGTCATTAGGCCCATTACACACTCCTACTCTTATTTTTGCTTTCGCAGTGCTTATGTCACATCAAGCTGAGTCAACAGTGCACTGTTCATCTATATCAACTGGATGCACTTCTTTTGATTTTATGTTTTTCTTAATTAACAGCATAACACGTCCTCCATTCCTATTCTGTCTATCATTTCTGAAGACTTTGTACTCCCCAAATTCCAGTTCTGCATTCCTTATATCTGTGTGATACCACGTCTCTGCTATCCCAACAATATCTGCCTTTGATATCTTGACCAACACTTCAAATTCATCAAATTTGTTTACTATACTTCTAGCACTGGTATATATGCAAATATACATGTACCTATCCTTATTATTAGTTACCCTATCACATCCCATATACCCACCTGTTTCACAATGACTGGCATCAGTCCCTGAAACCCCCAGCACCCCTCGCTCCAGGTCGCTACTTATTCTAATAGAAGTTGTGCAAGAATCACCTTCACCTCTGCCTGCTGCTACATTTAACCTTTTAGTCTGTGAATCCCCCCAAGCTAGCAGTTTTCCGACCCACCTAACACTGCCTCGATAGCATCAGCAAATATTCTTGCACCCTTTCTATTTAAGTGTATCCCATCCCTGTAGAAACAATCTCTCCTGTTAAGAAGCACAGACCATGCTGAAAAAAATTCTACCCCTTGAGCCTTGCACATTCCCTCCAGGGCAGAATTGATTGACAAGGCTCTCATCATGTATTCCCTCCTATCGTGTCTGGGCAGAATTGTAGACACTTTCAAATTTAACTCTGACTCACGACATTTTTGCAACACTGACCTGTACTTGTTAAGTAGATCTACAGATCTCCTACTCTTAATGTCATTGGTGCCAACATGTACAACAATACCACCTTCTGTGCCCTTAAAAGATGATATATGCTTTACAATGTCATCAACTTTTGCCTCTTGCAGACATACCCTAGTCCTGTTCCATCTATCCTTTTTACACAATTTATTTCCCGTCTCCCTGACAATAGAGTCACCAACAATAACTAGTTCCTTTGGGACCAGCGCATTCTGCATTGGAGATTGCCGCTGTGTTGCCTGATGCTCAGTAGTGAGCTCTGGCATTGAGTTGGGCAGCTGAGAGCTTGATGGGCCCCTCATATTAATTTCTTCAAGGGCATCTACCCTTCACCTCAAGCTCTCATAGACGCCCAGTAGAACGCTGAGTTGATGCCTAATTTCTAGACACACTCTCTGCACCTGGGACACACAAAGACATCCTCCTTGGCTAGATCATGATCTGTTCCGGAGAGTTTGGCAAACATTTCACAAGTTGCACATTTTTTTAGGCTGTGATGCATTGGAGAATTGTCCCCCTCAGTTCGCCCCCAAGTCACAGCACTCTTCCCACTTTGTGCCCGTTGCTTTGCTGCTCTAGTCTCAGGCGTGAAATTTTAATTTAATAAGATCAATAAATTTAATTAATTAATTGTCAATACTATGCTATCTAATAGAATCCTAAATGCAGTGATGCATATTACGCTATATAATTATACGTTAGAGCTGCCTAGTTATACAATTAAAAATTTGAATTCCCTACTACTATATACAAAAACAATGGCTGCAAGATTCGAACGAAATCACGGTTTTACGTATATTAAGTAGTAATCTACAAAAACTCTTTATCTAAATTAAAAATAAAAATAACCAGTGTAACAATAAGACTACGTATAAAGTACAATATAAAATAACAATTAGGTAAATAAAAGGCAAACACTTATCGCTTTTTCGGAGCCTGTAAATTGCAATTGCTAATGACCTTGCAGAGATTGTTCACTTACCTACCAGAATACTGGACAATCCTAACATGCTTGATTTTTTTTCCTCACAAACAACCCTTCTAAGTACACCACCACTAGCCAGATGTTGGCTGGTGGTGGCACATGTTTGGACTGTTTTGAAAGAGAGAGAGTGGGAATTATAGAAGCCAATTCAGAAGAACAGTGCCCATGGAAGTATCTGCAGAAAAGTCATGCAGCAGAAACAGTACGTCTATGAGACAGAGAGTGGAGAGACTCTGTTAGAGATGATCATTAATTAACCTAACTGCCCTCTTCTCAGTGGAATCTAGAAGCCTGAGAGAGGTTTAAATTGTAAAAATACCCAATCTAATTTCAGTTAACAACTATAAGAATATTTCAAAGATGGCTAAAACTCCAGCTGAGCAAAATCGAGAGAATTATGAAAGAATAAAAGCTTCAAAGCCACCGAAGAAGCCTCCTCTGTTGACAATAGAATGAATTCTAAAACATAGAGAATGAAAAAAAAAAAAAAATGTAGACTTTAATAAAATCTGCTTCTAAAGATTTTGATCAACATCAACTTCTCATCAAGAAGCTAGACATCAACATCACAAAATTATTTTCAAGAACTTCCTGAAGATTTCAATCCAGATTTCAGTGTTCAAATGAAGTTGTGGGGGTTGTTCTTGGTTATTTGGGGGGGGGGTATTATTGTTTTCTTGGTTGCCCTAATTTTCTTTATATTTTAATTATTATAATTTATCCCCTTTTTTATATGTATATCCCCGTAGTCCAATCCTCCCACTTAGCATCTGACTTGTTTGTTCTCAGAAGATTACCAGACCCAAAGGGGACCCCAATTATTTTAGGTATTTTTCCACCGGATTGGCTGAGGTTCGGAATGACAGACTCCAACACATGAATGTAAAATAAAACAATGTTTATTTACATATCTTACAGAAATTAGCAATAGTATTTGGTCAAACTATATTTGGCTGGTGACTTGTTAATTCATTAACCTTTATATGTGTAAATATCTTGTTCAAACTCAATTGTTTCATCATCTGATATCCTATTCTAATACACATTATTATTCATTATGACATGGTGTCTCTTCATGTTCTTTACAGGGACTTCAATAGGTCGTGTCATACACTTTACATAGATTCTTCCCACTCTTCTTCTGAACATTCTGTATAATAAACCAACAACTACCAGCCAATGAACTGGCTCACAAAAACCTTCAGATTTCGTGTCTCAATTTGTAAGAAAATTTCATTTATTCAATCGGACACCCTTTCTGCACTCAGGTCAACAGGAAATATCAATTAATTCAATTTAACATTACCTTTCAGAACAGTTAATCCTCTATACCTTTATATATCACTTATTAATTAGCCCCTACTCAAATCAGAAATACTCTCCACAAATCAACTCATAATAAATTGAAATTTCAACCTTTAATTTCATACATATTATAAAAACCTTTCCCAACCTTAAACAATTCTCAGTTATCTATTATACCCTCTCCTTCCAGCAAGCATTTATATGAGGAGCTTCACTTCAAATTATAGGCTACGTCCGTCTTAATACATTACACTTTTATTCATATATTCATTACTTAAATCTCCCTCTTTAACTATATATGCACATATTTCTCCTAAAGTCCTCTCCTTAATAAACTAAGTACACCTATTTCGGTAAACTCTCTAGCACTTACGTGTTTGGCCTGGAACTTTCCTCTCTGCTCGGCTTCCTTTCATATCGGTCATTCAGGTACTGGAATGCGGGGGCGCTCATTTGGGGATCTCGGTGATTATGGTGTTTCCCTACCGGGTACTGCACGGCTGGAATCAATCAGTGTCGCATACTCTTTACCGGTCAGCATTTCTTCTTCCGTGGATAGAGGGGTTTTCGAGTAGGTCAATGGTTCGACCACTCATTCGACTGGCTTTGCCTATATAATTCTCAGGGTGTGATTCTTCCTTCTTCCTCACTACGGCTTCCATGTTTACAGGTGAACATTCCTACGGGCTGTCGGGATATGCAGAATTTCTATCACTGCTTCCATCTATCTCAGGTCTGCAGCTATCACCCAAATTAGACTACTGCTCTGCTTAGTATCGTTCTCCAACTCCTTCAATTCATTCTCCAGACCGCTCCGTGAACTTCTTCCGACTCCTCCGAAAACTTCTTCCGAATCTCACGAAAACTTTTCCCGAATGCCACGAAAACTTTTCCAGAATGCCACGAAAACCTTTTCAGAATCTCCCTCTCAAAATTCCCTCTATTTTCTTCCTGGCCAATAGGAAATCTGCACATCCTTTTTCCTGTGTTCTCATTTGTCTCCTCTCCTCTTCCGTGGGCGGGTCTTCTTTACTCTTTGTGTCCCAACTTCCGTGGACCTCGAACATACGAGAACAATCCAGAAAGAGAAGCGGAAGTTCAGGTCAACTGAGAAGCGTCACAGCTCCTCCCGTGACCTCACGCGCGCACACCTGGTGACGTCGCCTACCTCTAATAGCGTTTCACCGTGAAATTTCTTAAGAGGGCCAGCTTAAGCACTCTTGGCCCTTACTATGGTGCATCTGCTTCTGTCTTAATGGGGATTTGTCATGGTATATTACTTTCACTGACTCGTCAAAGAACTTCCATACAAACAAGCTACAACTAAACAGGGAGTGACTGGAAGGTATTTTTGAATTCCAGTGCTACTTAACTCATGTTGTTTTTACCAGAAAACCACTATTCGTATTACAGTTAAATTCTCATAATATTTAACCATTTTTATTAATTAATGTAAGGACGGGTCCTTACATAGCATTCCTCTTCCCGTAAAAAAATTTATATTCCATATATAATTTTTTTTTCTTTTCTGTCCTCAGACGGATATGACCTTATCCTAGATCCACTTTATCGACAGCCCATCTCATCTAATTGCCCTTCTATATATTTCTAATTACACTTATATACAAGACATTACTTAAACTTATATTAAGCTTCATTAACTACTCCCATCCCATATTTTCGTCGAATACTGCTCCTAGATACATTTGCTGCATCCTGTTTATTTCCTTCAGTTTGTGTGCCTTCTCCTCACTGGAAGCTTCAGTTCTGTAATTTCCTAATCCTTCGATTCCTTTAATTTTTGTTGCTCCATTTAATTTGCGATCCTTCTCATCACAGCCATTCTCTCCCCCTTCATGTGTTTTCTCTCCCGAATGTAAACCGACCCTTTCTCTCGTTTCCAAAATTCCTACGTGTAACACCCTCCCCTTCTCTTGGCACCTTCCCTCATTATTCCTATTTGTTTTGGTGTTCTTATTTAATTCCCATTTGTTTTGTGTAACCAGAACTTTATTATCTGTGCTTGCCTTACACCCTTCTAATCCTTCCCCACTAGCTTCCTTTGGAGTTTCCCCTTTCTCTGGCTCATACTGGGCTCTGACGCCTGCCTTTCACCTCCTGTCTACCTTTGGACTCGCCTGGGTATTACTGCCGAGGGTAATGCGGCCATTTCTCACATCTATCTTGGCTTTCAATTTCCTTAGGAGGTCCGTGCCTAGTATTGCGTCGTGTCGACGACTGTTTATTCTGTTTGCCACAAAATATGAATGGGCCACCAAGTTATCACACCCCTGTATTCTTACCTTGTCTCTGACAATATAATCGGTGTGAATTTCTTCAGCACCTACCCCCTCCACAAGAAAATCGCGGCAACATCTTATATCTCCCTTATTCGGCCTTTTGCAGTATCTAATGAGGTAGTCCCACATTAAAATAGACCTCGAGGCTCCTGTGTCCACCAGAAACTTACCTGGTACAACTCCTAAGCTACCCCTTACATATAACAGGTCGTTTCCCCTGCTGTTTTCGCTTACAGCACCTAAACATATGGTTTTTCCTTTGGCTGTGTTTAAGTGTAATGCTTGCCTCTCGCAGCGGGCATGTCTAAAAGATCCATGTCTCTTGACTACGGCATTGTTAATGCGCTCTCGTTCATTCCGATACCCCCTTGTTTTGCGCAATGCCTCTCCTCCCCATGCTTGTCCATGTTTCTGGGGTTTTTTACGTGTGGGTACCTGTCTCGTTCCCAATACTCTTCCCTTTCCCAGCTTTCTTTAGCACCCTGTTTCACTTTGCAGTAGCGGGTCCAATGGTCTGAGTTCAGGCACTTATAACACCATTTACGACCGCCGTCCTTGTCTCCCCCCTAGTTTGTTCGTGAAACTGTACCCAATCTTTGTTTCACTTCCGTTTGTAGCTGATTTTCTCTAGCATCATTGCTTAAAGAGAGCCTTTCCATCATCCACTCCATCTTTCTTTCGATGCTATTTAAATGTTTAGCTAACCCTTCGATTTCGCTTCCCCATTCCCTCGATCCCTTTCCTGTTTCAGGCTGCTTTCTGTCGGTCATTGCGTTTATTTCCCTTATAGTTATGACATCCATATCGCTTAACTCTTCCTTATCCTTAATTAGCTTTAACTTATTAATAAATTTTTCCACTCTTTCACCTGATTCCCCCTTGAATGGTTTCAAATACTTGCTGTATTTGATTTGTCCTGACCCCTTTGCTACCCCGCTTACCATTCTCACCTCTGGTTTTTCTTGGTCTTCATGTTCGTCACTGTTGCCCCCAAAATTTTCGCAGTCCTCGCCGCGTTTCCTACCCTTTCTTGGCATTTTTTTTTTTTTATATCTATTAATCTCTAGCTATCAACTTTAACTAATTAATATGTCTGCCGATTAATCTTTCTACAATTCTTTAACTATATTAGATAATCTAATTCAATTTACCATTAACATTTACCTGCTTGATCAATAATCAATCAGTAAAATTTCAACACCCAATAATTATAAAACTTATTAAGTTTTACCTATCTATCCTTGAAGTTTCCCTGTCCGGTCTCACTAATTAATTCAATTGTACATAAATAATAATTTCCAGTTCAACACTAAATCAATACTTGTCTCTAAAATCCACCGTTATTTACCTGTTCCATCTAAAATTCATTCAACAATAATCAACTCAGTAATACATATATAATTCTAACTTACGCTTTCTGGCTCGCCAGCTGAATTTTTTCTATCAGTTTCAGCAACTGGATTGCATGTATATATACATGTATATATATTTTCCTGTCGTTCTGAACTCAGCCTTCCGTTGTGCAGAATTATCCTGGCTTAAGCTCGCCAATTGTGGGGGTTGTATTTGTTTATTGAGGGGGGGTTTGGGTATTATTGTTTTCTTGGTTGCCCTAATTTTCTTTATATTTTAATTATTATAATTTATCCCCTTTTTTATATGTATATCCCCGTAGTCCAATCCTCCCACTTAGCATCTGACTTGTTTGTTCTCAGAAGATTACCAGACCCAAAGGGGACCCCAATTATTTTAGGTATTTTTCCACCGGATTGGCTGAGGTTTGGAATGACAGACTCCAACACATGAATGTAAAATAAAACAATGTTTATTTACATATCTTACAGAAATTAGCAATAGTATTTGGTCAAACTATATTTGGCTGGTGACTTGTTAATTCATTAACCTTTATATGTGTAAATATCTTGTTCAAACTCAATTGTTTCATCATCTGATATCCTATTCTAATACACATTATTATTCATTATGACATGGTGTCTCTTCATGTTCTTTACAGGGACTTCAATAGGTCGTGTCATACACTTTACATAGATTCTTCCCACTCTTCTTCTGAACATTCTGTATAATAAACCAACAACTACCAGCCAATGAACTGGCTCACAAAAACCTTCAGATTTCGTGTCTCAATTTGTAAGAAAATTTCATTTATTCAATCGGACACCCTTTCTGCACTCAGGTCAACAGGAAATATCAATTAATTCAATTTAACATTACCTTTCAGAACAGTTAATCCTCTATACCTTTATATATCACTTATTAATTAGCCCCTACTCAAATCAGAAATACTCTCCACAAATCAACTCATAATAAATTGAAATTTCAACCTTTAATTTCATACATATTATAAAAACCTTTCCCAACCTTAAACAATTCTCAGTTATCTATTATACCCTCTCCTTCCAGCAAGCATTTATATGAGGAGCTTCACTTCAAATTATAGGCTACGTCCGTCTTAAATACATTACACTTTTATTCATATATTCATTACTTAAATCTCCCTCTTTAACTATATATGCACATATTTCTCCTAAAGTCCTCTCCTTAATAAACTAAGTACACCTATTTCGGTAAACTCTCTAGCACTTACGTGTTTGGCCTGGAACTTTCCTCTCTGCTCGGCTTCCTTTCATATCGGTCATTCAGGTACTGGAATGCGGGGGCGCTCATTTGGGGATCTCGGTGATTATGGTGTTTCCCTACCGGGTACTGCAAGGCTGGAATCGATCAGTGTCGCATACTCTTTACCGGTCAGCATTTCTTCTTCCGTGGATAGAGGGGTTTTCGAGTAGGTCAATGGTTCGACCACTCATTCGACTGGCTTTGCCTATATAATTCTCAGGGTGTGATTCTTCCTTCTTCCTCACTACGGCTTCCATGTTTACAGGTGAACATTCCTACGGGCTGTCGGGATATGCAGAATTTCTATCACTGCTTCCATCTATCTCAGGTCTGCAGCTATCACCCAAATTAGACTACTGCTCTGCTTAGTATCGTTCTCCAACTCCTTCAATTCATTCTCCAGACCGCTCCGTGAACTTCTTCCGACTCCTCCGAAAACTTCTTCCGAATCTCACGAAAACTTTTCCCGAATGCCACGAAAACTTTTCCAGAATGCCACGAAAACCTTTTCAGAATCTCCCTCTCAAAATTCCCTCTATTTTCTTCCTGGCCAATAGGAGATCTGCACATCCTTTTTCCTGTGTTCTCATTTGTCTCCTCTCCTCTTCCGTGGGCGGGTCTTCTTTACTCTTTGTGTCCCAACTTCCGTGGACCTCGAACATACGAGAACAATCCAGAAAGAGAAGCGGAAGTTCAGGTCAACTGAGAAGCGTCACAGCTCCTCCCGTGACCTCACGCGCGCACACCTGGTGACGTCGCCTACCTCTAATAGCGTTTCACCGTGAAATTTCTTAAGAGGGCCAGCTTAAGCACTCTTGGCCCTTACTATGGTGCATCTGCTTCTGTCTTAATGGGGATTTGTCATGGTATATTACTTTCACTGACTCGTCAAAGAACTTCCATACAAACAAGCTACAACTAAACAGGGAGTGACTGGAAGGTATTTTTGAATTCCAGTGCTACTTAACTCATGTTGTTTTTACCAGAAAACCACTATTCGTATTACAGTTAAATTCTCATAATATTTAACCATTTTTATTAATTAATGTAAGGACGGGTCCTTACAAAGTACCTGAGGATTTTCGAATGATTCAGCCTGAAATAACAACGAAGGAGTAAGCATACCTCACTTCAACTGCATTGTTCAATTCAAACGAGAAGATCAACAAGCTGGTGGTGTAGCAGTTTATCATAAGAGAGAAAATCATGCTCATGTTGTTACTTCTCATATGGAACTGATTTATCCACAAACTGTTGGAAAATCAATGAGTGTTCGACCTGCTGATGATATATGTGCACCTGAAGGCCTTCTTCCTGATGGTCAAACGATATTATCGGTACTCATTTACATTTCACCTAACCAAAAATCAAATGCACCACTGAATACATCCATTTCATTTTACTTCCTTACACAATTGAAGGAGTTTTACTGCTACAACAATTTTCTCACAAAAAATGCAACCGAATACCAATGATACTTAGTGGAGATTTCAATGTTAATTTTACACATTGTCAATCCAAACCTTTGACTGATTTCTTAGAAAATAAATTTGGATAATGTTAAATACATCTTGATCTGTATTGACTACTAATCATGGAACTATAATTGATGCTGTGTTTCAAAGACATTTACACTTGTTACAATTTCAAGTGTACGTATCATATTTTAACTATCACAAACCCATTATAAGTAAATTAACCTATTGAACATGTATTGCAACCTCTAACTGATGAAACTGTTTATCAAATTGATGAAAACTTCTAACTGTTTTACAATGTTAAACATATTTGGATTCTTTTCATTCCTAAAACCCTTAGATTCTATTCTGGCTATGGAAAGTTGAAGGTGAACCCCTGTGGTACATCCTCTTCTTGTTCAAATGATTTGGATAAACTGTTCATAAATCTGATCTGAAAAGTTCTGTGATGTAGGATGTTTTATGTAAAATTTGGTAACTGTTACCTCAAACCAAAAGAACCAAGGTCCTGAAGGACACCATATGGTAACTACCATTAGGGGTAAAGGGAAGGGTTTTTCCTTTCGTAAAGGCAACTAATGCAGGTCTGAGACAGTATTTAAATTCTATACGGTGGGGCCAACTGATGATGTTACCAACAACAAATTCAAAATGGGAAGCATTCAAAGAATTAATCTTGGAAGCTATTAGGCTTTACATACCAACTAAGAAATATTGTTCAAGTTGCACTAAATGTTCAAGGTTTAGGCCTAAATGGATGTCAGATGAACTTGGGAGACATGTGGCAGAGAAGAAAAATGCATAGGATACATATAAATGAATGGGTGACATGGAAGCCTATGATAGACATAAGCTGGTCTGTAACCAAATCACAAAGGAGGTCAGGCAGGCAAAGGCAGATTATGAGAAATCTTTGGCAAAGGATGCAAAAAAAAAAAAAAAAAAAAAGAGAAAACAGTTCTTTACCTACATAAACTGTAGAAGGAAGGGGATAAATCAGATTGGTCCACTAGATATTGATGGTTCAACTGTTGATGATCCTGCTCAGGTGGCTAACAAACTAAATGAGTATTTTGCATCTACATTCAAGCATGAGGAGTTATTCAGGGAGGGGAATGCAGATGTGAACTAAACTCTGGCAGTGAGCTAGATGATTTTGTAATAACTGAGAGGAAAGTGGAGGAGAAATTGTTGAAGATAAACATAAAAAAGGCACCAGGGGTGGATGGAATCTATCCAGTTATATTAAAGGAGGCAGCACAGGAAGTAAGCTAACCCTTAGCCATAATTATGAGAGCTTCTTTGGATGCAGGGGAGGTCCCCATGGACTGGAGATGTGCAAATTTGACACCAATTCACAAAGGGGATCAAAGGGTGACACAGGTAATTAACCTTTTAGTTTAACTTCTGTCTCCCAGGGAAATTAATGGAGGCACTGGTTAAAGAAGCACTGAAGGATCATCTAGACAAGACTTAAGTTACAGCTCAGACACAGCATGATTTTGTTAAGGGAAAGTCTTGTCTGGCCAATTTGATTGGATATGATGTGGCCAAAAAGCAACTGGATACAAGGAATAACTTTGATATCATATATTTGGATCTTAGAAAGGCTTTTGATACTGTTGCACACGGAAGACTGCTGCACAAATTGGAGCACTGTGGCATTGGAGGCAAATTGCTGCTAATGATAAAGGGATGGTTGAGTGGGAGAAGGCAGAGAGTGGTAATCAATGGACACTGCTCATCATTGACTAATGTTATTAGTGGAGTCCCTCAGGGTTCAGTGTTGGGTCCATTGTTGTTTTCTGTATTTATAAATGATACTGATGATGGTATATCAAGCTAAATGTCCAAGTTTGCAGACGATACAAAGGTTGGCAGGGTTGTTAATGATACTAATGACAGTGTTAAATAATTTTCTGGATCCTGTTGCTGCAGCAACAGGATCCAGAAAATTTGATCTGATGGGCTGAGAGGTGGCAAATGAAGTTTAACATTGACAAATGTAAATATGTAAATACATATTTACATTTGTAAATACATATTTACATTTACATTTGTAAATACATATTTACTGCTTCCTATATGTAAATACATATAGGAAGCAGTAACCCCAGAGTAATGTATCAACTCTGTGGTACTACACTGACAGTGGTAGAGAATGAAAAGGACCTGGGGGTAATTGTGCAAGCAGATATGAAGTTCTCTGACAGTGCAGACGGGCTGCAAGAGAAGCTCATGGTGTCTTGTCAATGATATACAGGAATTTTTCTAGCAGGGATAAGGAAGTGATTATAGGGATAAGGAAGTGATTATTCCATTGTATACGGCAATGGTCAGGCCTCACCTTGAGTACTGTATACAAGTGTGGAGGTATCATTTCAAGAAGGATGTAGAGCTGCAGGAACGAGTACAGAGAAAGGCAACAAGATTAGCGGGGGGAACAAAGGGTTACTCTTACGAAGAAAGGCTTAAGTTTTGCAAATTACATTTTCCGGCGACTAGGCACCGGCAGGGTATTCAGATAGAGGTGTATAAAGCCTTGAATGGTTTGAGCATGATCAATGCTGATGGTATTCTTCCTCTTGCTCAGAATAATCACCTGAGAGGGCATAAATTCAAATTGAGGAAAGACAGTTGTAGGATAGATGTGTGGAAGTTTGCCTTTAGCCAGCGGGTAGTTGATTGGTGGAACAGACTTCCATCTTTTGTTGTGGAAGTTGATAGCCTAAATAAATTTAAGGACAGGCATTTGGAATGAACGGAGAGTTGAAATCGGAGCACTTTTATTTTATTTTTTTGGCTGATGCTGCATAAGCTTGCTTTCTTACATTGTATGCCTCTACTAATGCTAATGCTAATATCATCAAGTGGTATCAAAGACTTTCTCACTATCAAGATTAACCATGAGCAGATGCTGATTCCTTACAAAAGCATTACTGATGTTAGTTTCTGCTTTGATCATCACGTCTAAGATTGAGAAATTATTTCAAAACCTGTACTGATTTCTGTTTAGCAGATTTTTAGTTTCCAGAAACCAAGTTAGCCACTTGTGAACCATTTTTTCAAAGACTTTGCCTAAACAACTAGTCAGTGAAATTTGCCTGCAATTATTTGGGATGGTAAGATCCTTCCCTGGCTTGCGAAATGCTAGGACAATTGAGCGACGCCACAAGTGTGGGTAAGTATTCTCTAAAAATATTCAATAGTAGAATTTCAACAGGGAGCTTATTGCTTTTTTATTTATTTATTTATTTATTTATTTATTTATTATTATTATTTTTTTAACATTATATAGTAGACTCCATCCGGACCAGCAGCAGTAATGGATGTTTTATTAAGATAATCTAAAAGTTCTGTTAAATGAATGGCAGATTGCATGGGTGTGATACCATAGTAGAGAAGTTTATTTTATGTTGTTCTGCAGATGCTTTAATTTGGTGAAAGGTTCAGCTGTTAGTGGATACTGATGATATAAAGGCAAATTATTTGGTTAATGTTTGCTATTTCTGTTGGTGTGGACAACTCCTGTTCTTTCCAGTTTAGGATTGAGGCTGGACACTGCAAGAATTTGCCATTAAGTGCTTGAATTTTCTTCCACATGAGTCTGTTGTCCGTGCCCTTGTTAACGGTGTAAAAAAAACTTATCCAGGCATCTTTCTTTGCTTTTTTTCTTATTTGGAGGAAATTGGCCTCAAGTCTTTTAAAGTTAATAAGATTACCAGTTGTAGGGAATTTGCGAAACAAATTCCATGTATGTATGTATAGTATCTTATGTAGGGTGGCTCCCAAACACTAGTTTAACTCTGCTATGGTGCACTGTGATGATACAAAAACTCTGTAGTAAGGTCAGAAATGTGTGTAGTGCTACATTTGGCTGTGCATGTTCTGTTATGTTGGTTAGTTGTTTTGGCCACTTTGCTAACAGGAAGCAATAAGCACCAGTAAGGTGCACCCTGATACCAGTCTACACCACGAAGAAGTGGGCCACAACTGATTGCAAACTGCAGCAAACCTCGAATGCCACGCACTGAATGTCAAACCATAAATGATAAAAATAAAGGGAATTAAAACATTAAAAATAAGAAAAATAAAACAAAATAAGGAATCAACAACCGAGAATACCAAAAAAAAAAAAAAATTGAAAAAAACTAAAATAAAATAAAATAAGTAGAAAAAAATAAAAATTTTCAGCACCAGTGCAAGGCTGTAAAAGCAAAGACAAACAATTGAGGAAAAAATATCAGAAAAAGGAAGAACAAGAATTGAAAGGAAAAAAGGAAACACTTGCCAGGTGGAAAAAAGAAGAGACATGAATTAAAAGGACACAGAAGGCAATTTACACAGAATGCAATTCACAGACAAATATATGATGCAATATGGCCTTAGTCAATTATGCTCTTAAAACCTTAACAAGACAATGAAATGGAGACGATGGTGGACTGATGGTGCAGCTGGAATAGGAGTAATTCTAGGAATTGAAGCACTAGTTGTGAGTTGTTTACATTTGGTGAAGGCTTTATTGTGCAAAATCTTGCAGAAGATTAAAATTTTCTTTGGAGTCCAATAAAGATTATTCATTGCCCGGAGAAAATGGTTGATGGTACTTGAGCTAAAGACTGGTAGTAGTGGTGATGATGGTGGTGATGGTAACATGAAATAGAGACCCTTATGGGTAGGCACAGTTGGTAGAATTGCTGTCCTCTCTGCACCTGGTGGAAAAGACATGAACTCGAGTCTCATTCATGATGTGAGAAATTTTTATGGGCCTTTTTCACAACATAGTTAAGTTTGTTGGTCTCAGGTGAGGGTAGCACGGCTGTTTTCTACCAGAAACTCAGATTTTTTCCAACAAACAGAAAATCAACCATAGAAAATGCAATTTACAGACAGTATATATGAAGCAATATGGCCTTAGTCTATTATGCTCCTAAAAGCCTAACACAACAGCGATAACAAAATGGAGACAATAGTGTTAATGGCCTGGACTGATGATGCAGCTGGAATAGGAGTAATTCCAGGAATTGAAGCACTAGTGGCGAGTTGTCCACATCTGGTGAAGGCTTTATATGCAAAATCTTGCAGACGATTAAATTTTTCTTTGGAGTCCAAGAAAGATTATTCATTGCCTGGAGAAAATGGTTGACACAGCAAACAATGGCTGATGAGGATCCAAGTAATAAGGACAGGTAAAAAGAACATGCTGCCAGTCTTATTATTATTATTATTAGCCATATATTGCAAGGAAGCCTGAGGCTTATGCTGCACCAGCCAAAAAAAAAATTTTCTGAATTACCCCGAGAGAGAGAGAGAGAGAGAGAGAGAGAGAGAGAGAGAGAGAGAGAGAGAGAGAGAGAGAGAGAGAGAGAGAGAGAGAAGTAGAAAGAAATCACCAAGAAAGCAAAGAATGATGATATCCAGCTCAGGACTCTGGGTGTGCCAAACCCATACTCACCAGATGTGAGCTCCTGAGTCTTCTAGGACAAGCGAAAAGAACATGCTGCCACAATTACAGAGGGAAGAATCAGACAGATTAAAAACATAGCAACAGCAAAGGGAACCAATGCAAGTTAGAAGAAAAAGAATATGGGGACTTGAACAGAACCATTTTAGACTCTTATAAGGCAAGGAAACAGATGAAATAAACTTTCTTGTGACCACACCTTTGGAAGAAGAAGTAGAAAACCACCAATATTGTCATAGCTGCCATAGTGGTTCCTGCAATCAGTTTTTTCAATTTTAGGATTGCAGTGGATATTAAGAGTTATGTCTAAAATGTCAACAGAAATGGCATATCTATGATAATAGCAAAAACCTTGATAAGCAATTTGGAAGTCCAGAGGTAGGCAACTATTTAAAACTTGTAGTGCAGCTGTCGAGACAGTGCAACAGGAATGACACATCATTAATAGCATACGTCTTTGGACTGAGGAGAGTTTCTCTTGAATAGCAACCTTCTTAGTAAACCAAAACCAGGTGACAGTGCGATAAGTACAAATTGGAACAAACACCACTTTGTATAAAAGATAAAGGGTAAGGTAGTTAATACCCCAGGATTGATGAAATAGACAGACAAGCATAGAAGTATACTTGACTATTTTATCATGTTTCAGATAAAATAGTCAAGTATATTTTCATGCTTGTCACAAGACATGGTGCAAGCCATGTTTCTGAAAGTTTAACTTATGATCTAGAATAATACCCAAAAATTTATGTGAGTCAACCACAGAAAGAGAGAGAGAGAGAGAGAGAGAGAAAGAGAGAGAGAGAGACCAAAAAGTGTAACAGCTGGAGGCCTAGAAATGTTAAGGTATCCCTTAAGAAAGAGATGGTGCTTAAACAACTACAGCCCCACTAGAAATGTGAAAAAAACTAGGAATCAGGAAGTGGTCACAGAAGCAACCATCAAGGAGGGTGCCTCTAAAATAAGAAAACTGAAAGAAGTGGATGAATTAGGACTAAAGGCAGAGTCCCCCAGGTGCAGAAACGCTTGTATACTCTTATTTCGTATTGAGAAAGGTAAGCCTACTCAACAATTCGTGGAAGATGTGTACTCAAAAGACTTTGCTGACCATGACAATGGACAAAATGAAAAAAGAATTTATACTAAAGAGAATCGTACCAATTATACTGAAACTGTATTATTGAATTATCCCATAGATTATCCCTGATCCAGTCATACATTCAGGGACCACTTTCCTATTCTTAAATGCATCAAATGACCAGGGTTTGGCAACACCACAAGTACAGAACAAGAGTTCATATGTGGATACTGTGGTATAAAAGGCCATACATTTAAAGAATGCCAAAAAAATAAATACTGAGCTGTGGTGTTTGAAACGTAAATCTGCAAAATTGAACATTATTGAACATAAGAAGGGCCCCAACTATCCTTAATCTGCCACTGTGTAGCACTGCTCATGCCTTATTTACCCGTGCAGGGATGCATTCCAGTTCCATTAATGATATGCAATTGGAGATTTCTAAAGTAAGGGAGGACAGAGCTTTCTAATTGCGGCTATCCCCTAGTGTTCTGGATATGTGTGAGTTGCAAGCTCGTGATTTTGTCACTCGATCAAATCCTCCCCACGATAATGAGTTTATTTCTACTGCTTACATCCCTTATTATCTGGGTATGTCAGAACATCTCGCTAGAATTTTACAAAATTACCATATACAGTGTGTACAATTCCCTTGTAGGAAATTGCATTCCATTATCTCCTGGTGAATACACCTATTCCTCCTCTTTTATGGAGCAGTTCCATTTACTGTATTATGTGTCTGGATTGTGGGATGTGTTATGATGGTGAGAATGCCAGGAGGTTAAAAGATCATGTTTCAGAGCATGAGGTGACTCTCCGCACCGCTAACTTTGAACGCTCTGCTGTTGCTGAACATTATTGAGTCGAGCGTCATAAACTTGATCCCCAACGTGACATTGAAACCGTCAACTATTCACGTGATTACCATCAGCACTCATGGCTTGATGCACTCCACATAGTCAGCTGTAATAGTATACTATGAATCATAACAGAGGAGTGATATGCACCCCATTATAGAATCTGCCATATTACAGTGCAATGAGTGCTGGCATTCCTTACACATGTGTAATACTGCATTACCGGCACCTGAGTAGTGATTTGCAATCATGCACAGTCCTCTTCTGTTGTTTTACCCTATGCATATATATATGTACTCAGTACACCGTACATAGAGTAGCTGATGAAAACCCCGGGGCTCACATCTGGTGAGTATGGGCTTGACACACCCAGGGTCCAGAGCTGGATATCATCATTCTTCTCTTTCTTGGTGATTCCCTTCTACTTTTGACTCTCTCTCTCTCTCTCTCTCTCATGGTTACTCGGGAACTTTTTTTTTTTTTCCTGGTGGAGTGTAAGCCTCAGGCTTCCTTGCATCATATGGATAATAATAATAATAATAATAATAATAATAATAATAACCTCACCCCGAAAGCTTTTGTTTTACTGTTTTTTATTTATATATATATATATTTTTTTTTTCTAATGCTTTAACACTTTTATTTTTATTTTATATCTATTTAGTATTTTATTTATGTACATATCTATTTAGTATTTTATTTATGTACATATCTATTTATTTATTTTAATAAAGTTTAACTTAAACCAGTTTGTTGGTCGTTACTATAAATTATATAGTAGTAACTATGTACTATGTCCATGTGTGTGAAGGAAATTTCTGCCTAATGTGGCATTTGTCTCAAAGAAAATGAGACAAATGTGAATGGCTCAGAGGGGCCATTCACAGTGTTCATTTTCAACAAGTATATCCCAAGTATTAGGGGAGCCTGAATACTTGGGATATACTTGTTTTAGGGGAGCAGAATTAGGGGAGCCTGCCAACCTATCCAACCATTCTGAATAAAGGGTAATTTCCTTCCCTGTGGGCTTCACACCATTTGAATGAATTATCAGATATCTGTTAAATGCTGGACCTGATTGGTTTCAGTTCTGGGCCTCTTTGCTGAAGCAGTGGTGTCTATACCAGTGTCATTATTTTCTGGTAGGGACTAAGTTGGGTTGCATAAGAAAAGTGTAGATTATCAGGATTTGTACTAGTTTTACTTTTGGTCAAGCATCCGGGCTCCCCACCCGCCATGGAATCCAAATGGGATTATGCCCACAATGGGACAAGCAGAGGATGGGGCAAGCAATACGCTTGGGGAGTGGAATGCCAGTGCTACCCAGACATCCATCCACACTAGTGTGAATCAAGATCATCAGAAAAACGCCCTATTCATATTCAGATTCATGGAAAGACACTCATTCAGGGATCAATCCTTGGCCTGTTCTTTGGGGACACCATCCTTTAGTATTTGGTGTTTATTGCATACTGTTGCCATGCATTTTGAGAGGGCTAGTGTGCATAAACTGGCAGAGGTAGGCCATGGCCTTCATCCTTTGGAAACAGCTTAACACAGTGTCCTACTAAATGGTGTTAAAGATACCTTCAAAATGAACTGTGACAGCGAGCAGATCTTCTTCGGTATCTGTCGTACCATGGCCTTCATCCTTTAATGAGTTTATTTATTATCATATAAGTTAGTGCATTATCATCATTTCTATACACAGTAAACCATTCGAAGTTGTGCAGTGGCATCATTACATAACAGTTTGTGTTATGAATTCCTTGAACAAGTAACGCTTTCCCAGTAGAGAAGACTATTGTTGCTTATTCTCTGTCAGCATCACCACTCATATGGCCGTTTCAGTTTCAGAGCTTTCTGAGTTTCCACAGGTCACAATGACCCCCTTCTGAATTTCCATGAGTCACAATGTATGACAAAAATGCCCAATCCCTATTCCTATGATATTAGCCTGGAACCTAGACTGTGGGCAATTGATTGCAATGATGCTAATCTGTAGTATCAGAAGCATCACTGGGAGGTTCCTAACCACGTATGGGTGTCCATGTCATGGGATGCAAAGAAGAGCAACAAGTTTAATGAGAGGAACAAAAGGGCACTCTTACCAGGAAACTTAATTTCTGAAAACTGCAGTGCTTTGAATAGAGTGAGGAAGCTCAATGCTAGCTGATTGCTGGAACAAACAACAATGAACTATAATCAACAGCAGGTAGTTCGAATAAATTCAAGAACCAGACAATTCTTTCTTTTTTTTCTTTTTTTTTTTTTTTTGGTAATGCTGTATAAGCTTGCTTTACTACTAATATACATTCTGTTTGCTTTAATATCATAAAATTACAGCAACAAAATAATATAAAAATTGAATAATACATTGAGTATAAAAATCGGTGCAAAATATACCTACCAGAAGGCAATAAAATATTTTCTCCACACAATGACATATCCATATCAGGTAAGTAACTAAAACTTACACTACTATCATCAGAATCTCGGTTACCATACACCATAGTAGCTTGGAAGTCAAAAAGGTCTTCACCTACAAAATAATGTAAATTCTACATCATAACTCTAATATAAGTTGCTTCGCTCATTTAACAATTTTAAGAAATATCATACACAAGAATGTGAATATCACAAAGGTTTGGACAGATTACACTAGCAAACAATTTTAACTTTTTTTCAATAACATGAAAGAAATCAACTGATTTTGACTAAATTGCATGTGCTGAAAACGAAAATGACAGTAGAAAGTTCGTAGCATGTCACGTTTTCATGTTATGGCTTTGTGCTCTTTTTTCCAAAAATTGTGAATTCTTACATATCTAAATATACTTGGCTACTTTTCTTGTAAATTAATTGCTTGAAATTGATATGATGACCAGCAAACATTCCAAATGGATAAAAAATAACATATTTAAACTTTACAAACCTATTTGGATTTAAGAAACAATTAACCCACAAAAGTGTAGGCAAAAATAGGAAATCGTATTACTTACAGTAATTTTTTCCTCTTATGAGCAGAATGGTCCTCCCTTATCAGAAACCAGCAATAGTCACCCATCATTGCTGGATCCCATTGTCATTGATACCTCTGCTCCAGTGTGAATATCTTGCTGTAATCGTTGTCCCTGCTCGTCACAGACAGATCCCAAGTTGTCCAGAAAGAAGTCCAAGTGTGAATGTAGGAAGTATATCTTCAGCGACATTCAGCATCTGAACTTTTGATAGTTATGCAACAATTCTTCTATCAACTCTTTATAGTTCTCTACTTTTTTATTCCATAAAAACTCACTAACAACAGCTCTGAAGGATTTCCACACAGCTAATTCAGTGGTGTTAAGTTTAGTTTCAAAGATTTCATCCTTTAAAACCCTTCTAATTTGTGGACCTATGAAAATGCCCTCCTTAAACTTTGGATCCCTAATGGGAAATTAATGGAGAATTTGGAAACTGGCTTTTTAAGTACTCAAAACCTTCACTATTTTTGTCCAGAGCTACAACATTTTTTCATGAGACCCAACTTAATGTGCAAAGCACCACTTCAGGTTTCACTAAAGGTGAGCATTTTATGTTGAGTTTCTCGAGAATGTATTCTTCCCTGATGGACCATTCCTTCACAATATAATGATGTTCTACTGCTTTCCCATAAACACAGGAAACAACAATACTTAGTAAAAAACCACATTGTAGTCCAGCAACAAAGCGATTACTTTTAAATTACCGCAGATTTTCCAACAATATTTCTTATAGCTTAAGGCAATTAACAGCAATGGCATGATATCATATGTTTCTTTCATAATGAGCCACTAGGCCCGACGGTTTGATATTACCATTGTGTAGCAAAATTGCTTTTAAAATGAGTTTAGAAGAATCGTTGAATAATCGCCATTCTTCAGGGTTGTGTTCAAACCCTAGTTCATCCATCAACTGGGGTGGATGGGATCTATCTAGTTATATTAAAGGAGGCAGCAAAGGAAGTAAGCAAACCCTTAGCCATTATTATGAGAGCTTCCTTGGACTCAGGGGAGGTACCCATGGACTAGAGATGTACAAGTGTGACACCAATTCACAAAGGGGATCAAAGGGCGACACAAGTAATTATAGACATGTTAGTTTAACTTCTGTTCCAGGGAAATTAATGGAGGCACTGGTTAAAGAAGCACTGCAGGATCATCTAGACAACACTTCAGTTATAACTCGGACACAGCAAGGGTTTGTTAAGGGGAAGTCTTGTCTTACCAATTTGATTGGATACTATGATGTGGTCACAAAGGAATTGGATGCAGGGAATAACTTTGATATCATATATATGGATCTTAGAAAGGCTTTTGATACTGTTGCACATGGAACACTGCTGCACAAATTAGAGCAGTGTGGCATTGGAGGCAAATTGCTGTTGTGGATAAAGGGATGGTTGAGTAGGAGAAGACAGAGAGTGGTAATCAATTGACACTGCTCAACGTTGACTATTGTTATTAGTGGAGTCCCTGAGGGTTCAGTGTTGGGTCCATTGTTGTTTTCTGTATTTATAAAGGATACTGATGATGGTATATCAAACTTAATGTCCAAGTTTGTAGACAATAAAAAGGTTGGCAGGGTTGTTAATGACACTAATGACAGTATGCTGCTGCAACAGGATATAGAAAAGTTGAGCAGATGGGCTGAGAGGTGGCAAATGAAGTTTCACATTAACAAATGTAAAGTACTACACATGGGAAGCAGTAACTCCAGAGTAATGTATCAACTATGCGGTACTACACTGACAGTGGTAGACAATGAAAGGGACCTGGGGGTAATTGTGCAGGCAGATATGAAGTTTTCTGAGCAGTGCAGGTGGTCTGCAAGAGTAGCCCTGGTGTCTTGTCAGTGATATACAGGAATTTTTCTAGCAGGGATAAGGAGGTGATTATCCCCTTGTGTAAGGCAATGGTCAGGCCATACCTTCAGTACTGTGTACAGGTCTGGAACGAGTACAGAGAAGGGCAACAAGATTAATGAATGGAACAAAGGGTTGTTCTTACAAAGAAAAGCTTAAGTTTTGCAGATTACAGTGTGTGGAGACTAGCCACCTGCGAGGTGATCTGGTTGAGGTATATAAAGACTTGAATGGTTTGAGCATGCTCAATGCTGATGGGATTTTTCCTCTTACTCAGAAGAATCACCTGAGAGGGCATAAATTCAAATTCAGGAAAGACAGTTGTAGGATAGATGTGAGGAAGTTTGCCTTTAGCCAGCGAGTAGTTGATTGGTGGAACAGACTGCCATCTTTTGTGGTGGAAGTTGATAGCCTAAATAAATTTAAGACTGAGCTGGACAGGAATTTGGAATGAATGGAGGGGTGAAATCGTAGCGTGTTTTTTTTTTTGGCTGATGCTAAATAAGCTTGCTTTCTTGAATCATATTCCTCTACTAATGCTAATCAATCCATTTACATCTTTGCAGACACAAAGAGAAACTTCCATTTGATAATAATCCAAAAAACTTTTCATTTCAGTTTTTAGACACAGAAATCCTTGTGGTTTTTGCCAGCAAATTCCACTATTGCAACCTAAATCCCAATAGCTCAGTCTGTTGCAGCGAAAGATTTAAATCCCTAACCAAATCCTTATGTTTACTTAACTAAATTAAGTGTGGGGTTTTGTCATTTTCAGGATTGTAACTGGGATCAACAGATGTTGAGGGGGCAGGTATGGGCTCTAGTGACTCTTGCTCTTCTTCTGGAATAGTGATTTCTTCACAACTTGGTGGAGGAATAGGGAGTTCGGTTGTGTGTAGCACTGGTCGTATCGTGGGCAGAAGGTTGGGGTATTTTATTTTAACTCTATTTTTCCTTGTAAACCTGTTAGGATTTGTGAGGCAGAAATAAGAATCTTCAAGAGAACCTGTTGGTTTTCACCAGATCAAAATTGTTCCCCTTCATCCATTCAGTCAGATTTACATAACATATTGTACAGCACATATGCGGTGCCCATCTTTTATCCTGATCACGAACGTAACACCCAAAATAAAAATAATAAGCTTGTTTCACATTATCTGTGATTAATCGACATTGCAACATCACTATAAATTTTACACAAATGCAGCTAAACATGTTTGGCGATTTAACACATGCATGATGCTTTTGCTCCACAAGAACAAAACGGAACTTTAAAACACCACGGCCTACCACTAGATATTAAAAATTGAAACGAACCCCAAAAATGTGTATTTCAGAGCTAAAAACAGCTTGTAAACAAGTTGTCTTTCACAGAGGTGCCTGGGCGCTGGAAATATTATCATCATCAGCTTTTTGCTGTTTCATTTTCAATCCACTGTAGGATGAAGGCCTCTCCAGCAACTTTCCAATTCCTTCTGTTTTGGGCAATGCCCATCCATTTCATACCCACAAACTTGTGAATTTCATCTGTCTATCTCCATTATTGTCTTCCAGGTTTTTTTTAGTTCCTCTTGGATACCATTCTGTTATTTTCTTAGTCGATCTGTCATCATATCTTCGGGCTAGATGTCCTTCCCAAGTCCATTTCAGTTCTTTAGTATTGATCAGAATGTCCTTTTTTGTGTTTGCTGCCTAATCCATGTGTTTCTCTTCTTATCTAATAGTCTGATTCCTAATATAATTCATTCCATTCTTCACTGCATAGTTTTCAGCTTCTCTTCCATTCTTTCGGTGAGTGCTCAAGTTTCACTTCCATAAGTCATGCTGAGGAGTATACATTAGTTCATTATTTTATGTTTCAGACAAATTGGGATATTGCTCTCAATGACTTATGGAAGTGAAAGTGGTGAGGACAAACAAATGTAAAATAATGACTATACATAGGTTCATTATTTTACGTTTCAGACAAATTGGGATATTGTTCCTCAGTATCTAACTATATTTCCTGAATGCTATCCATCTGAAATTTATTCTTCTCTTGGCTTCCAGAAGTCAGAAGTCTTGAGCTCTAAATGTTTGTCCACTTCTTCCTTGTATTTATTTAAGTTATCAAGTTTCACAACAACAACAACAGATGGAAGTTTGTTCCAGCAATCTTCAAAACTTGGAATTTTTTTTATAACTTATCGACTTACTACCTACAGTTCCCAAATTTTAGTTTAATTTTCGAATCTGTTACTGTTGATAGAAGTAGATTAAAAAAAAAAGCACGCATGTGTACCCTGTACAGATGACCCGTTTCCTGAAGGAAAATTTCCGCACATCTATTCAACAAATGTCTTTCCTCAATTTCAGTTTATTCCCCCTTGGGTTTGTAATCTGAGAAAGAGGAAGAATCTCAATAGCATTGAGCCTGCTCAGTCTATTCAAGGCCTTATACACCTCAATCAGATCACCTCGAAGGTGCCTAGTTTGCAGACGCTGCAATTTGCAGCACTTAAGCCTTTCTTCATAAGAGCACCCCTCTGTTCCCCTCACCAATCTTGTTCCCTTCTCTGTAACAACTTGCAGAAACTCTACATCCTTCCTAAAAAAAAAGGCTTCCAATTAAAAGAATGTCTTATAATGGGGGATTTTAACTTCCCAGATATTGACTGGAACATGTGGGTTGGTCACTCACACAACTTCTATTAGAATAAGAAGCAACCTGGAGCGAGGGGTGCTGGGGGCTTCATGGACTGATGGCAGTCATCATGAAACAGGTGGGTATATGTAATGTACCAGGGGGAATAGAAATAGGTGCATGTATGCTTGCATGCGTACCAATACTAGAAGTATAGTAAATAAATCTGATGAATTTGAAGTGTTGGTCAAGAAATCAAAGGCGGATACTGTTGAGATATCAGAGACGTGGTATCAACTGATATTAGGAATGCAGAATTGGAATTTTGGGGCATGCAATGTGTACAGAAAGGAAGGAGGTGTCATGCTGTTAATTAAGAAAAACAAAATCAAAAGAAGTACATCCAGTTGATATAGATGGACAGTGCACTGTTGAGTCAGTTTGGTGTGACATAAGCACTGCAAAAGCAAAAATAAGAGTAGGAGTGTGTTATAGGCCTAATGACTCGAATAAGTACAATGAACAATAGTACAGAGAAATAGAGTGCGGTAGTAGTAAATCAGAATGTCTTATAATGGGGGATTTCAACTTCCCATATACTGACTGGAACTTGTGGGTTGGTCATTCACACACTAGTAAGACTTTTGTGGATTTATTGGATGATTGTTTTCTGCAGCAGCATGTTCGAGAGGCAATCAGAGAGGGTAATACTCTTGATCTGGTTATCAGCAGTGATAATTCGTGTATTAAGAATTTGCAGATAAAGGAACCACTAGGTGTCAATGATCATAGTGTACTGATGTGGGATTTACTTAAAGATATAATTACCATCAAGGGCAAAGGAAAGAGTTTTTGCTTCCGTAAAGGTGAGTACAGTGGTCTCAGACAGTTTTTAAATTCTGTACAGTGGGATCAACTGGTGATGTTACCAACAGTAAATTCTAAGTGGGAAGCATTCAAGGAATTAATCGTGGATGGTACTAAATATTTCATACCTATTGAGAAAAATATTGTTCAAGGTTTAGGTCTAAATGGTTATCAAATGAACTAATGAGATTCGTGACAGAGAAGAAAAATGCATGGGATGCATATAAATTATCAATCGACTCAGAAACCTATGGCAGATATAAGCTAGTCTGTAATCCGGTCACAAAGGAGGTTAGGCAGGAGAAGGTAGATTACGAGAAATCTTTGGCAAAGGATGCTAAGAAAAACAGCAAGGATTTCTTTACTTATATAAACTCTAAAAGGAAGGGGATGAATCTGATTGGTCTACTTGATATTGATGGTTCGACTGTTGATGATCCTGCTCAGATAGCAAACAAACTGAATGAGTATTTTGCATCTACATTCACACATGAGGACTTATTAAGATTTGAAATGGCAGATCGTTATCAAATTGTAGCAGGGTGGTTAATGGTTTTGTAATAACTGAGAGCAAAGTGGAGGAGAAATTTTTCAAGTTAAACATAAGAAAGGCACCTGGGGTGGATAGGATATATCCAGTTAAATTAAAGGAGGTGGCAAAGCAACTAACCATAATTATGAGAGCATCCTTGGACTCGGGGAAGATCCCACAGACTGGAGATGTGCAAATGTATCCCCAATTCACAAAGGGGGATCGAAGGGTGACACGAGTATTCACAGACCAGTTCGTTTAACATTTGTTCCGGATAAAATAATGGAGTCACTGGTTAAAGATGCATTGCAGGATCATCTAGACAAGGCTGCAGCAACAATTCAGACACAGCATGGGTTTGTTAAGGGAAAGTCGATGTGGTTACAAAGGAACTGGATACAAAAAATAATTTTTATACCATATATTTGGATTTCAGGAAAGCTTTTGACACTGTTGCGCATGGAAGACTATTGTACAAATTGGAGCAGAATGGTATTAAGGGTAAGTTGCTACAATGGATGAAAGGATGATTGAGTGGGAGAAGACAGAGGGTGGTAATCAACGGGTGCTGCTCTTCGTGGACTAATGTTATTAGTGGTGTCCCCACAGGGTTTGGTGTTGGGTCCACTGTTGTTTTGTATATTTATCAATGAGATTGATGAAGGTATATCAGGCTTAGTGTCGAAGTTTATAGATGATACAAAGGTTGGTAGGGCTGTTAATGACAGTAATGGCAGTGTGCTACTGCAACAGGATCTAGAAAATTTGGGCAGATGGGCTAAGAAGTGGCAACTGAAGTTTAACCTTGACAAATACAAAGTACTGCATATAGGTAGAAGTAACCCCAGAGAAATGTATCAACTGTGTGGTACTGCACTTAAGGTGGTAGAAAATGAAAAAGACCTGGGAGTAATTGTGCAGTCAGATATGAGGTTTTCTGAGCAAAGTCAGATATGAGGTTTTCATGACCTGCCCTGACAGACAGGCTGTCAGGGCAGGTCATGGGGTTTTGTCAATGATATATAGGAATTTTGCTAGCAGGAAAATGAAGTGATTGTTCCTCTGTATAAGGCAACGGTCAGGCCACGCCTTGAGTACTGCATACAGGTGTGGAGTCCTCATTTTAGGAAGGATGTAGATTTGCTTCAGCTTGTACAGAGAAGGGCAACAAGATTGGTGAGGTGAATGAAGGGATCTGCTTACCAATAGAGGCTTAAGTTCTGCAAATTGCAGTGGCTGGATACTAGGCACCTGTGCAGTGATCTGATTGAGATGTATAAGGACTTGAATGGGTTGAGCACGCTGAATTCTGATGGGATCCTTCCACTTGTTCAGATTACGAACCTAAGGGGGCATAAATTCAAATTAAGAAAAGACATATGTAGAATAGATGTGCAGAAATCTGCCTTTAGCCAGCGGGTGGTTAATTCCTGGAACAAACTTCCATCTGTTGTTTTGGAAGTTGATAGGTTAAATAAAGTTAAGGAGGAACTGGACAGGCATTTGGAGGGAATGGTGTGATATATATTTTTTTTTTTTTGCTGATGCTGCATAAGCTCATACACTTGCTTTCTTGCATCACATGCCACTACTACTACTACCTGCATGCACTACTCAAGCTGTGGCCCGACCATTGCCATATACCACTGCCTGATGATATTCCAATTCACATTTTTTAATTCCTTTTCCATCTTTAATATCCTATCTTCACCGATGAGCGATTTTACGTTGTAACAAGTCAAGTTGATTTTCTGTGCATGGCAGCTTGGTCGTACCCAGAGATTCTTAGCACTCTCTGCTTCCACTCCAATCCTCTTGCTACAGTAAGAGTAGGAATGAAAGCTGCTGGGGACTGAGAGCCATTTGTTATGTCGTACTGTCATCTGATGGAGGGGGTTGGTCTTTTCCTCTTCATGCTGACCAGGCATCTTGAAGAGAACCACTCTACACGTTTGTTGCCACCAGTGATATAACGCCGACCGGGCTAGCCGAGTGGGTAAAGTACCTACCCGGCAACCCAAAGGTCGCGGGTTCGATTCCCGCCTCGGGCTTGGATCAAAGTACTGCAAAAACCTTGGGAGGTGCAATATGGCCACAGAAGCCGATGCGCCAACAACTACCAAATCAAAAAAAAAAATCAGTGATATAACAGGGCTTAACATCAAGAAAGTGTGCGTGAGTGGATTTTAGGAAGGTAGCCAACCGAACTTCTCCTAAATCTTCTAAAATAGAAAGATATTCAATCCGTCAGCATTTTCGACTGAGTTTCTGATAACACACAGAATTCCTGTTGCCCCTCTAAGCCGGAAATATAGTAGGATCCAAACACATAATAAGGATTATAGCAATATAACTCAGAGCAGCCACTCCTCGGGGCCATAAAACTAAAATTAGGTATTAGTTTACTATTAAACAACATAGATATGTTTCTTCTTTTGTTATAATAAAATTGACCGGGAAAGGCACAGAGTGTGATGTGACGATTTCGTTGATTTTGAAGCTATTTAAATTTTTTTTTAAATCTTTAAATATTTTTCTAAAAATTTTTCTAAAAAAAGTGACATGATAGAAACTTTTTACTGTCATATTCGTAATCAGCACATACTAACTTAAAAAAATGCTTACTTTCACCATGTTAGCAAAACCTTGTTGGCCAGTGTTATTAAAGGTAATGGCCTGGTAACCTAACCTTATTCTACTATTGTGCAATGAGCTCTCCAAATGCAGTTATCACATTCCTCAGCAAGTAATATGAAAACTGCATTTGAAAAACTAGAGAACATGTCTTCAACAACTTCATATGTTCTGATATTAGTTAGTCGTAATGTGGTCATTTACGTAGAATGTGGGATCGATCTTCCATCTCCCCACAATTAATGAGTTTTTCAGTTAGCCCCAGGGAGTAGAGCTTCCTGTTTAGGGACCCTTGACCAGTAATCAAGATAGTGGTATAGATGAGATGACTCCCTTAATCAAGGTGCCCTTCTCAGAGTTTTACACCACCTTGCCTCATCATCAGCCATTTTCAATCTACTGCAGGATGAAGACCTCTCCAGAAACTTTCCAGTTCCTTCTGTTTTGTGCAATGGCCATCCATTTATTACTCACAAACTCGTGAATTTCAACTCACCATCTCCGTCATTGTCTTCCAGATTTTCTTCTAGCATCTCTTGGATACCATTCTGTTATTTTCTTAGTACATCTGTCATCATGTCTTCAAGCTATGTGCCCTGCCCAAGACCATTTTAGTTCTTTACTTTTCATAAGCATGTCCTTTACTTGAGTTTGCTGCCTAATCCGTGTTTCTCTTCTTATCTAGCAGTCTGATTCCTAATATAATTCATTCCATTCTTTGCTGTGTAGGTCTCAGCTTCTCTTCCATTCTTTTGGTGAGTGTCCAAGTTTCACTTCCATAAGTCATGGTGGGGAGTATACTTTAGTTCATTATTTTACGTTTCAGACAAATTGGGATATTGCTCCTCAGGAAATATCCCTATTGGGATATTTCCTGAATGCTATCCATTCAAAATTTATTCTTCTCTTGACGTCCAGCCATTTATCATTACTACAGCTAATGACTTATCCCAGATAAGTATATGAATCCACCTTTTCAATTACTTCTCCTTCAATGATTATATTCCTTTCTATGGCATACTTGTTCATCATTACTTTTGTTTTAGCCATATTCATCTTTAGTCTGAAATCCTTACTAACACTGCATAACTGATTAAGATTTTCCTCTAATTCTTTGGGATCATGGCTTATGATCACAATGTCATCTGCAAATCGTAAATGGTTTAGGTACTCTCCATTCATATTGACTCCTTCCTGCGATCAGTCTGAACGCTTCCTCAAGGGCAGCAGTAAACAACTTTGGAGATATTGTGTCACCTTGTTGAACTCCTTTCTCAATTTTAAATTTGCTACTGTCTTTATCTAGTCTAATAAAGGAGGTAGCATTCTCATATATTTTCTTCAAAATCATAATATATGGGGTACCTATGCCTTGTCTTTCCAGTGCCCGAAACGTTGCCTTATGCTGTATGGTTCAAATGCCTTTTCATAATCCACAAATGCCAGGCATAATGGTGTTTTATATTCATTTGCTTTCTCCATTAGCTGAGATATTATGTAAAGGTGATCCATAGTTGAGAATCCTGTCCTAAAGCCAGCTTGCTCTTTCGGTTGATTCTCATCAAGTATTCTTTGTAATCTGTTAGTAATGACCCTTGTGAACAACTTGTACATGTGCGATAATAAGCTAATTGGAATATAATTTCCAATTTCTGATTTATCTCCATTCTTATGCAGTAAAACTATGATTGCATTATTCCACTCCTTAGGTGTCACACCTTTTCTAATGCAATTTGTGAAGAGCATTACCAGTTTCTGTGTCATGTCTCTTCCTCCCAATTTTAAAAACTCTAGAGTAACTTCATCTTCCCCTCGGGCCTTCTGATTCTTCATTTTCTTCAACACATTTCCATCTCATCAGGAAGGATATCAGGTATGTCATATGTGTTACTAATTTGTGATCCATCTTCCCCACTGCTGGCATCATACCCTCGCTCCTTGTATAATTCCCTATAGTAGTATTCTGCAATTTGAATTATGCCTTCTCAGCTTTTTATAAGTATACCATTGCTATTCTTCAGTCTCAGTATCACTTGTCTTTCTGTATTACTGCTCATGGCTGCAGATTTAAGTCCTTTGTTTTCCCTTAATGCTTGTTCTACTTTTCTTGAGTCTATTTCTAATGGCTTTGCATAACTCAGCATACTCAATTTTATCTTTGTCAGTATTTATCTTGCTCTTCATTTTGCCTACTAGGCTTGTACTGGCTTAATCCGGGTACCTTCTTTTCTCTTTTCAGGTCACTGGCTAGGTCTACATTGATTCCAATGTGGTTAGCAGATATTCCTTTTCAGAAAGTGTAAGTGAAATACCAACAGATTACTTTGAGGTCAAGAGACAAAGCAGCAGCAGCAGCAAATGTCCTGAAGATAGGAGGTGACAATGTCTAGAAGGCCCAGGTAGTGGTCAGAAGGATTAGGCTATGCTGGAATCCAAGTGATGAACACTAATAGCTCTGTCAGCATGTGCCAGAATAAGACTCTAGCACTATACTCAATAACTAACAGGAATACAGATGCAGATAGGCTCCAGGGTCCTGCTGGCAATAACTGGCAGGTTTTTGATTTGTAGGTAAGTGCCAGA
Organism: Mastigoproctus giganteus; assembly: GCF_048544385.1. Taxonomy (NCBI): domain Eukaryota; kingdom Metazoa; phylum Arthropoda; class Arachnida; order Uropygi; family Thelyphonidae; genus Mastigoproctus; species Mastigoproctus giganteus. The sequence continues at coordinate 129,846,112 of NC_143582.1, forward strand.
GTTCTGCCTCTGAAGCCCCAGTCACTCCTAGTGATTCTGCTGATTAGCTTAATGCAATTTTAGATCTTTTTCTTATGTGATAGTAGAAAAGTAAGTTTAGCGTTTGTTATAACTCCAAGATAGTGTCATTCATAAACATGGGAATATTCTAATAATTTAGAATGACCATTGGTTTTCTGGATGTGCTGAGATTTCTTTGAATAAATATGGTGTTGGATTAATTGGTGAAAATTTCAATTTATGGATTTTGAACTAGGTCCATTCACGCTCTGTCCAAGAATCTGCTCCAATAAGGATCATAAGGTTATCAGAAAAGACTATGTTCACAACATTAAGATCCATGGATAGCCACTCATTCAGGAATCCATTCTTGGTCTTTTCCTTTGGAGCATTGTTTCCTTTAGTATTTGGCATTTATTACATATTGTTGCCATTCTGAGAGGTTAGGGTGTACAATCCGGTGGCATTGTGCCATGACTTCATCGTTTGGAAGTGTCTTAGCACAATGTCCCACCAAACTGTGATAAAAGCACTTTAAAAATGAACTATGACAGTGACAGATCTTCTCTGGTATCTGCTGTGCAGGATTAATGAGTTTATTTGTTGTCATTCAAGTTAGTGCATTAACATCATTTCTATACATAGTAACCCAACTAAAGTTGTGCAGTGGCATCACTATTGTCATACCATTAGCATTAGTAGAGGCATATGATGCATGAAAGCAAGCTTTTGCAGCATCAGCAAAAAAAAAAAAAAAAAAAAACCTTCCACTTCACCCCTCCTTTCGTTCGAAATACCTGTCCAGCTGAGCCCTAAATTTATTTAGGCTATCAACTTCCACAACAAGGGATGGAAGTCTGTTTAACCAAACAACTACCTGCTGGCTAAAGGCAAATTTCCGCGAATCTATCCTACATCTGTCTTTCCACAATTTGAATTTATGCTCTCTCAGGTGAATATTCTGAGTAAGAGGAAGGATCCCATCAGCATTGAGCATGCTCAAACCATTCAAGACTTTATACACCTCTATCAGATCACCTCACCGGTGCCTAGTCTCCAAACACTGTAATTTGCAAAACTTTCTTCGTAAGAGCAACCCTTTGTTCCATTCACTAATCTTGTTGCCCTTCTATGTACTCGTTCCAGCAACTCTACATCCTCCTTGAAATGAGGCCTCCAGACCTATATATAGTACTCAAGGTGTGGCCTGACCACTGCCTTATACAAGGGAATAATCACCTCCTTATCCCTGCTAGAAAAATTCATGTATATTATTGACAAGACACAATAAGCTACTCTTGCAACCCATCTGCACTGCTCAGAGAACTTCATATCTGCCTGCACAATATCCCCTCCCCAGGTCCTTTTCATTCTCTATCACTATCAGCGTAGTATCACAGAGTTGATATGTTGCTCTGAGGTTGCTGTTTCCTGTTTCCCATATGTAGTACTTTACATTTGTCAATGTTAAAATTCATTTGCCACCTGGTTTATGAGGTTACAAAGGAACTGGATGCAAAAAATAATTTTGATATCATATATTTGGATTTCGGGAAAGCTTTTGACACTGTTGCGAATGGAAGACTATTGCACAAATTGGAGCAGAATGGTATTAAGGGTAAGTTGCTACAATGGATAAAAGGATGGTTAAGTGGGAGAAGACAGAGGGTGGTAATCAATGGGTGCTGCTCTTCGTGGACTAATGTTATTAATGGAGTCCCACAGGGTTCGGTGTTAGGTCCACTGTTGTTTTGTATATTTATCAATGATATTGATAAAGGCATATCAGGCTTAATGTCGAAGTTTGCAGATGATACAAAGGTTGGCAGGGTTTTTAATGACAGTAATGGCAGTGTGCTACTGCAACAGGATCTAGATAATTTGGGCAGATGGGCTAAGAAGTGGCAACTGAAGTTTAACCTTGACAAATGCAAAGTACTGCAAATGGGTAGAAGTAAACCCAGAGAAACGTACAAACTGTGTGGTACTACACTTAAGGTGGTGGAAAATGAAAAAGACCTGGGAGTAATTGTGCAGTCAGATATGAAGTTTTCTGAGCAATGCAGACAGGCTGCTAGGGCAGGTCATGGGGTTTTGTCAATGATATATAGGAATTTTGCTAGCAGGAAGAAGGAGGTGATTGTCCCTCTGTATAAGGCAATGGTCAGGCCACGCCTTGAGAATTGTGTACAGGTCTGGAGGCCTCATTTTAGGAAGGATGTAGATTTACTTGAGCGTGCACAGAGAAGGGCAACAAGATTGGTGAGGGGAATAAAGGGATCCTCTTACCAAGAGAGGCTAAAGTTCTGCAAATTGCAGTGGCTGGAGACTAGGCACCTGCGCGGTGATCTGATTGAGTTATATAAGGCCTTGAATGGGTTGAGCACGCTGAATTCTGATGGGATCCTTCCACTTGTTCAGATTACGAACCTAAGGGGGCATAAATTCAAATTAAGAAAAGACAGATGTAGAATAGATGTGCGGAAATTTGCCTTTAGCCAGCGGGTGGTTAATTGCTGGAACAAACTTACATCTGTCGTTGTGGAAGTGGACAGGTTAAATAAATTTAAGGAGGAACTGGACAGGCATTTGAAGGGAATGGTGTGATTTTTTTATTTTTTTTTTTTTGGCTGATGCTGCATAAGCTCATACACTTGCTTTCTTGCATCACATGCCACTACTATTACCTCTCAGCCCATCTGCTCAACCTTTCCAGATCCTGTTGCAGCAGCATAGCATCAGTGGTGTCCTTAATAAACCTGCCAACCTTTGTATCATCTGCAAACTTGAACATACAGCTTGATATGCCATCATCAATATTATTTATAAATACAGAAAACAATAATGGACCAAACACTGAACCCTGAGGGACTCCACTAATAACATTAGTCCACGATGAGCAGTGTCCATTGATTACCATTCTTTGTCTTCTCCCTCTCAACCACCCCTTTATCCATAGCAGCAATTTGCTGCTATGGATAAAGGGAAGACTGCTACTCCAATTTGTGCAGCAGTCTTCCATGTGCAACAGTATCAAAAGCCTTTCTAAGATCCAAAAATATAATATCAAAGTTATTCCCTGCATCCAGTTCTTTTGTGACTGCATCATAGTATCCAATCAAATTGGTCAGGCAAGACTTCCCCTTAACAAAACCATGCTGTCTGAGCTATAACTGAAGTCTTGTCTAGATGATCCTGCAATGCTTCTCTAACCAGTGCCTCCATTAATTTTCCTGGAACAGAAGTTAAACTCACAGGTCTATAATTACTTGTGTCAGCCTTTGATCCTCCTTTGCGAATTGGGGTCATATTTGCACATCTCCAGTCTAGGTGTACCTCCCCTGTGTCCAAGGAAACTCTCATAATTATGGCTAAGGGTTTGCTTACTTCCTTTGCTGCCTCCTTTAATATAACTGGACCCATCCACCCCAGGTGCCTTTCTTCTGTTTATCTTCAACAATTTCTCCTCCACTTTACTCTCAGTTATTACAAGATTATCTTGCTTACTGCCAGAGTTGAATACACCTCTAGCATTCCCCTCGTTGAATAACTCATCAGGTGTGAATGCCGATGCAAAATATTCATTTAGTTTGTTAGTTACCTGAGCAGGATCATCAACAGTTGAACCATCGATATCAAGTGGACCAATCTGATTCATCCCCTTACTTCTAGAGTTTACATAAATAAAGAACACTTTGCTGTTTTTCTTTGCATCCCTTGCGAAAGATTTCTTGTAATTTGCCGTAGCCTGCCTAACCTCCTTTGTAACTTGTTTACAGTTCAACTTATATCTATCGTAGGCTTCTGTGTCACATGTTAATTTATATGTATCAAATACATTTTTCTTCTCTGCCATATGTCTCATTAGTTCATCTGACGTCGATTTAGGCCTAAACCTTGAACAATATTTCTTAGTTGGTATGTAAAGCCTAGTAGCTTCCAAGATAAGTTCTTTGAATGCTTCCCATTTTGAATTTGCTGTTGGTAACATCACCATCAGTTGGTCCCACTGTATAGAATTTAAATACTGTCTCAGACTATCGTAGTCGACTTTACGAAAGCAATAACCCTTCCCTTTACCCCTGATGGTAGTTACTTCTTTGAGTAAATCCCACTTCGGCACACTGTGATCACTGCCACCTAGTGGTTCATTTATCTGCAGATTCTTAATGCATGAAGAATCACTACTGATAATCAAATCAAGAGTATTACTAGTATGACTGAAAGGGGCCTCTAATTGCCTCCCGAACATGCTGATGTAGATAACAATAATCCAATAAATCCACAAAAGCCTTGCTAGTGTGTGAGTGACCAACCCACAAATTCCAGTCAATATCTGGGACTCCTACTCTCAATTTTGATCTCCCAATGCTTATGTCACACCAAACTGACTCGACACTGCACTGTCCAACGATGTCGACTGGCTTCGCTTCCTTGGAATTTATGTGTTTCTTTACTAATAGCATAACCCCTCCTCCATTCCTATTCTGTCTATCATTTCTGAAGACTTTGTACTCCCCAAATTCCAGTTCTGCATTCCTTATATCTGTGTGACACCACGTCTCTGATATCCCAACAATATCCGCGTTTAATGCTTTGAGCAATACCTCAAATTCATCAAATTTATTTACTAAACTCCTAGCATTGGTGTACACGCAACTTTACATACACCTGTTCCTATTCTTAGCTACAGTAACACAACCCATGTGTGTACTTGTACTGCAATGACTCCCAGTAGTCTGTGAAATAGGAGTTTGAGTAGGAGTTTAGGAGTTTGAGCACGAGAGTTTCCTGTGCGGACGTGCCTTTCTGCCGCTACTGGAACAGAGAAGTTTTTTCTGATTTATATTCTGCTTTATTAGTTTAAATTGACATATTAACTTATTTCTAGAGTAGCTTTATATTCCTATTTACGGTACTTAAAGTTAAAGTAACTTAGATAGAGATTTGTAGGTATTACTTAGTATCGGAAAGGGTATCAAATACACGAGTTTACCGTTCATAGACAGCCGCCATAGTTACGTGAAAATTAATCAGTAAATCTATTAATCTTGTCGAACTTCATTGGCAATTAAATTGTACTTTTAACTATACATATAACCACATAGGTTACGGAACATAAATAATTAGTAAAAATAAATAATTAATACATAACTTGATACGGAAGTTATATAAAGGGACTTCGTAGATAACACTCGTTACTGAAACGCGACACAGCATATCCGGAATTCGATAGCATTAGCTTTGTCTGGTATAGTGCATAATATAATATTGTCAATTAATCAGTAGATCTATTAATCTTGTTAAACTTCATTGTCAATTAAATTGTTCTTTTAACTATATATATATAACGACTTAGAGTACAAACGTAACAAATAATTAATACACACTTGATACTCGTTCGTGAATTCCCGCCATTTTTACACGATAGCATAAGCTTAGTGTAGTATAGTGCATAATATAATATTGTCAATTATTCAGTAAATCTATTAATCTTGATAAACTTTATTGTCAATTAAATTGTATTTTTAACTCTATAAATATATATAACGACTTAATCGTAACAAATAATTAATACATAACTATAGTGGTACACGTGATACGGAAGTTGTATAAAGGGAACACTAGATACCGAAAAAAAAAAAAAAAAAAAAAAACAATATATATATCCATATATATATAATATAACTTAAGGATTTAAATTTTTGTTTTAAATTTTATTGAATTACATTGGAATCATGACTCTAACCAGAGCAGCAAAGCAAAAGGCTCAAGCTAATGGGAGTGCTGTGGTTCAGGGGAGAACTGAGGGGGCCAGTTGCCCTCTGAATCACAGTCTATTAAAATGCACTGTTTGCTTGATGTTTGCGGAGCAGTTGGGTACGGGACATGATACTGCCAAGGGGGATGTCTTTGTGTGTGCACGATGTAAGGAGTGCAAGGAAATCAGGCGACAACTCAGCGTTGTTATGGGCCTTTATGAGAGCTTGAAGGACAGGGTGGATGCCCTCGAAGGAAATAAATTGAGGGGCCCATCAAGCTCTCAGCTGCCCACATCAACGCCAGAGCTTGCACTTGGTCATCAGGCAACACAGAAGCAGCCCCCTAGGCAGAATGCGCTGGTCCCACAGGAACTAGTAGTTGTTGGTGACTCTATTGTCAGGGAAACGGGGAACATGCTTTGTAAAAAGGATAGGTGGAATAGGACCAGGGTATGTCTGCCAGGGGCAAAGGTTGATGACATTGTAGAGCGGATATCATCTTTTAAGGGCACAAAAGGTGATATAGTTGTACACGTTGGCACGAATGATATTAAGAGTAGGAGACCGGCGGAATTACTTAGCAAGTACAGGTCACTGCTGAAAAAAAGCCGTGAATTAGGGTTGAACTTGAAAGTGTCTGCAATTCTGCCCAGACACGATAGGAGGGCGTATATGATGAGAGCCTTGTCGATCAATTCGGCCCTGGAGGGATTGTGCAAGGCTCAAGGGGTAGAATTTTTTTCAGCCTGGACTGTACTTGTTAACAGGAGAGATTGCTTCTACAGGGATGGGATACACTTAAATAGAAAGGGTGCAAGAATTTTTGCTGATGCTGTCGAGGCAGTGTTAGGTGGGTCGGAAAACTGCTAGTTGGGGGGGATACAAGGACTAATAGATTAACAGTAGCCACTGGCAGAGGTGGAAGTGATTCTTGCACTGCTTCTATTGAAATGAGCAGAAGTCTGAAAAACAAGATGCAGGATATTTCAGAGACTGCTGGTAGTCACTGCGTTACAAGTAAACACATGGGTTGTGTTAGGGTAGCTAAGAATAGAAACAGGTGCATGTATACCTGCGTGTACACCAATGCTAGGAGTTTGGTAAATAAATTTGATGAATTTGAGGTATTGCTCAAAACATCAAAGGCAGATATTGTTGGGATATCAGAGACGTGGTGTCACACAGATATAAGTAATGCGGAACTGGAATTTGGGGAATACAATGTGTATAGAAAGGATAGACAGGACAGGAGGGGAGGAGGGGTTATGCTATTAATTAAGAAACACATAAAGTCCAAGGAAGTGAAGCCAGTCGACATTGATGGACAGGGCAGTGCCGAATCAGTTTGGTGTGACATAAGCATAGGGAAATCAAAATTGAGAGTAGGAGTGTGCTATAGGCCTAATGACTCTGATGAGTATAATAAGATATTGTACAGGGAAATAGAGTGGGCCAGTAAATCAGAGAGTCTTATAATGGGGGATTTTAATTTCCCAGATATTGACTGGAATTTGTGGGTTGGTCACTCGCACACTAGCAAGGCTTTTGTGGATTTATTGGATGATTGTTTTCTACACCAGCATGTTCGTGAGGCAACAAGAGGGAGCAATACTCTTGATCTGATTATCAGTAGTGACTCTTCATGCATTAAGAACCTGCAGATAAATGAACCACTAGGTGGCAGTGATCACAGTGTGTTGAAGTGGGACTTACTCAAGGAGGTAACTACCATCAGAGGTAAAGGGAGGGGTTTTTGTTTTCGTAAAGGCGACTATGATGGTCTGAGACAGTATTTAAATTCTATACAGTGGGACCATCTGATGATGTTACCGACAGCAAACTCAAAATGGGAAGCATTCAAGGAACTAATCTTGGAGGCTACCAGGCTTTACATACCAACTAAGAAATATTGTTCAAGGTTTAGGCCTAAATGGTTGTCAGATGAACTAATGAGACATGTGGCAGAGAAGAAAAATGCATGGGATACATATAAATTAATGGGTGACATGGAAGCCTATGATAGATATAAGTTGGTCTGTAACCAAGTCACAAAGGAGATTAGGCAGGCAAAGGCAGACTACGAAAAATCCTTGGCAAAGGATGCAAAGAAAAACAGAAAAGAGTTCTTTACATACTTGAACTCGAGAAGGAAAGGGATGAATCAGATTGGTCCACTGGATATTGATGGTTCAACAGTTGAGGATCCTGCTCAGGTGGCTAACAATCTAAACGAGTATTTTGCATCTACATTCACGCATGAGGAGTTATTCAGGAAGGAGAATGATGTAGGTAAAGTAAACATTGGCAGTGAGCTGGTTGATTTTGTAATAACTGAGAGGAAAGTGGAGGAGAGATTGTTGAGGATAAACATAAAAAAGGCACCTGGGGTGGATGGGATCTATCCAGTTATATTAAAGGAGGCAGCAAAGGAAGTATGCAAACCCCTAGCCATAATTATGAGAGCTTCTTTGGACTCAGGGGAGGTACCCATAGACTGGAGATGTGCAAATGTAACCCCAATTCACAAAGGAGGATCAAAGGCTGACACAAGTAATTATAGACCTGTTAGTTTAACTTCTGTTCCAGGTAAATTAATGGAGGCACTGGTTAAAGAAGCACTGCAGGATCATCTAGACAAGAATTCAGTTATAGCTCAGACGCAGCATGGTTTTGTTAAGGGCAGGTCTTGCCTGACCAATTTGATTGGATACTATGATGTAGTCACAAAAGAACTGGATGCAGGGAATAACTTTGATATTATATATTTGGATCTTAGAAAGGCTTTTGATACTGTTGCACATGGAAGACTGCTGCACAAATTGGAGCAGTGTGGCATTGGAGGCAAATTGCTGCTATGGATAAGGGGATGGTTGAGTGGCAGAAGACAGAGAGTGGTAATCAATGGACACTGCTCAACGTGGACTAATGTTATTAGTGGAGTTCCTCAAGGTTCAGTGTTGGGTCCGTTGTTGTTTTCGGTGTTTATGAATGATATTGATGATGGGATATCAAGTTTAATGTCCAAGTTTGCAGATGATACAAAGGTTGGCAGGGTAGTCAAGGACACTACTGACGCTATGCTGCTGCAACAGGATCTGGAAAGGTTGAACAGATGGGCTGAGAGGTGGCAAATGAAGTTTAACATTGACAAATGTAAAGTACTGCATATGGGAAACAGTAACCCCAGAGCAACGTATCAACTCTGCGGTACCACACTGACAGTGGTGGAGAATGAAAAGGACCTGGGGGTAATTGTGCAGGGAGATATGAAGTTCTCTGAGCAGTGCAGACGAGCTGCAAGAGTAGCTCATGGTGTCTTGTCAATGATATACAGGAATTTTTCTAGCAGGGATAAGGAGGTGATTATTCCCTTGTATAAGGCAATGGTTAGGCCACATCTTGAGTACTGTATACAGGTCTGGAGGCCTCATTTCAAGAAGGATGTAGAGCTGCTGGAACGGGTACAGAGAAGGGCAACAAGATTAGTAAATGGAACAAAGGGTTGCTCTTACGAAGAAAGGCTTAAGTTTTGCAAATTACAGAGTCTGGAGACTAGGCACCGGCGAGGTGATCTGATAGAGGTGTATAAGGCCTTGAATGGTTTGAGCATGCTCAATGCCAATGGGATTCTTCATCTTTCTCAGAATAATCACCTCAGAGGGCATAAATTCAAATTGAGGAAGGACGGATGTCGGATAGATGTGCGGAAATTTGCCTTTGGCCAGCGGGTGGTTGGTTGGTGGAACCGACTTCCATCACTTGTTGTTGAAGTTGATAGCCTAAACAAATTTAAAGCTCAACTGGACAGGTATTTCGAACGAACGGAGGGGTGAAATGGGAGAGGGTTTTTTTTTTTTTTTTTGGGCTGATGCTGAATAAGCTTGCTTTCTTGCATCGTATGCCTCTACTAATGCTAATGCTAATGCTAATGCTAATATTCTGCATCTTGTTTTCCAGGCTTCTGCTCATTGCAATAAAAGCAGTGCAAGAATCACTTTCACTTCTGCCAGTGTCTAATGTTAATCTATTCATCCTTGTACCCCCCCCCCAAGCTAGCAGTTTTCTGACCCACCTAACACTGTCTCAATAGCATCAGCAAATATTCTTGTACCCTTTCTATTTAAGTGTATCCCATCCCTGTAGAAGCAGTCTCTCCTGTTAACAAGTACAGACCAGGCTGAAAAAAATTCCACCCCTTGAGCCTTGCACAATCTTTCCAGGGCTGAATTGATCGACAAGGCTCTCATCATATACTCCCTCCTATTGTGTCTGGGCAGAATTGCAGACACTTGCAAATTCAATCCCAATTCGCAGCTTTTTTTCTACAGTGATCTGTACTTGTTAAGTAATTCTGCTGGTCTCCTACTCTAAATATCATTAGTGCCAATGTGTACAACTATATCACCTTTTGTGCCCTTAAAAGATGATATCCGCTCTACAACGTCATCAACCTTTGCCCCTGGTAGACATACCCTGGCTCTGTTCCACTTATCCTTTTTACAAAGCATGTTTCCCGTTTCCCTGACAATAGAGTCACCAACAACTACCAGTTCCTGTGGGACCAGTGCATTCTGCCTTGGGGATTGCTGCTGTGTTGTTTGATGACCAAGTACAAGCTCTGGCATTGATGTGGGCAGCTGAGAGCTTTTTGGGCCCCTCAATTTAGATCCTTTGAGGGCAACCATCCTGTCCTTCAATGCAGAGTTGTCGCCTGATTTCATTGCACTCCTTGCAGCGCGCACAATCAAAGACATCCCCCATGGCAATATCATGTCCCGTACTCGATTTCTCCACAAACGTCACGGAAGCAGTGCATTTTAAAAGGTTGTGATTCAGAGGGCAACTGCCCTCCCCCCCACTCAGTTCTCCTCTGAGCCACAGTACTCCCATTAGCTTGAGCCTTTTTCTTTGCTGCTCTGGTCTCAGTCATGATTTCGGTTTAATTTCAATAAAATTTCAATTCCAGTACAAAATTATAACCCTGAACTTGTATCCCAATACAGTTATAACGCTATATATATTTTTCAGTATCAAGTATTATCTACGAGTTCCATTTATATAACTTCCGTATCAAGTTATGTATTAATTAATTATGTTAAATTTGTAATCTAAGTCGTTATATGTATTTAGTTAAAAGTACAATCTAATTGACAACGAAGTTTAACAAAATTAATAGATTTTACTGATTAATTAACATTATATTATATACTATACTATACTATACTATACTATCGCTATCTAGTTCGGGATATAACGTATCGTATAACAATGGCGGCAAGTTACGATATAATATCTAAAGTAGACTGCTGTATAACCTGATACTTTATATGCAAGCCATGCATTTTTCTTCTCTGCCTCAAGTCTCTTAAGAATCTCATCTGACATCTATTTAGGTCTAAGCCTTAAAAAGAATTTCTTAGTTGGTATGAAAGGCATAATAACTTCCCTTGAATACTTCTCATTTAGAATATGATGTTGGTAAATTCTTGGTTCCATTTCATAGAATTTAAAACTGTCTGAAACCACAGTAGTCAACCTCATGAAAGCAAAAGCCTTTCCCTTTACCCTTTATAGTATTTATGTCTTTAAGTAAATTCCATATTAGTACACTATGATCACTGCCACCAGTGGGTCTTTTATCTGCAGATCTTTAATACATGCTGATAACCAGATCAAGAGTACTGCTTCCTCATTTTGCCTCTCTGACATACTGTAGAAACAGTCATCCAATAAATCCAAAAGTCTTGCTAGAGTTTGAGTAACCAACCCGAAAATCCCAATTAACATCTGGAAAGTCAAAATTCCCCCATTATAAGACATTCTAATTTATTGGCCCACTTTATTCTCTGTATAGTTTAGCATTAGTATTATCATTAGTTAAGGCATATAATGCAAGAAAGCAACCAAAAAAAAAAAAAAAAAAACCCCTTCCCATGTCACCCATCCTGTCACTCCAAATATTTGTCCAGTTCAACCTCAAATGTATTTAAGCTATCAACTTTCACAACAACAGATGGAAGTCTGTTCCAGCAATCAACTACCCGCTGGCTAAAGGCAAACTTACACATGTTTGTTATGTTTGTTATTTGGTTTTTAGGAGCATTAGCAACTAAGGCCATATTGCTCTGGGGATATGCGGTGGTCATTCCTGACTTTTCCGCATCCTCCATATTTGATGGGCATGGGTTGGAACCCCAGTCTCATCAAGAAGCATGTGCTACGCACTGCCGCTCCTGCCCACCTGGCTATGGAGGCGCCCACACATATCTATTCTACAACTGTCTTTCCTCAATTTCAATCTATGCTCCCTCAGGTTCTTAATCGAAGCAAGCAGAAGTATCCCATCAGCACTGAGCCTGCTCAAACCATTCAAGGCCTTATACACCTCAATCAAATCACCTCACAGGTGTCTAGTCTCCAGATGTTGCAACTTGCAGGACTTAAGCCTCTCTTCGTAAGAGCATTCCTTTGTTACACTAACCAATCTTGTTGCCTTTCTCTGTACTCATTCTAGCAACCCTACATCCTTCCTAAAATGAAGCTTCCAGACCAGTAAGTACTCAAGGTGTGGCCTAACCATTGCCTTATACAAAGGATTAATCACCTCCTAATCTATGCTAGAAAAATTCCTATATATCATTGAAAACTCCATGACCTGCTCTGGCAGCCCCTCTGCACTGCTCAGAGAACTTCATATCTGATTGCACAATTACCCCCAAGTCTTTTTCATTCTCCACCCCACCTTCCTAAGTGTAGTATTACATAGTTGGTAACTTTCTCTTGGGTTACTGCTACCAATATGCAGTACTTTGCATTTGTCAATATTAAACTTCAGTTGCCACTTCTCAGCCCGTCTAACTAACTTTTCTAGATCATGTTGCAGTAGCATTCAGTCTTTACTGTCATTACAATGCTGCCAACTTTTATATCATCTACAAACTTGGATATACACATATCATCGATATGTATATATATATATATATATATATATGTTTAGTGTATTTATCATTGATAATTATACTAAACAACAATAGGCCCAGCACCGAACCCTGGGGGAATCCACTAATAACATTAGTCCACGTAGAGCAGTGTCCATTTCTTACCACTCTCTGCCTTCTCTCATTCAACTTTCCCTTTACCTATTGTGGCAACTTGCCCTTAATGCCATACAGCTCCAATTTGTACAGCAGTCTTCCATGTGCAACAGTATCAAAAGCTTTTCTGAAATCCAAGTATGTGATATCAAAATTATATTTTGAATCCAGTTCCTTTGTGACCACATGGTAGTATCCAATCAAATTGTTCAAATAAGACTTCCCCTTAACAAACCCATGCTGTAGCTGAACTATTACTTCAGTCTTGTCTAAGTGATCCTGCATCATTTCTTTAACCAGTGACTTCATTATTTTCCCTGGAACACATGATAAACTATCACGTCTATAATTATTTCACCCTTTGTGAATTGGGGATACATTTGCCCATTTCCAGTCCATGGGGACCTTTGCTGAATATAACAATGCTCTCATAATTAAGGTTAAGAGTTTGCTTACTTCTCTTGCTGCTTCCTTCAGTATAACTGGATAGATTCCATCTGCCCCAGGTCCCTTTTATATGTTTAACTTCAACAATTTCTCCTCCACTTTGCTCTCAGTTATTACAAAATCATTTACATCACTGTTAGAGTTTAGTAAACTTCTGTCCTCACCTTCCTTACAGAATTCTTCATGTGTGAATGTAGATGCAAAATACTCATTCAGTTTGTCAGCTATCTGAGCAGGATTACCAACAGTCAAACCATTGTTATCAAGTGGACCAATCTGATTCATGCCCTCCCTTCTAGAGTTTATATAAGTAAAGAAGTCCTTGCTGTTTTTCTTAGCATCCTTTGCCAAAGATTTCTTGTAATCTGCCTTCGCTTGCCTAACCTCCTTTGTGACTTGATTACAGACAAGCTTATATCTGCCATAGGCTAATGTGTCACCTGATAATTTATATGCATCCCATACATTTCTATCCTCTGCCATGAGCCTCATTAATTCACCTGATATCCAATTAGGCCTGAACCTTGAACAGTATTTCTTAATTGGAATGAAAAACCTAGTAGCCTCCAAAATTAAGTCCCTGAAAGTTTTCCAATTAGAATTCAACATTGGCAACATCATCAGTTGATGCCACTGTACAGAATTTAAAAACTGTCTGACACCCCTGTAGTCATCTTTACGCAAGCAAAAGGCCTTCCATTTACCCTTGATGGTAGTTACATCTTTGAGTAAATTCTACATCAGTAAACTGTGATCAGTCACCTAGTCGTTCCTTTATCTGCAAATCTTAATGCATGAATAATCACTGCCAATAATCAGATCAAGAGTATTACTCCCTCTGGTTGCCCGTCGAATGTGTTGCTGTAGAAAACAATTCTCCAATAAATCCACAAAAGTCTTGCTAGCGTACAAGTGACCAACCCACAAATTCCAGTCAATTTCTGGAAAGTTAAAATCCCCCATTACAAGATATTCTGATTTACTGTCCCACTCTAGTTGTTTGGCATACCCATCGCAGTCATTAGGCCAACAGCGCATTTCTATTCTCATTTTCATTTTCCTAGTGCTTATGTTATGCCAAACTGACTCAACATTGTACTGGCCACCCTTGTAAACTGGATGCACTGCCTTAGGTTTAATATGCTTCTTAACTAAGCCCATAATCCCCCCCTCCTGTCCTATTTGTCTTTCCTGTATGAGAATGCAGGAGCGCATTAAGGTCGGTTGAGGCCCCGGGCACAGAAGAAAATATTGGGCCCCTTAAAAAAAAGAGAGAGACAGGGAAAATAAAAATACATGTTAAACATTTTTTAAAATAAATAAAAAAATATTATGTACTATTAATGTTTTATTTCCAATAAAATTTGAATATAATATATGTATAATATAATTAATAATAGCATAATAATATTCACAAAGTTTTGAACTAATAGTTGAACATATTATTATAGTTGAACTAATATGTTAAACTAATTTGTTGGAGTTTTGCGTATAAAGTTGGGGTTTTGTGTGGGCCCTTCAGAGGTCGGGGCCCAGGGTGTGCGCCCGGTGCGCCCGCCGTTAAATCCACCTCTGTGAGAATGGTATGCAGTCAGCTCCTGTGTAGCTCTGTGTTCAAATCATTTTGTTAATGTTGTTCTACAGATCACCGAAGGTGTTATTGAATAAAGTTTCCTTTAAATTGTGTATGAATTTTCGTAATTTTTTGAACAACAGGATATTCTGGAAATATCTATTTCTTTATGCTGGGGGTCTCTGCTAACATCTGACTACCAGTTCAATGTGTTAGTGGTAGTGGGTGTCCTCTGAATGCATTAAAAGACCACTAGTGGGTCTTTTAATGCATTTAGAGAACACCATGATTATTTCTGGGCTAGGTAAACTGTGAACAGGAACTGCAAACTGTGCACTTTCTGGAAACACTTTCATACAATTTTCTGTTCAGTGTTTACTGTGAGAAAACTTTTACTTAACAAGTACAGGTCACTGTTGAAAAAACCCGTGAATTAGGGTTGAATTTGAAAGTGTCTGCAATTCTGCCCAGACACAATAGGAGGGAGTATATGATGAGAGCCTTGTCGATCAATTCAGCCCTGGAAAGATTGTGCAAGGCTCAAGGGGTAGAATTTTTTTCAGCCTGGTCTGTACTTGTTAACAGGAGAGACTGCTTCTACAGGGATGGGATACACTTAAATAGAAAGGGTACAAGAATATTTGCTGATGCTATTGAGACAGTGTTAGGTGGGTCAGAAAACTGCTAGCTTGGGGGGGGGGGTACAAGGATGAATAGATTAACATTAGACACTAATGCGTAAAAGTAATAAGAATCACTTTCACTAGCAGAAGTGAAAGTGATTCTTGCACTGCTTTTATTGCAATGAGCAGAAGCCTAGAAAACAAGTTGCAGAATATTTCAGAGACTGCTGGGAGTCATTGCGGTACAAGTACACACATGGGTTGTGTTATTGTAGCTAAGAATAGGAACAGGTGTATGTATACTTGCGTGTACACCAATTCTAGGAGTTTGGTAAATAAATTTGATGAATTTGAGGTATTGCTCAAAGCATTAAACGCGGATATTGTTGGGATATCAGAGACGTGGTGTCACACAGATATAAGGAATGCAGAACTGGAATTTGGGGAATACAACGTCTACAGAAAGGATAGACAGGATAGGAAGGGGGGAGGGGTTATGCTATTAGTTAAGAAATACAAAAAATCCAAGGAAGTGAAGCCAGTCGACATCGCTGGACAGTGCAGTGTCAAGTCAGTTTGGTGTGACATAAGCATCGGGAGATCAAAATTGAGAGTGGGAGTGTGCTATAGGCCTAATGACTCTGATGAGTATAATAAGAAACTGTACAGGGAAATAGAGTGGGCCAGTAAATCAGAGAGTCTTATAATGGGGGATTTTAATTTCCCAGATATTGACTGGAATTTGGGGGCTGGTCACTCACACACTAGGAAGGCTTTTGTGGATTTATTTGATGATTGTTTTCTACATCAGCATGTTCGGAAGGCAACTAGAGGGAGTAATACTCTTGATTTGATTATCAGTAGTGATTCTTCATGCATTAAGAATCTGCAGATAAATGAACCACTAGGTGGCAGTGATCACAGTGTGCTGAAGTGGGATTTACTCAAAGAGGTAACTACCATTAGGGGTAAAGGGAAAGGTTATTGCTTTCGTAAAGGCAACTACGATGGACTGAGACAGTATTTAAATTCTATACAGTGGGACCAACTGATGATGTTACCAACAGCAAATTCAAAATGGGAGCATTCAAAGAACGTATCTTGGAAGCTACTAGGCTTTACATACCAACTAAGAAATATTGTTCAAGGTTTAGGCCTAAGTGGATGTCAGATGAACTAATGAGACATATGACAGAGAAGAAAAATGCATGGGATACATACAAATTAACACGTGACACAGAAGCCTATGATAGATACAGGTTGATCTGTAACCAAGTTACAAAGGAGGTTAGGCAGGCAAATGCAGATTACGAGAAATCTTTGGCAAGGGATGCAAAGAAAAACAGCAAAGAGTTCTTTACTTATGTAAACTCTAGAAGGAAGGGGATGAATCAGATTGGTCCACTTGATATCGATGGGTCAACTGTTGATGATCCTGCTCAGGTAGCTAACAAACTAAATGAATATTTTGAATCGACATTCACACATGAGGAGTTATTCAGCAAGGGGAATGCCAGAGGTGTATTCAACTCTGGCAGTAAGCTAGAGAATCTTGTAATAACTGAGAGTAAAGTGGAGGAGAAATTGTTGAAGATAAATACAAGAAAGGCACCTGGGGTGGATGAGATTTATCCAGTTATATTAAAGGAGGCAGCAAAGGAAGTAAGCAAACCCTTAGCCATAATTATGAGAGCTTCCTTGGACTCAGGGGAAGTACCCATGGACTGGAGATGTGCAAATGTGACCCCAATTCACAAAGGAGGATCAAATGGCGACACAAGTAATTATAGACCTGTTAGTTTAACTTCTGTTCCCGGAAAATTAATGGGGGCACTGGTTAAAGAAGCACTGCAGGATTATTTAGACAAGACTTCAGTTATAGCTCGGACACAGCATGGTTTTCTTAAGGGGAAGTGTTGCCTGACCAATTTAATTGGATACTATGATGCAGTCACAAAGGGACTGGATGCAGGGAATAACTTTGATATTATACACATGGATCTTAGGAAGGCTTTTGGTACTGTTGCACATGGAAGACTGCTGCACAAATTGGAGCAGTGTGACATTGGAGGCAAATTGCTGCTGTGGATAAAGGGGTGGCTGAGGGGCAGAAGACAGAGAGTGGTAATCAATGGACACTGCTCATCGTGGACTAATGTTATTAGTGGAGTCCTTCGGGGTTCAGTATTGGGTCCATAATTGTTTTCTGTATTTATAAATGATATTGATGATGGTATATCAAGCTTAATGTCCAAGTTTGCAGATGATACGAAGGTTGGCAGGGTTGTTAAGGACACTACTGACACTATGCAACTGCAACAGGATCTGGAAAGGTTGAGCAGATGGGTTGAGGGGTGGCAAATGAAGTTTAACATTGACAAATGTAAAGTACTACATATGGGAAACAGCAACCCCAGAGCAAAGTATCAACTCTGTGGTACTACACTGACAGAGGTAGAGAATGAAAGGGATCTGGGGTGGTTGTGCAGGCAGATATGAAGTTTTCTGGGCAGTGCAGACGGGCTGCAAGAGTAGCTCATGGTGTATTGTCGATGATATATAGGAATTTTTCTAGCAAGGATAAGGAGGTGATTATTCCACTGCATAAGGCAATGGTCAGGCCACACCTACAGTACTGTATACAGGTCTGGAGGCCTCATTTCAAGAAGAATGTAGAGATGCTGGAACGAGTACAGAGAAGGGCAACAAGATTGGTGAATGGAACAAAGGGGTGCTCTTACGAAGAAAGGCTTAAGTTTTGCAAATTACAGTGTCTGGAGACTAGGCACCAGCGAGGTGATCTGATAGAGATGTATAAAGCCTTGAATGGTTTGAGCATGCTCAATGCTGATGGGATTCTTCCTCTTGCTCAGAATAATCATAATTCTAATAAACATAAATTCAAATTGAGGAAAGTCAGATGGAGGATAGACGTGAGGAAATTTGCTTTTAGCTAGCGGGTGGTTGGTTGGTGGAACAGACTTCCATCCCTTGTCGTGGAAGTTGATAGCCTAAATAAGTTTAAGGCTCAGCTGGACAGGTATTTCGAATGAACACAGGGGTGAAGTGGAAGTGGTTATTTTTTATTTATTTATTTTTTTTTTTTTGGCTGATGCTGCATAAACTTGCTTTCTTGCATCAAATGCCTCAACTAATGCTAATGCTAGTTGGTCCCACTGTATAGAATTTAAAAAATCTCTGAGACCACTGTAGTCACCTTTATGAAAGCAAAAACCCTTCCCTTTATCCCTAATGTTAATTATATCTTTAAGAAAATCCCACCTCAGTACAATGTGATCACTGCCACCTACTGGTTCCTTTATCTGAACATTCTTAATCCACGAATCATCACAGCTGATAATCAAATCAAGAGTATTACTCTCTCTGGTTGCCTCTCGAACATGCTGCTGCAGAAAACAATCATACAATAAATCCACAAACGTCTTGCTAGTGTGGAAGTGACCTGCAAGTTCCAGTCAATATCTGGGAAGTTAAAATCTCCCATTATAAGACATTCTGATTTACTGGCCCATTCTATTTCTCTGTACCATTGTTCATCATACTCATTAGAGTCATTAGGCCTATAACACACTTCTACTCTCATTTTGCTTTCCAAATGTTTATGTCACACCAAACTGACTCAACATTGCATGGTCCATCTATGTCAACTGGATGCACTTCCTTAGATTTTATGTATTTCTTAATTAACAGCATAACCCCCTCCTCCCTTCCAATCCTTGTACTTCCCAAATTCCAATTCTGCATTGCTTATTTTTGTGTGACACCATATTTCTGAAATTCAAACAATATCTGCCTTTGATGTCTTGACCAGTACTTCAAATTCATCAAATTTATTTACTATACTCCTAGCATTGGTGTACATCCAAGTATACATTCACCTACTCTTATTCTTAGTTACCCTAACTCAGCTCATGTATTTATTTGTTTCATGATGACTCCCACCATTCCCTGAAACCCTAGTACCCCACCCTCCAGGCCACTGCTCATTCTAATAGAAGCAGTGCAAGAATCACTTTCACCACCTGTGGCTACTGTTAGCCTTTTAGTCTGTGAATCGCCCCCAAGCTAGCAGTTTTCCAATCCACCTAACACTGCCTTGAGAGCATCAGAAAACTCTCTTGCACCTCTTCTATTTAAGTGTATCCTATCCCTATAGAAGCAATCTCTCCTGTTAACAAGCACAGACTACACTGACAAAAATTCTATCCCATGAGCCTTTTGCAATCTCTCCAGGGCTGAATTAACCGAGCTTGCCCCAGCGATCTGCACTCCATACAGCAAGCAGTAGTTGCGTAGCAACCATGTAGGCAGGCAAGCCTCCTGGCCCGGGCTCTATTGGGGGTTTGTTTGTTTGTTTGTTTGTTATTTGGTTTTTAGGAGCATTAGCAACTAAGGCCATATTGCTCCGGGATATGCGGTGGTCATTCCCTGACCTTTCCGCATCCTCCGTATTTGGTGGTGACGGGCTCGAACCCCGGTCTAATCAAGAAGCGTGTGCTACACACTGCTGCTCCTTCCCACCTGGCTACAGAGGCGCCTCTTTAGGGGGCCCAGCGTCTTTGGCTGTCTCCTCTTTTTGCAATTTTCATTAATTAAGTAGGGGCCTGAACATGGGTAGCTACGCTACTGGTGAGCAGTATTACATTACTTATACTTGCATGTAAATGAGTGTCAAACAGGATCTGTGACTATATCAAGTCAAAGCATGGTGCCTACTACAACAATTACCAACAACTCTTTCCCCATTAGGAGATGCCTAGTCTATCACCCGCTAAATTTAGAAACCATCACAATGGCATTAAATACAATTTCTACCTCCTTAGCAATGTAATTTGATAGGCTTGAATCCTTTTATGATAAATTTTTTTTTTTTTTTTTTTTATGCTTCCTATTCAAGTACTACCTTTCATTTTGCACCCTATGCAATTTTAATTTTACATATTTTTTGGTTAATTTTATTATTTTTATTTATTTTTAATCGCTTCCTCCTAACTCCTCTTTTCCTTTACTGAACATTCTCATTGTAATCCTAAGATTGTACGAACAGCCCTAAAACCATAATTTAATTTGTAGAAAAGAGAGCCCGCTTCTTTACAGCACAGACAGCAAATTTCCAGCCAAACAGCAGATTTCCAGGTGACTTTTGCTTGAGTGGTTGCTAAGAAGCCAGCTACATAAACACATCACTAATCACACAAACCAACACACCATACATGACCTTTACAAGAATGCTCAACAAAGAGTCACAAGGTGGGTTTGAGGGAATTCTAGAGAACTGTCGTAAAACAAAGCTACATACATATACATTTTCTTTCTGTACACATTGTACAAATTGTATTCAAATTCCACATTCCCTAAATGGCACAAAGTTACCTACATCCCTACAATGAAATAACAAATTACCAACTCAACCAACATCCTAACCTAACCAATGACCTAACCAATAACCTTCAAATTGATCAAATCTACTTACTATACTCCTAGCATTAGTGTACAAGTACAAATAAATGAGTGTCCATTTTTGTTCTTAGTAACCCTAACACAGTCCATATATGAACTTGTCTCGTGGGGACCCTCAGTAGGACCCGCTGTAATTACCTCTCACCTTGTTTTCCATGCTAATTCCTCACAGTTTGTTTTCCACACTGCTGCCTATTCCAACAGAAGTAGTGCAGAAATCAAATTCACCCCTGCTTGCAGCTATTGTTCAAATATTAGTTTATATATCCTCCACCCTAAACTAGCAGTTTCTGATCTACTTAATACTCCAACAGCATCAGCAAATATTCTTGTACTCCCCTTTATATAAGTGGATCCCATCCCTGTAAAAACACTCTGTCCTGTTAACAAGCATGAATTGTCTGACCACGTATAGTAAAAAAAAAAAAAAAGAAAAACAAAGCATGTAAATAAAAAAAAAAAAAAAAAAAAACCTAGAAATAACAGAAAAAAATAGTGGGAAAAAAAAACCAGTTGCACAATATGATTATGTTGTTTATCTGACTGAATAAAATAAAAGAACCAGAAAGAAATTTGGTAAACTGTGGTAAACCACTGCAAACTCTTGTGGGGCCCCTAGTAGTGCAATGTTCAATTTTGGGATTGCTATTGTGAATTTTATCAATTTGATATAGAGAGTTAAGGACATGTAAGGATCAGGTGAGTTTCACAGATTTGCAACATTTTGTAAACTGTGAACTTAGTTTGGCAGCCAGAAAACATTCTATCAGGGGGGTTGTAAGTTAGTGTGTTAATTTACAGAAGTCAAAAATCTGCTAGCTACAAAATACAATCAATAGATTGCAAGCTGCCAAATGAGTATACTTAAGTTAAATAACATTCAATTTAAATATAATTATATTTGGAGAACCAATTCATCATCCAAGTGCAACTCAAAGAACAAGTTTTGCAATTGGTGGGTTATGTTCAATCACAAGTTGCTGTGCTTCTCTGTATTGGATTGTGTTTTGTTGTTCTGTTTCCTGAGAACTTATTCAGTTTCTTGAAGAAATATTTTGAAGTAAAATATTTATTTCCCAAATATCGTGATATGGCTTCTATGATAAGGATAAGGAGTGGTCACTCCTATAGACAGCAAATTACATATTCCCAATTATTACACATGCAAAGAAGTGTCAAAAATTGAAACTAATTTCTATGATAGTTATCATGGTTTTCTATAATTTAGAATTTTATATTTCTTTAAATTAAAAAAAAAAAAAAAAACAACAACTGGCACTCATTCATAACACAAAAGATATCCAAGTTAAATTTTCAAATGAACACTTTATAAAAAAAATTATTATTAACCTATAAGTTTTTCCACAAAATTGGATGGAACCAGGCCTTTTCTTCCTTCTAGAAGTTCACCGCTGAAGAAACCATCCTAATAGAAAAAAATATATTTAGGTTATAACAGCACCATCGCTTTAAATTATAACACTACTTAAAGTGAATAGTGACATTCCAGTCAATCAAAATATATCCCTATCCTCCTCAAAAACAGTGTAATGAAAAAGGAGGCTGGGGTACACTACTTTTAAAGTACCCAGAACCATGGTTAAATGATTATATTTAATTATAAGAAATGATGGGGGGGGGGGAGGATCTCAAAATTCAAGTATACACTCAGGCCATAGGACACTAAGGCTCAATGCTGTTATAAAACTAAGCAGATGTTATATAAATTTGGAGTGAGTAGTAAATGATTAAATAAGATGGAAAATTGGAAAGTGGTATGGAGATTTATTGATTCAAGGGCTCTCAGATGAGATTATAAGTGCCAGGATGCAGAATTTTGTGCTCATGGAAACAGATAAGTTTTTTTTGGAAATTTTTACTGTCTTTTTGATTAATTTACATATTAAATTGTGTTTTACAAATAGTTTAAATAGTCTTAGCCACGTTTGTTAGCTTATTTTTAAATTTAACTAGTGATTTTGTAAGTTACGACTTACTATTCATAACACTATTGTATCGGTGTTTTGGCTTGAATATCGTAGCATGTAACAAGTAGTGCAGAGGAATAGTACGGTTTTAATTATGATAAATAACTAGCTCCAAGGTTCCATTCACTTGTTGGGTAAATATCTTTTTTTTGTTTAGCTAAGCAATTTTTTTTTTTTTTAGCAAGGATATAATTTAACACTACAATCGTTATGAAATAGAGTAATGTATATCTTGAACTTGATAGCAAAAGGTATAACTTAAAACTAGATAGCATAATATGTATCACTGTATTTAGGAATCTATCAGCTTAGAGTATTATCAATTAATGAATTAAATTTTTAAATCTTATTAATTTTCATTGTTAATTAATTAAATTGTATTTAAATGGAAATCATGCTTCAGACTAGAGCAGTAAATCAATAGGTAAAAAGTAGGGGAGTGATGTGGCTTGAGGGAGAACTGAAGGGGGAAATTCTCCAACAAACACATTATATCCTAAAAAATGTGAAACTTGTGAAATGTTTTCAGTTGTTGTTGTTGTTGTTATTTGGTTTTTAGGAGCATTAGCAACTAAGGCCATATTGTTCCGGGATATGCGGTGGTCATTCCCTGACCTTTCCACATCCTCCGTATTTGGTGGCTCACGGGCTCGAACCCCGGTCTAATCAAGAAGCATGTGCTACGCACTGCTGCTCCTGCCCACCTGGCTACGGAGGCGCCTAATGTTTTCAGAAATTTTTGTGAAAGGTCTAAAAGATCCAGCCAAGGATGATGTCTTTTTGTGTGTGCTAGGAGCAGATAGTGTGTGTGTGTGTGTGTGTGTGTGTGTGTGTGTGTGTGTGTGTGTGTGTGTGTGTGTGTGTGTGTGTGTGTGTGTGTGTGTGTTGTGTGAAGAAATTAGGTGCCAACTAAGCGTTCTGATGGGCATTTATGAGAGTTTGAAAAGTAGGGTAGATGTCCTCAAAAGAATTAAAATGTGGGAGCCCATCAAGCTTTCAGTAGCCCAACTCAATGCTAGAGCTCACTCTTGTGCATCAGACAACACAGCAGAAATCTTCAAGGCAGAATGCGCTGGTACCACAGGAGCTAGTTAGGATTGAATTTCAAATTGTTTGCAATTCTACCCAGATATGATAGGAGGAAGTACATATTGAGAGCCTTTCAACCAATTTAGCCCTGGAGAGAATGTGCAAGGCCTCATGGGGTAGAATTTTTCTCCGTGTGGTCTGTGATTGTTAATAGGAGAGACTGTTTTTACAGGAATGGGATATGCTTGAATAGAAGGGGTATAAGAATATTTGTAGATGTTATAGAGGCAGCGATAGGTGTGTCGGAAAACTGCTAGCTTGGGGGTGGATACACAGACCATTAGTTTAACAAAAGCCTCAGGCAGAGATGAAAGTGATTCTTGCATTGCTAGTAATGATACATGCAGCAGCCTGGAAAACAAGGTGTCTGGAATTTCAGGACCTGCTGTGGGTCATCATGGAACAAATAAATACATGGGCTGTGCTGGGGTAACTAGGAGTATGAACAAGTGCATGTATACTTGCATGAACATTATGCTAGAAACATTGTAAATAAATCCAAAGTACTGATTAAGTCATTGAATGCATGCATTGTAGGAATAGCAGTGACATGGTGTCACTCAGACATAAATGATGCTGAATGTGAATATGGTAAATACAATGTATACAGGAAGTACAGAGAGAACAGGGAAAGTGGAGGGGTTATGCTCTTAGTTCAAAAGAATATTAATTCTAAGGCAGTACATCCAGTAGACTTAGATGGCGAGTGCAATGTTGATTCAGTTTGGTGTGATATAAGCACTGGAAAACAAAATTGAGAGTAAGAGTGGGTTATAGGCCTAATGACTGTGATGAGTATACCAAACAGCTATACAAGGAAATGGAGTAGTCCAGCATATCAGAATGTCTCACATTGGGGATTTTAACTTTCCAGATGTTAAATGTTATTTGTTGGTCACTCACATGTTACCAAGACTTTTGTGGATTTCTTGGATGACTGTTTTCTACAGTAGTACGTTACAGACACAACAAGAGAAAATAATACACTTGGTCTGGTTATCAGCAGTGATTCTTCATGAATTAAAAAATCACTGCTGATAAAGTTAAAGACCCACTAGGTGGCAGCGATCACAGTGTACTAATGTGGAATTTAATTAATAACATGACTACTGTCAAGGGTAAAGAGAAAGGATTTCTCTTTCATAAGGGAGACTACAGAGGTCTGAGACAGTTTTTAAATTGTGTGTAGTGGGTTCAACTGATGTTGTTACAAGCAGCAAATTCTAAATGGGAATTATTATTATTATTAGGAGAGACTAATAATAATAATAATAAGGAAGCCTGAGTCTTATGCTGCACCAGCCAAAAAAAAAAAATTTCCTTATTACCTTGAGAGAGAGAGAAAGAAAGAGAAGTAGAAAGGAATCACCAAGAAAGAGAAGAATGATGATATTGATGATATCCTGGGTGTGCCAAGCCCATACTCACCAGATATGAGCCCCTGGATCAGATTCAGGTAATCAAAGTAATCAGGTAATCAAAGTAATCAAAGAAGCTACTAGGATGTTCATACCAACAAAGAAATACTGTTCAAGGATTGGACATAAATGGATGTCATATACTGAGACACGTGACAAATAAGAAAAGTGCATGGGATGTATATAAATTGTGAGGTGCCTATGGTAGATATAAATTAGTCTGTTTGTTTGTTTGTTATTTGGATTTTAGGAGCATTAGCAACTAAGGCCATATTGCTCCAGGGATATGCCATGGTCATTCCCTGACCTTTCCGCATCCTCCATATTTGATGAGCATGGGCTGGAACCCCAGTCTAATCAAGAAGCGTGTGATACGCACTGCTGCTGCTGCCCAATTAGTCTGTAATCAGGTCACAAATGTGGTTAGGCAAGCTAAGGCAGATTATGAGAAGTCTCTGGCAAAGAATGCAAAGAAAAACAGCAAAGACCTCTATGCTTATATTAACAGTAGAAGGAAGAAGTCGAATCACATTGGGCCACTTTATGTCTATGGGCTAACTGTAGATGACCCTGCTAAGGTTGCAAACAAACTGAATAGGAATTTTGCATCTACATTCACACATGAGAAATTCTTTAGGAAAGTGAATTCGAGGAGTTCAACAAACTCTAAAGAGGAGATAAATGTCTTTTTGATAAAGGGGAAATTGTTGAAGATGAAAATAAAAAGGCACCTGGGGCAGATGGAATGTATACAATTATATTAAGGGAGGCATCAAAGGAAGTAAGCAAACCCTGAGAAATAACTATGAGAGCATCCTTGGATTCATGGGTGGTCCTTATGGAATGGAAATGTGTAAATGTATTCCCAATTCATAAAGGAGGGATCAAAAGGCGACATGAGTAATTACAGACTTGTTAGCTTAATGTCTGTTCCATGGCAATGTGGCATTAAGGGCAAGTTACCACTAAGGATAAAGGGATGATTAAGTGGAAGAAGACAGAGAGTAGTTATCAATGGGCACTGATAACAGTCCACTCTTTGTGGACTGTTATTAGTGGAGTTCCCCAGGGTTCAGCACTGGGTAAATTGTTGTTCTCAATATTTATCAATGATATTGATGATGGCATGTTGGATTTAATGTCTAACATTGTAGATGATACAAAGGTTGGCAGGGCAGTTAATGACAGTCATCAGGGTGAGCTACTGCAACAAGATCAAAGAAAATTGGGTCAATGAACTGAGAAATGGCATTTGAAGTTTAACATTGACAAATGCAAGGTACTGTACATGGGTAGCAGTAACCTTAGAGTAATTTATCTAGTGTGTGTGTGTGTGTTTTACTACACTCAGGGTAAGAAAGAATAAAAAAAGACATGAGGGTAATTGTGCAATCAGACATGAAATTTTCTGAGCAATGCAAACTCCTGCATCCCATAAGCTGTCGAACAGCTCATGGAGTTTTGTCAATGATATACAGAAACTTTGCTAGCAGGGATAAGGAGATGATTATACTTTTGTATAAGGCCATGGTGTTAAGCTGCATTTTGAGTTCTACATACAGGTCTGGAGGCCTCAATTTAGGAAGGATGTAGATCTGCTGGAACAGAGCAGAGAGGGGTAACCAGATTGGTGAAGGGAACAAAAGGGTGCTCTTATCTAGAAAAGCAGCATCTAGAGACAAGGCACCTGCCGGAAGATCAGATTAAGGTGTTTCAATCCATTCAAGGATTGAATGGATTGAGTAAGCTGAATGTTAATTTGTTAATGGTATTCTTCCAATTGCTGAGACTATACACATGAGGAGGGGGGCATAAATTCAAGTTGAGGAAGGATGGATGCAGGATAGAGGACATGTGCATGGAAGTTTGCCTTCAGTCAGCAGGTGGTTGTTTGTTGGAACAGGCTTCCATCTGTTGTTGTGGAAGCAGATGGGGTTGAATAAATTGAAAGAAGAACTAGACAAATTCTTGGGGGTATGGATGGGCGAACTGGTTATTTTTTTTGGCTGATGCTACATAAGGTTGATTTCTTGCATCACTTGCCATTACTACTATTATAGTAGCCAAACTGCACTTGCTGCTGTGGAGTTAGAAAATAGATTTAAAAGTAGGTATACAGATTTATCATTTTCAGGATAACTCAGCTAAACTGACATCTCCAATAAAATTACTTAAAATTTCTGGTTACACAGTGAGCAAAGTAATTCGTATATAACATTTTACAACATATCAAGGAGAGACAGAAATACAGATATAAGGTAGATTGGACTCAAGAACCATGTTTGTATTTTCCAACATTGGCATAACATTTAAAAGAAACAATCAAATTGCTATATTCAAGAAAGAGAGAGAGACTTGAACAGAATTTCTACAATAGTAAAGATAGCATGAGTAGAAAATTCAGTTCCTTTTCTTGAGTTCACCAATTTGTCTTCTTTTAGAATTTTTAGATAATGAAAGGGATTTGAAGATGAGGTAGTGGCACTCACTCACTACCGATCATGTCTACTTTTCAAATTGGTAATTCTGAGCTTCATATGGGCTTTTTTAACCTCTTCTTTAAATAAACTTGTCAATGCCTGTCACAGTTCTACTAGTCTAGTTACATATTTAACCAACAGTATCAAATGTTTTTCTGAAATCCAAATATATGATATCAAAATTATTTCTCACATCCAGTTCCTCTGTTACTGCATCACAGAATCCAATCAAACTGGTCAGACAAGATCACCCCTTAATAAATCCATGCTATGACTGCATAATAACTGCAACTAGATGGTCCTGCATTAATTCTTTAGCCAGTGACTCCATGGAACAGAAGTTAAGCTTACAGGTCTGTAATTACTCATGTCACCCTTTGCATCCTCTTCATGAAATGGGAATGCAGTCACACGTCTTCAATTGATAGGGCAGCTTCACCTGAATCCATAGATGATCTCATAATTATGGCTAAGGATTTGCTTACCTCCATTATTGCCCACTGCCCTTAGTAATTGCACTCCTTACACTTTCATTACTATGACAAAGTGTTTCCTAAACTCCTTGGCTGCCTCCCTTAATTACTGCACTCTTGCAACAGATAGTGGCAAATTTGCATGGAGAATTTCATTTCTCTTATTAATATGTTAACTGCATCATGATGCAGACAGTGGTGGGTCCAAATAGGGGCCCGAAGGCTAAAAGGTCAGAAGAACAACGGTACATAACACCACACCTATTCCACTCCCCTCACACACTTTTGAAAATCTCTGGCCTTCACAGAGTGCTGTGTTACACAAACAACGTATACAATGCGGAGCTGGTGGGGGGAACTCCTGGTGCCATTAGACAGCAAATACAGTTTACACTTTGTGTCATGATGCAACGTAGAGTTTATAATCTATTTGGAATGAAACAACTAACTTTAGAACCATTTTCTTGCAATTTGACTGAAGAAAAATCGAACATTTTGTCAAGAAACCTTTGCCAGTGGCTGATTAATTCAATTATGGTGGGAAGAAAGCCCATAAATTTCTCTGCCTTTCCCAATCCTGTAGTTTTCAATTCTGGGTGAAAAAGGCCATCCAAAAACTCAGTAGCAAAAGTGCAACTTGGTTTTTGCAGCATATTTTCCAATAATCTGATGTCTCCAAAATTTTAATACACTTCTAAACAATCTAATGTTTGCATCATTGCACATTTGATTACTGTTCTGCTTTCTGAATCAATTCATCCAAAATCTTAGAGTTTTCTTCAATATAAAAGGCTTTGGGCTTTCACTCCTAGGCCAGTCACAAATGTCAGTGACTCCTTTAGAATGAGCAAGTCATCTAACATTGCTTGTATCAATAGCGTCTTGTACACTTCGTTCAATTTTTCATGCATCCAGATAGCTCACTTTTCTCCTGACTTGAAATGGAACTCAATCACCAATTGTTTATGGAAATAGACATAACTGTTTGTAATTTCAGGTATGTAACAGACAGAACCATTTATTTTAACTAACTCAATTTTAAAAATTTTTGCCCAAGGTAAATTTCTTATGAACAGTAAAAAAAACAAGACAAATTTGCACAGCTGCATCTGTAGAGATGCAGCTGTGCAAATTTCAAATATGATAATAATGCACTACCATTGATGAAGTCTATCCTATTAAACATTGATAGGAACATAATTTTTCAATAGAAACTTGAAAATTCTGTTCATTTGCAAAAATGAACTTCCGAAACAGAGGTTGATTTCAAAAGTGTTGGTAATACAAATTTGCTCATAGTGTTCTTCAACATATATAGGAGTAAAGACATTAGTAGATGGATATGAGATAAGTTGGATTGAGGGGCTATGTTTGAATTTTCAAACATTAGTATAACATTTAAAATGTTATGCTAATGTTTGACAAGCAAACTGCTTTATTCAAATCAAAAGAGATGAACATGCCAAGATTTATCAGCTTGATTGGAATATTTAGGATTGCTTTCATTTATGATTCAGAAACCATTCTTCTTGAATAGTTCATTAATTTATCTTCTTTCAAACTTCTTTCAGATAACAAACTGGATTTTGGCATGCACCTCTGCCACTCATTTTGAACTGGCAACATTTTAAATGTGCCTAGGGCAATCCTTCAAGCACTGTGGTTCACCCCAACACAGACTTTCTTGTTGAGTCCAACTAGAAAGCATGTAATCTAGATCTTAATCTAAAGAAGTTTTAAAAAGTCTATATAGTGATCAGCCCTCCCCACAAGTCATAAAAGAGGAGATAACTTTCAATATATTCAACTCTTCATACAGCATGCTTTAGTTAGCACTATATCTCTGGGAAGTAGGTATAGTAAATAGTATTAGACCTAGACAGAAATGAATACTGCTAGTGGGTGGGATCAGCTGAGCTCCAGCAGTAATATTTATTTTTGCAGAAATGAACTGGTTGTAGATTTGGAAGCTGATAGGTAGCAGTCAACATCAACTAAGGCCATATTGCTCCGAGGATATGCGGTGCTCATTTCCTGACCTTTCCACATCCTCCGTATTTGGTGGTCACGGGCTCGAACCCTGGTCTAATCAAGAAGCATGTGCTACGCACTGCCGCTTCTGCCCACCTGGCTACGGAGGCACCCAAGAATGTAGGTACTGGGCACCAATCAAAGTGAACAGTGTATAATTATTGCCAGTTAATTCTAAAGTCTATGTCAAGTAGATAATGAAGGAAGCCACAGCAACAGGTGGTATCAAAATGTTTTTTGATGTCATACCATGACAAGATGTTCATTTTGAATAACAGTATATTAGAATCAATCCTAGCCATATGGCCTGATCTTTTTTTCAGAAACGATACTGATTCCTAGATATCACAGTATGAGATTCCAAATGCTATATGAATTGGTTGAGGAACTTTTTTTTCAGGGGCTTACCTAAGTTTTTTTTTTTTTTTTTTTTATGAAAATTCCAAACACGAGTGGTATTAGAACCAATAGCACTTAGTACCGTGCATAGGTTGGAGGTTAAGAAGACGAAAGAAGATATTTGTTTATATTAGACTTCAACTTCTGTAGACTGTAATTTTTAGGAAATACATATGAAAGAAGGTTGTTCCTAAAAATGGCAGTTGAATGAATAAACGGGGAAGATGAAAAGTTGGTTATTTGAAATTGGACAGTAAGTGGATGTTGGCAGCATGTGTTCAGACTGTTTTGAAAAGGAGAGAGAGAGAGAGAGAGAGAGCAGGAATTATAGAAGCCAATTCAGAAGAACAATTCCCATGGAAGTATCTGTAGAAAAGACATGCAGCAGAAACAGTACGTCTATGAGGCAGCGAGTGGAGAGACTCTGTAAATAGAAGTCATTAATTAACCTAACTGCCCCTTCTGAATAGAATCTACAAGCCTGAGAGAAGTTTTGGGGGCACTGTCCCAGATGTGAGAACAATATTCCATGGTAAGGCAGATTTGCAATTTGTACAGAGTGAACAGCTGTTTGAAAGAAAAGTAATGCTGAGAGTGAAAGAGAAAACCAAGTTTTTTAGATGCAGAGGAAGCAATATTTGTAATGTGCTTGTGCCAAGAGAGAGATTAGAAGTCAGGGTAATCCCCAAAAGAGATATGTCATCATGCCTAGAAATTGGAGTGTCACCAAAGATAAGCATAGGAGCAGAAGAATCCTTCTTACAAAATATAAGACAGGACTGAGTTTTAGAAGGATTGAAATCAACTAAGTTGTCTTTTCCCCACTGGAGATTGGCATTTAAGGAATTGGTAGCAGATATTCGAGAATTTGAAGCTGATTGAGCAGGGCAAGGTTTCTCAAACTGGAAAGTGGAATGCAATGTGCTATCATCAGAAAAACTATGGATAGGATTTCCGGTCAATGGAAGAAGGTCATTAATATACAAGAGGAAAAGAGTGGGGAAAACAACTGAACCTTAGGGGATACCAGCATTAGTGGAGAAGTTAGAAGACAGAGAACCATCTACCATCACCCTAAGTGAGTGGTCAGAGAGAAAACTGGATAACCAATTACAAAAAGCAGTTGGCAAACCATTACAGTGGGACCAACTGATGATGTTACCAACAGCAAATTCAAAATGGGAAGCATTCAAGGAACTAATCTTGGAAGCTACCAGGCTTTACATACCAACCAAGAAATATTGTTCAAGGTTCAGGCCTAAATGGTTGTCAGATGAACTAATGAGACATATGGCAGAGAAGAAAAATGCATGGGATACATACAAATTAATGGGTGACGTGGAAGCCTATGATAGATATAAGTTGGTCTGTAACCAAGTCACAAAGGAGATTAGGCAGGCAAAGGCAGATTATGAGAAATCCTTGGCAAAGGATGCAAAGAAAAACAGAAAAGAGTTCTTTACCTATTTAAACTCAAGAAGCAAAGGGATGAATCAGATTGGTCCACTGGATGTTGATGGTTCAACAGTTGAGGATCCAGCTCAGGTGGCTAACAATCTAAACGAGTATTTTGCATCTACATTCACACATGAGGAGTTATTCAGGAAGGGGAATGTCGTAGGTGAAGTAAACATTGGCAGTGAGCTAGATGATTTTCTAATAACTGAGAGGAAAGTGGAGGAGAAATTGTTGAGGATAAACATAAAAAAGGCACCCGGGGTGGATGGGATCTATCCAGTTATATTAAAAGAGGCAGCAAAGGAAGTAAGCAAACCCCTAGCCATAATTATGAGAGCTTCTTTGGACTCAGGGGAGGTACCCATGGACTGGAGATGTGCAAATGTAACCCCAATTCACAAAGGAGGATCAAAGGCTGACACAAGTAATTATAGACCTGTTAGTTTAACTTCGGTTCCAGGAAAATTAATGGAGGCACTGGTTAAAGAAGCACTGCAGGATCATCTGGACAAGAATTCAGTTATAGCTCAGACACAGCATGGGTTTGTTAAGGGCAGGTCTTGTCTGACCAATTTGATTGGATACTATGATGTAGTCACAAAAGAACTGGATGCAGGGAATAACTTTGATATTATATATTTGGATCTTAGAAAGGCTTTTGATACTGTTGCGCATGGAAGACTGCTGCACAAATTGGAGAAGTCTGGCATTCGAGGCAAATTGCTGCTATGGATAAAGGGATGGTTGAGTGGCAGAAGACAGAGAGTGGTAATCAATGGACACTGCTCAACGTGGACTAATGTTATTAGTGGAGTTCCTCAGGGTTCAGTGTTGGGTCCATTGTTGTTTTCTGTATTTATAAATGATATTGATGATGGTGTATCAGGCTTAATGTCCAAGTTTGCAGACGATACAAAGGTTGGCAGGGTTGTTAAGGACACTACTGATACTATGCTGCTGCAACAGGATCTGGAAAGGTTGAGCAGATGGGCTGAGAGGTGGCAAATGAAGTTTAACATTGACAAATGTAAAGTACTACATATGGGAAACAGTAACCCCAGATCAACGTATCAACTCTGTGGTACTACGCTGACAGTGGTAGAGAATGAAAAGGACCTGGGGGTAATTGTGCAGGCAGATATGAAGTTCTCTGAGCAGTGCAGACGAGCTGCAAGGGTAGCTCATGGTGTCTTGTCAATGATATACAGGAATTTTTCTAGCAGGGACAGGGATGTGATTATTCCCTTGTATAAGGCATTGGTCAGGCCACACCTTGAGTACTGTATACAGGTCTGGAGGCATCATTTCAAGAAGGATGTAGAGCTGATGGAACGAGTACAGAGAAGGGCAACAAGATTAGTGAATGGAACAAAGGGTTGCTCTTACGAAGAAAGGCTTAAGTTTTGCAAATTACAGAGCCTGGAGACTAGGCATCCCCGAGGTGATCTGATAGAGGTGTACAAGGCTTTGAATGGCTTGAGCATGCTCAATGCCGATGGGATTCTTCCTCTTGCTCAGAATAATCACCTGAGAGGGCATAAATTCAAATTGAGGAAGGACGGATGTCGGATAGATGTGCGGAAATTCGCCTTTAGCCAGCGGGCAGTTGGTTTGTCGAATAGACTTCCATCGCTTGTTGTTGAAGTTGATAGCCTAAACAAATTTAAGGCTCAGCTGGACAGGTATTTCGAACGAATTGAGGGGTGAAATGGGAGTAGTGGTTGTTTTTTTTTTTTTTTTTTTTTTTGGCTGATGCTGAATAAGCTTGCTTTCTTGCATCATATGCCTCTACTAATGCTAATAAGATGGAAGCTTGTTTGGAAGACATTTATGAAAAACGTGATCGAAAGCTTTTGAGATGTCAAGAGCAACTACTTGTGTTTCATTGAACTTTTTCATTGAATTAGTCCATAAATGGGTAACATAAGCCAGAACATCACCAGTGGATCCAACTGCGGAATCTATACTGATAATTGTTGATCAGAAGGAATGTTTCTAGGTTAATTGATTTCTCCATTACTTTAGAAAGACTAGAAGTAATTTTAATGGGAAGATAATTGGATGGGAGGGATTTGTCACTCTTTTTTTTGGAACTGGCTGGATATGAGCAAATTTTCAAGCAGAAGGAAAAACACCTTTGGAATAAGAAATTGAAAAAGCGGCACAGAACAGGGGTAAGTTCAGGAGCACAAGTTTTGAGAACAAATAGAGAAATACCATCAGGACCTGGAGGTTTCTTAGCATCAATATTCGTCAAAATCCTTCTGACAGAAGACCACAGGAGGTATTGAATGGAGCGTGTTGGGAATGGTGGGAGGTGTTTTTCCAAGATCATTAATACATGAGTTGGAAGAAAAGTGGGATGCTAGCAAGTCAGCGTTATCCTTGGCTGAAGTAGTAGTAGTAGTAGTGGCATGTGATGCAAGAAAGCAAGTGTATGAGCTTATGCGGCATCAGCAAAACAAAAAAAAAAAAAAAAAAATCACACCATTCCCTCCAAATGCCTGTCCAGTTCCTCCTTAAATTTATTTAACCTGTCAACTTCCACAATGGCAGATGGAAATTTGTTCCAGCAATTAACCACCCACTGGCTAAAGGCAAATTTCCACACATCTATTCTACATCTGTCTTTTCTTAATTTGAATTTATGCCCCCTTAGGTTCGTAATATGAAGAAGTGGAAGGATCCAATCAGAATTCAGCATGCTCAACCCATTCAAGGCCTTATATACCTCAATCAGATCATCGCGCAGGTGCCTAGTCTCCAGCCACTGCAATTTGCAGAACTTAAGCCTCTCTTGGTAAGAGGATCCCATCATTCCCCTCACCAATCTTGTTGCCTTTCTCTGTACACGCTCAAGTAAATCTACATCCTTCCTAAAATGAGGCCTCCAGACCTGTACACAGTACTCAAGGCGTGGCCTGACCATTCCCTTATACAGAGGGACAATCACCTCTTTCTCCCTGCTAGCAAAATTCCTATATATCATTGACAAAACCCCATGACCTGCCCTAGCAGGCTGTCTGCATTGCTCAGAAAACTTCATATCTGACTACACAATTACTCCCAGGTCTTTTTCATTTTCCACCACCTTTAGTGTAGTACCACACAGTTTGTACGTTTCTCTGAGTTTACTTCTACCCATATGCAGTACTTTGCATTTGTCAAAGTTAAACTTCAGTTGCCACTTCTTAGTCCATCTGCCCAAATTATCTAGATCCTGTTGCAGTAGCACACTGCCATTACTATCATTAATAACCCTGCCAACCTTTGTATCATCTGCAAACTTCGACATTAAGCCTGATATACCTTGATCAATATCATTGATAAATATACAAAACAACAGTGGACCTAACACCGAACCCTGTGGGACTTCACTAATAACATTAGTCCACGAAGAGAAGCACCCATTGATTACCACCCTCTGTCTTCTCCCACTTGACCATCCTTTTATCCATTGTAGCAACTTACCCTTAATACCATTCTGCTCCAATTTGTACAATAGTCTTCCATGCGCAACAATGCCAAAAGCTTTCCTGAAATCCAAATATATGATATCAAAATTATTTTTTGCATCCAGTTCCTTAGTAACCACATCATAATATCCTATCAAATTTGTCAGACAAGACTTTCCCTTAACAAACCCATGCTGTGTCTGAATTATTGCTGCAGTCTTGGCTAGATGATCCTGCAATGCATCTTTAACCAGTGACTCCATTATTTTACCCAGAACAGAAGTTAAACTAACTGGTCTGTAATTACTCGTTCAATTGACAGAGTCGCTTGATAATTTATATGCATCCCATGTATTTTTCTTCTCTTTTACGAGTCTCATTAGTTCATCAGATAACCATTTAGGCCTAAACCTTGAACAATATTTCTTAATAGGTATGAAACTTTTAGTAGCATCCACGATTAATTCCTTGAATGCTTCCCACTTAGAATTTACTGTTGGTAACATCGTCAGTTGATCCTACTGTACAGAATTTAAAAACTGTCGGAGACCACTGCACTCACCTTTACGGAAGCAAAAACCCTTTCCTTTACCCCTGATGGTAATTAAATCTATAGGGAGTATATAATGAGAGCCCTGTCGATCAATTCGGCCCTGGAAAGATTGTGCAGGGCTCAAGGGGTAGAATTTTCTTCAGCCTGGTCTGTACTTGTTAACAGGAGAGACTGCTTCTACAGGGATGGGATACACTTAAATAGAAAGCGTGCAAGAATGTTTGCTGATGCTATCGAGGCAGTGTTAGGTGGGTCGAAAAACTGCTAGATTGGGGGGATACAAGGACTAATAGATTAACAGTAGCTGGCAGAGGAGAAAGTGATTCTTGCACTGTTTCTATTGGAATGAGCAGCAGCCTGGAAAATAAGATGCAGGATATTTCAGAGACTGCTGTGAATCATGGGGGGTTCAAGTAAACACATGGGTTGTGTTAGGGTGGCTAAGAGGAAGAGCTGGTGCATGTTTACTTTCGTGTTCACCAATGCTAGGAGTTTAGTAAATAAATTTGATGAATTTGAGGTATTGCTCAAAATATCAAAGGTAGATATTGTTGGGATTTCAGAGACATGGTGTCACACAGATATAAGGAATGCAGAACTGGAATTTGGGGAGTACAATGTCTACAGAAAGGATAGACAGGATAGGAAGGGAGGAGGGGTTATGCTATTAGTTAAGAAACACATAAAATCCAGGGAAGTGACGCCAGTCGACATCACTGGACAGTGCAGTGTCGAGTCAGTTTGGTGTGACATAAGCAAATTGGGAGATCAAAATTGAGAGTAGCAGTGTGCTATAGGCCTAATGACTCTGATGAGTATAATAAGAAACTGTACAGAGAAATAGTGTGGGCCAGTAAATCAGAGAGTCTTATAATGGGGGAATTTTAATTTCCCAGATATTGACTAGAATTTGGGGGCTGGTCACTCACACACTAGCAAGGCTTTTGTGGATTTATTCGATGATTGTTTTCTACATCAGGATTTTAGGGAGGCAACTAGAGGGAGTAATACTCTTGATTTGATTATCAGTAGCGATTCTTCATGCATTAAGAATCTGCAGATATATGAACCACTAGGTGGCAGTGATCACAGTGTTCTGATGTGGGATTTACTCAAAGAGGTAACTACCATTAGGGGTAAAGGGAAGGGGTATTGCTTCCGTAAAGGCGACAGTATTTAAATTCTATACAGTGGGATCAACTTATGATGTTACCAACAGCAAATTCAAAACGGGAAGCATTCAAAGAACTTATCTTGGAAGCTACTAGGCTTTACATACCAACTAAGAAATATTGTTCAACATTTAGGCCTAAATGGATGTCAGATGAACTAATGAGGCATATGGCAGAGAAGAAAAATGCATGGGATATACACAAATTAACACGTGACACAGAAACCTATGATAGATACAAGTTGATCTGTAAACAAGTTACAAAGGAGGTTAGGCAGGCGAAGGCAGATTAACTGAAATCCTTGGCAAGGGATGTGAAGAAAAACAGCAAAGAGTTCTTTACTTATGTAAACTCTAGAAGGCAGGGGATGAATCAGATTGGTCCACTTGATATCGATGGGTCAACTGTTGATGAACCTGCTCAGGTAGCTAAATGAATATTTTGCATTGACATTCACACATGAGGAGTTATTCAGCGAGGGGAATGCCAGAGTTGTATTCAACTCTGGCAGTAAGCTAGAGAATCTTGTAATAACTGAGAGTAAAGTGGAGGAGAAACTGTTGAAGATAAACACAAGAAAGGCACCTGGGGTGGATGGGATCTATCCAGTTATATTAAAGGAGGCAGCAAAGGAAGTAAGCAAACCCTTAGCCA
The DNA here is from genome assembly GCF_048544385.1 of Mastigoproctus giganteus. Taxonomy (NCBI): domain Eukaryota; kingdom Metazoa; phylum Arthropoda; class Arachnida; order Uropygi; family Thelyphonidae; genus Mastigoproctus; species Mastigoproctus giganteus. The sequence continues at coordinate 129,884,262 of NC_143582.1, forward strand.
TAATTATGAGAGCTTCCTTGGACTCAGGGGAGGTACCCATGGACTGGAGATGTGCAAATGTGACCCCAATTCACAAAGGAGGACCAAAGGCTGATACAAGTAATTACAGACCTGTGAGTTTAACTTCTGTTCCCGGAAAATTAATGGAGGCACTGGTTAAAGAAGCACTGCAGGATCATCTAGACAAGATTTCAGTTATAGCTCGGACACAGCATGGTTTTGTTAAGGGGAAGTCTTGCCTGACCAATTTGATTGGATACTATGATGCAATCACAAAAGAACTGGATGCAGGGAATAACTTTGATATTATATACTTGGATCTTAGAAAGGCTTTTGATACTGTTGCACATGGAAGACTGCTGCACAAATTGGAGCAGTGTGGCATTGGAGGCAAATTGCTGCTATGGATAAAGGGGTGGTTGAGGGGGAGTGGTAATCAATGGACACTGCTCATCGTGGACTAATGTTATCAGTGGAGTCCCTCAGGGTTCAGTATTGGGTCCTTTATTGTGTTTCTGTATTTATAAATGATATTGATGATGGTATATCAAGCTTAATGTCCAAGTTTGCAGACGATACGAAGGTTGGCAGGGTTGTCAAGGACACTACTGACACTATGCTGCTGCAACAGGATCTGGAAAGGTTGAGCAGATGGGCTGAGAGGTGGCAAATGAAGTTTAATATTGACAAATGTAAAATACTACATATGGGAAACAGCAACCCCAGAGCAACGTATCAACTCTGTGGTACTACACTGACAGTGGTAGAGAATGAAAGGGACCTGGGGGTGGTTGTGCAGGCAGATATGAAGTTCTCTGAGCAGTGCAGACGGGCTGCAAGAGTAACTCATGGTGTATTGTCAATGATATATAGGAATTTTTCTAGCAGGGATAAGGAGGTGATTATTCCCTTGTATAAGGCAATGGTCAGGCCACACCTAGAGTACTGTATACAGGTCTGGAGGCCTCATTTCAAGAAGGATGTAGAGCTGCTTGAACGAGTGTAGAGAAGGGCAACATGATTAGTGAATGGAACAAAGGGGTGCTCTTACGAAGAAAGGCTTAAGTTTTGCGAATTACAGTGTCTGGAGACTAGGCATCAGCGAGGTGATCTGATAGAGGTGTACAAAGACTTGAATGGGTTGAGCATGCTCAATGCTGATGGGATTCTTCCTCTTGCCCAGAATACTCACCTGAGAGGGCATAAATTCAAATTGAGGAAAGACAGATGTAGGATAGATGTGCGGAAATTTGCCTTTAGCCAGCGGGTGGTTGGTAGGTGGAACAGACTTCCATCCCTTGTCGTGGAAGTTGATAGCCTAAATAAGTTCAAGGCTCAGCTGGACAGGTATTTCGAACGAACAGAGGGGTCAAGTGGAAGTGGTTATTTTTTATTTATTTATTTTACTTTATTTTTTTTGGCTGATGCTGCATAAGCTTGCTTTCTTGCATCAAATGCCTCTACTAATGCTAATGCTAATGCTAATAAGTAAATCCCACATCAGTACACTGTGATCACTGCCACCTAGTGGTTCCTTTATCTGGAAATTCTTAATACACGAATTATCACTGCTGATAACCAGATCAAGAGTATTACTTTCTCTGGTTGCCTCTCGAACATGCTGCTGCAGAAAACAATCATGTTTTTCTTAATTAACAGTATAACACCTCTATCCTGTCTATGAATTCTGTACACATTGTACCACCCAAATTCCAGTTCAGCATTCCTTATATCTGTGTGACACCCCGTCTCTGCTATCCCAACAATATCTGCCTTTGATGTCTTGACCAATACTTCAAATTCATCAAATTTATTTTCTATACTTCTAGCATTGGTATACATGCAAGCATACATGCTCCTACTCCTATTCCTAGTTACCCTAACACATCCCATATACCCACCTATTTCAGGATGCCACTCTTGCACAACTTTTATTCTAATAGAAGTTGTGCAAGAATCACCTTCACCTCTGCCTACGGCTACTGTTAAACTATTAGTCCTTGTATCCCCCCAAGCTATCAGTTTCCCTCAAGTGACAATAGAACCATCAGGTTTTGACAGAGGTGGGAGCAGAGATGGGCAAAAGTTGCAGCTAATAGCTTTGGCAAGAGACCAGAATGCTCGGCTACCATTAGGACAAGAAGCAATTTTCTACATTTAGCCTGTTTAAAATCTAGTTTGGACTGATTAATAACTGGTTTACAATTGTTGTTAGCTTTGGTGTAGGCAGAAAATTAAACTGAACAATTGGAAACAATCCAATTACAATATGCAAGATTCTTCTCTTGAACAGCCTTAGCACATTTATTTGAAAACTAAGGTTTAGATAAAGGACGAGATTTTAAAGTGAAGTGTGTAATAAAGGATTCCATTCCTACAAGAATAATTTCACTGACACGATCTGAGCAAATGTTGACATCAGAAGTTTTGAAACAGCAATCCAAGGAAAAGAAGAAAAGAAATCTTGCAGGTCATCCCATCTTGTATTCTTGTATCTTGTAATGTAATCAAACAACACGTATTCTTGTATCTTGTAATCAAACAACACGAGGTTGGGAATAGCCATTAGATAAAGGCTTCACTGGAGACGAGACAATCACCAAGTTGTGATCTGAGGTGCCTAAAGTTCCACTCACTTCGACCGTATACTTAGAAGTGTTGTTTGTGAGGAAAAGATCAAGCATGTTGGCTGTATGGTTAGGATTGTCTGGTATTCTGATAGGTAGTTAACAATCTGTGCATGGTCATTATCAATTGTAAAAGTCTCAGTGTCTCGACCAGCTGGGTCTGTGTGACTAGAAAATGGAAGCCAGCTGGAGTTGTGAACATCAAAATCACCAAGGAAAATTAACTCACTGTTAGAAAGCTGGATGGAGAAAGTCAAGTTGCAAAGAGAGGAAGTCAAAGAGTTCCAAGTGATTAGTGGAGTTGTGAGAACGGCAAAGACAACAGATGAATTTGACAGAATGAGGTAGAGAAATTTTAAGCCAGAAAAGATCGAAAAGAGGAGATTCCAAGTCTTTGACAAGGAATATCGGAACGGACAAATGCACAAGTACCACCTTTGAGGCGAAAGGAATCATACAGCGAATAATTAGGGCAATTGAGATGAGCAATGGTTTAATCAACCGATAACTGAGATTCTGTCAGAAAAAGTACATGGGGCTTGGCAGACTGTAAGTGGAAATGGACAGCATTAAGATTAGAACTGTGGCCATGTACTGTATATTTGTGAAATGAACTAGGAAGTGTTTGGGAGGTTTAGATCTTTTGGCAGATAAGTTTGCTCTATTAATTTGACAATTCATGGTGTATTCAACAGTAAGAAAAAGTGTGTGGGGGGACATGCTATATGAAGTAATAAAATTTTTGGATACGGTGTACATATGGTAAGGATAAACCCATATCCTTGACATAACGTGGCCTCGACAATGCCCTCCACATACACACTACTCGGATTCCCTCCGGTCATTATCAGGCAGAGTAGGGGTAGCAAGATTATACACTGGCTAATCTGGAAGCCTCCTACAGAGTTACCAATAGGTTTAGTATGGCGTAATAACTAGCAGCCGGCCTGCAAACACTGTTTTAGAACTGCAACCTCGAAATGTAAAGAAGTTTGGATCTCGCCGTGATGTTCATCATAACCTCAAAAGACATCAATCATACTGCATGATGGAAGAGATGGGGAGGGTTGACCGGAACTTAGCTCTGGAGACTAAACATGGGTTCCATCACTTCAAGCCTTCAATATGCAAAGTGGTGGTATTGTACCAGTTGATGAGAGTAATGTACCACCAACTAGTAGGTAATGATGAGATACTGGACTGATATATCTGCATATCAGATTGATTTTTAACAGATTTATAGAAAGACAAAAAGACAAAAACATCATGTTAAAAAAATAGAAATAACAAGTTTAGGACTTTGTTGTCCAGGTTTTGAAGCATGATATTATACTTGTAGATCCCAAGAGGGACCAGTGGTGATCTCTATCTCTTTAAGGATTCCTGCAGTTCAGAAAAGAATGACTATGTAACAGAAAGATAGCTTGGTACTGAAATCGATACCACTTAATGTTCACATGCCAAAAATGTGGAAAAAAAGATTCTGCCAAAGCATTTGATATTTCAATAAGATAGAAAGGCTGAAGATTGTCACAGACACTCTTCCTAGGGCTTGCAACCTGAGTCTAAACTGCTGATGGAGATGATATCTGATACTCACTTGTGTATCAAGTAGACAGAATATCAGTGAAGGCCCTAATTCTGTAACAACCAAATCCTCTTGCTTGCACCTTCATGATAATGTGATTGTTAAATAACTCTAGTAATTATTAATAGTCACATTATTAAAAATTCCCCATTTGTCTGATCATATGGTGCCAGTCTGAAACATTGCATCTAGTATATTGGAGGTGACCACCCGGTGTATACCAATGTAAGCAGGGGTCCTCCATGTCACACAAAGGAATGTGACCTTCTGTGTCACCAGACAACATTAGGTGGTAGATGACTCTCATCATATGTTGCAATACCACCACTTTCATGATTGGAGGCCACAGTGGTTAAACTCTTGTTTGATCTCCACAGCAAAACTCCAGTAAACCTAATCTTGACCACTATGTAGTATGAAAGATGTTTTTTGAAGTTATGATGGGCATCATGGTGAGATCTGCCATTCCTTCATTTCAGGATTACAGAACTAATATGATTTTCAAAGGCAAGCTGTTACACAGGTCAAATAAACCAAATTTATTGGTAACTTTCTAGGCAGCATCCAAATTAGCCAGTGAATAATCTTGCAGTCTTTACTCTGCCGGTTTTTGGCTGAAAAGAATCTGAGAAGTGTCTATGTAGGAGGCTTTGTAGAGGCCATTTTATGTCAAGGAGCTAGATATGTTTTTGCTGCATGCATGTGCCATATCCAAAAGTGTCATTAATTTATAAACCCTCTCCTTATCTTTTATCTACTGAATGAAAATGCACAATGAATAGCCAAACTAATAGGGGAAAAAAATCTATGATAATCTAAACTATCCAAAAACTTCCTCATTCCTTTCAAATATATGTGATCTTAGTTGAAATCTCAATTATGCTTATTTCCACCTATTATTTGCCAAGCCCCACTTGCTTTTCTGACAGAAACTTAGTTTTCAGTTCTCTCAACAACAAAGTAATACTGGTACACATTATTCATTGCCAGAAATTCATAATTTTGGATCTCCTCTGGATTAAAATCTCCCCATTCCTGTCAAATTCATCTATTTGCCTCTATAATTTTCAACTAAATCCTCTTACCTGCACCTTCACAATGGTGGAGGTGCAAACAAGAAGACAGATCTGACTCAATCAATCACTTGAAACTCTGTGACTTCCTTTCTTTGAAACTTGACTTCCTCCAGTTTAATTTTCCAAACAATGAGGCAATTTTTCTTTGTAATTTTTTAATGTTCACAGATTCAGCTAGTTTCGGCTTCTATTCACAGCTGGTCACAAGATGCTGAAGTAATTTTTAATTACTACGCTTGTTCATTTGTTCTACAGAATAACAGACAATCATAGCCCCACATGCACACATACATACAAAACTTCTTTTTCTCAACAAGGATTCCAGTGGAGTCTATCTCTCTCTCAAGGCCATTTTCAGCCTCATCTCACTTTGTGATGTTGGGATTACAGGACTTAAAAACAGCATAAGCTGCATGACTTCTATTCTTCTTTTCCTTGGCTGGATTATTTTTTTAAAGCTTCTGATCCCAATGTTTGCTTAGCTGGTATTAGTGAAATTATTTATTCTCATATGGATGAAATCCTTTATTCTGCATTCTTCCCTAAAATTTTGTCATTTTTTATCTAAACCTTGGTTTTCCAGCAAATGTGCTGGCTGTTCAAGGTAAGATGCAACATATCACAATAGGCTACCTGCAGTAAAGTTCGTGATATTTGTAAACACAGTTATTAATCAATTCAAACTCGATTTTCAAGAGACTAAGAATATAAAAGCTGCTTCTTGTCCAAATGGAAGTCCAGTTCTGGTCATTTGTTAATGTATATATACACTTCTATTACAGTCTGATGGTCCTATTGACTTCAGGAAAAGATACAGCCAATTTACTAGCATCCTACTTTTATTCTAACTCTTTATTGACAATCTTGGTAAATCACCTTATAACAGTGGTCTCCAAAGTTGGGTGCACGAGATTATCCATGGGGTGCATGGGATAATCTAAAAAAAATCAATATTCATTAATTATGAAAACTTTAGTTTTTTGAAACGTAATTGAAAATAAAAATAATAAATAAATGTTTTTTAATACTTCAATATGTGGCTTTGAACACGCAGCTTTATTTGATCACGCTGTCGGTTTCTCCCATGTCCGAAACAAAGCAGCCACGTGCTATTCGGGCTCGGAGTATATCTTCCATCCTTGTTAAACTTACTGAACAAACATAGATAAAGCAAACAATCACACAAACGATTTTATGAATGTGATTTTAGATATAATGTCTTCCATTTAAATGATTTATAAATAAAAAATATACATTAAACATATATTTAATTTTTTATTCAGGGGTGCGCACTAGTCCTTTTAAATAAAATAAAGGTGTGCAACCAAAAATGTTTGGAGCCCACTGCCTAAAACCACACAAAATATGCTCCACTCAAAGCCTCCTGTGGTCTGACAGAGGGACATTAGAAGAACTCTGAACAATCATGATGCCAAGAACGCTCCAGGTCCTGATGGCATTTCTCCACTTGTTCTCAAAATCTGTGCTCTTGAGCTTGCTCCTTTTCTGTGTTGCCTTTTTACACTTTTTTTATTCCACTAGGGGCTAGCCCTAGACACAGCCAACAACAGTAATTCTATGAAAAAAAAAAATTGCCACAACACTTCAAGAGTTATGGCAAAACAATTGGGAGCAGGAAACCTGAGGTGCTGTCACCAAAAGGTTTCTGCTACAGGTGGCAATGGGGTCAGTCCAAAATCACCAAAGTGATTCACCCCTGGTCTTTTTACAACTTATATTTTGAAAGGTCAAGGCAAACCTAAAAGCAAAGCTTACTTTCTTAGGGTTGTCTGATGACCCAAACTGTATCTGCAGCAAGAATGAAGACTGGGCACACATTCTATTTGAATGTACAATATATGACATACAAATAATACAGTTAAAAGCAGAAACACAGCTACCTATTTCAATCCTTGAAAGCCTTTGGACATGGACCCTACATCATCAGAACAATCCATCTGCTATATACAAGGAAGCCAAATTCTGCCTGAAACTGAACAACCAGCTCACCTGCCACTTTCCGTATTCCAGAGGGATAAAACAAGGCTGCCCACACTCTGGACAACTCTACGCAATTGCCATAGAAACATTCCTTAATAAAATTGCCACCAGTATACAATCCCGATGAATGCTGCTACCAGAACCCCACCTAAATATAACCTACTCAGCATATGCAGATGACGTCACAATTGCAATACGCCACGAGAGCAAATTTGAAGCCATTCAAAAGGCTCATGATCTCTATGCTCAAGCATCAGGCGCAAAACTAAACCACTGTAAGACCAGCGGCCTGTGGGCTGGCAACTGGAAAACTAGAACTGACTCCCCCATCCAATGCACATGGTCCAGCAAGGGACAGAAATACCTAGGTGTGTACCTCGGCAATACCCTTCTTTTCTCCCAGAAGAACTGGCCCGAACTGCTGAGTCGTTTCAACAAAGTACTCGGGAAATGGAAAACGTGTGCACCACATCTTCACTGAGAGGAAGAGTGCTTGTGGTCAATCATATAACGGCAAGCATTCTCTGGCACACCTTCAAAATTCTCACTCCACCTGTTGACTTCCTTCACCAAATCCAGGCATCTGTTCGAAGCTTCCTTTGGAACAAAACCAACTGGATGTCCTGCTCCAAACTTAGCCAGCCACTTACTCACGGGGGTCAAGGGTGGTCTCTCTTGATGACAAAATCACAGCATTCCGGATCACCTTTCTTCTTAAGACGCTGCAAACAAAATACCCACATTCCGACACTATGGATAAACTACTAGCAACAGCCACTAGAGGACTATCTCTTTCAACAATATTGAGAATGGATATGGCACCAGCACCACTAAAATTACCACCGTTTTATAAAGACGCACTGTACCGCTGGAAAAAGCTAAACCTTCACCATAATCTTGAGAACATCCCTTCCCGGAATACTTTCAGAACCGCTCTCCTACAATAAAAGAATAATAGACCCTGCAAATGATGATATTCTCTTCTTTCCTACGTGGAACTGGTCAAGAATAAGAACCATAGGCGACCTCCTGACACCAAGCCTTAAATGAAAAGGATCAGAAGATTTGCCCATTAAAACCATAAATGCAAAGCAGCAACACAGACATCTAAAATCAGCGATCACACACAAGCTCTTCCAGACATCACTACAACTAAAGGAATTGGAAATGTCACTGGATCCTCGCCTACACCAACCTTCATCACATCACCAGAAGACACAGTACCTCTGTCTCCTGCACCCTCCAAAAAAAGTCTATCAGCTAATCATGTCTCGCCATACAACCACGATTTTCCCGTCATCCACCTGCCAAACTGTCCCTGCACCCCTCTCCACTCACCACAAGCCACCATCAAACTTCCAGTGGAACCTTCCGTACAGGACGAAATGTTCCAAATCGGATTTAGACATCCAGTGGAGACTGTGGCACAACATCCTTCCCACCCCAGTCAAGCTACAAATCTTCGGGTTACGCTCCTCAAACTACTGCCTCTTCTGCACCACTCCAGGTACCCTGAAACACACATACCTGGCATGCCCTGTGAACAAGGAACTCGTCAAATACGCTTTGGATGCAGCAAAGCTTGCCTGCAACCAGGCCCACACTCCGGAGGACTACTGGTACCTGCTTCACTCTGAGCAGACAGCATACATCACCTGCAACCTCCTATTCATTGTGGCCAAGGCCGTCATTTACAACTTCTACTTGAAGCACACAAGAAGCAGTGACGACGTGCCTCCTGTCGACACATCGGCACAACATCTGAAGTGGAGCCTATGGAGGAAATTGCAGAGCAGACTTCTACTCGAATTCCACTGCAAAAGACCAGAAACTGTGGATCATCTTAACAGCGAATGGAACAGTGGCAGTCACCTGTTCACCATCACTGAACAGTCCATCACCTTGAACGTGTGACACTTAATATGAGAATGATCCAATGCCAATGTCAAGAAACTGTTTTCTTAATTCCTGAAATTGAAATGTTTGTATTTCATTCTAAAAAGTTTCTTTATTTTTTGCCTTTGTACATAGAATGTAAATAGTTATTGTTGAAAATGTATCTACTGTGCACGGTTTAAATAAAAAAATATAAAAAAAAAATTAAAAAAAAATTATGTGAGGCGGCTCCCAAATGCTAGTTCAACTCTGCCGTGGTATGCTGTGATAATACAGAAACTCTGCAGAAAGGCCAGAAATGTGTGTAATGATATGTTTGTGCTGTGTATGTGTTTGTTACGTTGTTTAGTTGTTTCTGGCCACTTTGCTATCAGGAAGCAACAAGCACCACAGAAGTGCATCCTGATAACCAGCTACCTCAGTAGTATAACCATCTACACCACGAGGAGGCGAGCCACAACTGAGCGCGAACCACAGCAAACTTTGGGTGTCACATACTGAATGTCCAAACCATTCAAAATATGAGTAAATAAAAGAGTCAAGATAAAAATAAAAGGAATTAAAAAGTTAGAGGAAATTTAAAAATTTTAAATAAAAATAAATAAATGAAATAAAATAAAATAAAAAAAATCAGAAAAAATAAAGATAAAAATAAGTAAATAAAATTTAAAAATTTTTTTAAAAAATTGGGGAAAACAATAAAGGTAAAAGTAAATATATAAAAAAATAAAAATCCCACACTACTGCAAGGCTGGTGACAGCAATGAGAAACACAGTAGAGGAAAGAATAACAGTATAAGTAGAAGAAAGAATATGTTGTTTGTTTGTTTGGTTTTTAGGAGCATTAGCAACTAAGGCCATATTGCTCCGGGAATATGCGGTGGTCATTCCCTTGACCTTTCCGCATCCTCCATATTTGGTGGTGACAGGCTCGAACCCCTGTCTAATCAAGAAGCGTGTGCTATGTACTGCTGCTCCTTCCCACTTGGCTATGGAGCACCGAAGAAAGAATAAAAAGTAAAGATGGACAAAAGGAAAAAGACAGAATTAAAAGGGGGGGAGAGAGAGAGAGAGGGAGATAAAGATTCTACACAGGATAAGCTGTGTCAGCAGATGATCCCACTTCAGGACCTGCCTGAGGGCAACAGGAGATAGAAGTCAGGAAAACACAGTGGCATTATACAAGTAAGATTAGCAACTGTCCAAGTCGAAGGTGGTGTGAAGATGGTACTTGAGCTAAAGACAGTGACAATGGTGGTGGTATCACGAAATGGCGAAAATGGAGGTGATGGGCTGGACTGGAAGTAGAGCCGGAACAGTTGTAGTTCCTGGTATTGAAGCACTACTGATGAGTTGTCCATCTGGCAAAGGCTTTATGTGCAAAATTTTGCGGAAGATTAAATTTTTCTTTGGAATCCAAGAGACACGACTCATTGCCTGGAGGAGAAAATGGTTGACACACAGCAGACAGAGACTGACAAAGATACAAGTAACGTGGACAGGTGAAAAGAACATGCTACCAGCCTTCTGGCTGCCACAGTTACAGAGGGGAGAATCAGACAGGTTAAACGTAGCAAGTTTAGCACGAAGAGAACTATGGCCAGTTAGAAGAAAAAGAGTGTGGAAACTAGAGCTGATGTACAGTAATAAAAATATAAAAATATTTAAAATATTTTTTATCAAACAGTAACTTTTAAATACATGTAGAAATATTTAAACATTTTAAATAACTAAAAACAGCTGATAAATTGACGTCAGAAAATCTGACTGAATGTATAAAGCTCAGTCAGATGGCCTAAAGCAGTAAAATATAAACGATGTTCATGCCTATAAAGTGTACACTCAAATAAAATATGTCATATTTTTAAAAAGATATCACATTGCGCACACATAGAAGGGTCATCTGCCCTCAGCAGGAATGAATGAGTAAGATGACTGTGTCCTATGTGGAGGTGGGAAAGACTCAGTGTAGTTCCTTTCTGCGGTTCCTAAACAGATTAGACTCCCACAGTTTAATTACAAGTTTTATCTGATAGAGCTTGTTCGTGACCTTCTCATGCAAAGACTGTTGCCACTTGGAGAGTAATTTTTGCATATTAATTTCCTGTAGTCAGTATAGGGACTAACAGGCATGGTTGTTCTGGGATTGCAGTGACCTAGCTGCAGTATCAGCCAGTTCATTACCCTTGATCCCAGTGTGGCTTGGGATTCAGCAGAAACAGATGTCATCCTTGATAGAGTCTGCATACACCATATATCTTTTGTAATCGTGGGTTTTAATGGGGGCCAAGGCTAATTCAATAGCATACAACTTTGCTGGGTATATGCTGCATTTGTGAAGTATCTTCTCAAATGTAATGTTATTTGGGAAGATGGCGGCACATCCGACAGATAACTCTGACCTCAAGCCATTAGTGAAGACAAGCAAGAAGTCAAAGTATTCGGATCAGTGGGCAGCATAGAGTTGTTAGTAGACAAGAGTTCGGAGTGGTGGTCTTTCCCTCCCACTTGTTAACAGAGAAGTTGCAAAGTGGTGTTCAAGCATGCTAGGGTAGAATTAGTTGCCTTGAAAGGGCAACATTGTCTACATTATGTTAAGCTCTCTAAGTAGCTCTTGGACACAAATACTAAAAGGGACAGTTGGCAGTCTGACAGGCACTATAAAGATTTTCTGATCATGGCTCAAAAACGTGCATCTATGGGGATGTTTGACAGGGATTTTAGTTTGAAAGCATACTGTAGAGACAATTGTTTCCTATGAAATGATAAGAATGGCTCGCGTGCTTCGACATAGAGACGCTGGACTGGAGATGTTCAAAATGCTCCAGTGGCAATACGAATCACCTGATTGATGGTGGATGGAGTCCAACCATCGGAGTACACTGAGTCTAGCAGACATGTATACCTTGGACCCATAATTTAACTTAGATTGCATGAGTGCACGATAGAGATGCAATAAAGTGCATCGGTCAGCACCCGAAGAGTTAGATGAGATTGCATGTAGAATATTCAGGCCTCTCATGCTTTGTACATAGTTGGCAGATGTGCTATAGAAAGGTCAACTTTCTATCAGACAACAGCCCCAAAAATCTAGTTTTGGGTGCTGCTGGAATGCATTTTGCCCTAGTCTCAGTTCAAGTTCAAGGTGAAAATTGCACTTGCAGCAAAAGTGTATGCATATGGTCTTTTGGGGGGAGAAACTGAAGCCATTATTAAATGCTCATGACCTCAAGCAGTCAAAGCATTTCTCTCCATTATCCTTATGTTGCAGGATTGAGAGAATATGCTAAAATCATGAAAATAGAGGGAACAGTTTACAGCTGGAGGAAGTTGTTCTGTGATGGAATTCACTTTGATGGCAAAAAGTGCAACACTTAAAACTAATCCTTGAGGTGCTCCCTCCTCTTGGCTAAAAGGCCAAGGGAGGGTAGATTCCACATGAACCTGTAAGGAACAATGGGATAAAGAGTTTTTGATAAAAGCTGGGAGATGACCTCTAAGGCTGATGCTATAAAGGTCTTTTAAAATTCTGAATCTCCAAGTTGTGTCATATGCTTGTTCTATATCGACACAGACATCAAGTGTTCTTGTTTTAAAAAGGCATCTCGAATGGATGTTTCAAGCCTAATTAACTGGTATAAAGTGGACCTATTCTTTCGGAAGCCACACTACACTCTGGAGAGGAGCCTATTTGCCTTATAATACCATATAAGGCGCGCAATGACTTCTCTCAGAATTTTGCACAGACAGCTAGTCAGAGCAGATCCGGAAATCTCTTCTAGAAAGATCCAGATCCTATCGTACAGAAAGAACAATTGCCCATGGATTTAGGTGACAGGTGTTTGATCATCCCAAACCCTCATGACAAGTCCAGCAGCACTGCATGAGAGTTTGGGCTGTTATAAGGATATCCTTATTCATAAGAATCCTTACATTTAAAGTTAACTGGCTGCTTTTCTTCTTTGTTTTTCAGGACCAAGAACTCTGGGGACTAAGGGGATGTTGAAGATATGGTAGCAAAATTTTCCCCCAGGGCATTAACTATTGCAATTAGGTCTGCAATAATGCATCCATTATATTCCAGGCCAGACTAAGGGTGTGATGTACGTTTCCACTAAATTTTCCAGATTTTGTTCCACACAACTTTAGTGCTGGCTGACCTGGTAATAGTGATGTAAAGAGTATCCATGATTCCTTTTGGCAAATATAGCATGCTACTGCATGTGCACATTTGAAGGCTAAGAAATTAGAGTCATGGTAGGATATTGTTGGAATATCTCGCAAGCTTTGTTTTGTGCCTTTTTTGCTGTTGTGCATTCGGCGTTCGACCAAGGTTTTGGAAATGGTGGAAACCAGGTAGATGTTTTCAGAATTATAATTGTCCTGCATGAACAATGTTTTCTGTGATGTACGCCACTGCATTATTGATATGCTCCTGACTGACTGACTGTACTGATGTTAAAGTCTGCCAGATGTTGAAAGGCATTTTCAATCTTCCACCTTGGTAACTTAAAAGGAAGACATGGCCTCCTGATAAGTAGGCTGGTTATAATGGGGAAGTGATCTGTAGAAGTTCTCCTCTACCTCCCATGTGAGTAAAATAAGAGAGAGAGAGAGAGGAGAAGCATATAGAGAGATCAATAGCAGAGAACGTATGAGAAGGCATATGAAAAAAGATGTTAGTTCCCACATTTAGAAGGAAAGGTCATTGTCACTGAATATATGCTCTATGACATGCTCCTTCCAATGAGATCATCAGAGTTGGTCTGCATGACATCATTCCCAGGTGGCAAATAAGCAGAGCAGGTAGTTAATAAGAATGCTTATGGTAATTAAAATTGCTACTGCCTCTATGTTGGTGGTAAGTAGCACATGTTGAACAGGGGTATGGTTACCCACAAGGATAGTAATTCCACCAAATACATCTCCTGTAAGCAAAAGCAAATTGACTAGTACTGATACCAGTCAATTTGTTTTTGCTTACAAGGAAGACCTCAATGTCATAACTATTTTGACGGAATCTATGACAATCCATTGTAAGGTTTACTTAGATTTGGAGGAATGCTTTTTCAGTTATTTTGAGAAACAGACTCCTTTATAACACAGTTTTGATAATTTAACAAAGTCAAACAAGAAACAGGGTAATCATTGATTCCGTTTGGGACACAACTAAGAAATTTATACAGGTCAACTTTTAAGAGAAACTCCTGAGATCTTAGCATTAAGGGATCACGCATTCTTATGGCCATTTATAGCAAATTTAAATCCTAGTTTGAAGTGCCATTCTCTCACATAACCTAAAAACATTCCAACAAGCATTAGAAGTTGTTGTTGTTATTATTTGGTTTTTAGGAGCATTAGCAACTAAGGCCATATTGCTCTGGTGCGGTGGTCATCCCTGACCTTTCCGCATGCTCCATATTTGGTGGTGACGGGCTTGAACCCCGGTCTAATCAAGAAGCGTGTGCTACGCACTGCTGCTCCTTCCCACCTGGCTACGGAGGCGCCAGCATTAGAAGTCTCAACATGCCAAGAACAGAATGAGGAATTTATCTAATCATGACTTTAAATGAGTCATTACCTTTGTGGATTAATTCTATTAAGATATAACTATAATTAACAAACACTGTTACTCTGTAATATTTAAAGGGCATCATGTTCTGGGACCTGTGTAAACAGCATCATTTTTTTGGGCCCTATACTGACCCCTTGATTATATACACTACTCCACTTGGTGGTCAAGATGTCCAGGTAAGTAGAAAAAGGAAAAAGATGTCATAAGAGAGTAACTGACACCAACCCTATTCTTTAAAGATCAGTTCTCATGTTTATAAACATGGGTTTTATATCATCAGTAAAAAAAAAAAACACATTTTTTATATAAATTTACAATCTATTGTTGAAAAGTTGCATCCATAATGCATCTATATCTCTCTCCATATTTCTATTTATCTTGTCTTAGCTTTAATATTTTTTAATGTAAATTATACATTAAAAGCACAGGAACAACTATAGACATGTTCTGCGATCTCAGATTTCTCTGTATTTCTCTTTGCTACATATTTACATAGAGGTATATATAGCAGGTAAATACAGCAGACTCGATTAACTGGGATTGGATTAACCGGAAAGCAGATTAACTGGGACACTTCAAGGCTCCAAATTAAAAAAAAAAAAAAAAAAAAATCAACCAGAAATCAAAAAATTCAAGTAATACCTAGAATAAGTATAAACAGATATTTTGCATGTCGTAAATAAGCAACAAGAGGCATTATAAGTCGTCATTGGGAGATTAGTGTACCTATTATCTTGCAATCCCCGCTGTCTTCACATCCGCCGCTCAAAAAAAAAGACCAAATGTTCAGTTTGTTTTAGTGCATCACGTCGATTGTTGTGTTCTGTTGCAGCACAAAAGGACAAATTTTGTTTTGTTATTTATGTCAGGGATGTCAGAATTTTTTTTATGGAATTTTTTTTTTTTTTTTTTGTTTATAAATCGCGAAAATGATGGATAAACACAGAAGAGTTGCGTTTTCAGTTAAACAAAAACTTGAAATTATTCGATTGTTTGAAAATGGTGCATCTGTTAAATCTCTAAGGAACCATTATAATTTTGGTGACCAAACCATACGCAACGTCGTAAAAAATAAAGGGAAGCCATTAGACTTAAAATCGACATCGTAAAAAATAAAGGGAAGCATCGTATTGGATGCGTGTGGTAAGTTTTTTTTTTTCATTTTTTATCTATCGCCATATTATTTACGCTGGTTGCTGAACATTTTTCGATACAATAAGTCCCTGACTTACGCAACTACAGATTTACGTAAATTTTTTTTTCACTCAAATTTTTTTTTTTTTTTTTTTTTTTTTAAGATTGTAAAATTTAAAACAAACAAAAATAATAAATA
Source organism: Mastigoproctus giganteus (assembly GCF_048544385.1). NCBI lineage: Eukaryota > Metazoa > Arthropoda > Arachnida > Uropygi > Thelyphonidae > Mastigoproctus > Mastigoproctus giganteus. The sequence continues at coordinate 129,900,358 of NC_143582.1, forward strand.
AATAAAATAAGCAATCAATAATGACGATCATGGCATGTACAAATTGCTCAAGTGAGATACGGAGTAACAAGCAAAAAAATAGGAACGAAGAGAAGATTCTTACAATTTATTTATGGTTTTTTTTTTATATGACTGAAAATTTCAGTGAAGGGGACACATGTCACCATAATAACATAAAAACCCACACAATTCCAGCTATCTGTATTATCACAAATACAATAAGATCGAGTTTACTATATGTTAATAATTATATGCACGAACAGAAAAGCCCAGTAACCCGGAAGGTGCAAATTGCTTAATGGCAGTGACCTCCAGAAATGTGCTTTAGTAAAATGTTAGTTCCTGTCAGCTGATAATAGTGTGTTTCCCCCTTAACCCTGTGAAGTTCTTTTTCTTTTCAGAAAATTTCATTTTGACTGTTATCATAGTGCTGACTAAGAGAACAAGTGACAGTGCTACTAGTAAATCTACCAACAAAAGGAAAGCCATCGATTTGGATCAGAAAATTAAACTAATAAGGATGTATGAAAATGGCCAAACATTAACAAGTATCGCGCGGAATTCAGATTTGTCAATAATAATATAGTAGCAATATGTTACTAGTCATTCCCGAGTTACGTAAAACTCGACTTACGTAAGAAGTCCTGGAACATATCTATTATGTATGTCGGGGAATTTTGTATTTTTGGATTAACCGGGAAATCGATTATCCAGGATTTGTTTTTTACCATCTATCCTGGAAAATCGAGAGTCTACTGTATATGAAATAACAAAATTTAGTTTCTTTCACTGCATTTTTTCCCTTCAGAACTGAAATGCCACTATATTTAAAATAACTATGAGCTCACAGAATTATTTTAAGGCAGTAATTCTGAATTTGAAGGGAGGCTCACGGCTCCACAGTGATCTTGAAAGATATTTTAAGGTAGGAAGGAGTTACAGTATATATATATATCAAAATTTATTAAAACCACAGTTTCAAAGAAATAAGGAAATTATGCTTGTTATGATCTGAAAAGTCACGGAATAGTTGCAGATTTTAAACAAGAGGTTAGGCTAAGGCATAATAAAAAAAAGATGACAGTACTGATTTTCTTATTTTACAGGTATCTTATTCCCATTTCCTTCAAAATTGTGATTTTCTCATAAAATTTTTTTCTACTTCAATATTTCTATACCAGTAGAATGAATATAAAAAATTCAAAACTGGGATCTATTTTGATCAGTGATATAACAAAATGCAAACATAAAACAAGCATTGGTTATTAATCTAGAGTATATACAATACACACAAATTCACCTCATCCATTTCACCAAATATCAAAATATAATCTCCAGCATTAAGGCATAACTCTGCTTCTGGATTTTCATTTGGTGATTGTTTTATTGGATCATAGCTGTAATGAGCAATATAAACTTTGCACTTCCCTCTACCTGGCAAGTCTATGAAATCAATAGAATTTTCTTCTAATATATCTTCATCTTGGATTGCTAGAAGAAATAAAGGATAAAAAATTTGACCTAATATTTTTAGCAGTAAAATATTAGGTCAAAATTATTAGGTAAAATATTAGGGCATAATAATTTTAAGCAGTAAAAAGATTATTATATTATATTAAAATACAGCTTAAAATAACAACAGAAGGATCTGCAGGAATCCTCCATTAAAGTACAGTGGGCTTACCACTTAACACTTGTTTGATGAGATCTGAGTCACATCCCAGAGGATTCAGGATGTTTCTTTTGAAAAAAAAAAAAAAAAGGCCAAGCTCAGAATAAAGATAGATAGTTTGAAAGGGCTGGAGCAGAATTGCCTCATAAGTTATTACAGGCTTTCAGCTTTCAACAACATGCAAACTGAGCTAAGAACACAACTGCGTGGAAATAGGCATGGCTATGAAGTGATTCATTATATGCTTCTTTCTAAGAAAATCTAAAAATCCAGATGGGTTATCCCACAGAAAACTAGTATACACTTTTTCAATTACAATAGTCCACAAATTCTTTCTAAAAAAACTGTACAATTTTCAGACAGGATTAGCTTTAGCATTAGTTGTTGTTGTTATTTGGTTTTTAGGAGCATTAGCAACTAAGGCCATATTGCTCCAGGGATATGCAGTGGTCGTTCCCTGACCTTTCCGCATCCTCCGTATTTGGTAGTCATGGGCTCGAACCCCAGTCTAATCAATAAGCGTGTGCTACGCACTGCTGCTTCTGCCCACCTGGCTACGGAGTGCCGTTTTTTTTTTTTTTTTTTTTTTTTTTTAGCATTAGTAGAAGCATATGATGCAAGAAAGTAAGCTTATACAGAATCAGGCAAAAAAAAAAAAAAAAAAAAAATCCCATTTCACTCTAAAAGTTTGTCCAATTCTTCCTTGAATTCCACAACGACAGATGGAAGTTTGTTCCAGCAACCAACTACCAGCTGGCTAAAGGCAAATTTCCAAACATCTATGTAACTTCTCAATTTGAATTTATGCCCCCTTAGGTTCATAATCTGAGCAAGAGGAAGAATTCCATCAGCACTGAGTCTGCTCAACCCATTCAAGGCCTTATACACCTCAATCAAATTGCCTCGCAGGTGCCTAGTCTCCAGAAGCTGCAATTTGCAGAATTTAAGCCTTTCTTGGTAAGAACACCCCTTCGTTCCCCCTCACCAATCTTGTTGTCCTTCTCCATACTTGTTCTAGCAACTCTACATTCTTCCTAAAATGCACTGCCTACAATAAACTACAATAAAATGCACTGCCTACATTCTTCCTAAAATGCACTGCCTCAAATTAAATCCAAATGAATCGAATATTATACAGTGAAAATTTAAATGAAAATAAAAAACAAAGATAGTGGAGCAGACAGCAGTCACAGCAAATATGCAAAAACCACAATATGTCGTGTGTATTCACTGGCATACCTTTTATTTTATTCTATTTTTTCATTTTATTAAAGTCATATATATATATATATATATATATATATATATATACAGTGAAACTTCTCCTAACGGACACCTCTCATTAACAGACAACTCTCTACAACGGACATTTTCAAATTCCCCAACTCACCTCCATTGGTTTTAACGTGTTTGCAGCTTCTGTCTAGCGGACATTCTCTGTAACGGACGCGGACAGGCAATCTGCACTGTTTCGTTTAGATTAGCACTTAATTTGATCTCCCCATAACGGACAGCGGGCGAGCTTACGGCCCTTTTTCTAGGAACTTTTCTTCCACGTATTGCCTCAATCGTGTGTTTATTTTCTATTTCTGATTCTCTGAATTTTATCAAGGTTTACGTCGCGGTTCTAAACCCTTTTTCAAGAATTTTTAAGGCACATGTAAAACTTCTGATGAATTCTGTGTGTGCAGGTGGGGGGGGGGAATATGGTCGGTCTTTCGTCTTTTGAGTTTAAGTTTTCAGTTTTGTTCAGTGTCGTGTGAAGTGCACAATGTGTTCTCGTAAACATTTAACTTTAAAAGATAAAGTCGAACTCATTAATGCGTATGATCGGCAAAAAAATATTGTTCGCAATCTCGCTGCAAAATTCAAAATCGGGAAGACGCAGGTAAGCGACATCCTAAAGAAAAAAAATGAACTGCTCAAACAATTTTGGCAACACGGAAATGATCATGTTCAAAAATCATTCCCGAAAACTGTTGGGCTTCAAATTGACAATGTTATGTATGAGTGGTTTTGTCGTGCACGTGCTAAAAAATTCCCATTAATGGGCCTATTATTAGGGAAAAAGCTTTGGAGGTTGCGAAATCTATGGGAGTAAATGAGTTCAAAGCTTCTGTGGGATGGCTAGACAAGGTCAAAACTCAGCATAAAATTTCTTGGAAAACCGTAAGTGGTGAAGGTGGATCTGTTGATACTGGGGTTGTAACAGAGTGGACCGTCAAATTGGAAGATTTATGTCGTGATTTTGAAGCTAAGGATATTTACAACTGTGACGAAACAGGGTTGTTTTTTTAAAGCTCTTCCTGAAAAAACAATGAGTTTAAAAAACGAAAAGTGCCAGGGCGGAAAAATTTCTAAGGAACGCTTGACTGTACTATTGTGTACAAATATGCTGGAAGACTTTGAACAACCTCTTGTTATAGGAAAACCACAAAATCCTCATTGTTTCAAGGGCATAAAGTTGAATTTTTTGAATGTTGACTGGAAGTCTAATAAAAAAGCGTGGATGACTAGAGATATCATGAGCGAATGGATAAGTCACTTTAACCAAAACATGATTCGTCAAAACAGAAAAATTATTCTTTTCATGGATAATGCTGCATCTCATCCGCACATTGAATTGTCCAACATTCAAATCATTTTTCTGCCACCAAACACATCTGCAGAGTGTCGGCCCTTGGATCAAGGGATAATAAAAAATTTTAAACTTCACTACGGAAAACGTGTTTTAAGACATCTCATTGCTTCTCAAACGCAAATATTGAAGTTGTGAACAGCAATGTGGAGCACCAAGAAGAACAAGAACTTCAACATCTATTGATAAGGTACGATACTTCAGCTACAAGTGACCCTGGCTACAAAGATATAGACTCGAACCTCACTACAGAAGATGGTGCTCTAGATATCAATGACATTATCATCGATATTTTTCAAGAAGTTCCTCATGAGGATGAAGAAATGGAAGGAGGTCATTCTGTCGAAGAACATATTAACGACGAACCACCGATGAAAATAGAAGAAGCGCTCATACAAATCAATCGTTTAAAAATGTTTTTCGCCGCTGAAGAAGATACTGAAGGACTTTCGATGGTTTCTTCACTCCAAACAAATGTTGAAAACAAAATTATCAACCGGAAGAAGGTGCAGAAGAAAATAAGTGATTACTGTATGTATTTTTCTTAAGATAAAGTCATAATATGCATATTATTTACAAAAATATTGTTCAAAATCTGTATATATTTTAATTTAATTTTACATTAAACGTTTAACGATTTTTCTTTTTTTTTTCCTCTCTCAGACTTCTTGTTAGCGGACACTTCTCTCTAACGGACACATTTTCGTTCCCCATGGCTGTCCGTTAAAGGGAAGTTTCACTGTATATAAAAGAGGTACAAATATTATATTATTATTTTTATTTCTATCTCTCCCTTACCACTTAAGTTTTCACCTCTTTTTTAAACTTATTACATATATATATATATATATATATATATATATATATATTTTTTTTTTTTTTTTTAAATTCATCAGAAAGGTTTAAATATAGGATATTAAGAACAAATGGTAATGTACTCAAGTACTCAATCATCTAATAAAATCAGTAACACATAAGTACTCAATCATCTAATAAAATCAGTAATACACAAGTACTCAATCATCTAATAAAATCAGCTAGCAGTCTGACAGAATGTTTTTTGAATAAGGATAATTTGAGAGGGGGCATAAATTCAAATTAAGAAAGGATGGTTACAGGATAGATGTGCAGAAGTTTGCTTTCAGCCAGCGGGTGGCTGATTGCTGGGACAAACTTCTATTTGTTGTTGTGGAAGTGGGTAGTTTGAATAAATTCAAGGAAGAACTAGACAAATTCTTTGAGGGGATGGATGGGTGAGGTGGGTAGTGTTCCCCCCTTTTTTGCTGATGCTCTATAAGCTTGCTTTCTTGCATCCTTTCCCACTACCAATTTAAGCTTATTTTAAAATTTTATGCTCATCATATGAATCCCTTTTCCATCACTGCCTCATTCCATTTATTATAGGGGTATTTTTTTGTTTGCTTGCTTGTTTGTTTGTTTTTTAATATATATATATTGGTGAAACCTTTGCTCATGCTCTGCACCCTCCACCCCATGTGGAAAGCATTCAAGGCAACTGTGAAGAAAATAAACCTTTACACTCAGGTCACAATCTAATTTTTTCAAAACAGGATGTATGCTGTTGATAATCTTCCCAGTCTTTTTTTATAAATACCTAAACTATTATTCATGGCCCTGTTGATTGCTAACAAAGTCTCCACTTCTTTCCATGACAGAAATTGTGAAATTATCATCTTGATATAGATTTTTTATTTATAAAAGATCTATTTCAAAATTCATCAAAAACACTAATATGGTTCATCATTATCACTTACTTCAGGAATTTTGAAAAAAAACCCAAAACATCTTCCATCTTTATCTATGCCTTTACAGAATGTTTCAATAGTCCTACTTTTATATGTAGTGGTAGCAGAAACACTCTGCTTAGGCACAAGACTCGATGATGAACATCTTAGCTTCCAGGCTTAAGTTTATCCCTTTTTTGTCCATGTATATCTAACCCAATAACCAGCATTAGCCCTGTTGTCTCATTAATTCAAAAAACAAAGGAATTTTGTGTAACCTGACTATTGTTCAAGAAATATATTGGAACCTTCAAATCGCCACATACTATTCATTCATGATCATCACAATATTCCACCTTTTCTAACAAGAATTTCAGACTGTCATAAGTTTCTTTTAAGTACTAAATAGACAACTAGAAATGTGAGGAAAATGTTCCAATCGTGTGGCAGAACTTCTTTTTTCAACTTACTATCAAGTATTTGGAATATTCAACGTAATGAAAAATGTCCATTCCAATGGATTTATACATCAGCACAGAATGATAAAGATCCCTCTGTAAAGTAGAAGTGAGTGAATTATTTTTCTCTGTACCTACACCAAACAAGTGAAGTGCCAGGTACCAAAAAATTCTTTTATCTCAACATGGAGCCTAAGAGCTATATATCACTCTGTTCATCTTATGTAAATTATTACATCTTCTCTGGCTTTCAACTTTACTATGGTTATTTGGGGAAAAATCAGTATCTCTGCTGGAAGTATCAAAGTTCTGAAGTTTAACTGGAATTGGTAGTATGTTTTCACTGTTCGAGACAGGACAAACAGCTAATGGGAGATTTGGAATACTCAATTGCAGCTTTGTTCTTGCTGCAGTATTCTGTAATACAGCAGCAAGAACACACAAAAACAGCAATCTGATCTCTGGTTCTGAGTCTCAATACCATATCTCAATAAGCCAAATGCAAAGAAATGTGATGTTTTCCATTCACCCATTGCAGTTCAGCATTATTTTCACTGTCTTTCCCAATGTGGTCCACCTCTATCAATCAAACAAATGACTAGTTGAAATGTGATGTTCAAAATTTATTAATTTTTGGGTTTACATGAGCTAATAATTAAAACAGCTTGACAAACAAAACAGTTTAAAAGCTCTAATGTAATATTTATTTTTGGAAGAAAATGTTCACAAAACCTTCTGTCTGGATAATTGACAATGTTTTTTACTTTAGAGACCCTACTTTGAATTCCTTGATTGTCCTTTTGTGGGAAGGCAGAGATGCAACATCCAAAATATCTGCAGAAATCTCTTCCCGCTAAATACATTCTGGAAAAATTTAATTCTGTCTGTCCCTTTTAAAACCAATATTTCTTTATATCAATTTTTTTCATTTAGTCCCATATTCATATAGCTCCAAAAATCACCTTTAGTTCATTTAGTGAAACCTAAACCTAGTCATATCATATAGAACAGCCAGAAACTATCTTATTTGCAAGTTTCCTTTTTTTTTTTTTCTCAATTTTACCATCAGAAAGGCCTTTTACTAGATCTTGATGACATGTCTAAATACTTCACTCTAACATGGAGTATAAGTTACTTTGTGGCTTCTACACTGAAATAAACAACTGCTGGCTGTTAACAATTGAAGATGAATGTTGATAAACATCCACTTAGTTTTTAAGGTCATTTATAGTAGACCAAATCCAGGACTGGGAATGCCGCAAACTGGGTTGTTAAGCTTTTGCCGCAAGCCTGGCAGGCGCTCACTCATCATACAAGAGTTTATATAAATTGGGGCTCACACTGTTTTAGGGAACAGGTGGCTGTCACCAAGTGTTTCAAATGTTGCAGGCGCATTATAGCCAAAGCAGCTTATGCACCATCAAACCCCCATATCAACAACAACAAATCAAATGTTGCCACTTCGGCCACACAATGCACACATGGTGGAGCAGACCTGCAGCCACTGTGCGACAAAGGGTCACAGCTATGATACATGTCCTAATAAAATCAGTGACCCAATCTGTGCAAACTGTCGAAGCCTAAAATTAGCACACATCCACTCAATTCGTGGCAACAAATGCCCTGTATATGTTAATGCAAAGAGCACACAGCAACAAAGAAATGAATATGGGGACTATGCCTAGACACTATAATAATACCAGGCTAAATTTTTTCCAAATTAACGCACAGCAAGCTAAGGCAGCAGCTAGCCAAATCAGACAGAAGATTGAAGAAGGAAATATAGATATTCTCCTGATCCAGGAGCCCTATGCCGTTGCCAATGGAATAAAAGGCTATCCTATATCCTACAAGGTGGTCCAGGTGGAAAGAGAGATGCCCTAGATGGCGACAGTCGTGTGAAAACCCCAACCTCACAGTCACAAAGATTTCCCATCTCTGCTTGGCCTGGGCGGTGTTCACCCACATAGTTACAATGCTTGGGGGATTTCTACGCTATATTGTCGGCCAGGAGAGGATATCCTGCCAGCTATACAGTACCTTCAACACCTTCTCACTGAGATAGAAGGAGCAAAAATCCTAATCTGTGTGGACGTAAATTGCCATTCTCCGTTCTGGCACAGTGAAACCCAGGAAAGGCCAGCGTCTAGAAGACTTCATAATAAACAGCAACTTGGTCGTCCATAATCATCCTAACAATCTGCCAACCTTTTCCAGCACCCTCTGGGAAGCCGACTGCAACAAGCGCAAACTCCCTAACAACCTCTATCACTGCATAGATGTAACTTTATCAACCAGACCCTTTGCAGACTACATCACTGATTGGACCGTGCAGGAGGAGTGGACCACTTCCAACCATCGTGTCATTACCTTCAACAAGAACTAAACAATAACCCGTACCCCAGTCACAGGACAGAGACTCCAACACTATGCCACAGACAAGGCAAAGTGGTACCTATTTAAGGAGATACTAACCGAAAAAGAGCAACAATTACAGGCTAAGAACCCCCAAGACCAAAACCCTGACTGGCACCAACGGGCAGTAACGGATGCAGTCGTGAGTGCAGTTAATGAAGCCATCAGGAAAAGAAATCCCCTTCCAGGAACTGTGCCTTGTTGGTCCAGAGAACTTCAGGCACTGAGGCAAGAGGTAAATTGGAAATGACGTGCATTCCAGAGGGCAAGGAGGACCTGGCCACCTGAAGAAGTTGAATACCTGGGGCAACAATACCATGAGACCAGGAATGACTACACAGCAATGATCAGGCAATGCAAAATGCAGTCCTGGAAGCACCTGGTCTCAACAATAGGAAACACTGACCCCTGGGGAGTTATTCATAAAGTGACAACAAACAAGTTCCCAGGGGTGAGGTAACACAGTAAATGAGAACCCCACAAGGGCTAATGACCATCACCTGGAGTGACTGACTCAGTTAGTAACATCCTCAACACAATGAAAACTACCACTCTACCTGGACAGAGGACCCTCTCATCATAACTAACCTCCATCTCGAAGTCAACAAGATAAGAAACAGAAAAACCCCTCGACTTGACCTGATAGAACCAGAAATTGTGAAAAAAGTAGCAGAATACACTCCAAACCTCCTTCTAAACCTCTATAACCACTCCCTATAACGGGGGATGGTTCCCATCAGACTGGTGGATGGCAGGTAGTCTCCTAATTCAGAAGAATCCTTCTAATCCTCAAGAACTTCCTGACTCGTATAGGCCAATCACCCTACTCTCAGTGCTGAGTATGGTGTTTGAACTCCGTACTCCGTCAAAAAATAGACAACCACTACAGTGCTGCACGGATGCCTACTCCGAATCAATATCGCTTCAAGCCAGGAAGATCAACTATTGCCATATTGGAAAATCTCATCAATGCAGCCAACAACTCTGACAAGAAACACCTCCTAGTTATCTCAGTCGACTTCGCTGGGGCATTCGACACACTTTGGTGGCCGAGTGTCCTCGGCTGACTGCAACAAGAGCAACTCCCTAACAACCTCTATCACTGCATAAAAAACTACCTAACAAACAGAAGTGTAGTAGTCCAGGCACCTTATTGCCAAGTGAAGAGGGAAATCTACCAAGGTTGTCTCCAGGGCTCGGTTCTTGGCCCACTGCTCTGGACCTATGTCCTGGATGAGTTCCTGGGTATGGACCGTGGGGAGGTCTGCACTCAGGCATATGCAGATGATCTGTCACTATTGGCCGCTGACTCAAGTGCTCAACTTGAAACCTGTGCAAATCTCACCCTCACCACCTTTATGGATTGACTGGGTACGACTCCACCACCTCACAATATCATCCCCAAAATCTCAATCCATCTTGCTAAAAGGCTCCCTTGCGCCAACAAGACCACCACAGATCAATATCCATGTTATTACAGTCAAATTTGTCACTGAACTAAAGCACCTAGGAATAATAATTAGCATTAGTAGAGGCATTTGATGCAAGAAAGCAAGCTTATGCAGCATCAGCCAAAAAAAAAAAAAAAAAACCACTTCCACTTCACCCCTCTGTTCGTTCAAAATACCTGTCCAGCTGAGCCTTCAACTTGTTTAGGCTATCAACCTCCACTACAAGGGATGGAAGTCTGTTCCACCAACCAACCACCCGTTGGCTAAAGGCAAATTTCCGCACATCTATCCTACATCTGTCTTTCCTCAATTTGAATTTATGCCCTCTCAGGTGATTATTCTGAGCGAGAGGAAGAATCCCATCAGCATTGAGCATGCTCAAACCACTCAAGGCTTTATACACCTCTATCAGATCACCTCGCTGGTGCCTAGTCTCCAGACACTGTAATTTGCAAAACTTAAGCCTTTCTTCGTAAGAGCACCCCTTTGTTCCATTCACTAATCTTGTTGCCCTTCTCTGTACTCGTTCCAGCAGCTCTACATCCTTCTTGAAATGAGGCCCCGAGACCTGTATACAGTACTCTAGGTGTGGCCTGACCATTGCCTTATCCAAGGGAATAATCACCTCCTTATCCCTGCTGGAAAAATTCCTGTATATCATTGACAATACTCCATGAGTTACTCTTTTAGCCCGTCTGCACTGCTCAGAGAACGTCATATCTGCCTGCACAACCACCCCCAAGTCCCTTTCATTCTCTACCACTGTCAGTGTAGTACCACAGAGTTGATACGTTGCTCTGGGCTTGCTGTTTCCCATGTGTAGTACTTTACATTTGTCAATGTTAAACTTCATTTGCCACCTCTCAGCCCATCTGCTCAACCTTTCCAGATCCTGTTGCAGCAGCATAGTGTCAGTAGTGTCCTTGACAACCCTGCCAACCTTTGTATCGTCTGCAAACTTGGACATTAAGCTTGATATACCATCATCAATATCATTTATAAATACAGAAAACAATAATGTACCCAACACTGAGCCCTGAGGGACTCCACTAATAACATTAGTCCACGATGAGCAGTGTCCATTGATTACCACTCTCTGTCTTCTCCCCCTCAACCACCCCTTTATCCATAGCAGCAATTTGCCTCCAATGTCACACTGCTCCAATTTGTGTAGCAGTCTTCCATGTGCAACAGTATCAAAAGCCTTTCTAAGATCCAAGTATATAATATCAAAGCTATTCCCTGCATCCAGTTCTTTTGTGACTGCATCATAGTATCCAATCAAATTGGTCAGGCAAGACGTCCCCTTAACAAAACCATGCTGTGTCCGAGCTATAACTGAAGTCTTGTCTAAATGATCCTGCAGTGCTTCTTTAACCAGTGCCTCCATTAATTTTCCTGGAACAGAAGTTAAGCTCACAGGTCTATAATTACTTGTGTCAGCCTTTGATCCTCCTTTGTGAATTGGGGTCAAATTTGCACATTTCCAGTCTATGGGTACCTCCCCTGAGTCCAAGGAAGCTCTCATAATTATGGCTAAGGGTTTACTTACTTCCTTTGCTGCCTCCTTTAATATAACTGGATAGATCCCATCCACCCCGGGTGCCTTTCTTGTGTTTATCTTCAACAGTTTCTCCTCCACTTTACTCCCAGTTATTTCAAGATTCTGTAGCTTACTGCTAGAGTTGAATACACCTCTGGCATTCCCCTCGCTGAATAACTCCTCATGTGTGAAAGTCGATGCAAAATATTCATTTAGTTTGTTAGCTACCTGAGCAGGATCATCAACAGTTGACCCATCAATATCAAGTGGACCAATCTGATTCATCCCCTTCCTTCTAGAGTTTACATAAGTAAAGAACTCTTTGCTGTTTTTCTTTGCATCCCTTGCCAATGATTTCTCGTAATCTGCCTTCGCCTGCCTAACCTCCTTTGTAACTCGGTTGCATATCAACTTGTATCTATCATAGGCTTCTGTGTCATGTGTTAATTTGTAAGTTTCCCATGCATTTTTCTTCTCTGCCATATGCCTCATTAGTTCATCTGACATCCATTTTGGCCTAAACCTTGAACAATATTTCTTAGTTGGTACGTAAAGCCTAGTAGCTTCCAAGATAAGTTCTTTGAGTGCTTCCCATTTTGAATTTGCTGTTGGTAACATCATCAGTTGGTCCCACTGTATAGAATTTAAATACTGTCTCAGTCCATCGTAGTCGCCTTTACAGAAGCAATAAAAAGTAAAAGCAAGCAATAACCTTTCCCTTTACCCCTAATGGTAGTTACCTCTTTGAGTAAATCCCACTTCAGCACACTGTGATCACTGCCACCTAGTGGTTCATTTATCTGCAGATTCTTAATGCATGAAGAATCACTGCTGATAATCAAATCAAGAGTATTACTCCCTCTAGTTGCCTCCCGAACATGCTGATGTAGAAAACAATCATCCAATAAATCCACAAAAGCCCTGCTAGTGTGTGAGTGACCAGCCCCCAAATTCCAGTCAATATCTGGGAAATTAAAATCTCCCATTATAAGACTCTCTGATTTACTGGCCCACTCTATTTCCCTGTACAGTTTCTTATTATACTCATCAGAGTCATTAGGCCTATAGCACACTCCTACTCTCAATTTTGATATCCCAATGCTTATGTCACACCAAACTGACTCAACACTGCACTGTCCAGCGATGTCGACTGGCTTCACTTCCTTGGTTTTTATGTGTTTCTTAACTAATAGCATAACCCCTCCCCCCTTCCTATCCTGTCTATCCTTTCTGTAGACATTGTACTACCCCAAATTCCAGTTCTGCATCCCTTATATCTGTGTGACACCACGTCTTTGATATCCCAACAATATCTGCCGTACAGTACTCTAGGTGTTGAGCAATACCTCAAATTCATCAAATTTATTTACTAAACTCCTAGCATTGGTGTACATGCAGGTATACCTGCACCTGTTTCTATTCTTAGCTACCCTAACACAACCCATGTGTTTACTTGTACCGCAATGGCTCCCAGCAGTCTCTGAAATATCATGCATCTTGTTTTTCAGGCTTCTGCTCATTCTAATAGAAGCAGTGCAAGAATCTCTTTCAACTCTGCCAGTGGCTACTGTCAATCTATTGGTCTTTGTCTCCCCTCAAGCTAGCAGTTTTCCAACCCACCTATCACTGCCTCGATAGCATCAGCAAATATTCTTGTACCCTTTCTATTTAAGTGTATCCCATTCCTGTAGAAGCAATCTCTCCTGTTAACAAGTACAGTCCAGGCTGAAAAAAATTCTACCCCTTGAGCCTTGCACAATCTTTCCAGGGCCGAATTGATCGACAAGGCTCTCATCATATACTCCCTCCTATCGTGTCTGGGCAGAATTGCAGACACTTTCAAATTCAACCCTAATTCTCGGCTTTTGTTCAACAGTGACCTGTACTTGTTAAGTAATTCTGCCGGTCTCCTACTCTTAATATTATTAGTGCCAACGTGTACAACTATATCACCTTTTGTGCCCTTAAAAGATGATATTCGCTCTACAACGTCATCAACCTTTGCCCCTGGCAGACATACCCTGGTCCTGTTCCACCTATCCTTTTTACAAAGCATGTTCCCCGTTTCCCTGACAATAGAGTCACCAACAACTATTAGTTCCTTCGGGACCAGCGCATTCTGCCTTGGGGGTTGTCTCTGTGTCACGCGATGCCCAAGTGCAAGCTCTGGCGTTGATGTGGGCAGCTGAGAGCTTGATGGGCCCCTCAATTTAGTTTCTTCGAGGGCATCCACCCTGTCCTTCAAGCTCTAATATAGGCCCACAAGAACGCTGAGTTGTTGCCTGATATCGATACACTCCTTGCATCACGCACACACAAAGACATCCTCCATGGCAGTATCATGTCCCGTACCCGATTGCTCTGCAAACATCAAGCAAACAGTGCATTTTATAAGGCTGTGAGTCAGAGGACAACTGGCCCCCTCAGTTGTGCTCTGAGCCACAGCACTTCCATTAGCTTGAGCCTTTTGCTTTGCTGCTCTGGTCTGAGTTATGATTCTATTAATTTATTAATTAATTATGTTATTAATTATGTTAAATATAATTAATTATATTACGTTTGTAATCTAAGTCGTTATATGTATTTATTTAAAAGTACAATTTAACTGCTAACGAAGTTCAACTAACGCTATCTAGTACGGTATATAACTATTGTATCACAAAGGCGGGAAAGTTACGAACGGTAAATCTACGGACACTTAAGTATTAATTAACTTTCAAATCTCGCTGTGTCAATTCAGAATAAGCTACTTACAGAAATAATTCGATGTAAAAAATATTCCATCAAGCAGCTAAATATGGCTAAAGAACTTCTCGTTCGGCGGAGTTGCAAACACGTGGATACACTTACCGATACTTTTATGCAATTACATCGTCAGTTGATCCCACTGTACAGAATTTAAAAACTTTCTAAGAACACTGTACTCACCTTTAAGGAAGCAAAAACCCTTTCCTCAATAATAGATAAGAACCTATCCTTTCTCCCTCACCTGAACTATATACAAAGAAAGATCAGGACCTACATGGCAATGGTGGCCGGGGGTGACCCGCCGAGACTGGGGGTTGAAAAATCGCACACTGGCTCTCTTTTATAAAGCTGTATTCATTCCCGCAATCACCTACGCCTCTGGGGCATGATTTCCCAAGGCCTCCACCATAGTCAACATGACCAGGGCATCTAACACGGTTAGCATGCACGCACTGCAGGTACTGGCAGGGGTGCTACCCCTTGACCTGGAGGTCACACGTGTTGGAATGCTCTACCAACTCAGTAGGGACAAACCCGTTACCTATATCGACCATACAACAGATCCATTTAGCAACAGACCCAGCGAGAAAAGAAGACTTCTGACCTACCTACAACAAATTTGCCAGGAAAGGTGGACAACTTCCACCAAAAGAAAAATAACTCGAAAATTTATACCAGGCATCGACAGAGTATTTCCCAAGTCCCCGACCTGGTTTTCACCAGGACTACAAACTACCTATCTTCTAACTGGACATGGCACTATCCCCAGAAAACTCACCATGCTAAGCATCGAAAACAACTCCCCTATGTGCATGTGGCTCCCAAGAAACCTGGGACCACTTGATGTTCAACTGCCATCTGTATGAAGATCTCCGAGCCCTTCTCATCACTTAGCTCCAGTACAAGCCCAGAAACCAGGAACACTGCCTACTTGATGATAAGCAGAACTACAAACCATTTACAAAGTTTGCCAAGACTTGTTCACAAGGCACAAAACTCTACCGCAACCAAGAAACTTGGCAACCACCTAGCATAACCAGAACAACCTTATCACTACAAACCCTGCACTGAACCTCAGCCTGAACAGCAACACTGGCAAAACTGAATAAGAAACAACCACTATCCTGTTATCGAAAAAAAAAAAAAAAAACTGATCACAAAACCGAACAGACTCTTTGCTTCCTCTACAAAGATCTGATGTAACAAACACTAAATTAGACACGCTCCCATCAGGACCAAAATTGCATGTAACAAACTGCTGGTTGAAGCCAAAACTGATGTCTCATCTTCCTCTTATCACAATAAGACAAGACAAACACCGAAACTGACTCTCCAATCAGACTGAAATGGATCTCCAATCAGACCACAGCTATGCTGCCGCCTTGTCAGTTGGCAGCCCTGGCTGGATATCTTGTTGTTGTTGTTTGGTTGGTTTTTAGGAGCATTAGCAACTAAGGCCATATTGCTCCGGGATATGCGGTGGTCATTCCTTGACCCTGGTGCTTGAGTTTTTAAACCTGGATGTTCCAAATGTCATTACACAGGCATACACTGATGATCTGATTATGATGCTTCAAGCAAACAGCAGGGCTCAACTGGAGGCCATAGGCAATCATGCCATACACATGCTACAGGATTGGGCCAAGAGGAATCTTCTAACGATCTCAACCGAAAAAACAAACTCAATACTCCTCAGGGGTCACCCTGACCCTGGTAGACCTCCACTAATCAAAATAAATGGAGCGACCATCAAACTCAAACAGGAACTAAAATACTTAGGAATAACACTAGACCGAAACTTGAACTTCACATCTCATCTCTGTTATCTCAGAACGAAAACAAGAAGGCTCTCGGCCCTGATAACAAAAATCGCCAGGAGGGTCTGGGGACTAAAGAAGAGGGCCCTTTCTCTTCTATACAAAGCTCTCTTCATCCCTATCCTTTCCTATGGTGCAGGCGCCTGGTATCAGAAAGCAAACACAGCAGTCAACAAGAAAAAGCTGGAGTCGATCCACCGATCCATACCACCGATATTGACAACAACTAGAGCCTGCTGCACGGTGAGCACCCATGCGCTCCAGGTCCTGGCAGGCTTTTTTCCCCTGGACCTGGAGATTGTGCGCTGTGGGCTGCTACACCAACATTCAAAAGGAAGAACCACAACTTATTTAGGCTACAGAACAGATCCAGAGAAAAGCAAATCCTCAGAAAATAAGAGGTTAACGGAACACCTGCAATCTATCTGGCAAAATAGATGGAATCTTACCACAAAAGGTCAAGTCACCAAAAAATTTATATCCGATGTCAGCAGGGTATATCCTATTTCCCCGTCCTGGTTTTCCCCTGGCTTGCACACCATCTTCCTTCTTACAGGACACGGCTCCTTCAGAGAAAAACTCCAAGAGCTGGGAATCTCTGACAACCCGAGCTGTAACTGCGGTCAGAAGGAAACATGGGAACATCTTATCCATGACTGTGACAACTACGAGGACCTCAGATGTCAGCTATATACATGCATCAACTCCTTGCTAAAAAACCGAGAAGAAATAATATTGCAAGAGGAAGATAATTACTGGGCTTTCACCATCTTTGCCCGCAAACTCTTTGAAAGACAAAGTTCCATGCCACATCATCACTAACCTATGAAAACACAGACGTAACTACCTGAGATGACTGCGAAACTCTGAAATAGTTACCACCTGAAGCAGATAAAACACATGAACGTAACAAACTGGACCTGACTTCTGGACTTGGACCTCCACTGGACCAATGCAAAGAAGAAGACTGAAAATTGGACTTGGACCTTGAAGATTGTATCTTATGATGCCATATAGCGCCCCGGCTCCGTCTAGCCTGCTTTTACTCCTCTTTCCCTAGCGGGGGGAGGGGACGGCCTGCTGTCTCCTCCCCCTCCTGCCACTCCTCTTTTTCCTTTGGTGGGGCATGGGCATGCCCCACTATTTCAAAAGGGGTCATCTTCCCTATAGACCCCTTACTTCCAATTTCCAACCCCCCAGTCTTCCACCTCCCCTCCCATCTCTTTACAACAGGGCCTGCCCCACACGTCCAAATTTAAAACACCAAAATTCATGCCCGACCTATTAGGAAATATTATTACCTCCAGCGCTTATCCCTTATAGCCCCTCTAAGTTGCGTGTAATGTACCATCTGTGCCCAAAAGAAAAGAAGAATTTTTTTTTTTTTTTTTTAAGGTCCTAGCCACTGAAATCTCAGGAAAATAGGTGGTAGGACCTGCCAGAGCAAACTTTAAGGGAACACCTGGCTGGCCTCCACGTGGCGGAGTACGTAAACAACAGGTCCCATCTAGGGCCTGGCGGCTAACAAGCCAGAGGAACAATGGGCACAACATATTACACAATACATGATCCACACACTTTTAAACCTCTGGCCTTGACAGCGTACTGTCCTCGATACAAAGAACATACGCGGAGATGGGGTAAATCCCTGGTGCCGTTAGACCCAAAAAATACTCTGTACTCCTTGACCTTTCCGCATCCTCCATATTTGGTGGTGACAGGCTCGAACTCCGGTCTAATCAAGAAGCGTGTGCTGCTCCTTCCCACCTGGCTACGGAGGCGCCCTGGACATCTTGTGAAAACCAAGACTTCGAATGCAGCTAAACTGCCATCTCTAGTTGGCAATCTGAGTAGGGCACCTAGCCTTACCCACTTTCTTTCCCAATCCTGGTGGTGGGAGGGGAGGGAAAGATTTGTTCTCTCCTTCCTTCCCTGCCAACCCCCCCACTTTATTCTGGTGGGGCATGGGCATGCCCCACTGGAAATCATTGGAGTCGTCTTCTCTTTCATCTCCATACGTCTGACTTTTCCCCCCAGCCTTCAGTCTCTCTCTCCCTTACTCTATCTGTACACTAGAGCACGTCCCCCAAATTTAAAATTTAAAAAATTAAACCGCATTCATCAGGCTTTTACAATTCTAGCATTATCTCCCCATTTTTTTTTTTTTTTTTTTTTATGCCCTAGCCGCTGAAACCTCAGGAAATTAGGTGGCAGGGACTGCCAGAATAAAACAAATTACTGGTGTACCTGGTCTGCCTCCACGGGGCTTAGTGTGGGCAGCATTGGGACCAACCAGGGTCCCAGCAGCTAAATGGCCAGAAGAACAATGGTACACGACACTACACACCACAATATCAATGCACTTTTAAATCTCTGGCCTGTGCGGTGTACTATATCAAATGACAATGTAAACTAATCAGAGATGGAAACCCCTGGTGCCATTAGACCTTAAACACACTATACACTATAAGTATAAATGAATGGGAGTAATTCTGCTGTACTCCCATCCATTTAAATATAAATGGATGGAAGTACAGTGGGAAAACAGGTTTTAAAATTGGAAATGCCAACAGCTGTGCCAGTTTCCACATTGGACTTAAGAAAGACAAGATAAAAAAAAAAAAAAAACTGCCTGTCAGCCTTGGCTGGACACCGTGAGTATATTGAGTATAAATATTAATTTAGTTCTTCAGACTGTTTATATGAAGCATCATGTCAGATTATGAAATCTGAAGGAAATAAAATGTCATAATCTGAAACACTAACAGTTTCACTGGTTGAGACATTTAGACGTCTTCAAAATATTTATAAAAAAAACTTGCCTGCTGCTAACAATTGAATATAAACATAGATTTAGTTTTTAAGATTCTTTATATGGAAGTATAAATAGAATGCGGTACAATAATTGATCAGCACAGCAGGACAACAAATTTCATAATCAGAAACGTTAATGTTCTCGGCACCAACAACATTCGACTGAAAGAGGACTGAAAAAACAACACCATGTGTGCTTAATAATTGAATATAAACATCAATGAACACGTATTTAGCTTTTCAGCTTGTTTATACGAAATCTAAATAGATGGTAGTGCAATAATTACACTAGTAAAGCTGGTAATCAAATTTCATAATCGGAAACACAGATGGGCAGACAAGATGCAACATTGGACCAGAAGTGGAATTTTACATTCATGCCCAGTGTGACATTGGACCAGAAAGAGTTAATAGGTTGTTTCACATTTTTTATATACGGATGATAAACAAGAGGGCGCTGACTCTCTTTAAAAATTACAGCTGTCAGTTGCAGGCTCCGAAAAAAACGATAAGTGTTTGCCTTTTTATTTACATAATTGTTATTTTATATTGTACTTAATACGTAGTCTTATAGTTACGCTGGTTATTTTTATTTTAATTTAGATAAACAGTTTTTATAGATATATGTAATACTTAATATACGTAAAACCGTTATTTCGTTCGAATTCTTGCAGCCATTGTTTTTGTATATAGTGGTAGGGAATTCAAATTTTTAATTGAGGTAGTTAGATAGCTCTAACGTATAATTTATAGAGTAATACACCTCACTGTTTCTATTAGATAGCGAAGTATTGACATTTAATTAATTTAATTTATTGATTTTATTAATTTAAAGTATCATGCCCCAAACTAAAGCAGCAAAGCAACGGGCACAAAGTGGCAGAGGTGCTGTGACTTGGGGGAGAACTGAAGGGGGGCGATTCTCCAACGCATCACAGCCTTAAAAAATGTGTAACTTGTGAAATGTTTGCCGATCTCTCTGGAACGGAACATGACATTGCCATGGGGGATGTCTTTGTGTGTGCGCGCGATGTGAGGAGTGTAAGGAAATCAGGCGACAACTCAGCGTTGTTATGAGCCTATATGAGAGTTTGAAGGACAGGGTGGATGCCCTCGAAAGATCTAAACTGAGGGGCCCATCAGGCTCTCAGCTGCCCACATCTACGCCAGAGCTTGCATTTGGTCATCACGCAACACAGCGGCAACCCCCAAGGCAGAATGCGCTGGTCCCTCAGGAACTAGTAGTTGTTGGAGACTCTATTGTCAGGGAAACGGGAAACATGCTTTGTAAAAAGGATAGGTGGAACAGGACCAGGGTATGTCTGCCAGGGGCAAAGGTTGATGACGTTGTAGAGCGGATATCATCTTTTAAGGGCACAAAAGGTGATATAGTTGTACACGTTGGCACTAATGATATTAGAAGTAGGAGACCGGCAGAATTACTTAACAAGTACAGGTCACTGTTGAACAAAAGCCGAGAATTAGGGTTGAATTTGAAAGTGTCTGCAATTCTGCCCAGACACGATAGAAGGGAGTATATGATGACAGCCTTGTCGATCAATTCGGCCCTGGAAAGAATGTGCAAGGTTCAAGGGGTAGAATTTTTTTCAGCCTGGACTGTACTTGACAGGAGAGACTGCTTCTATAGGGATGGGATACACTTAAATAGAAAGGGTGCAAGAATATTTACTGATGCTATCCAGGCAGTGTTAGGTGGGTTGGAAAACTGATAGCTTGGGGGGAATACAAGGACTAATAGTTTAACAGTAGCCGTAGGCAGAGGTGAAGGTGATTCTTGCATAACTTCTATTAGAATAAGTAGCGACTTGGAGCGTGGGGTGTTGGGGGATTCAGGGACTGATGGCAGTCATAACACATCCCATATACCCACCTGAAATAGGTGGGTATATGGGATGTGTTAGGGTAACTAAGAATAGGAGTAGGAGCATGTATGCCTGCATGTATACCAATGCTAGAAGTATCGTAAATAAATTTGATGAATTTGAAGTGTTGGTCAAGACATCAAAGGCGGATATTGTTGGGATAGCAGAGACGTGGTGTCACACAGATATAAGGAATGCAGAACTGGAATTTGGGGAGTACAATGTGTACAGAAAGGATAGACAGGATAGAAAGGGAGGAGGTGTTATGCTGTTAATTAAGAAAAACATAAAATCAAAAGAAGTGCATCCAGTTGATACAGATGAACAGTGCACTGCTGAGTCAGTTTGGTGTGACATAAAGCACTGCGAAAGCAAAAATAAGAGTAGGAGTGTGTTATAGGCCTAATGACTCGAATGAGTACAATGAACAAATGTACAGAGAAATAGAGTGGGCTAGTAAATCGGAATGTCTTATAATGGGGGATTTTAACTTCCCAGATATTGACTGGAACTTGTGGGTTGGTCACTCACACACTAGTCAGACTTTTGTGGATTTTTTGGATGACTGTTTTCTGCAGCAGCATGTTCGAGACGCAACCAGAGAAAGTAATACTCTTGATCTGGTTATCAGCAGTGATCATTCGTGTATTAAGAATTTGCAGATAAAGGAACCACTAGGTGGCAGTGATCACAGTGTACTGATGTGGGATTAACTTAAAGATTTAATTACCATCAGGGGAAAAGGAAAGGGTTTTTGCTTCCGTAAAGGTGAGTACAGTGGTCTCCAACGGTTTTTAAATTCTGTACAGTGCGACTAACTGACGATGTTACCAACAGTAAATTCTAAGTGGGAAGCATTCAAGGAATTAATCGTGGATGCTACTAGAAGTTTCATACCAATTAAGAAATACTGTTCAAGGTTTGGGCCTAAATGGTTATCTAATGAACTAATGAGACTCATAACAGAGAAGAAAAATGCATGGGATGCATATAAATTATCAAGCGACTCAAAAGCCTATGGCAGATATAAGCTAGTCTGTAATCAGGTCACAAAGTAGGATAGGCAGGCGAAGGCAGATTACGAGAAATCCTTGGCAAAAGATGCTAAGAAAAACAGCACGGATTTCTTTACTTATATAAACTCTAAAAGAAAGGGGATGAATCTGATTGGTCCACTTGACATCGATGGTTCGACTGTTGATGATCCTGCTCAGATAGCAAACAAACTGAATGAGTATTTTGCATCTACATTCACACATGAGGAATTATTAAGGTTTGAAAATGGCAGAAGGTTATCAAATTGTAGCAGGATACTTAATGATTTTGGAATAACTGAAAGCAAAGTGGAGAAGAAATTGTTGAAGTTAAACATAAGAAAAATACCTGGGGTGGATGGGATCTATCCAGTTATATTAAAGGAGGCGACAAAGCAACTAAGCAAACCCTTAGCCATAATTATGAGAGCGTCCTTGGACTCAGGGGTGGTTCCCACAGACTGGAGATGTGCAAATGTTCTCCAATTGACAAAGGGGGATCGAAGGGTGACACGATTAATTACAGACCAGTTAGTTTAACTTCTGTTCCAGGTAAAATAATGGAGTCACTGGTTAAAGATGCATTGCAGGATCATCTAGACAAGACTGCAGCAATAATTCAGACACAGCATGGGTTTGTTAAGGGAAAGTCTTGTCTGAAAAATTTTATAGGATATTATGATGTGGTTACAAAGGAACTGAATGCAAAAAATAATTTTGATATCATATATTTCGATTTCAGGAAAGCTTTTGACACTGTTGCGCATGGAAGACTATTGTACAAATTGGAGCAGAATGGTATTAAGGGTAAGTTGCTACAATGGATAAAAGGATGGTTAAGTGGGAGAAGACAAAGGGTGGTAATCAATGGGTGCTGCTCTTCTTGGACTAATGTTATTAGTGGAGTCCCACAGGGTTCGGTGTTAGATCCACTGTTGTTTTGTATATTTATCAATGATATTGATGAAGGTATATCAGGCTTAATGTCGAAGGTTGCAGATGATACAAAGGCTGGCAGGGTTGTTAATGACAGTAATGGCAGTGTGCTACTGCAACAGGATCTAGATAATTTGGGCAGATGGGCTAAGAAGTGGCAACTGAAGTTTAACCTTGACAAATGCAAAATACTGCATATGGGTAGAAGTAACCCCACAGAAACGTACCAACTGTGTTTTACTACACATAGGGTGGTAGAAAATGAAAAAGACCTTGGAGTAATTGTGCAATCAGATATGAAGTTTTCTGAACAATGCAGACAGGCTGCCAGGGCAGGTCATGGGGTTTTGTCAATGATATATAGGAATTTTGCTAGCAGGGAAAAGGAAGTGATTATCCCTCTGTATAAGGCAATGGTCAAGCCACGCCTTGAGTACTGCGTACAGGTCTGGAGGCCTCATTTTAGGAAGGATGTAGATTTACTTGAGCGTGCACAGAGAAGGGCAACAAGATTGGTGAGGGGAATGAAGGGATCCTCTTACCAAGAGAGGCTTAAGTTCTGCAAATTGCAGTGGCTGGAGACTAGGCACCTGCGCGGTGATCTTTGTTGAAGTGTATAAGGCCTTGAATGGGTTGAGCATGCTGAATTCTAATGGGATCCTTCCACTTGTCCAGATTACGAACCTAAGGGGGCATAAATTCAAATTAAGAAAAGACAGATGTAGAATAGATGTACGGAAATTTGCCTTTAGCCAACGGGTGGTTAATTGCTGGAACAAACTTCCATCTGTCGTTATGGAAGTTGATAGGTTGAATAAATTTAAGGAGGAACTGGACAGGCATTTGGAGGGAATGGTGTGATGTTTTTTTTTTTTTTTTGGCTGATGCTGCATAAGCTCATACACTTGCTTTCTTGCATCACATGCCACTACTACTACTACTACCAATATGGGATCCATGATTTATCCTGGTAACCATATCTAACACTGTATGCTTTTGAGTAAAAGTGTGGTTCTTTGTCTATGATTTTCTAGTTTAAAATTTTCATCAGAAAACATAATTAATGCTATATATTCTATATATCAACTGGATGAACTACAGCAAATGCCATTTTTCAAATACATTTAATGTAGAGGAAGAAAATGATAGTAGCCTTTGATAAGCCCATTAGGTAAGGAATAAAACTTGTTCACATTTTTCAGCCAACAAGGATCATTATATACTAGTGTTATTAAAAAAACTGTTTATTGATGTATATTATCCCATCATTACATGTGGTAAAGAAATGTGGTATGAGCAATGCATGCAACATTTAAAAAATGTCTAGCCCTAGACTACTGGACTCTAGTCTGGACAGAATTATTTCTCCATAAGGTTTAAGAAGCATACAATCTCCAACTTAAATTGTTCCAAAAACCCTTTTATGTTCAGTTCCTTAAGGCACAAAAATTAATACTAGATACTTTTCATATGTTGGATATGAAATATCAACTCCTTAGTAGATTTAGTCAGATGACTAAAAGCAGTAAAAATGTAACATTTACTGGATCTGGGTCAGGAATGGATGAGAATTATACTCATCCTCGATAAAGCATGTAGTGTACTTAATCTGTATAAACCATATATGCTTTTGGTAACTGTGGGTTTTAATGTGGCATAACGCAGACAGTAATGAAGTGAATCTTCTTGTGGTGAATCTTCTCAGATTATAGTGTTAGCTGGGAAGAGGGCATGAAATCTGATAGACGATTCTGACTTCAAGCCATAAGTGAAGAGAGGCAAGAAGTCTGAGAATTCAGCTCAGTGGGCATGGTAGACAGTAGATGGAGTGACTGCCTTGCCTTACCCCAATTTTTAACAGAGGTTGAATGATGGATTCAAACATGTCAGGGTGGAAGTAATTGCCTTAATGACTGGGTAAAATTGTTTACAGTGATGGTAAGTTTTCTGAGCAGCTCTTGAACATGAATACCAAAGGGACGGTTGGCAGTCTAACGGATGTATAGTATGATTTTCCCATCGTGGTTAAAAAAACAGGTGTCCATGTAGAGTTGCCTGACAAGGATTTCAGTTTAAAATTTTGGTATGGTAAATACTGACAGAGCAATTCTACTCTGCCAAAAAATGCCAAAAACACAAGAGTACTACTTTTGTGATTTTGGCATTTGTGTTTTTTGGCATATACAGTAGGGTGGGGGGGAGGAGGCCAGTTCAGGCATCTGTTACGTGTATAGTTTTGTTTGTCTCAGTTTGCCAATCAATATTACTGTTTAGCTGTCCTTTGTAACATCTCATTTTTGCAGTCAAAAGTAAAATTTGGAATAATGAGTACAAGAATGTGAAAAATTCTTGCAACATGTTCCTCACTTCAAATGGAATCTGATTTAGAAGATGAAGATTGTGATCCCTTGAATGACTTTGAAGTTTCAGACGATGATAAAAATTATGTACCCTCCGATGACGACAGTGACTCATCACTTATGGCTTCAAAGTGCATGTACTTTTTAAAAATTATCTCCAGTTTAAAAACAGTTAGACACATTTTTTTGAGCCAGGCCATTCAGAAATTGAGTGGGACTCAATGCACTCTAAAGTTGAGAGAAAAGGCAAGTATGTACCCGTGTATGTCCCTGAGGGGTGGGCCCAAATAATTAGAGGTACAAGTTTAAAACCTATACCGTTCTGTGTAAATATCATGCAATGTGATGACTTTTGTGATCTTACTTTTCTCGCCAAACAACTTAAAGGCACTGTTCCTGAATAAAGTCTGTTGCCTTGAATTCCAAAAAGGACAGGAGATATATCACAATGTTTTACAAAACAAACTACAAAGGTAACAAAAGACCTAAAGGAAGATCCAGCAATGAGCAACCTAACCTTCCCAAAATCTATAATGAGGAACTTTGTATATCGCAAGTAAAGCCTAAAGATTTAATGAAAATGTGCCAAGATTTGATAACACCGAAGGAGTATCACAAATAAATTCTATTTAAAATTAAAAGCATCAGTAGAAATAAGGTATATTACCAGCACCGGATTTAAGTGAAGAATCTGAATATGAATATATTGAAAATTAATTTATACCAACTTATAGGTTATAAGAAACTCTGAGGAAGTTTTTACGGCTACAGCTTTTTACGGCTCAATGATATACAGGAACTTTGCTAGTAGGGATAAGGAGGTGATTATTCCATTGTACAAGGCATTTGTTAGGCCACATCTTCAGTACTGCATACAGGTCTAGAGGCTTCATTTTAAAAAGGATATAAGTATGCTGGAATTTGTGCAGAAAAGTGCAACCAGCAAACAGTTATTTGCATCAATTGAGGCATATGATACAAGAAATAACATGAGCCAAAAAAAAAAAACCTACCTATTTCACCAATCCATTCACTCCAAATGTTTGTATAGTACACTGCCTTGAACTTATTTAAGTTTTAGGCCTCCACTATGACAGATGGAATTTTGTTCCAACTATAGACTGCCTGCTTGCTAAAGGCAAATTTCTGCACATCTATTTTACAATTGTCTTTCCTCAATTTGAATTTATGTTCCCTCAGTTGCCTAGTGACCAGATGCTGGAGTTTGCAGAACTCAAGTCTTTCTTGGTAAGACCAACCCTTTGGTCCACTCACAAATCTTGTTGCCCTTCTCTGTACTCATTCCAGCAGTTCTACATCCCTCCTAAAATGAAATCTCCAGACCTGAATGCAGTACTCAAGTTGTGGCCTGACCATTGCCTTATACAAGAGGGCAATCACCTCCTTATCCCTGCTAGCAAAATTTCTGTATATTACCGACAAGACACCATGAGCTACTCTTGCAATCTGCCTACACCTCAAAAAACTTCACATCTGACTGCACAATTACCACCAGGTCCTTTTCATTCTCTACTACCCTGAGTGTAGTACCACACAGTTGGTACATTACTCTGCAGTTACTGCTACCCATATTCAGTACTTTACATTTGTCAAGGTTAAACTTCAGTTGCCACCTCTTAGCCCATCTGCTCAACATTTCTAGATCCTGTTGCAGAAGTGTACTATCATTAATGTCATTAACAACCCTGCCAACCTAGACATTAACAACCCTGCCAACCTTCGTATCATCTGCAAACTTAGACAGTAACACTGATAAACCTTCATCACTATCATTGATAAATACAGAAAACAACACTAGGCCCCACAGAAACCTGGGGTACTCCACTAATAACATTAGTCCATGAAGAGCAGTGCCCATTGATTACCACTCTGTCTTTTCCCACTCAACTTGACCCTTTTAACCATTTTAACCCTTTTAACCATTGTAGCAACTTGCCCTTAATACCATACTACTCCAATTTGTATAGTAGTTTTCCATGTGCAACAGTATCAAAAACTTTCCTAAAATCCAAGCATATGATATTAAAATTATTTTTTTAATCCAGTTACTTTATAAATATATCATAGTATCCAATCAAATTTGTCAGACAAGATTTCCCCTTATAAAACGGATGCTGTGTCTGAACTATAACTTCAGTCTTGTCTAGATGATCCTGCAGTGCTTCTTGAACCAGTGACTCCATTATTTTCCCTGGGAACAGAAGTTAAACTAACAGATATGTAATTACTCATGTCACCCTTTCATCCCTCTTTGTGAATTGGGGACACATTTGCACATATCCAGTCTGTGTGGACCTCTCCTGATTCCAAGGAAACTTTCATAATTATGGTTAAGGGTTTGCTTACTTCCTTTGCTGCCTCCTTTAATATAACTGGATAGATTCCATCCACCACAGGTGCCTTTTTTAAGTTCAATTTCGACAATTTCTCCTCCACTTTGCTCTGAGTCACCACAAACTCATTTAGCTCCCTGCTAGGGTTTGATCAGATTCTGGCCTCCATTTCCCTTCAGACTTCCTCAGCTACCTCAGCAGGTTCATCAACAATCAAACCGTCAATATCAAGTGGACAAATCGCTTGCCTAACCTCTTCTGTGACTTGATTACAGACTAGTTATATCTACCATAGGCATCTGTGTCTCCTGATATTTTAAATGTTCCCCATGTGTTTTTATTCTCTACCACGAGTCTCAATAGTTCCATCTAACATCCATTTAGGACTAAACCCTGAACAGTATTTCTTTGTTGGTATGAAAAGCCTAGTAGCTTCCAAGATTAATTTCTTGAACGGTTCCCATTTAAAATTCGCTGTTGGTAACATCGTCAGTTGATCCCACTGTACAGAATTTAAAAACTGTTGGAGACCACTGTACTTACCTTTACGGAAGCAAAAACCCTTTCCTTTACTCCTGATGGTAGTTACATCTTTAAATAAATCCCACATCAGCACACTGTGGTCACTGCCACCTAGTGGTTCTTTTATCTGCAGATTCTTAATGCATGGAGAATCCCCGCTGATAATCAGATCAAAAGTATTACTCCCTGTAATTGCCTGGAACATGCTGCTGTAGAAAACAATCATCCAATAAATCCACAAAAACCTTGCTAGTGTGTGAGTGACCAACCCATAAGTTCCAATCCATATCTGGGAAGTTAAACTCCCCTATTATAAGACAATCTGATTTACTGGGCCACTCTATTTCTTTGTATAGTTGTTCATTATACTCATCAGAATTATTAGGACTATAACAAACTCCTACTCTCAATTTTGCATTCCCAGTGCTTATGTCCACCAAACTGACTGAACACTGCACTGTCCATCAATATCAACTGGATGCACTTCCATAGATTTTATGTGTTTCTTAACTAACAGCATCACCCCTTCTCCCCTTTCTGTACACACTGTACTCCACAAATTCAAATTCTGCATTCCTTATCTCTATGTTACTCTACGTCTCTGATATCCCAACAATATCTGCCTTCGATCTGCCCCTCAAATTTATTTACTATATCCCCAGCAATGGTGTATATGCAGTATACATGCCCCTATTCTTACTCTTAGTTATCCTAACACAGCCCATGTATTTACTTGTTCCATGACAACTCCCAGCAGTCCTGAAATTCCCCAGCACCTTGCTTTCCAGGCTGCTGATTGTTCCATAGAAGCAGTGCAAGAATCACTTTCACTCTGCCTGTTGTTGCTGTTAATCTATTGGTCTGTGGGTCCCCCCCCAAGCTAGCAGTTTTCTGACCCACCTAACAGTGTCTCGATAACATCAGCAAATATTCTTGCACCCTTTCTATTTAAGTGTATCCCATCCCTGTAGAAACAATCTCTCCTGTTAACAAGCACAGACCAGACTGAGAAAAATTCTACCAAATGAACATGGCACAATCCTCCAGGGCCAAACTGATTGACAAGGCTCTCATCATATACTCCCTCCTATCATGTCTGGGCATAATTGCAGACACTTTAAAATTTAACTCTAACTTCCGACCTTTTTTTCAATATTGACCTGTACTTGATAAGTAAGTAAGTATGCAGATCTCCTACTCTTAATGTCATTAGTGCCAACATCTACAACAATTTCACGCTTTGTGCCCTTAAAAGATGATATCTGCTCTACAACGTCATCTATCTTTGCCCCTTGCAGACATACCCTGGTGCTGTTCCTCCTATCCTTTTTTGCACAATTCCTGTTCGTCCTATCCTTATTTCCCATCTCCCTGACAATAGAGTCACCAACAATAACTAGCTCCCGTGGGACCAGCACATTCTGCCCTGAAGATTGCCACTATGTTGCTTGATGCACAAGTGTGAGCTCTGGCTTTGAATTGGGCAGCTGAGAGCTCAATAGGTGCCCCATTTTAGTTCCTTCAAGGGCATCTCTACCCTACTCTTCAAACTTTCATAGATGCCCGTCAGAATGCTGAGTCGTGTCTAATTTCTTGACACTCTCTGCACCCAGCACACAGAAAGTTGTCCTCCTTGGCTAGATCGTGTCCTGTTCCAGAGAGTTCCACAAACATTTTGCAAGCTGCACATTTTTTTTTAGGCTGTGATGTGCTGGAGAATCACCCCCTTCGATTCTTTCCCGAGCCACAGGACTCCCGCTACTTTGTGCACGTTGCTTTACTGCTCTCTGTCTGGAGCATGATTTCCATTTAAATATGATTTAATTAATTAACAATGAAACTTAATAAGGTTAATAAATTTAACTGATTAATAGAATATACTACACTTGACTATACAATACTATACTATACTAAGCTAATGCAGTGATACATATTACGCTATCCAGTTTTATGTTATACTTTACGCTGTCAAGTTAGAGATATATGCTATCAAGTTACGCTATGCCGTAATGATCACAATGTTAAATTGATTATATCCTTAGCTAAATACAAAAGATATATGCCAAAAAAGTGATTAAAACCTTCAAACTACTTATTTATGACAATTAAAACTCTACTATTCTTCTGCGCTGCACTACTGGTTATGTGCTATGATATTCGTACCCAAAACTCCGATACAATAGCGATATGGGTAGCAAGTCATAAGTTAAAAATCGCTAGCTAAATTTAAAGGGATTGCCAATATGGCTGCCGTTCAGTATGCACGTGTGATTTATCGCTCCATTAAATTGTGTTTTTTTTCAGATATTTAAAGTGCAGTGAGTTTGTGAATTGTGTATACAGCGAATCCATTACTTCAGTGGACTGCCTTGGTGAGATTAATTTTGTGCTTCTAGGTATTTTAAAAGGGATCTCATGCATTATTTTATTTAGAGGCTTTGTCTATGGGTCAGGTCACAGGTCACCAAAGAGGCTGGATATATAAAGATCTGAGCCATATACGAGGTTTCCATTGACTGGGGAGGGGTTTTTCCTGTGTGTAATTTTGGGCAGAGACTGTGCTCCAGCAAACTCTGAAGATTTATGCAGTTTGATGGGCGAAAACATGAAAATGTGTCTCCCCCCCACTCCCTCCAGCCATAAACTTAACATGGATGAACTACAACGTTGGAATTATAGTACCTATGATAAAATAAATGCTTTCTACGTTTTCAGCACCCCCTCTCCCCGAAAACATAAAGGAAAAGTAACCCCATCTCCTTATGCCTGTTTTTGCATCTGGGTGTTTCCCCTCTCTCACGTGACAGTAGGGGATAGCCCAAATCTTTACCACAACCTACTGTGGCCCCAAATCATTGCAGCTTCTTGCGGAAACCACCAAACTCATCACTTACACCTTCCTATAAGAACACATCAGACAAATCCAGATAATCCGAACTTAACCAATTAATCGGAACAAAATGGAAATGGAACCAAACGTGAATCCGACAGAATCAAACAGTGAATTTGGAGTATGGCCATCAGGCACCCAACAGACAGCTAACATTGAAGTTCTGGAAAATACAGATGTGCGGTTGACACCGATATTCAAGAGGAAAAACAAGAAAAGCAAGTTCCTAAGTCGGAGCAGGAGACCCACAGAGTGAGCCCAAAGAGCTTGAGGAATCCCAGGGCCTACACCAGATAAATGTGAAGGTGAAACATCAAAACAACAAAAGTCATGAAGCATTTTTTTTAAATTAATTAATTTATTTATTTATTGTACTAGGCAGTCCCAGCCAGCTTTCCTGGCATCCCCACCACTAATTGCAATACTGTACAGATATTTACAGACTTACATCACTAATTTCCGCTCCATTACAAGATACTGAAGTTCTGCACTTCATGTTCCGGCACAAGTACAAGACATTGAAGAGCTGTAGTTCATACAAAATGAATTTGGAGTTCCTGTTATGGAAAGTAGCCATTGAGAAATTGCCATCAGTGCATACAATTTCAATGTAATGTCCAATCTAAGAAAAGTCTTTTTAATAAATGAAATATTACCTGGAAAGCTGAATTCCACACCATGGAAGTATACTCCAAAGTAAATTTCAGTCAGGCTGGAAAAGTGTTCTCATCAGTAAATTGTAGTCATGATAAGGTTTACAGATCTATTGAAAATGCATCATCTTCATAAGCGTTGAAATATGTTTAGTTAGAGGCTGACGTTTCCAATCAACTTGTCCAGTATACCAACTTAAAAGCCCAATCAGTGATGAAATGCACAACCTGAATCACATCCTTGTCTTGAAATACCACTCAGGGAAGCACCTGTCCTCGAATACTCTGCCTTGACAGAGCACTCAGTGATGAAATGTGGGTTAACTAGGGATATTTTTCTGGACTACAGTAAAACCCCACTATTCGCGGTATCTGATTTCGCGGTCGCTGATTTAATATAAAATGAAACCTAAAAAACGTGAATTTTAAAGCACCATGAACATTTTCCGCCATAAAAAAACATGGGCGTGGCTAAAATTATCTTTCCCGGTCAAAACAGCGTTCAGTGGGTGGGGGGAGAGGGGTGACAAAATCGCGAGCGTGGATGTTTCTCGCTAATCCTTGTTCAGTATGTGTTATGCGCTTCTCATGGAAGGTTTCGTCGTTTGCTTTTAATTTATATGCTTATAAATTGAATAAATTTATCAATTTATATGCTTACAAAAGTGATAAATTACCGTTTTGCAGTGTAAAACAGACTTTTTCGAGCGTGTTAATGGAAGAAAGTGACATTATTGTGGACAAGTTCTTTCTAACCCGTACAAAAATATGGCTACTAATAACAAGGGAAATGTGAAAAGATCAAAGGTGATGACATTAATGAATAAAACTGAGTTATTAGATAAAATTTCTAATGGTGAAAGTGTCTCCTCAGTGGCAAAACATTATAAAATCAATGAGTCAACGGTACGATCAATCAGGAAATCGGAAGAAAAAATCCGCTGTAGTGACCGTGAAAATGCGCTAATTGTTTCAAAAATTTGCTTTGTAACTCGTGATGTTAAATTAGAAAAAAATGGAAAAAGCTTTAAATCTGTGGATAGAAGACCGAACTCAAAATAAAATTCTGTTAAGTTCACTCATCATTCGTGAAAAGGCAAAACTCCTTTTTCAATACTTTGGCGAAACTGGTGATAGCACTGGCGGGATAAGTTTTTAAACTAGCAAAGGCACTGGTTTGAAAGATTTGTTTGAAATTTCTAATAAATATTACATTTAATATTAAATTGTTTCTTATTTTCATTTCGATGCCATATGCTTGAATTTCACTATGTACTCATAGTCATATTATGAAGGTACATATAATACATACATAGACAAAATTTTAGACTAGTTTTTCTTATATATTTCATACTTTGGAACAGAACCCCTTTATTACTATGGGAGCCATAACTCAGTATTCGCGTTTTCGGTATTCGTGGCATTTCTTAGGAATGTAACCCCGGCGAATAGCAGGGGTTTACTGTATTTCTACTAGCAGCTGCCAAAGCTCGTGCCTGCAATATTAGGAACCACATCACACAGCCGTCATCTGCAGCACAAGGAACTGCCTTGCTGTAATCTAACGATCGACAAATGAAACACCTTAGGACGTCACGTTGTAGGTGACACCGTGGAATTACAATTTCAGTATGATTTAGCCAGAGGATCAACTCATGCAGCAAGGATCATTCGAGAAAATATAGGAGATTTCACGGCATGGTTGAACTTGTTTTCAATATGATATTGCATGGTTCATGTTTTAAGCAAAAATAGTCACTTACTACTGAAGAGGATGTTGGTTTTCACCTCCATAAAGGATACAATAGAAAATGTGAGTTTTACACGAGTGTCGCCTGTGGTTAAATCACTTCTTCTGGTATGATTGCCACAGCTGACAGAAACGTTCTACATGTATCAGTTTGAGTCCTGAAAAACTTGAATGTGCTACATCCGTTTCACTCAAGAAAATCTGATGTGCCATGGAGGTACTCAGCTAATTTTATCAGCATTGTTCTTGCTCTATTGCAGCAGAACTTGTTGTCTCTTGAAAACTTGTACAGCAAAGGTTTGGAAAGCACCAAAATCTGCCCTTGTCTTCAGTAGAAGGGCCTCACATCCAGAAGTCAGTGTTTGCACTCCATCAATCAATTCCTCTCATAGATCCTGGTATTTCTGGCACCTATACATCATTATAGCCTCAGTTGCTGATGCGCCAATAAACTCCAAGCACCTATAAAGAAGATGTACCGGCTAAGGTAAAGAAAGCCTGCACGAGAAGCATGCAAAAGCTCGATGAAATTTACCGGTAAAAGTACTTTGCTGTAACGGCATTTGTATTGTTGCTCACTCGGTAAACAAACGGTGGGTGTTATTGGTCTGGAGTATAAGTTGAATCCCACGGGAGCTTGAAACCCTCCCGAAGTGGAGGGGGTAACCTGACCATTTTTCTTTAGACTCACTAATTGAATTAACTAATTGAATCACGAACAGAGTCATATTGGAAG
This sequence comes from Mastigoproctus giganteus, assembly GCF_048544385.1. Classification (NCBI taxonomy): domain Eukaryota; kingdom Metazoa; phylum Arthropoda; class Arachnida; order Uropygi; family Thelyphonidae; genus Mastigoproctus; species Mastigoproctus giganteus. The sequence goes on from NC_143582.1 coordinate 129,934,777, forward strand.
TTCTGGCGTCGTAAAAAATGTTTGTAACGTAGTTTCACCGGTAAACTTTTTCGAAGTTTGCCGTGCTTCTCGTGTGGGCTTCCTTCGCCTTTTTTTTTCTTAATAAACAATTTATGGACTAGTCCACCAGTGATTCTAAAGAAAAAAGGTCAGGTTATCCCCTCCACTTTGGGAGGGTTTCAATCTCCCATGGGATTCAATTTCTACTCCTGACTGATAACACCCACCGTCTGTTTACCGAGCAAGCAACAATACAAATGCCATTACGGCAAAGTACTTTTACGGGTAAATTTAATTGAACTTTTGCATGCTTCTCGTTCAGGCTTTCTTTACCTTCGTTGATGTACTCAGTCTTCTCTTTCTCCAAAAGTACATGACGAATGTGCTGAAATACCTAAATCATTTAATTTTCCAAAGAAAGACCCATGCCCTGTAAGCAGGAACATTGAATATAGATTTGGTTGAAATCAACTTGGCATACCCTTCCCAAACTGTTTGATGCTTGGAAGAAACTTTTTGGCCATCTGTTTTGCCACTGATCAATAAGAAGAGTCCACAATCATTTCCTCATCTCATTATAACCATTGTCACAATGAATTTCAATGGATTTCCGTTCATATGGCTGTCTACACTACAGATAGAAGCACAATGATTTGAATACTAAGATCAGATCCAGCGCAGCCATCCTGTTATCCTGCAAGTCCTTATTTGACACAGTCCTACAAGCCATACTAAGTTGTAACAACATTCTCCATTGAATTTAAAATATTCTCCTAACATTTGCCTTTTGCAATGCACAATCTAGCTAGACATGTGAACCATAGCTCGCAATTGGCGAGAAGATACAGTCATAAAATAGATTCAATGCCTTGCCTTTTATCCCCCACTCCTTCCTAGTTACACAGCCAATCATACCAACAACTTTATGAATCTTCTCAGCTAAGTAGTTGATGTAAAGTGTGTGTTAGTTGTCTGACGGCACCAGGGGTTTCCCCCATCTCCGCGTTGTATTCGTTGTGAGTGACGCAGAACTCTGTGGAGGCCAGAGATTTAAAAAGTGTGTGGGGAGTGGTCTGTTGTGTAGCATTATGTTCTGTTGTTTCTCTGAGCATTTAGCCATTGGGCCCCTACTGGGACCCACCGTTGCCCACACTTTGCCACGAGGAAGCAAGTCAGGCACCCAGTAGATTATTTAAGTACTCTGGCAGGCTCCACCACCTAATTTCCAAGGATATCAGTGGTAAGGCCTTAAAAAAAAAATTTACTCGGTTAGTTTAGTGAGGGGGACAAAACTGGGGGGGGGAGGAAACAGATAGAAGAATAGGGACAGAGTAGGCATCCCCAAAGAGGTCAGTGGAGACGTCCCACCAGGTGAAGTATGGGGGTAGGCAGGGAGGAGTGGAAACAGAGACCTGTCTCCTCCCTCCCTGCCCGGGATGGGGTTTTAAAGGGTACTGGGTTAGAGTACCCAGTTCAGATTGCCAATGGCATGTTGGCAGCAAAGCTGCAGAATGTCTTCATTGCTGTCATGTCCAAGTAGTGTCAATCCGGTAGGAAGGTCAAGCTGCCCATCCCGCTCTGGGCGTGAGATATGTCAGTTGGCAGTGGGGAACCCACCAGGCGAAGGGGTGGGAGAGACATACATTTACTTCATTCATAATCTGCATTCTCACTCTACTTGCATTCTATTTTTATACTTTTTTTCTTATATTTTGTATATATTTTTTTTTCCTTCAAGTTTCACACACACATATATATATATATATATTTTTTTTTTTTTTTTTCACTCGCACTCATTCATCTTTTTCTCACACACCAGGGGGGGATGCAATGATGTGTAATGTAAATTTAAATAATACTAATTAAAACTAGGGTCAGTGTGTACTTAACTGTAGCATTTATGGTTTGTGTTCTTTTTCTCACACACTTACACCTTCATTCATTCTTCTGGCTTTCATTTCATTTATTATTCAACTCTTGCTTTCTGCACTGCCCTCTCTGGGCATCTCAACTTATTGTATTTCTTCAGTTGTGCTGCAGGCCTAGCCACAAGTTTTTTGCAGGCCAGGGGAGAATGCAGTGATAGTGTTTATGCTGTTAGTAAATGTTTGTTAGTATATATAAAGTAATGTAAGTTATTTTTAACTTCGTATTCTTTTGGCCAATTACATTTGTTCTTCCACTCATTCCCATTCTCTCTCTTTTACTCATGCTAGATCACTCTTTCTTTCACCAAAACTGCCATTTATTCCCTTTTACCATAATTCCTAGTTTACTCAGTGCCCAGCCTATTCATTCTGTCTTACATTCTCATTCATTCATTCTTCTTTCATTCTACATTGCATCCCTTTGCTACTAGCTTACTGATATTTTTCAGCTAATTTGCTTCCCTCGCTGCCTGTACATCTCCCTCCCCTACGTGGTTACTTATTTGGCACGGGGCCCCAGGTTCCTACACATGGCAGGGTAATCCTGGGGAGGTTTGTCATGTTAGGGTGCAGAATACTGCTATCCTGACAGTTTTTAAGCCATCGTCTGGGCATGGTGGCAAAAAATTGGGCAATTTTAACTATTGATTATTGTTTAATTGCTGGGGGGGCTGAATTGCCATTCTTTAGTTCTGCATATTTCTGCATACGGATAGTTCTGCATATTTCGAATACTTCCTGTGTGAAGGTTGTTAAGGCTTTATAATTTTCCTCTTCCATGATGAACAAATGTTCTTCTCCCCTGGGAAGGGGGCCAATCTGTGCTATTAGCTCTGTTCTGGGGATGTCATATATTATACATTCATATAGAATGTGTGCCCAGTCTTCACTCTCGTCACAGGTGCAGTTTGAGTCATCCGTCAGGCCTAAGGAGGTTAGTTTTGCCTTTAGGGAGCCATGACCTCAGAGGCGGATTTAACGGCAGGTGCACCGGGCGCGCGCCCTGGGCCCCGACTTCTGAAGGGCCCACCCAAAAACCCCAACAAATTAGTTGAACATATTAGTTCAAAACTTTGTGATTATTATTATGCTATTATTAACTATACTATACATATATTATATTCAAATTTTATTGGAAATAAAACATTAATAGTACATAATATTTTTTATTTATTTAAAAAATTGGTTAACATGTATTTTTATTTTCCCTGTCTCTCTCTTTTTTTTAAGGGGCCCAATATTTTCTTCTGAGCCCGGGGTCTCAACCGACCTTAATCCGCTCCTGCATGACCTGTTAATATAAATGTTGCAAAAAGTCCAGGGACATACCACTTAGGTGAGCTAACAATTGCCACCCATGGTAGAAACCTTTTGGTAACCAGACCTCTGGTTTCCTGCTCCCACTTTGTTTGCCATAGCTCATGGAGCTTTGTGACTATTCTTTTTTTTTTTTCATCATTGAAGGTGTTGGTTTTATCAAGGGCTATCCCCAGAAAATCTGTGAGTATGCCATTTTTAAATCTATAATATAAGCCTCTTTTGGCTACTTCCAGGTAAAGTGGGAGAGTCCAGCCAGCAACTGTAGCACAGGTGTGCTTACTGCGCGACATGCTCTGGTAATAGTGAGAAGTATTGTCCTTTGTATCAATTCTAATTTATTCCTATTTCTTACTATGGCCAAGCTGGTGAACCACACACCGGCTCCATAGGTGATGACAGGTAGGAACATTGCACGACATATGACGCCAGGGTCTTTCTTTTGAGCCCCCAGTCTGCTCGACTGGGGGCTCAAAACACCTGCATAATTTCTCACTTTCTTCGCCAAGTAGATCAAATGGGGCTAAAAAGTTAATTTTGAATCAAAGACCACTCCAAGATATTTTAGTTCTGTTACCATTTTTATAGTGGTTGTGTTAATTTTGATTTGTAGATGTCTTCTTACATCCAAATTGCTTTTTAGAAGTATTTGTTTGGTTTTTTCAGATGATATTTTTAGCATGTGTATTTGTGCCACTCCTGCAGCTGCAAGAGGGTGGCATTTGATCTTTTCTCTACAACCACTCGCGTGTTACCTTTTACAAGGAAAATCATGTCATCTGCAAAGGCCAGAAAATACAGGGCGCAGATCGAAGGCCACAAATTCGTCCAGAAGAAAGGGCCAAGGATTGAACCCTGCAGGCAGCCTTTATTCACAGGGCATGTCAATTCCTGGAACCTTGTGCGTACTGAGACACTTATGACTGTAAGGTAGCTGTTTATTACCTTATAGAGATTTTGTGGGGCATTTGCCTGGCGGAGTCTACTAAGAACACTAACCCACCAGAGTGAGTCAAATGTCCCAGCAAAGTCAATGAAGATTGCCAGCATATATTTCTCCTCTGAGTTTTTAGGTGGTGCATGGCATCCCCCATAGAGTTGCCTTGCTTAAAACCATACTGATTGTTGCAATGTAAACCTGCTCCGTATAGTATTGAGCTAATCTACTATATATATATTAGTCTTTCATATATTTTCCTAGTACAGGGAGTAGGGCTATTGGTCTATATGATTTGGGATCAGTAGGGGGTTTTTCAGGGTTTTTGAGAATTAATCTTAACACAGCTTTTTTCCATATTTTTGGGAATATACCTTCTGTCATACAGTTATTATATAGTGCTATTAATTTTTCTGGTGCTATTTCTGCTAATTTTTTGATAATCTCAACCTCTAAGAGGTCAAAACCTGGGCATTTATTGTTTTTGGTTTTAGATAGTGCTATTTCTAAGTCTTGTATAGTAAACAGAGATTCAATATTGGCATTGTCATATTCAGTGTTTTCTTTTATAATGTCTAGCTGGGTGGGGGAATGTTTCCCAGATTCAGTCTGAATAATACTGTCGAGGATGTTATTTACAGAATCTGCCCAACACAGGGTTGGGGTTCCATCTGGTTTGATAATAGTTTCCAAGACATCTCCTCTCGGCAGCTTGTTGGTCACTATTCTGTAAACAACTCCCCAAGGGTTATTGTTTCTAGCAGTTCCCACCAAGTGCCTCCAGCATTCCTTTTTCTTGTCTCTTATGAGGGCTGTGTACTGATTCCTGAGTTGATGCGTGAGATAAAGCTTAACTGTTTATCAATCTTAACTCCTAGATATTTGATAATTTTCACAAACTGTAGACTCACCTCATCTATCCGGCATTGTGGATTTCTTGTAATAGACAAGTATCCTTTTAACTACACAGTTTCTTTTGAAATCACAAGTCTGTGCAATTTGTTTGTTTGTTATTTGGTTTTTAGGAGCATTAGCAACTAAGGCCATATTGCTCCGGAGATATGCGGTGGTCATTCCCTGACCTTTCCGCATCCTCCGTATTTGGTGGTCATGGGCTCGAACCCCAGTCTAATCAAGAAGCGTGTTCTACGCACTGCCGCTCCTGCCCACCTGGCTACGGAGGTGCCCTGTGCAATTTACACCAGGTACTCAGCTCTGACAAAATGAAGTGAGATCATTCCTATAATTGGCACCTCAAGTCACTGTCCACCAGCAAGGCTAAGTCATCAGCATATGCGATCATAACAACATGTTATGGTCCAGTTTTAACCAATCAATTAGGACTAAATTCCACATTAATGGGCCAAGGACTGATCTTTTGGGCAGCCTCTTACAACTTGTCTGGTAATACTCCCACATGTTGATTTAACTGCAACTGTTCTATCACAGAAGTAATCACTTATAACAGAGTAGATCTGTGGTGTGCATTTTGCTTGACGTAATACCATAAGAACACTATACCAGTCTATGCTATCAAAATCTACATAGATACCTAGACAATATTTTGATCTGCATTGGCGTACAGATTCCACCAACTTTCCCAAAGCATCATCAGTCCTTTCCCTGCTGTAAACCCATATTGGTTTTCAGACCACTCAAAATTTTCTTTAGCGCACTCCATAATTCTACCTGCTAGCAATCTTCCATAAACTTTTCCGAGTCTGTTCAATAATGCATTTGGATGATACGAAGCTGCCCTTTCTTTTGGTTTCAATGGTGATTTCAGCAGAAGTTTTAAAAGTGCTTCCTTCCATGGTGGTGGAAATACTCCATCTCTAAGACATGCATTAAAAGTGCTTAGCAGGTGCTCTGGTATTAATATCAGACTCCGTTTTATGACCTCTCCCTCAATGAAGTCTATTCCTGAGCATTTATTGTTCTTGATTCTTTCTACTGAGATTTCCAACTAGTTCATCTGGAAGCTGCAGTCTTCCCTGCTGCCTCTATAACTTTCATTAAGCAATTTAATTTCCAGGTAATTGTTTTCACTGTCATCAGGCTCCCCATTTGCCTTCAAGTCACTCACGAATGTATCTAAAATTACCTCCACTTTCTTCCCATGTTCGAGAAGTACCATCACTTGCTTGAATTGAACATATGATATCTCCCACTGGGTGTTTAATTTTACCAGTACATAATTTGTAAATTAACCCCCAAGGGTCACTGTTCCCACATATCCTTACAAGTTTCTTCCATGCATTAAATTTTTCTTTTGCAATCAGACATGTCTATCTTCTTCTCAGTCGTTGATACTCATTCCTGAAATGCATTTGATCTTCTTCACCGCGATGTTTACTTCTTTGGTATATCTTCCTAGCTTTATTGGTTTCTTTGCATAGCGTTGTTAACTGTGGAATCCACAGCTTAACAGGCATGCATTTAGTTTGACAATGCCTCATTGCAACTGCAGAGGCATTATATAACCAACCTTGCATCAGCTGAACTGCTGCAGGGCCACCCAAATCATTTAACATATGTGCTGACACTACAGCCTTCTGTTTGCATAATTCTTTATCAAACAGATTCCAGTTAACAGTATGTAGAGAATTGTCACAATGGACCCTGCATATATTTATTTTGACGAGTGACCTTTTCCATTATCTCAAACCTGATCACTCTATGATCACTGGAGACCGAGTCAGACTCAACGTTTCAGCTCGTTATGTGCTTGGACCCTCTTATTGTTGAAAGTGTGATATCAATATTCGATTACCCATTAATGTCCAAAATATACTATGCTCCGACCTCTGATTAGGGATTACAAGATTATTTCTATTGATTGTTTCCTCCAATAAACGTCCTCTATTATCAGTATACCTGCTATACCACGAAGTATTTTTGGAATTGGGAGTTCAAGCACAAAATTACTGTTTGTCCTTTTAGGTATTCTAACAGGCATTCCATGTAATCTTAGTGTGATTCAATAATCGCACCATGCTGGAAGTATATCGACGCTAAGTAAAATTTTACGCTCTCACTTTCAACAGACACATACAGCATGAGAGTTACAAAACAAATGCAGTTACAAAGCATAGACCCAACTCTCCCTGAGGGCACTGTCAATGAGCAGCTCCTGGCCCTGACAGTGGAACTGGAGAATAAACGAGTCCTCTAGCCACATCACTTCAACCCTTTGGGGTGAGATAGTCAGCATATGGACAAAACTAGAAACTGTTTTGCAGAATGTCTATGTTGCCTCAGAAAAAAATGCATCCAAACTTGAGGCCTACCTAGAATGTAGGGGCGATCAAAAGCCACAGCGTGCCCCAACATACTCTGAAGTGCTGTGGACTACAACCAAACCCCCAGACAAGAACAACCCATAAGGGATGGCATCATAAAAAGGAAAACTACTGCCAAAGCCACATCTGGTAATACTGAAGCCAACCACTCTTGAAGAACAATACATGAGCAAGGAAGTTAAAAATAAAGTACTGACAAATCTAGCCAAGGACTTAAAAACAACTAGAATAAAGTCGGTGCAGAAGACACGAAGTGCTGGAGTCATTATCGACACACAAGAGGACACCAACAGGATAATAAACAATCCTAAAATACAGATCCCTAAGGCTTGAAACGCCAGTTTCTTCTGTGGTCAGCTCAATTTCTTTGTCATTTTATAGACCACCCTGGAGGGTGTTCTATAAAATGACCACAAACAAACTCCCAAGGGGAGAAGTCATCCCAGCTACTAAAATGCCGCAAGGTACTTATACTAAAACATGGACAGAATCCATAAATAATATTCTAGATGCCACATTTCTCCAGCACATGCAACCAAATACCTCAGAGCAAACTCTGCTGTGTGAAAAAAATGAAACTTATGCCACAACCCAGGTGGATGATCCCTTTACTAATGACAAATTAATCGCCGCAGTGGCAAAGATTAAAAACAAGAAATCTCCAAGAGAAAGATATGCTTGAGCCAGAGATTGTCAGGAGGGTGGTTGAAACCATACCAGACACAATACTAAACCTCTTTAATCAATGCCCGCAGACTGACTATTCCCAGCAAAATGGAGAACTGCAAAGCTGAGGTTCATTCCAAAGAACACAATGAAACCTCCAGACCTCCCAGAGTCATACTACCCTACTGCCCTTCCTAAGCAAACTCCTAGAACATCTTCTACACAACAGAATAAAAATGCACTACTCTAATGCTGGTCTGCCATCTGGAAACCAATTTGGTTTCAGAAGTGGAACTTCCACAGTGGAAGCCTTAGAAAATATCATAAATGCAGCCTCAACAGCACACAGCAAGTACTTCCTCATTATTTCTATTGATTTTGAGGGGGCATTTGACCCCCTATGGTGGCCAAGCATCCTCGGCAGACTCCGGAAGGCTAAAATACCTGCCAATCTATACAACTGTATAAAAACATACCTCTCCAATAGGAAAGTAACCATTTGTGTCCTGTACTGCTCAGTTACATGATCAGTACACAGAGGGTGCCCACAAGGTTCAGTTCTTGGTCTGCTTCTTTGGAATGCAGTCCTGGACAGCTTCTTGAACCTTGACCTTGGGGACATGAGGTCGCAAGCCTATGCAGACGACCTGATCCTGATGCTGGAGGCAGATTCAAAAGCTCAATTAGAAATCTATGCAAATCATGCCCTAAACACTCTATAGGGATGGGTCAACCAGCATCACCACCTAAAAATATCACCAGGAAAAACCTGCTCGATTCTATTTAGGGGTACTCTTGACATCAGAAAACCGACCCCTCCCCCAGATAAAAGTCCAGCGAACCACACTCAAACTTGCCAAGGAGCTCAAATACCTTGGCATAGTGCTAGACAATAAGCTCTCATTCACACTCCATCTTGTATACCTGCAAAGTAAGATCAAAAAATATAGGATGACCCGCCGCGACTGGGGACTGAAGAAGAGAACCCTTGCAATCTTCTACAAAACATTTTCCTGCCAGCAATCACATATGCATCGGGTGTCTGGTTCTGCAAGGTAGTGACTGCTGTCAACAAGACAGCTAGAATCCATTCAACGATCTATCCTCCTGACAATCTCCAGAGCATGCTGCACTGTAAGCACCCTTGCCCTCCAGGTTTTTGTGGGAACCTTTACCCTTGACCTGGAGATCATCCGCTGTGGGCTGCTCTATCAATTGTCCAAGGGCAGAGAATTGATCTACCTTGACTTTATAACTTATCTGGTGAATGACATCAAACTCGAAAAGAAATACCTCCTTGCCCACCTGCAGAGGGCTGGAGAGGTATAGCGTTAAGGAACAGTTGCTACAATGGATAAAGGGATGGTTGAGTGGGGGACAACAGAGAGTGGTAATCAATGATACTGCTTTTCATGGACAAATGTTATTAGTGGAGTTCCCCAGGGTCCAGTGTTGAACCCATTGTTGTTTTGTATATTTATCAATGATATTGATGAAGGTATATCAGGGTTAATGTCCAAGTTTGCAGAAGATAGAAAGTTTGGCAGGGTTGTTAAAGACAGTAAAGGCAGTATGCTATTCCAACTGGATCTAGATAAGTTTGGCAAATGGGCTGAAAAGTGGCAACTGAAGTTTAACATTGACAAATGCAGAGTACTGCATATGGGGAGCAATAACAGAAGAGAAATGTACCAACTGTGTGGTACTACACTCAGGGAAGAGGAAAGTGAAAAAGACCTGGGAGTAATTATGCAGTCAAATATGAAGTTCACTGAGAAGTGCAGAGGGGCTGCCAGGGCAGGTCATGGAGTCTTGTCAATGATATATAGGAATTTTGCTAGCAGGGACAGGGAGGTGATTATCCCATTATACAAGGCAATGGTCAGACCACACCTAGAGTACTGCGTATAGGTCTGGAGGCCTCATTTTAGATGTAGAGTTGCTAGAACGAGTACAAAGAAGGGCAACAAGATTGGTAAGGGGAAGAAAAGGGGATGCTCTTACCAAGAAAGGCTTAAGTTCTGTTTGTTTGTTATTTGGTTTTTAGGAGCATTAGCAACTAAGGCCATATTGCTCCGGGATATGCGGAGGTCATTCCCTGACCTTTCTGCATCCTCCATATTTGGTTTAAGTTCTGCAAATTGCAGCACCTGGAGAGTAGGCATCTGCGAGGTGATCCGATTGAGGTGTATAAAGCCTTGAATGGGTTGAGCAAGCTGAATGCTGATGGGATTCTTACTCTTGCTCGGATTAAGAATTTGAGGGGATACAGATTCAAATTGAGGAAAGACAGTTGTAGAATAGATGTGTGGACATTTGCCTTTAGCCAGTGGGTAGTTGATTGGTGAAAAAAAACCTTCCATCTTTTGTTGTGGAAGTTGATAGCCTAAATAAATTTAAGGCTGAGCTAGACAGGCATTTGGAACGAATGGAGGGGTGAAATGGGAGGATTTTTTTTTTTTTTTTTTTTTTGGCTGATGCTGTATAAGCTTACTTTCTTGCATCATATGTCTCTACTAATGCTAATGCTAATAAATTCTTTGCATTTGTCAACCTCAATATCAAAGTGACACACCACAATTCTGATATTCCAATGTCAGCATTTCATGAATACTTCAAATTTAAACATTTATTATTAACTCTTATTGTTATTATTGTATAAGCAACTAAGTATCCACTTGATTCTGCTCTTAGTAGCTCTAAGACATCCCACTTAATTTCTAGTGAAATACAGTAGGCCCTCATTATAACGCAGTTTGTTTTACGCTGATTCACTATAATGCTGTTCTTACATTATAACCCATATCTCACTATAATGCTGTTCTTACATTATAACCCATATCTCACTATAATGCTGTTCTTACATTATAACCCATATCTCACTATAAGGCTGTCACAACTTGCTATAACACTCTCTTATAACAGTGATGAAAAGTTGTGCATTATGTTTGCTTGTATGTTCATGAGCTCTGTGACCACAGTCTTCACTCAGTACAGTGTCTGTAATGGACAGTTTACTCGAACATTATCTATTACAAAGCAATTCTGATCATGACAACATGCCAGGATATCTAAGCAAAAGAGAACTTAGAAGACTTTAATCATATAAAAATTTTTACATGCCTCCAGACACTACAACTCCGATTCAATCAATGAACCAAGGTGTTATTACCACATTTAAAGACTACTACATAAAGAACACCTTTTCCCATGCTGTTAAAGCCATCAACACTGGTGGAAATGTACTGAGCCTAAAGGAGTTGTGGAAATCCTACAACATTAAAACTGCCATCATTTGTGAGCCACTTCATCCCAGGAAAGTTTTGAAAGATTGCTAAAAAGGATTCCCAAGAATTTGAGGATTTGTTTGAGAATGTTAAAGCAAAAAAAATAGTTGAGCTCGGAATTGACGCAGGATTGGGAAAAACTGATGATGACAATATACAAGAGATGATTGACAATGACTGGGATGGCCTCTAATGAAGAATGAAAAGGACCTGGGGTTAATTGTGCAGGCAGATATGAAGTTTTCTGAGCAGTGCAGACAGTCTGCAAGAGTAGCTCATGGTGTCTTGTCAATGATATACAAGAATTTTTCTAGCAGGGATAAGGAGGTGATTATCCCCTTGTATAAGGCAATGTTCAGGCACACCTTGAGTACTGTATACAGGCCTGGAGGCCTCATTTTAAGAAGGATGTAGAGCTGTTGGAACGAGTACAGAGAAGGGCAACAAGATTAGTGAATGGAACAAAGGGTTGCCCTTACGAAGAAAGGCTTACGTTTTGCAGATTACAGTGTTTGGAGACTAGGCACCTGTGAGGTGATCTGATTAAAGTGTATAGGTGTAAAAAGCCTTGAATGGTTTGAGCATGCTCAATGCTGATTGGATTCTTCCTCTTGCTCAGAAAAATCACCTGAGAGGGCATAAATTCAAATTGAGGAAAGACAGATGTAAGATAGATGTGCAGAAGTTTGCCTTTAGCCAGCGGGTAGTTGATTGGTGGAACAGACTTCCATCTTTTGTTGTGGAAGTTGATAGCCTAAATAAATTTAAGGCTGAGGTGGAGAAGTATTTGGAACGAACGGAGGGGTGACATCAGAGCGTTTTTTTTTTTTTTTTTTTTTTTTGGCTGATGCTGTAAGCTTGCTTCCTTCCATCATATGCCTCTACTAATTCTAATTTGTGAAAATGACAAAAGAACAGGAGAGTGCAATTGTGGGAGAACATCAAGACCTTACAGATGAAGAACCGATAAAGTCACTAACTGCAAAAGAACTTAGTGAAGCTTTCAATTATTTACGGGAGATTATTTGCGGGAGAACAACTCTGACATGGAACAAAGTTCAATGGTAATAAGAAGTTTAAAGAAAGAAATGAATCCCTACATGATTTTGTGCAATGTACAACCCAAAAAATCAACACATTTTTTCAGTCCAAAGATACAAAAACTCGATCTAATTATATACATATGTAATGTAAAGTATTTTATATATATACAAATTTTTGAATATTAAACATTTTGACTGACATTGTGCATCTTTTCACTACCATTTATTATTATTATTGATTAGGAAATATCCTATAGCATATGATGCAACTCACAAATTCATATGTTACCTTATGGGAACATGGCACTCGCTTAGTGCTGATTCACTTTGCACTCTTTTTCAGGAAAGAATTATCAGCTTTAAGAGGGGGGTAGCCTGTACAGACCACCATGTATTTGTGACCTAACTTCTCTCGGCTTTCCGGTCATATGCATGTATTAATAGTGGTAAATGATGCGAGAAAGAAACAGCAGCAAAAAAATGTCCATCACCTCTAATAGTTTTTCAAGTTCATCCTTGAATTATTCAAAATATCCTGTTCCATAACACAAGATGGAATTCCTTCGAACAATTAAATACCAGCTGGCTGAAGGCAAATTTCTACTCATCTATCCTCTAACCATCCTTCATCAATTTGAATTTAAGCCCCCATGTTTGTTTGTTTGTTTGTTATTTGGTTTTTAGGAGCATTAGCAACTAAGGCCATATTGCTCTGTAGCCCGATGTGCATGTGTGTGTCTGTGTAGTCTGGGCAAAAGGAAGAATGCCATCAGCACTGAGCTCACTCAATTCATTCAAAGCTTTAAACCAGGGTTTCTTAAAACCTGGATCTATTTGGGTTGCTAAAGTTTTTCAGAAAGTTATAAGGCATTTGAGAAAAAAATATTAATTTTGGGAAAAAAAAAATAATAATTAAAATATTTTTATCGACACAAAATTTTTCAAATTTCAAGAAAGTAAAAGTAAGTAAAGAATTTCAAATATCAGTTAGTAGTTCCTTTTGTATCCATTTGAAAATATTAAATTAGCGAGGATCATGAAATGCCACATTCACTACAAGAGGTGCTGCAGCATATATTGAGAGATATACAAACTGGCAAGGCCATTAGTTCTTTGATTCACAAGCACTCACAGGGCTTCTATATTGCATTGCATTGGTGAAGTATTTAGTATTTACGGACCATGCTGACAGGTGTGTATTTTTTGTAATTGTTATTCATCAGCCATTTTCAATCCACTGCAGGAGATGAAGGCCTTCCAGCAACTTTCCAGTTCCTCTGCTTTGTGCAATGGCCATCCATTTACTACCCACAAACTCATAAATTTCATCTATCCATCTCCGCCGTTGTCTTCCAGGTTTTCTTCTAGCTCCTCTTGGGTACCATTCTGTTATTTTCTTAATCCATCTGTCATCACGTCTTCAAGTTATGCATCCTGCCCAAGACCATTTTAGTTCTTTAGTTTCGATAACAATGTCCTTTACTTGAGTTTGCTGCCTAATCCATGTGTTTCTCTTCTTATCTAACAGTCTGATTCCCAATATAATTCATTCCATTCTTCACTGGGCAGTTCTCAGCTTCTCTTCCATTCTTTTGGTGAGTGCCCAAGTTTCACTTCCATAAGTCATGGTGTGGAGTATACATTGGTTCATTATTTTACGTTTCAGACAAACTGTGATATTGCTCTTCAGTATGTGACTATATTAGCATTAGCATTAGCATTAGTAGAGGCATTTGATGCAAGAAAGCAAGCTTATGCAGCATCAGCCAAAAAAAAAAAAAAAAAAAAAAAAAAAAACCCACTTCCACTTCACCCCTCTGTTCGTTCAAAATACCTGTCCAGCTGAGCCTTAAACTTATTTAGGCTATCAACCTCCACCACAAGGGATGGCAGTCTGTTCCACCAACCAACCACCCGCTGGCTAAAGACAAATTTCCGCACATCTATCCTACATCTGTCTTTCCTCAATTTGAATTTATGCCCTCTCAGGTGATTTTTCTGAGCTAGAGGAAGAATCCCATCAGCATTGAGCATGCTTAAACCATTCAAGGCTTTATACACCTCTATCAGATCACCTCGCTGGTGCCTAGTCTCCAGACACTGTAATTTGCAAAACTTAAGCCTTTCTTCGTAAGAGCACCCCTTTGTTCCATTCACTAATCTTGCCCTTCTCTGTACTCGTTCCAGCATCTCTACATCCTTCTTGAAATGAGGCCTCCAGACCTGTATACAGTACTCTAGGTGTGGCCTGACCATTGCCTTATACAATGGAATAATCACCTCCTTATCCCTGCTGGAAAAATTCCTGTATATCATTGACAATACTCCATGAGCTACTCTTGCAGCCCATCTGCACTGCTCAGAGAACTTCATATCTGCCTGCACAATCACCCCCAAGTCCCTTTCATTCTCTACCACTGTCAGTGTAGTACCACAGAGTTGATACGTTGCTCTGGGGTTGCTGTTTCCCATGTGTAGTACTTTACATTTGTCAATGTTAAACTTCATTTGCCACCTCTCAGCCCATCTGCTCAACCTTTCCAGATCCTGTTGCAGCAGCATAGTGTCAGTAGTGTCCTTGACAACCCTGCCAACCTTTGTATCATCTGCCAACTTGGACATTAAGCTTGATATACCATCATCAATATCATTTATAAATACAGAAAACAATAATGGACCCAATACTGAACACTGAGGGACTCCACTAATAACATTAGTCCACGATGAGCAGTGTCCATTGATTACCACTCTCTGTCTTCTCCCCCTCAACCACCCCTTTATCCATAGCAGCAATTTGCCTCCAATGTCACACTGCTCCAATTTGTGTAGCAGTCTTCCATGTGCAACAGTATCAAAAGCCTTTCTAAGATCCAAGTATATAATATCAAAGTTATTCCCTGCATCCAGTTCTTTTGTGACTGCATCATAGTATCCAATCAAGTTGGTCAGGCAAGACTTCCCCTTAACAAAACCATGCTGTGTCTGAGCTATAACTGAAGTCTTGTCTAAATGATCCTGCAGTGCTTCTTTAACCAGTGCCTCCATTAATTTTCCTGGAACAGAAGTTAAGCTCACAGGTCTATAATTACTTGTGTCAGCCTTTGATCCTCCTTTGTGAATTGGGGTCACATTTGCACATTTCCAGTCTATAGGTACCTCCCCTGAGTCCAAGGAAGCTCTCATAATTATGGCTAAGGGTTTACTTACTTCCTTTGCTGCCTCCTTTAATATAACTGGATAGATCCCATCCACCCCGGGTGCCTTTCTTGTGTTTATCTTCAAAAGTTTCTCCTCCACTTTACTCCCAGTTATTTCAAGATTCTGTTGCTTACTGCTAGAGTTGAATACACCTCTGGCATTCCCCTTGCTGAATAACTCCTCATGTGTGAATGTCGATGCAAAATATTCATTTAGTTTGTTAGCTACCTGAGCAGGATCATCAACACTTGACCCATCAATATCAAGTGGACCAATCTGATTCATCCCCTTTCTTCTAGAGTTTACATAAGTAAAGAACTCTTTGTTGTTTTTCTTTGCATCCCTTGCCAAGGATTTCTCGTAATCTGCCTTCGCCTGCCTAACCTCCTTTGTAACTTGGTTGCATATCAACTTGTATCTATCATAGGCTTCTGTGTCATGTGTTAATTTGTAAGTATCCCATGCATTTTTCTTCTCTGCCATATGCCTCATTAGTTCATCTGACATCCATTTTGGCCTAAACCTTGAACAATATTTCTTAGTTGGTATGTAAAGCCTAGTAGCTTCCAAGATAAGTTCTTTGAATGCTTCCCATTTTGAATTTGCTGTTGGTAACATCATCAGTTGGTCCCACTGTATAGAATTTAAATACTGTCTCAGTCCATCGTAGTCGCCTTTACGGAAGCAATAACCCTTCCCTTTACCCCTAATGGTAGTTACCTCTTTCAGTAAATCCCACTTCAGCACACTGTGATCACTGCCACCTAGTGGTTCATTTATCTGCAGATTCTTAATGCATGAAGAATCACTGCTGATAATCAAATCAAGAGTATTACTCCCTCTAGTTGCCTCCCGAACATGCTGATGTAGAAAACAATCATCCAATAAATCCACAAAAGCCCTGCTAGTGTGTGAGTAACCAGCCCCCAAATTCCAGTCAATATCTGGGAAATTAAAATCTCCCATTATAAGACTCTCTGATTTACTGGCCCACTCTATTTCCCTGTACAGTTCTTTATTATACTCATCAGAGTCATTAGGCCTATAGCACACTCCTACTCTCAATTTTGATCTCCCAATGCTTATGTCACACCAAACTGACTCAACACTGCACTGTCCAGCGATGTCGACTGGCTTCACTTCCTTGGTTTTTATGTGTTTCTTGACTAATAGCATAACCCCTCCCCCTTCCTATCCTGTCTATCCTTTCTGTAGACGTTGTACTCCCCAAATTTCAGTTCTGCATTCCTTATATCTGTGTGACACCACGTCTCTGATATCCCAACAATATCTGCCTTTGATGTTTTGAGCAATACCTCAAATTCATCAAATTTATTTACTAAACTCCTAGCATTGGTGTACACGCAAGTATACCTGCACCTGTTTCTATTCTTAGCTACCCTAACACAACCCATGTGTTTACTTGTACCGCAATGGCTCCCAGCAGTCTCTGAAATACCATGCATCTTGTTTTTCAGGCTTCTGCTCATTCTAATAGAAGCAGTGCAAGAATCTCTTTCACCTCTCCCAGTGGCTACTGTTAATCTATTAGTCCTTGTATCCCCCCAAGCTAGCAGTTTTCCGACCCACCTAACACTGCCTCGATAGCATCAGCAAATATTCTTGCACCCTTTCTATTTAAGTGTATCCCATCCCTGTAGAAGCAATCTCTCCTGTTAACAAGTACAGTCCAGGCTGAAAAAAATTCTACCCCTTGAGCCTTGCACAATCTTTCCAGGGCCGAATTGATCGACAAGGCTCTCATCATATACTCCCTCCTATCGTGTCTGGGCAGAATTGCATATTTCCTGAATGCTATCCATCCAATATTTATTCTTCTCTTGACTTCCAGACATTTATCATTATTACAGCTAATAACTTGTCCCAGATAAGTATATGACTCCACCTTTTCAATTACTGCTCCTTCAATTGTTATTTCCCTTTCTGTGACATACTTGTTCATCATTACTTTTGTTTTAGCCATATTCATCTTTAGTCCAAAATCCTTACTAACTGTGCATAATTGATTAAGATTTTCCTCTAATTCTTTGGGATCGTGGCTTATGACAACATTGCCATCTGCAAATCTTAATGGTTTAGGTACTCTCCATTTACATTGACTCCTTTCAGAGACCAGTCTAGTCTTATGCAAGCTTCCTCAAGGGCAGCAGTAAGCAGTTTTGGACATATTGTGTCTCCTTGTCAAACTCCTTTCTAAATTTTAAATTTCCTACTGTCTTTGTCTAGTCTAATAAAGGAGGCAGCGTTCTCATATATTTTCTTCAAAATCATTTGACTTATGCTGTATAGGTCAAATGCCTTTTCATAATCCATAAATGCCAGGCATAATGGTGTTTTATATTCATTTGCTTTCTCCATTAGCTGTGATATTACATGAAGGTGATACATAGTTGAGAATCCTGTCCTAAAGCCACCTTGCTCTTTTGGTTGATTCTCATAAAGTATTCTTTCTAATCTGTTAGTAATAACCCTTGTGAACAACTTGTAGATGTGGGATAACAAGCTAATTGGTCTATAATTTCCAATTTCTGATTTTTCTCCTTTCTTATGCAGCAAAACTATGATTGCATTATTCCACTGCTTAGGCGTCACATCTTTTCTAATGCATTTTGTGAAAAGCCTTGCCAGTTTTTGTGTTATGTCTCTTCCTCCCAATTTTTAAAACGCTACAGTAACTTCATCTTCCCCAGGGGCTTTTTGATTCTTCATTTTCTTCAATGCATGTTCTACCACATCAGGAAGAATATTGGGTATGTTGTATGTGTTGCTAATTTGCGATCCATCTTCCCCACTGCTGGCATCATTCCCTTGCTCCTTGTATAATTGTCTATAATAGTCTTCTGCTATTTGAATTATGCCTTCTCTGCTATTTATAAGTATACCATCGCTATTCTTCAGTTTCAGTATCATTTGTCTTTCTGTATTACTGCTCATGGCTGCTGATTTAAGTCCTTTGTTTTCCCTTAATGCTTGTTCTACTTTTGTTGTGTTAAATCTTCTTATATCCTCTCTGAGTCTCTTTCTAATGGCTTTGCATAACTCAGTATACTCAATTTTCTCTTTGTCAGTGTTTATCTTGCTCTTCATTTGTCGTCTTCGGTTCATCATGATAAGTGTTTCTTGACTAATTTTTTCTTCTTTGGATTTCTTTTTCCCTATAGGTTTCTTGGGCTTTATCACTTTCAGAAAGTTGTAATATTCCTTGTCGATATCTTGATCCTGAGCAGTCTGCAGAAGCTCAAACTTGTTCTTAAGTTCCAGTACATACTACTTTTTCTCCTCTTCAGTTATCTCAAAGACCTTCATATTATTTACTCGAGTCAGTTTTTTCCTTTCCTTTCCTACATCTATATCAAGTGAGCATCTTACCATTCTGTGATCACTTCCAACATTTAACTTATTCAGGACGGTAACATCATTCCCGATATATCTTCTGTTAGTGAGGATGAAGTCAATTTCATTAGTTGTTAATCCATTTGGACTCTTCCATGTCCATTTTTTTTTCACTCTTTTCTTGAAAAAAGTGTTCATTACTAACAATCCTTGAGATTCTGCAAATTCCACCTCTTTCATTGCTTTCACCAATTCCAAAATTTCCTACAGTTCCTCTTTCTGTGCTGTTTTGTCTTTTTCCAACCTTAGCATTGAAGTCCCCCAAAATAATAGTGTAGTGGGTTTTCTGCTCATCTAAAAGTCTCCCAATTTCGGTGTACATTTCTTCAATCTCTTCATCATCGTGGCTCAATGTTGGTGCATAAATCATTATAACCTTTAGCTTGTACCTTATATAAATCTTGAGTATTAGTCTTGACACCCTTGGTGATGTACTTTTGAATTCCAAAATGTTGTTTTTTATATCTTTATGGATCAGAAACCCAACTCCACCTTCGCTCCTTTCACTGTTTCCATTGGTGTACAGCAGATTTCCACTTGATAAACTTATAAGCGATTCATTTCTTCTTCTTGTTTCAGCCAAACCAAACCAATTCACATTTTCTAGTTCCTTTTCCAGCTCTAATATCCTGTCTTCACCGATGAGTGATCTTACGTTGTAACAGGCCAAGTTCAGTTTCCATGCATGGCAGCCTGGTCGTACCCAGAGATTCTTAGCACCCTCTGCTTCCATTCTGATCCTCTCACTGCTGTTAGAGAGGGAGTGAAAGCCGCTGGGGACTGAGAGCCATTTGTTTCATTGTGTTGTCATATGCTGAAGGGGTTGGTCATTTCCTCTTCACGCTGACCAAGCACCTTGAAGAGAACCACTCTACACATTCGGTGCCACCTAAGTGACGTAAGAGGGCTTACCATCAAGTGGATTTTACGGAGGCAGGCCAACCGGACTTCTCCTAAATCTTCTATAACAGAAAGATATTGGATCCCTCAGTGTTTTAGACTGTGTGTCTGACAACACACAGAATATCTGTTCCCCTCTATGCCCTGTAATTGTTATTAATAAACATTAACCAAAAATTTAATACTGAAAATTAATTGCAAAACGAGAATATAAAGAAAAGTTTTTACATATTGGCTTCACATTTATTAATGATTGTGGAGTTGTCAAACCATAATGTGTGCTATGTTGTCAAGTACTTAGTAATGAATCATTGACACAAAATAAGCTAAAAAGGCGCTTTCAGACGAAACAAAAATTTTCATAGAAAAAGAACAAAATTTCTTTGAAAGACATGAACAGAAAATGAAATGACAGTGCTCCTACCAATAGCTTTGCATATTCTATGCAACAATCTACTTTGGTATCTTATTATGTTGTGTGGTGAGTTGCAAAACACAAGTCATATGTGACTTATTGTGCTTTGCAACTCTTTTTTTGTAAACACCTCTGCACAAGAAGTCACATATGACTTCTTGCGCAGAGTTGATTATGAAATGTGTACGTGTTTATCACACACCTACTCATCAAAGGTGTTTATCAAACTGCTTCTTGTGCAGGGATATTTATCAAATGTAAAGTGATGTGTGACTGATAGTAGAGGTGTTTATCAAACTTACTGCTATTTACATGGTGTGTATATCACTTGCGGAGTTGTATTTCCCAAGAAGTTGCAACAGATTCCATTATCCAATGATACCATTCAGTTGAGAATTAACAATATACCAAAGGACATTACACACCAAGTTATTATGGATATAAAAATAAGCTGAGTATTTAGTATTCAGCTGCATGAATTGACTGATGTAAGTAATGAAGCTGAACTCATGGTGTATGTTTGATATCCACACATTTCTGATATGGAAGAACACTTTTTATTTTGTAGACCACCTGCAAAAACTACAAGTGGAGAAGATATTTTTAAAATGGTGGATTGTCTCTTTAATAATGAAGGATTCGACTGAAATGAGTGGTTCAGTGTGTCTACTGGTGGCACCGGCATTGCTTGGAACTTGTAAAGGGAAATAATCCACATATTATTCCTAATGCTGCTTCTTGCATAGGGAAAATCTAGCTGCAAGAGGCTGTCACCAGATTTTGATATTGTAATGAGTAACTTACGATGTAGTCTGTCCAAGATAAAACCATGATGACTCGAAGAACTTTCAAAAGGCATTCAAAATCAAGGGTCACATTAATGTGCGCATTGATAATATTAAAATGTGATCATCATCAGCCATTTTCAATCCACTGCAGGATGAAGGCCTCTCCAGCAACTTTCCAGTTCCTTCTGTTTTGAGCACTGGCCATCCATTTACTACCCACAAACTCATGAATTTCATCTATCCATCTCCGCCTTTGTCTTCCAGGTTTTCTTCTAGCTCCTCTTGTAGCTCCTCTTCTAGCTCCTCTTAAAATGTGATACTTAAGTTTATTACACAATATTTGCAAAATTTTCTTGTTTGTAATTTTTTTTTAATAATTATTAGTTACATATTTTCAGAACTTATGTGAGAGAAATTTTGAATTTGTCAATGAATGTATGAAGGTACGATAATTATCGTAATTTCATTAAAAATATAATACATGTTTTGCTCGTTTGTTAAATTTTATATTATATTTTCAGAACTTATTTGGAAGAAAATTTCTTATTTATTAATTATTACTAAAGTAAGACAATCATCTTGATTTCGTTAAAATTTTTGCAACATGACTAGCTATCTTCTTCTTCTTCTTTGGTCCTTAGCTGGCAGCTGGGGGAGGCGGTTGGCCACGCAACCAGTATGCTGCTGTAGGTGCCGCAGGGTTTCGGACTTGCTCTGTGATGTTCTTCCATACCTTACGATCCATGGCTTCAGTCCTGGCCTGGTTAAGGTCGAGACGTCGGCTCTTCAAGTCATCTTCCACTTGCTTGGCCCACGTTTTCCTAGGCGCGGTCCGTTGGATGCTCCATTGGGTGGGTCGTTGTCTCCAAAGGAGTGTGGATGGTATTCTGTTCGTGCCCATTCTACATACGTGGCCAAACCATCTGAGCCTTCGCTTCTGGATTTGGTCGGCAATGGTTGGTTGCTGTTGGCATCTGGCGCGGATGGTATCATTAGTGATGCGGTCGCGAAGAGAGATGCCCAAGATCTGCCGCAGGCATCGCATTTGGAATACCTCAAGTTTGTTCAAATCAACATATAGCTATAGTTTGGAAGTCATTTCAAAATTGTTGATCCTTGTCAGGGGATCTTGGGTATGCCTCCGTAGCCAGGTGGGAAGGAGCAGCAGTGCGTAACACACGCTTCTTGATTAGACCGGGGTTCGAGCCCATCACCACCAAATACGGAGGATGCGGAAAGGTCAGGGAATGACCACCGCATATTCCCGGAGCAATATGGCCTTAGTTGCTAATGCTCCTAAAAACCAAATAACAAACAAACAACAACAAACAGGGGACCTTGGGTCACCAGACCACCACCACCATCCTTAATTTTGGATCATGGCTTAAAAAGGTTAAGAGCCCCTGCCTTAAACACTTCAATAAGATCTCCTTGGCCTAGACTCCAAATGGTGCAAATATCAGAACTGAAGCCTTTCTTGGTAAGAGCGCCCTTTTGTTCCCCCCTCACTCATCTTGTTGCTCTTCTCTACACCCATTCCAACAGAAACACATCCTTCCTGAAATAATGCATCGAGAGCTGCATTCAGTACTCAAGATGTTTATAGAAGTGTCCAACATCCATTCATATGTAACCATTGCCTCATACAACAGGATAATCACCTAGTTATCCCTGCTGGCAAAATTAAATTACTCTATATCACTGACAAAACCCCATTAACTGTCCTAGCAGGCACTGCTTAGAGACCTTTATATCTCACTGCACCAATATATTCAGGTGATGCCTTGGGTGAAGAATGAAATGCACACATTTGGTACATTGATCTGGGATTACTGCAACCCACATGCAGTACTTTGCATTTGTCAATGTTAACCTTCAATTGCCACTTCTCAGCCAATGTGCCTAATTTTTCTAGATCTTGTTCAGTAGCATACCCTGATTACTATCATTAACCACCCTGCCACTCTTCACATCTCTGAAAACTTAGATATTAAGCCTGATAAGCATTAATCAATACCATTAATAAAAATAGAAAACAACAGTGGACCCAGCACTGAATCCTGGATAACTCCACTAAAATAACAGTTTTTACAAGAAGAGCAGTGTCTATTCATTCTCCCACTCAACCATCCTACTATATCCATAGCAGTAACCTGCTCCTAATGCCACACTGCCCAATTATACAAAAGTCTGTTATAGGGAACAGTGTCAAAAGCTTTTCTGAAATCTAAGAACATGACATCAAAATTATTCTTCAAATCCAGTTCCTTTGTTAGTGCATCATAGTATCTAAGCAAACTGGTCAGACAAATCCATGATGTGACTGCAGTATCTAGATTGTCCTGAATTACTACTTTATCTCTCTCTCTCTCTCTCTCTTTCTCTCTCTCTCTCTCTCTCTCTCTCTCTCTCTCTCTCTCTCTCTCTCTTCTTTCTCTATGAATTGGAATACAGTCACACATATCTAGTCCACAGGGATCTCTTCTAAATCTAAGGATGCTACTTATATATTTATCTGTGAACATGTATGCCTGCGTATGTGTGTGATTGTTTAATACTATATTAACTCTATAAATGTATAACACCTTAACGTTCTGTGAAGACAACACACGTCTCAATAGATGTTGGCATATCACTTCATTAACTACCCTTAATTGAGGTAATACTCCTGCACTGAAGCAGTTTGAAAGATGTGAGATTCAATGCAGTCAATCATGTCACTTACATAAATCTGAATATAATCAAATCTCAATAATAAAAAAAAAATACTTTGAAAAGGATTCGAAGTCATAACAAAAAATTGTTTCAAACTGAGTTTCTTAATGGTCAGAGATCAAGAAATAATGGTTTCTATAATCAATTCAAATTTCTCTGCCTGTCCCTTAATTAAATAACTGCACAAGACAACATTTTTAAAAAAAAATAATTTTATATTTGGAACTTCAGAAGATTAATATTTATACACATACTCACTTTAAAAACTCAAAAGAAACTTACTGGGATTCCATTACAAATATTTCTCATGTATTCTAATTAAAATGCTTATGTTTTTCATCTCATTATTTTTAGTGGCCAACTTATTTTAAAATGCTAACCTCAATTTTTGACAAAACACTTTTGACTCATGAATTTGCATAAACCTTCTTTCACATTAAACATTAAAAAGATAAACAAGCAAAAAAATAATAACTAGGGGGCTTTGTTCCCTGCTCACTCACTGCGCTCGCTTCTTTTGATAAAATAAAATACTTATAGAAACTTTCGACTCTTGTGTGTGTGTCTCTTCCTAAGCTATGAATACATAAATACGTTACTATATCTATATAATATCGGTGTAGATACACCATAGACAACTCTTAAAGAAAAACTATGATCATAGTGTGAAAAGCATCATTTCAACTGTATCTCATATTGTGCTCATCCTTCACGATTAGTTACCATGTATTGCACTACCTCAAATAAGTAATGCTTCACTAATAGAGAAGACTATTGTCACTTATTCTCGGTGGGCACCACCCAGATGGCCCCGTTTCAAAGCTATTTGGCTTTTCATCAGCAGTGGGCACCTTTCATACTACTTTAACAGTTGTCTATGGTGTATCCCAGTGGCGCGCAAACTTATTTTGATCTCGACCCCCTTTATTAAATATAAAATTGATGCGACCCCTCAATGTAAACCCCGAGGTAGGATGACTACATTTTTAGAGAAGAAAAATTGCATTTTATAAATTATGTAGTAAAAAATTTTATTCGAGTACTGAGAAAGGAATAAAAAAATTGTTTCCATTTTAATTTAAACATTAAAATAATTGTTTAGTGTTTTAATTGGATACAGCAAAAACAAAATGAAATTCTTATTCTTCAATTAAGATTACAAAACAATAAAAAAATGAACAATTACAAAACAAAACCATTAATGAGAAGGACGAGCCTGGATAACTGATAATATTTGGTCCATATTTGGCACAATGTAATCTCATGTCATCTTCTGGACCAAGTCCGGAATGCTTTATTGTTTTTATAGCTGTTAATTTTGAGAAACCAACCTCACATAAATATGTAGACCTGAAAGGTAACAATGTTTGTATTGCCATTTTCGATAATTCTGGATACTCATCTCGAAGAGAAAGCCAAAATTTTTTCCAAGAGTGGTCTTGAAAAGAGCACGTAATGCTTCGACAGACGACAAGTCAATAAGATCTTCCTTTTGTTGCATGGTAATTTTGGGACGTGAAGAAACATCAAAAGTAAAGGGATCACGAATCCAATACAACTTTTTTTTCTGGAGATACATTAAAAAATTTGGAAAAATGCTTAATTAGCATTGTTAGGTGGGTGGCAATGATATCCCTAAATTGTAAAATGTCACTATTATAACAAAATCAGAAAAGCATGGGAACATTTCAGTAATATTATGCACAAATTCAGTTTTCCAAAGATTAAGCTTCCCTTTAAAAGTTTCTATGTTATCACGAAGTATTAATATATTTGTTCCCTGTCCTTGAACACATTAATTTAAATCATTAAGTTTTTCAAATATATCAGCAAGGAAACTAAGTTTTCCAAGCCATTTTTGATATGTAAACAATTGAGCAAGGGTCTGATTTTTATCTGATAAAAACAATAAAACTTCATGTGTGAGGTCAAAGAGACGTCGCAACACCTTACCACTGGACAACTACCCCACTTTCATATATAAAAGAAGCGTTTCATTCTTTGAAATTTCATTACAAAGCATTGTGAAAAGTCTGCTATATAAGCTTCTACTTTTTAAACAAAGTTGATCAGACTTATCACATCTTTCAAAACTTTGTGCAAATCAGTTTGCATTTCCTTTGCTAATAATGCTTCCCTATGTACTGAATAATGCAATGATTCAAAACTATATTTGGAGTAATTTCCTTTGCCTTTTAAATGTATATTTTATCCTGTTAATGCAGCCACACCATCAGTACAAATCGCAAAGCAGTTGTTCCACTTTAGGCAATATTAGTTTGAAAGAAAATATTTATAGCATCAAAAATCTTCTTGCCTGTCGTTCTTCCTTCCAAAAAAGCTTTGCAAAATAGAAAATTCTCTAAAATATCTCCCTTGTAGCAGAATCTTACACATACAATAAGTTGATCAAGGTTTTAAATATCTGTGAATTAATCTAACTGTATTGCAAAAATTGGACTTTCTCTCAATCGATTTAATAAATTGGATTTTATGTTGTTAGCGATAACTGTCTCTGGATAGAGAAATAGTATTTAAATCGTTGCCGTACTTTTCTCCATTCATAAATTGAAATAATTTTTATTGAAGTAGGGAGAACAAGAGATTCAGCAATAGTATGTGATTTAAAATTTTTTCTTATTAAATATGAAACTTCCAATGATGCTTTTAAAGCTTTACAAGGAACTGCAGTGTTTCTTCATGAAAGATTTCAGACCTTGTATGGCATCGGCATGTCTTTTGAACGAGGATTCAATTTTTTTCATCATCTCTGAATGTTTCGTATGTAAGTGTCTTTAATTTAATAGGTTTCATGCTTTCGTTAGCCAGTTTTTCGTAACATATTATGCACACAGGACGTTGCTCATCATAAACAACACTGTAAGTAAAGCCGTACTCATAAATTCTTATTGATATTTTCTATTCTCTTTCATTCTTTTTTATTTGGAATATGATGGCTCTCTACCAGAAATTGGTGGTTGCACTACACTTGAAATAACATTAGTGTCCAGATTTTCACATGATACATTTCTTACCCTTTCAACTTCTGGTGTATCTGTAGCAACATTATTGTCATCATGCCTCAACCGTTTTGTTCTGATTACCCAATTGTCCATGGTAAAATATATAAAATGTATATTTTTTTTCTTCTTAAACACACAGCCATAATATAAAACATAGCAGAAGAATGAAAACACATCCAAGTTGACGTGAAAGCACCAAATTACGAAGCAGAATAAAGTGTGCGTGCAACACACTTGCTATTTACTGCCACAGCATACTCGCACCTCTGGCCTTAACGCAATTTCTGCTGTAGGAAGCACGAGCTAGAGGGATTATGGTTCAGCAATTAAGTAGTACTGAGAAGTATTAATACATACTGAGAAGTCACACTAGTCAGCTGGTTTCTGTGTCCATAGCCAGTGAGCAAATTAAGCCATATTATCCACAAGGACAATAAGTAAGAAAACCACCTGCATCACACCTGAAACTACCCTAAAAAATAAAGAGTGGCAATACAGTTCATTCGTATCTCAGACTTCGTTTGGGTAGCAAAGGTCTCTATACCTACAGTATTAAAAAAGTAATTTCAACAACAGGCTTTTTGGCTATCATGTACACAAAAACTAATTTTATTTAAAAATTTCCGCAACCCCTTTAATTTATCCCATGACACCTCTGGGGGTCGCACCCCACAGTTTGCACACCACTGGTGTATCCACAGCGATATTATATAGATATAGAATCTTAAACTCTTAAAATATTATGCCTTGTTGCATTTAGTTTATTTAAATAAATATGTTACATATGGAAATCAAGAATGGTACCACATGGTCATGTTAGATAAATATAGCGCGTGATCACGCTTAAACAGAAACTTGTTTTACCACAGTAAAATAAGCTTCTGTTACGTATTTTAGTATTTGTTATGTATTATCACGTAACCTGCATCTCTCTTCTCCCATTGGCTGAATAATTATTTTAATGTATAGGAAAATTATTTTAATGTATAGAAAGATGATAATAATAAAGAATAAAATAACCATAATCACACAAAAGTTCCTGTTCTAAAATTTTCTGTCATCTTCTCAGTAATTACTTTTATGCAGGTTCAGAGCAATTGTAATGAAATTGCTCTGAACTGATTTGGAGTTCAGCTTCAACAATTTCCCTTCCACTTTCCTTTCAGTTATCGCAAAATCATTCAGCACCCTTATCAGAATTTGATAAACTTCTGACATATCCCTAAAAAATTCCTCATGTGTAAATGTAGATGCAAAATGTCAGCAAACGCAGCAGGATCATCAACAATTAAACCATTCATAGCTATCAGACCAATGTGATTCATCCCTTTCCTTTTATTGTTTACATTAGTACAGAATAGATGTGGGGAAATTTGCCTTTAGCCAGTGGATGGTTGACTGTTGGAACAAACTTCCATCTGTCGTACTGGAGGTTGACAACTTAAATAAGTTCAAGCAGAACTTTTTTTTTTGTTAGTTGTTGGTGCATCGGCTTCTGTGGCCATAATGAACCTCCCCAAGTTTTTGCATTTACTCTGATCCAAGCCTGAGGCGGGATTCGAACCCCCCCAACCTTTGGTTTGCCAGGCAGGCACTTTACCCACCCGGCTGGCCCGGTCGGCTAGGCAGAACTAGATGAGCATTTGGAGAAGATGAATGGGTGAAATGGGAAGGGGTTTTTTTTGACTGATTCTATATAAATTTGCTTTCTTGCATCATATGCCTCTACTAATGCTAAGCTTTTATTGCTTTTCTTTACATTTTCTGCCAGTAGCTTTTTGGTAAATAGCTTGCCTAACCTCCTTTGTGAACTGCAGATTAGATGATATCTACTGGGCTTCTGTACCATCTGATAATTTATATGTATCTCATTTATTTTTCTTCTCTGCTGCAAGTCTCATTTAACATCTGATCTGACAATATTTCACCTGACATCCATTTAGGTCAAGCCATGAACAGTATTCCTTAGATAGCCTAAAATGCTTAGAAGTTTCTATGATTACATCCACGAATGCTTCCCACTTAGAATTTGTTGTTGAAATCAACAGTTGATCTCACTGCATAGAGTTTAAAAACTGTTTCAGACCAATGTATGCATTCACCTTTAGAAAAGAAAATAACACTCCTCCCTCTGCTGCTGCTGACAGAAGTTACATCTTTAAGTAAATCCTGCATCACAACACTGTGATCACTGTACCCTTGTGGTTCTTTAAGAATGATTATTTTAAGAATTTTAAGGCATGAAGCGTCACCACTGATAATCAGATCAACAGTACTACTTTCTATCATTCTGGTGGAGAAAACAGTCATCCAATAAATCACAAAAGTCTTGCTACTGTGTGAGTGACCAATTGACAAGTTCCAGTCAATATCTGGAAAGTTAAAATCACCCATTATAAGACATTCTGGTTTACTGGCTTACTCTATTTGCCTGAATACGTAAATACAGTAAGTATGTTGCTCATCGTACTCATTGCAGACACTAAGCCTGTTATACACTCCTACTCTCATTTTTGTTTTACCAGTGCTTATGTCACACAAAACTGACTCCCCATTGCACTGACCCATGCCAACTGGATGCACTGCCTTAGATTTTACATACTAAGAACATAACCCTCCCTTGTCCTTTCTGTACACAATGTACTCCTCATATTCAAATTCTCCATCCCTTATGCCTGACTACACCATGTCTCTGATATCCTAACAATGTCTATATTTGATAACTTAACCAGTACTTCAAATTCATCGAATTTATTTACTATGTTCTTCATAGTAAATACACATTATTATTTGATAGAATCAGCAAATATTTTTGCATCCCTTCTTTTCAAGTGTATCACATTCCATTGAAAGCAGTCTCTTGACAAGTGAGTGCAGGCTTTATCGAAAAATAATTCTGTCACATGAACCTTGAGCAATCTTTACAAGCCTATACTGACTAATAAAGTAGCAAATATTTACTTCTATCATGCCTGGGCAAAATTCCAGACAGTTTAAAATACAGTCCTAACACGTGGCTTTTTTTTTTTTTTTTTAAACAGTAATCACTTAGTAGCAGTAATCAATAGTAGGCTTCACACAATTAAGTGAAGCCTACTATTCCCTGCTAAATATCATAAGTACATACATGTATAATAATAATGCTTTTTTTGTGCCTTGAAAGATTATTATTATTCCACAATATCATTAAACTTTTGCCCTTAGCAAATATCCTGCTCTTATTCCACCTATCCTTGTTACATAATATATATTTCCTACTCTGACAGCAGAATCACCAAACATAACCACTTCCTGTAGGAAGTAGTTATGCTTGGTGATTGATGAGTCCTCTAATTTAATTTCTTCAAAAGTATATAGTCTTTTCCTCAAACCTTCAATTTCTTCTATGACAATGTCAGATTGTTACCTCTCTCTCTCTCTGCAACTAACATATTAAAGGAATCTTCAACATTTTACACAAACTACTTTTTACATGTTCTCTGTAGTATGTAAAATAATAATAAATAATGTAATTAGGAGTTAAATTAGCCACTCAGGAAAGTTTGGTTTGCTTTGGAATATGCAGATCT
Source organism: Mastigoproctus giganteus (assembly GCF_048544385.1). NCBI lineage: Eukaryota > Metazoa > Arthropoda > Arachnida > Uropygi > Thelyphonidae > Mastigoproctus > Mastigoproctus giganteus. The sequence goes on from NC_143582.1 coordinate 129,965,279, forward strand.
TTTTAAATTTAATTATAATATTAATTCTCTTCAAAATTCTAGTTAAACATAAAAACAAATTAACAGAAAACAAAGAACATTTTCTTGTACAATTACTGAAATTTTACTTTGCTCTTTTAACATAATTTGTTAGGCATAATTGTTCAGATCATTAAGTGCAATAAGTTAATTCAGTGATAAACTGCATGCTTGGATTTTACCATCATTCGATGCTATGGAAGCAGTTGTTGTAGCTGGAGAAATTCCCTGAAGTGAATCATTACCAACTTTCATGCCCGAAGATGTGCTGCACTGACTAACTGGAGATGTAATTATAGCCAGAGAAGATAACGATACAGGTGATGGGGCAGCAGATGTTACTAACGCTGTAGCTTGTGATCCATTATTATTTACCACAGGTGGAGGCAGCAATGAAGAAAGTGAGTCTGAAAAAAAAAAAAAAAAAAAAACTAGTACAGGAAAAATCACAATTATTTCTTACTTTTCTCTATCATCTGACAACTTTTTGATTAGCAATATTATTTTACACAGAATACTGAGCTAAAAAATAAGGATGGGTGAGGAAACTGTTTTTACTTAAATATGCTTACTATGGCTGATTGGAACTGATACCCATCAGAAATAAATATTACTATATGCTTAATATTGTTATATTTTCTTTCAGTTTTCTTTGACATAATAAATACAGTACCATTTAATTCATAACAATGTTATATGGTAACATGGATATCCTAACTTTTAAAAGTATCCCACATTTATTAAAATTTTCCATGAAATCATACATTCAGATTTCTATAAAGGAATTATTATTATTATTATTATTATTATTATTATTATTAGCCATATTGTGCAAGGAAGCCTGAGGCTTATGCTGCACCAGCCAAAAAAAAAATTTTAGTTACCCTGTGTGTGTGTGTGTGTGTGTGAGAGAGAGAGAGAGAGAGAGAGAGAAGTAGAAGGAAATCACCAAGAAAGAGAAGAATGATGATATCCAGCTGAGGACCCTGGGTGTGCCAAGCCCATACTCACCAGATGTGAGCCCCTGGGGTTAGGGAGAGGTCGTTTAAACATTACACTGAAGCAACTTAAGTCATAAATCATTAGTGATATCATATCTGATAACCCACAACCCCCACCACTCAAAAAAAAAAAAAAAAAAAAAAAAAAAAAAAGAGAACAAATGTTTAGTTTGTTTTAGTGCATTGCGAGGATTGTTGTGTTGAGTCACACCGAAAAAAGACAAATTTTGTTTTGTTATTTGTCACGGATGTCGAATTTTTTTTTCATAGTAAATATATATATATTTTTTTGTTTAAAAATCGCAAAAATGATGGATAAACACAAAAGAGTTGTGCTTTCAATTGAACAAAACTTTGAAATTATTCAAAAGTTTAAAATGGTGCATGCGTTAAATCTTAAACAACCATTATGATGGTGACTAAACCATACATGACATTGTGAAAAATAAAGGGAAGCATTGTACACGCGAGTAGTGAGCGGTAAAGTTTTTTAATCTATTGCCATCCATATTTTTTACGTAGGTTGCTGAACATTTTTTGATATTTTTCGATTAACCGGGAAATCGATTATCCGGGATTTTTTTTTTTTTTTTTTTTTGTACCATCTATCCTGGAAAATCGAGAGTCTACTGTACTAGTATTAAAAAAATTGCAAATTTATTGACAATATTATCTTTGACAAGCATATCGGTAATGTTTAATTAAAAAAAGACAGCAAAATGCCCCCATGGGCTCACATCTGGTGAGTATGGGCTTGGCACACCCAGGGTCCTGAGCTGGATATCATCATCATTCTTCTCTTTCTTGGTGATTCCCTTCTACTTCTCTCTTTTATTTTTTTTTTTGCCTGGTGCAGCATAAGCCTCAGGCTTCCTTGCACTATATGGTTAATAATAATAATAATAATAATAATAATAATAATAATAATTTTCTTCAGTTTACATAGCCATTTTTCATGCAAAGTCTAAAGATGAAGAAAGTTCATTTTCAACCACAATAAATGAAAGTCCTACCAATATTTCTAGTTACTGTAAAAACTGTCAATATACATATTAAAATACAGTAAAATATCGAAATAATGGCACCCCAAATAGTGGCACATTGAAATAACAGCATATTGAGATCAGGTGCATACATGCAGCGCAGATGTCTTGCAGTGCCGAAAAAAGAAAACATCAAGTTATGTGATTACTGTACAGTATTTATTATTAGCCATATGGTGCAAGGAAGCCTGAGGCCCATGCTGCACCAGCCAAAAAAAAAAATTTCTGCATTATTATTATTATTATTATTTCGTATGGCAAAAATGAGGATACATTTGTAACAAACAATGTCAAAAAAAAAAAATAATAAATTACAATAAGCCTAAAAACAATATTTACAGAAAAAAATTATAAGTAACATTTGATGAATTAAAATGTAATGTCCAGTTTATTCAGCCACTTAATAGCATCATCAGTAACACTATGTAGATCTTGGATGGAGCCTTCAAATCTCCTCTTTGGGCACTCCGAGATGACATGCTGGATGGTCTGGGGCACGTTGTCACAGTCGCAGAATGGGTTTTCAGTTTTTCCCCACTTATGCAGCCAAAATTTGCATCTTCCGTGATTTGTTCGGATTCTGTTCAGGGATGTCCATTCCTTTCTTGGTAAGTTGAAACCTGGAACAGCTCTGCATGGATCACTGACTAAGCCCAGGTGGTCGGGATTTGAAGTAGTCCAGTCTTCGCGCCAGGTCTGGTCGGCATTAAAATGTGACTTGATAAGTTTCTCACCTAGCTTCCATGAGGGGTTCCTAGACTTCAATCTCTCCGGCTTCTGGGGTTTGCAATCCTGATGTATGGGCAATTGAGGATTTCTTTGATATTTCTGCCATTCTTTCAGCAAGGCTATTTCTCTTCTTATATGAGGGGGATAGATGTTAGATAACACTGGTAGCCATTTTAAAGGTGTCGATTTAATGGTGCTTGATATTTTCCTCATTGTGTCATTCAGTTGGGTATCAACTTTTACAGAGTGTACACTATTAAGCCATACGGGGCAACAATATTCTGAAACTGAGTAGACTAGGGCAAGGGCTGATGTTCGTAGCACCGTTGCGTTTGCTCCCCAGCCTGTTCCACTGAGTTTATGCAAGATGTTATTCCTAGGTTTTATCTTTGCTGCAATATTACAAAGGTGTTGTTTATACATCAGTGTTTGGTCCATTATAATTCCCAGATATTTTGGGCAAGGGTTGTGTTTCAGTCGTTGACCTTTATATTCCACTTGTGGCATATAGTTAGCCCTATGATTATCCAGATGAAAACAGCTAACTTCAGTTTTATTTAAATTAGGTTTAAGTCGCCATGTGTGAAAATATTTATTCAGGTTATGAAGATCCTTTGTAAGTACAATTTCAGCTGCATTGAAGTCAGTACACTGGACAGTCAGGGCTATGTCATCTGCGTACATGTATTTCCTAGAAGCAGTTGCTGGAAGATCTGCAGTATAGATATTAAATAATAATGGGGCTAGAACTGATCCTTGTGGTAAACCATCATTTAATATATAGGGCTTGCTCACTCTGCCGTTTAAGTGTACTTCAAACACTCTGTTGCATAACATATTGTTAAGTATGATCGCGAGGGGCTTACAAGGAATAATTTTCAAAAATTTCAGAATCATTCCTTGTTGCCATACTGTGTCATAAGCTGATGTCAAGTCCACAAAGACTGCATTATCCTGAGAGAGACAGAGAGTCAGAAGTAGAATGGAATCACTAACAAAACAAGAAAGAGAAGAATGATGATATCCAGCTTACGACCCTGGGTTTGCCAAGCCCATACTCACCAGATGTGAGCCCCTGGGGTTTGTTCACTTTCACCATTTTCAAAGTGAATTCTGTACTGATATCATGGATTATACTGCTGTTTTACATTTATTTTAAATTAAAAACCCCTCAATAAGGCTTCTAAAGTTAACAAACCATATACAGAGAAGAAACAATGGACAACATTAAAGCTTAGTGGCAAACTTGATATAATCCACCAATTAGGGCCACCTGGAATGTTAATTCATATAGCCATGTGTATTGTGTATGTAAATTGCGCGTGTTCTCTACTCAATTTGCCTGTTTTGCTGGATGAAAAACCCCAGTTTCTGGGAACAAACCTTGCTATCTGCCCCTGAGACCCACTAACTCAGCCATGGAGTGAAAAAAGCCTATCAGAGTTCCTCATGTCATTGACGGGATTCAAACCTGGGACTTTTCCCCGATGTAGGGAGGATGGTGACAATACCACTGTGCTACTTGTGCAGACTAAACTTTATATTATAAAGAAAATTGAACAGGGTGTAAGCAGCAGTATATTAATGGCAGAATATAACATTCGATCATCAACATGTTTATGTTTTTTTTATGTGCAGTTAATAAAATTGCATTCTTAATCTTTCTGCTTCTTATTTGGTCTCATTATTTCAGCATTAAATACATTAAAAATAAAACTTTCTAGATAGCGGAAAAATCAAAATAACTGCACACTGAATCCCCAGTGTTATATTCTGCCATTGTATTAATGTTGGATCGTCAACATGTTTATGTTTTTTTTTTTATGTGCAGTTAATAAAATTGCATTCTTAATCTTTCTGCTTCTTATTTGGTCTCATTATTTCAGCATTAAATAGATTAAAAATAAAACTTTCTAGATAGCGGAAAAAACAAAATAACTGCACATTGAATCCCCGAAGGTGCTGTTATTTTGAAAGTCTACTGTAATACGAGTACTTGTAAGTCCAATCTATCATTATGAAAGAATTTTAAACATCTAAAGGTCATAAATGCAAAGATTAAACATTTTACAAAGTCCTATGGCCAGTGCTTTTTTTTGTAAAAAAATAGGTGCCGGTACTCATTCTTTGCTATCAGGAAAAATTGAAAATTAAAAGGATATGAAAAGTACTCTAAAATTTTTTTTTTTTCTGATATTGTTACTTTAGTAGTAATGTTTTTAGAATAAGAACAACAAATTAAGTATATTAACACAGTTTATTAAGCATAAATTTATTATTCAAGTATATAAAAAAATAAGCAAAATGTTTTCTAATAAGTAAATAAGTAAATAATAATAACATAAGTAAAAATAATTTCATGATAAAGTTTTTGTAGAATATTCCAAATTTTTATTAAGTTCTCATCCGACACCTTATGCCAGGGGTCGGCAACCTTTTTTGAGTGAAGAGCCATGTTTGATCTAATTAAAAAAAAAGAGAGAGAAAATCCGAAGAGCCGCACCTCAGCTCAAGCTGGGAGGAGTGGGGGAAGGCGAGAGTTTTTTAAGAAATGGAATAGAGTGGGAAGGTGTTTATTAAAAAATATATTTTGAAAATATTATTTATTAATACTGAAAAAAGGTAACAAACATCCAATTAAGTACAAATAAAAGGTGACTTTTGACATTGAGAAACTCACTCAACTTCTTCAGCGAGTCTTTCAACATCATGCGAGTATGTCGTAATTAAACATGCTGAGCTTTAAACATGCTCACAATGTTCAGACGACGGTTTCTAGATTTATTTTTAATATAGTTCATGTTCAAAAATATTTGCCCGCAGAAATACTTCTAACCAAAAACTGAGAGAAGTCCAAACGCAAATATTTTCAAATTTATATGAGTCCGGTAAGCTACTCCACGCATCGAACACAATTTGGTCAGCATTTTAAACTCATCTATTGCCATCCATTTGGGTAGAATTGCAAGGGCAGCCTTTTGCCTCTTCAAATCTTCAATTTCAAGTTTTAAGGCATTTTATTTGCACTCCACATGTCCTTGATTTTTAAGTCCTCTTAACTCCACTTCAAATTGTGCTTCATGTGAGCTGTAAAGTTAAAGAACTGCAGTTACGTGATTGAGATGTATAAACCCTTGAATGGTTTGAGCTTGCTCAATGCTGATGGGATTCTTTCTCTTGCTCAGAATAATCGCCTGAGAGGGCATAAATTAAAATTGAGGAAAGACAGTTGTAGGATAGATGTGTGGAAGTTTGCTTTTAGCCAGCAGGTGGTTGATTGCTGGAACACACTTCCATCTGTTGTTGTAGAAGTTGATAGCTTAAATAGATTCAAGGCAGAACTTGACAAACATGTGGAGTGAGTGGATAGGTGAAATAAGGGTGTTTTTTTTTTTTTTTCTGATGCTATATAACTTGCTTTCTTGCATCATGTGCCTTTGCTATTGCTAATGCTAAAAGAGCTGCATGCGGCTCATGAGCCACAGGTTGCCGACTTCTTTTCTTCCTCTGTGTGTGTCGGTTATTGAATGATGTTTCCGAAGCAGCCATGAATCGACATATGTTGCTGGATCGAAGCAAGTCAGTGGTGGGCCTATAATTTTAAGAAACAATAGTGAAAAAACTGTTTTTGTCATCAACGAAGGGCTGGTTGGGCTGACGATCAGATTCATTTGTGAAAATCCTCATTCACATTCACTCGATGAAATTGGTATTGTACTCAAAGCGTTCATCAAATTCTTCAATTCTTTCGAAACTTGCTTATCAATTAGGTATCCTCGAAATCCACGAATTGCATATCTTTCATTTAACTGTAACCTAATTGACAATTTTCTAACTTCGCTTTCACCAAATTACAACAATTCACGTTTAGAAGGATTATACCTTCGTTGTCTTTGTTTCCCGTCTCTCATCATCGGTATTGTCACTAGTTCTTAAATTTGAATTTTTTCTTTTCTTTTCTTTTTTTTGAAACTGTCCAAAATATCAGTGTCATTCGAATATTCTGGTTCTGTGACCATGTAAACAGAGATAGGGAAAAATGTGGATAATGCACTTCAGTGAAACAACAGATGATTATTTGTCGGGGTAAAAGAAAATCACTTTTCTAATTCTCGAACGGGACGCTTACAGTTGATTCACAGAGGTGTCCAACCGCGAGGAAAGTGAACTAAATCAGCATTTTAAAATTTGTTATTTATGAAAAAAATTCTCATTAAATATTTTGTTCAGTAAATATAATTGTGTATTGTATTTAATAAAATTTTTGAATATTTTCTTTGAATTTTTTTGCATATGGCCACTGTACGGGAAAGTTGGACGCCACTACAGTAGAAGATGGGCCAGAGCCCATTGGGAATACACCTTGATCTGCTCACTCTTGACTAGCACGACTCCTCCGCATGTGGGACAGGAGGTCGGATAGGTTTTACCAGGTAGGTACCACTAAGTTGTAGAATGCTTTAGCTCTCTTAATTAGTGCAGCAGGACTACTTGCCTAAATTACCTGAAGGCCAGAAATGCAATTAATTCTCTCCTAATCCGTTCGCTATATGAAAATTTTCTTCGCTCAACGGAAAGTATTTTAAATGTAACTTCCAAGGAGAAGTCAAAATAATTCGCTATAAAAGGACTTCGTTAAACAGAGGTCCGACTGAGTAATTTAGAATTATAAAAATGGTTATACAGTTTTATATAGAAATATCTTAACAATAGACAGTAAAAAATGCAAGTTTAGTTAAATAATTTTAAGCTTACCTGAATAGTAGGTAAACATGTAAAAAAAATTTACGGAATATTGCAAATTTCGAAGTGCACTGTATCCAAATGTCACACGTCACTGTTAATAAAGGTGCCGGTACGCAGTACTGTTGCATACCATCTCAAAAAAAAGCACTGCCTATGCCCATTACGAAGATTTTGGCTATCTACAGTTCTCTTGGGTACACACACTTTCGGTATTAATGTGTAACCAAGTAGCATACTATTAGATTGGTATTAGTAACAGCCATATGATGCAGGGAAGCAATTGGCTTTCCTGCTCTAGCCAAAAATAAACAAATAAATAATTATAATAATAGGTAGCAATAAAATAAACTACCTATTTGACTCCCTCCTCACACAGATGTCTATCTGGCTGGGCTTTGAATTCTGCCAAGCTGTCATCTTCAATCACCATTGGAAGTAACTTATTTCAGTAATTGATAATGCTGACTAAAAGAAAACTTCCGTAATTTGGTCTGAACTTCACCTTCCCCCCCACCACCCAATTTGAATTTATGGCTCCTAGTTTTGTAAATAACACAAAAGCGAAAATTCCATCCTCATTCATTTTACTTTCACTTCTCATATTATACACCTCAATCAAATCTCTTCTAGGATACCTAATTTCCAATTCTGTGGACCACATACAGTATTTGAAGTTTTTCCCTTGATGCCCTTTTGTTGACCTCACCAGATGCATTGCTTATCTTTGGACCCTTTCAAGAAGCACAGTGTCTTTTTTAGCTCCCCATACTTGAATGGTATTCCAAGTGTGGTCTTACAACGGCCTTATACAGTGGAATTATGACCTCCCTACCCAGTGGTGAGCTGTGAATATTTTAACAATGGGCTCACACTTTTGCCGACTTTTTGATGTGAAACATCCTTGGGGGGGGGGGGGGTACTTACCAAGTAAATCTGATCGGTCACGGAAGTGACGTCATCTACGGCGTCTGCCAGAGGTGCTTAGAGTGCGTGATGCATTTTTCGTGACCAGTACGATATCTCGAGTTCTAACTTTTTCGAATTTTTGAATAGTATGACGTCACAATCATACTTCCTGCAGTTACTACTACAGTAAGTATGATTGCAAGCATTTGTTATATAACTGCAACAATACAACAATACAAAGATTTTTAACAATTTCTTATTTCGTCACACATTTTCGCATACGCAGCTGTTCGGGGCACCTAACACACACATTCCATTGTTAGGTGCCCCAACATTTAGATACGTTGTTAGGTGCAGAGACATTTAGATACGTTGTTAGGTGCAGAGACATTTAGACACATTGCAGTAGCAAGTATATGTCTCTTACTTTAGTTATCATAAATCCATTGTATATTGTCTTCCAGAAATTATGGGAATTTGTGAATGATCAATAAAATATTTACAATACAAAAGCTCTTTTATTTTATAATCAATATATACAAATCAAAATATCTAAAAGAAACGTGAAGGATGTTTCACATAAAACCAGCTACCGTGTGTGCTAGGCAGACACGCGACTTTTTTATTTATTTTTTTTACAACTAGAGAAATGTAACGAATACATTTTTTTTTCATGATAAAATTTTAATACTGTGAATAAAAAATAACATGAAAATATTTCTCATATTACAAATAACGAATTATCATAAAACATTCTAGAATATAAAAACAAACTGTTCTAGAAAAGGTACACAAAAATCACAGATTAAATGAAAAAAAATTACTGCACAAATATTCAAGAAAATTTTATTATAAAAATTGCCATATGCAATTTACTTCTTTATTAATATTTGTTTTCTATCTTCTTCTTTGCTCAATAGCTGAGCTATTATTATGGAGGAATGATTTGACATAACAATCTGGATCAAACTGAAGTAATGGTTTTCCATTGCTTCAATCTGCTCATTGTAGCACATTTAGAAGTATGGTCATCATAATCTGCAATGCCGACCGGGCTAGCCGAGTGGGTAAAGTACCTTCCCGGCAACCCAAAGGTCGTGGGTTCGATTCCCGCCTCGGGCTTGGATCAAAGTACTGCAAAAACCTTGGGAGGTGCAATATGGCCACAAAAGCCGATGCGCCAACAACTACCAAATCAAAAAAAAAAAAAAAAAATAATCTGCAATGTGTTTAATTGTCAATGTTATTTATTCATTCATTCATTCAATCAATATTATTCATTACGCTGAACGCTCGCTAAGCTTCAGCACTGCTAATCACAATGGTTTCAAGATATTTCTGGATATCTTAATTGAAAAGGGAATTTCACTTGATTTTAAAGATAAATTGTCTTCAACAAAATCTCTAAAATCATTAATTTTTATTTCATATTTTATCAGATAACAAATTTCTTATTCGGTTTTCACTGTCTTGCCATCGAGATGAAAGATCTTTCATATTCCATAATTTCCGATAGCATATGTTTAAAATTTCTTTCAATGGTATCATTATTTTTGTTATTTAATTTAAAATCATCCTGTTGCATTAATAACTTATCCTTTAAGGATAAAACAACGCATTTAATAACTTGTCATGAGGTAATTTTACTGTTCTTAGTTTCAATTTTGATTCATTCAAATTCTTTCCACTTCAACATGTTCTCAATCTTAGCTTCATAATTTCCTTCAGAATTTTTCAAATTAGCAATAGCATTGATAGTTCGAATAATTAATTTATCTGCTTTTACCATAGTGATTCTGTAAAGCTTCTGAAAGGTAAGAGAGCTTCTGCAGGATGTCGATCATTAGTGCTAAATGGTTAAGAAATTCCAGATTTAAAAGTTGATTTAATAATCTGTAATAATTAACTTCTGATTCAAAATTTTTGAACAATGCAGGATAATTCCCTTAACCCACAATTACCATCCACAAGCTACAAGCTGCTCATCGTAGCCCAAACACACGACCAATCTTTACAGTTTCCACATCAAGTTCTTTAGCAATCATCTTTAATTTGTGCTGGTTTTTTGGATATAATGCATACAGTTTTTTTTTAATTATTGCTCCTATGCCACTATATTTTAGAACATTTTCTACACAGTGAAAGCCTCGACGAAATTTCAAAATCTGCCACATTATCTTCATAAAGTTTATATAATATCGTAGTTGCCTCAATCCACCCCTCTACGTTAATAGTGTCACTACTTTAGCATTAGCATTAGTAGAGGCATTTGATGCAAGAAAGCAAGCTTATGCAGCATCAGCCAAAAAAAAACCCACTTCCACTTCACCCCTCTGTTCGTTCAAAATACCTGTCCAGCTGAGCCTTAAACTTATTTAGGCTATCAACCTCCACCACAAGGGATGGAAGTCTGTTCCACCAACCAACCACCCACAGGCTAAAGGCAAATTTCCGCACGTCTATCCTACATCTGTCTTTCCTCAATTTGAATTTATGCCCTCTCAGGTGATTTTTCTGAGCTAGAGGAAGAATCCCATCAGCATTGAGCATGCTTAAACCATTCAAGGCTTTATACACCTCTATCAGATCACCTCGCTGGTGCCTAGTCTCCAGACACTGTAATTTGCAAAACTTAAGCCTTTCTTCGTAAGAGCACCCCTTTGTTCCCTTCACTAATCTTGCTGCCCTTCTCTGTACTCGTTCCAGCAGCTCTACATCCTTCTTGAAATGAGGCCTCCAGACCTGTATACAGTACTCTAGGTGTGGCCTGACCATCGCCTTATACAATGGAATAATCACCTCCTTATGCCTGCTGGAAAAATTCCTGTATATCATTGACAATACTCCATGAGCTACTCTTGCAGCCCGTCTGCACTGCTCAGAGAACTTCATATCTGCCTGCACAACCACCCCCAAGTTCCATTCATTCTCTACCACTGTCAGTGTAGTACCACAGAGTTGATATGTTGCTCTGGGGTTGCTGTTTCCCATGTGTAGTACTTTACATTTGTCAATGTTAAACTTCATTTGCCACCTCTCAGCCCATCTGCTCAACCTTTCCAGATCCTGTTGCAGCAGCATAGTGTCAGTAGTGTCCTTGACAACCCTGCCAACCTTTGTATCGTCTGCAAACTTGGACATTAAGCCCGATATACCATCATCAATATCATTTATAAATACAGAAAACAATAATGGACCCAACACTGAGCCCTGAGGGACTCCACTAATAACATTAGTCCACGATGAGCAGTGTCCATTGATTACCACTCTCTGTCTTCTCCCCCTCAACCACCCCTTTATCCATAGCAGCAATTTGCCTCCAATGTCACACTGCTCCAATTTGTGTAGCAGTCTTCCATGTGCAACAGTATCAAAAGCCTTTCTAAGATCCAAGTATATAATATCAAAGTTATTCCCTGCATCCAGTTCTTTTGTGACTGCATCATAGTATCCAATCAAGTTGGTCAGGCAAGACTTCCCCTTAACAAAACCATGCTGTGTCTGAGCTGTAACTGAAGTCTTGTCTAAATGATCCTGCAGTGCTTCTTTAACCAGTGCCTCCATTAATTTTCCTGGAACAGAAGTTAAGCTCACAGGTCTATAATTACTTGTGTCAGCCTTTGATCCTCCTTTGTGAATTGGGGTCACATTTGCACATTTCCAGTCTATGGGTACCTCCCCTGAGTCCAAGGAAGCTCTCATAATTATGGCTAAGGGTTTGCTTACTTCCTTTGCTACCTCCTTTAATATAACTGGATAGATCCCATCCACCCCGGGTGCCTTTCTTGTGTTTATCTTCAACAGTTTCTCCTCCACTTTACTCCCAGTTATTTCAAGATTCTGTAGCTTACTGCTAGAGTTGAATACACCTCTGGCATTCCCCTCGCTGAATAACTCCTCATGTGTGAATGTCGATGCAAAATATTCATTTAGTTTGTTGGCTACCTGAGCAGGATCATCAACACTTGACCCATCAATATCAAGTGGACCAATTTGATTCATCCCCTTCCTTCTAGAGTTTACATAAGTAAAGAACTCTTTGCTGTTTTTCTTTGCATCCCTTGCCAATGATTTCTCGTAATCTGCCTTCGCCTGCCTAACCTCCTTTGTAACTTGGTTGCATATCAACTTGTATCTATCATAGGCTTCTGTGTCATGTGTTAATTTGTAAGTATCCCATGCATTTTTCTTCTCTGCCATATGCCTCATTAGTTCATCTGACATCCATTTTGGCCTAAACCTTGAACAATATTTCTTAGTTGGTATGTAAAGCCTAGTAGCTTCCAAGATAAGTTCTTTGAATGCTTCCCATTTTGAATTTGCTGTTGGTAACATCATCAGTTGGTCCCACTGTATAGAATTTAAATACTGTCTCAGTCCATCGTAGTCGCCTTTACGGAAGCAATAACCCTTCCCTTTACCCCTAATGGTAGTTACCTCGTTGAGTAAATCCCACTTCAGCACACTGTGATCACTGCCACCTAGTGGTTCATTTATCTGCAGATTCTTAATGCATGAAGAATCACTGCTGATAATCAAATCAAGAGTATTACTCCCTCTAGTTGCCTCCCGAACATGCTGATGTAGAAAACAATCATCCAATAAATCCACAAAAGCCCTGCTAGTGTGTGAGTAACCAGCCCCCAAATTCCAATCAATATCTGGGAAATTAAAATCTCCCATTATAAGACACTCTGATTTACTGGCCCACTCTATTTCCCTGTACAGTTCCTTATTATACTCATCAGAGTCATTAGGCCTATAGCACACTCCTACTCTCAATTTTGATCTCCCAATGTTTATGTCACACCAAACTGACTCCACACTGCACTGTCCAGCGATGTCGACTGGCTTCACTTCCTTGGTTTTTATGTGTTTCTTAACTAATAGCATAACCCCTCCCCCCTTCCTATCCTGTCTATCCTTTCTGTAGACGTTGTACTCCCCAAATTGCAGTTCTGCATCCCTTATATCTGTGTGACACCACGTCTCTGATATCCCAACAATATCTGCCTTCGATGTTTTGAGCAATACCTCAAATTCATCAAATTTATTTACTAAACTCCTAGCATTGGTGTACACGCAAGTATACCTGCACCTGTTTCTATTCTTAGCTACCCTAACACAACCCATGTGTTTACCTGTACCGCAATGGCTCCCAGCAGTCTCTGAAATACCATGCATCTTGTTTTTCAGGCTTCTGCTCATTCTAATAGAAGCAGTGCAAGAATCTCTTTCACCTCTGCCAGTGGCTACTGTCAATCTATTGGTCTTTGTCTCCCCCCAAGCTAGCAGTTTTCCGACCCACCTAACACTGCCTCGATAGCATCAGCAAATATTCTTGCACCCTTTCTATTTAAGTGTATCCCATCCCTGTAGAAGCAATCTCTCCTGTTAACAAGTACAGTCCAGGCTGAAAAAAATTCTACCCCTTGAGCCTTGCACAATCTTTCCAGGGCCGAATTGATCGACAAGGCTCTCATCATATACTCCCTCCTATCGTGTCTGGGCAGAATTGCAGACACTTTCAAATTCTTTGAATATTGTGCAAATGTTGGAATCACATGAATATTCAGCTACTGTGACCATGTACACTTTGACAGGAGAAATTTACTGGAAGGCGTGGATCATTTACTTCTCTGAAAAATATGTGCCTACTTGACAGAGCAACACAGCTTGACCAGAGGCTATTATCCATGTCGGGAATCTTCTTAATCCTCTGACTGGCTATGGAAAGCATATTGACTAGTGCGACTTCTCGGTATGTGACTGCATAGGTTTTACAGATTGTGAAATGGTAATCTCTTTCTCCCCTTAATTCGCACTTTCTAATTACATAAATTGCCTAAAGGCCAGAAGTGAGAACAATGTATACAAAGTTGTCGCTCATAATCCGTTCGTTACATGGAAATTTTCTTCGTTCAACAGAAACTATTTTAAATGTAATTTACAAGGGGAATTCAAAAAAATTCGCTATAAAGAAGTTGATTAAACAGAGGTCTGACTGTAATTAAATCAAAAATGAAGCAATTTTAAAATACATAACTGATCGATTGCACCATTAAAATACTGAGAATGGGGCCCCGCTCGCCACACACCATACTTTCGGCTCTGGATACTCAATAATTGATCCAGGATTTCATTTGTAAAATAAATGATCATCTCAACAATGGGCTCTGGTGAGCCCACTATAGCTCACCACTGTCCCTATCTCTACGAGCACACATACAATAAATCATCAACGGTATACCATGGGCTTTCCTTGCCAACTGTGTACACTACTCAGAGAACATAATGTCCATCCTTATTGTAACTCATAAATGTCTTTCTTCCTCTAATGATTTTAGTTCAATCCCACCAAGTATACATTATTTTGGAGTTGTTATTCCCCAAGTGTAAGACCTTGCACTTTGCTACATTAAAACATAGCTGCCACTTTTCTGACCATCCCTGTTTGGCACGGATCATTAACTACTCTACCACACTTGACATAATATTTAATTAAAAAAAGACAGCAAAATAATTTTCTTCAGCTTACATAACCATTTTTCTTGCTTTTTTTGCTTGCAAAGTCTAAAGATGAAGAAAGTTCATTTTCAACTGCAATAAATGAAAGTCCTACCAATATTTCTAGTTACTGTAAAAACTGTCAATATACAGATTAAAATACAGTAGAGTGTTGAAATAACAGCATCCCAAATATTTTGACATCATACCATGTAACCCTTCATCAATGTCATTTTGGAGACTTGTCTTTTAGTTCATTAATGGTAATTATTAAACTGATCTAATGATTATTAAAGAATTCTACCCAAAGCTTTCAACAGGACAGACTACCTCACCATTAACTTCACATGAAAAACACTTTTTGATATATCTACACTGAATGGATTCTGCAAAAGGAAAACCAGTTTTTCAAAATTCTCTTCTAATTCTTTTAGTTGCTTGGCTATTTGCTGAGAAGTTTGAAATCTGAATAACAAATAAATCCTTTTGTCTTTTCCAATCCTGAGAAATTTGACATCTGTAAAACAAAATAAAAATCCTCTGTCTATTCCAATAGCAGCAATACTTTCTCTAACTGCATGTACTCAAATTGCAGAACTCCAAATAAGATTTATCCAAAACAATATCACTAAATTTATAGCATCATATAGCACCCAAAAAAGCCTCTTCCCACATTTTAAATCACTGGATGCTTCAGAAATATCCATAATTAATGTGCATCATAAATATCATTTATTTAGAATAAAAGAGCTCTAACACTTTCAGTTCTACATTCTTATCTTGTTTCTCATAGTTCCTTCAGAGTAAAGTTCGACATATTTCTTTAAAACTTGCTACCTATTGTTGGTGACTAATAAACACAATGGAACCCAGGATCACAGAATAACTAACTCTCTTCCTCAAACTGAAATAAAAACAGTCTGGAAGTTTGACAAAGCTAAATGGATGAAATATCAAAAACTGGCACATTAATATATTCAAACCATTTGAGACTGTCTCCACTGACTCTGCAGTAACTTACATGACTCAGAAACTAATGGCAGCTGCAGAAACTAAAATACCCAAATCATCTATGAAAACCCAATCACACCCAAAAAATATGGTGTAATGAAGCCTGTAGCAATGCCAAAAAGAGAAGAACAGATATTGGAATATATTTTGCAAGCAAAATATACAACCACAGCTAATCTGATACAGTTTAAGAAAGCAAGAGCTCAAGCTCATAATATTCAACGTATAAGTAAAACAGAGACATAGTCCTGATATTCCTCCACTATAGACAGAACCATAGACATCAAAACAGTTTGGAATAAAGTGAGAAGAATTAATGGAAAATACCCTCCTATAACCACTCCAATACTACTTCTAAAAGGGAAAGAAATCCTGAATCCTCCTGAAATTTGTGATTCATTAGGTGAATTGTTTGAAACACTCTCAGCTGTAACTGCTTATGAGCCAATCTTTCAGTGGCAGAAATTCAAATTTCTCTGAATCGCATAAAGTACATGCAGAGAAATATAATCTCAATTTCAATACTACATGCCAGCTTCCATATAACGTACCCCTTACAATGACAGAGTTACACAGTGCACTTGCACGATTGTCTCAAGATTTCTAAGAGGTACAAGCTAAAGATTATAATGATTTATGCACCAACATCGAGCCATGATGATGAAGAGGTTGAAGAAATGTACACCGAAATTGAGAGTCTTCTAGATGAGCAGAAAACCCACTACACTATTATTATGGGGGACTTCAATGCTAAGGTTGAAAAAAGGCAAAACAGCGCAGAAAGAGGAACTATAGGAAATTTTGGAATTGGTGAAAGAAATAAAAGAGGTGAAAGACTTGTGGAATTTGCAGAATCTCAAGGACTGTCAGTAATGAACACTTTTTTCAAGAAATGGGTGAACAGAAAGTGGACACGGAAGAGTCCAAATGGATTAACACAGTGAATGAAATCGACTAACTAATGAAATCGACTTCATCCTCACTAACAGAAGATATATTGTGAATGATGTTACCGTCCTGAATAAGGTAAATGTTGGAAGTGATCACAGAATGGTAAGATGTACACTTGATATAGATGTAGGAAAGGAAAGGAAAAAACTGACTCGAGTAAATAATATGAAGGTCTTTGAGATAACTGAAGAGGAGAAAAAGTAGTATGTACTGGAACTTAAGAACAAGTTTGAGCTTCTGCAGACTGCTCAGGATCAAGATATCGACAAAGAATATTACACCTTTCTGAAAGTGATAAAGCCCAAGAAACCTATAGGGAAAAAGAAATCCAAAGAAGAAAAAATTAGTCAAGAAATACTTGTCATGATGAACTGAAGACGACAAATGAAGAGCAAGAAAAACACTGACGGGGAGAAAATTGAGTATACTGAGTTATGCAAGGCCATTAGAAAGAGACTCAGAGAGGACATAAGATTTAACACAAGAAAAGTAGAACAAGTATTAAGGGAAAACAAAGGATTTAAATCAGCAGCCATGAGCAGTAATACAGAAAGACAAATGATACTGAAACTGTAGACTAGTGATTGTGTACTTATAAATAGCAGAGAAGGCATAATTCAAATAGCAGAAGACTACTATAGAGAATTATACAAGGAGCGAGGGAATGATGCCAGCAGTGGGGAAGATGGATTGCAAAGTAGCAACACATACGACATACCCGATATTCTTCCTGATGAGGTAGAACATGCATTGAAGAAAATGAAGAATCAGAAAGCCCCGGGGGGAAGATGAAGTTACTGTAGAGTTGTTAAAATTGGGAGGAAGAGACATAACACAAAAACTGGCAAGGCTCTTCACAAAGTACATTAGAAAAGGTGTGACGCCTAAGCAGTGGAATAATGCAATCATAGTTTTGCTGCATAAGAAAGGAGATAAATCAGAAATTGGAAATTATAGACCAATTAGCTTGTTATCCCACATCTACAAGTTGTTCACAAGGGTTATTACTAACAGATTAGAAAGAATACTTGATGAGAATCAACCGAAAGAGCAAGCTGGCTTTAGGACAGGATTCTCAACTATGGATCACCTTCACATAATATCACAGCTAATGGAGAAAGCAAATGAATATAAAACACCATTATGCCTGGCATTTGTGGATTATGAAAAGGCATTTGAACCATACAGCATAAGGCAATGTTTCGGGCACTGGAAAGACAAGGCATAGATACCCCATATATTATGATTTTGAAGAAAATATATGAGAGTGCTACCTCCTTTATTAGACTAGACAAAGATGGTAGGAAATTTAAAATTGAGAAAGGAGTTCGACAAGGAGACACAATATCTCCGAAGCTGTTTACTGCTGCCCTTAAGGAAGCTTTCAGAAGATTAGACTGGTAGCAGAAAGGAGTCAATGTGAACGGAGAGTACCTAAACCATTTACGATTTGCAGATGACATTGTGGTCATAAGCCACAATCCCAAAGAATTAGAGGAAAATCTTAATCAATTATGCACAGTTAGTAAGGATTTTGGACTAAAGATGAATATGGCTAAAACAAAAGTAATGATGAACAAGTATGTCACAGAAAGGGAAATAACAATTGAAGGAGCAGCAATTGAAAAGGTGGAGTCATATACTTATCTGGGACAAGTTATTAGCTGTAATAATGATAAATGGCTGGAAGTCAAGAGAAGAATAAATGTTGGATGGATAGCATTCAGGAAATATAGTCACATACTGAAGAGCAATATCACAGTTTGTCTGAAACGTAAAATAATGAACCAATGTATACTCCCCACCATGACTTATGGAAGTGAAACTTGGGCACTCACCAAAAGAATGGAAGAGAAGCTGAGAACTGCCCAGCGAAGAATGGAATGAATTATATTGGGTATCAGACTGTTAGATAAGAAGAGAAACACATGGATTAGGCAGCAAACTCAAGTAAAGGACATTCTTATCAAAACTAAAGAACTAAAATGGTCTTGGGCAGGACACATAGCTCGAAGACATGATGACAGATGGACTAAGAAAATAACAGAATGGTACCCAAGAGGAGCTAGAAGAAAACCTGGAAGACAAAGGTGGAGATGGATAGATGAAATTCATGAGTTTTTGGGTAGTAAATGGATGGCCAGTACTCAAAACAGAAGGAACTGGAAAGTTGCTGGAGAGGCATTCATCCTGCTGTGGATTGAAAATGGCTGATGATGATGATGATGATGATGATGATGGAGTTTATTATGCCATGATATATCATTTGAGTGAAGAGTCTCAATCTGCTCTTCTAAAACTAGAATAATACAATCTTTGATGAGGACTACTGTCCTACTAGGATTACTGTCATTCTTATTGTATTAGCTTTTCCAAAACCAGGAAACGACTATTCTGATGTAACAACTTGCCAACCTATTGCTTTAACTGGGTGTTTAAGAAAAACATTATAGAAAAAACAATTAAAAGCCAGCTTGACACGGTTCCTAAAGAGTGAAAACATTCTAAGTCGAAATCAATATGACCTTCAAAGAACTAGATCAATACTCAACTTTATGGTCAAAGCCGAAGGAGACATTCGAAATGCATTTCGTAGAAACGAAAATCTGGTGATGATATGTCTTGACATTGAAGAAGCTTTTGACACAACCTGGTGATGGGATTCTTCATGATCTCTATGAATTCAGTCTCTGAGGTCATCTTACAAAATTTATCCAGAACTTTTTAAGCAATTGATCCTTTCAGGTAAATTTTCAGTTTGCTCTCTCTCTCTCAAACATTTTTGCAAGAAGTCCCGCAGGGATCTGTGCTTAGTGCCACACTCTTCATCGTCAGGATTAATTCAATTACCAAATGTATTCCTGATACAGTTGAAACACCTGGACGCTGACAATCTGGCAATGTCATGGCACTCTCAAAACATGTGTCTAATTGAAAGACAGCTTGAAGGCACTCTTAATGAGCTTGTACAGTGAGCAAAATATAATGGATACAGACTTTCAAAACAAAAAACAACAGCAATTCATTTTCGGAATTTACATCCTGATCCAGACTTGTAACTTGACTCTCATCCAATTACTTTTCAATAGAGTATTAGTTTTCTTGGACTAATTCTCAATAAAAACTGTCTTTTGGAGCATGTTAAGCTTATTCATATAACCTGTCTATAGTAAATGAATCTCCGAAGGGCAATTTCTGCCATGTCATGGGGTGCAGATCAGTACACATTGCTACACTTATACCAGTCGCTAATTAGATCTAGACTAGACTATGGGTCTCCCGTATATGAAGTAAAATGGCTTGACCCTGTACATCATAATGCTCTGCGAATTGCACTAGGAGCTTTTTGTATGTCACCAGTTCAGAGTCTCTATAGGGAAGCACCCGAACCACCTCTATTCCTTCGTTGGCATGCTCTGCTATTAAGCTTGCCACTAAAATCAGAAGTTTCCCACATCATCCTATATGGCAATATCTGTTCACACCAAAATGGCACAAACTATATCAAAATAAACGTTTGCAGAATAAACCATGTGGCGTTAGATTACAAAGCTTAATCACATGCTGGGAACTAAATATGAATAACATAATTCCAGATGTTAGCATGGCTATCCCACCAGGGCAAATACCCTTGGCTCACATTGATAAACATTTCTAACAATGGGGAAAGAATGCACTTCCAAATTTCAGTATGCGGCTCACTCTTTTCAATTCTCTAGTTTCATCCAAATTTACCCCGATGGTTCCAAGACAGACAGTAAAGTTGGTGCAGCTGTAGTTCTACCAAACATTACAATATCTCAGCAGCTCCCTTTGGAGTGCAGCACTTACTCCGCAGAACTGTTTGTTATGCTGATGGCTTTAGAAAATGTAAAACAGTCTTTACACCCTCAAACCATTACCTATACAGATTCCTTAAGTGCTGTATCCACTCTTCAGTGTAAACTTCCTTCCAGTCATCCCTCATTACAACAAATTCAAATAAAATTAGTGCAGCTGCTTGCAAACAAACAAAAAATAGTCTTCATCTTCTGTTGGATACTTAGACTTTTGGGAATCACTGGAAACGAACAAGCAGATTTTGCTGCCAAGAATGCCAGTTGCATAACATCAAACATCCAGATACCTTACACAGGTTACAAATACATCATACAAAGTACTAGTAAAAAAAATGGCTATCCATTTGGGAAGAGAACAAAACAATAAACTGTTCCAGATTAAAAATTATCACAAACAGTGGCTATCAAGGCTAAGAGGAAATAGAAAGGAAGAAGTCATACTTGCTAGATTGCAGATTGGATGTACTCACCTAACTCATAGTTATCTACTCACAGGAGATGATCCTCCATTATGCAGCAACTGTTAAACTCAACTCACAGTAAAACCATATCTTTGAATTCCCATTATACTTGAGAGAATGACAAATAGCTTTCTCTCCAAATCTATATTCCTCCAATCAACTTAATTTACAGCAGATCCTCAGAGATAGACAATTACTTATAGCTAATATTATTACTACTTTCAAAATAAATTATCACTTTCTGAAGAACTTAAAAAACAGTGTTTTCATAACTAGAGTGTACTTACAGACTCTTCAAATCAACATTCTTTGTTAGAACAATAACCTTCAAATAAAATGAATGGCTTGAAATCAACCTTCACTAATAAAAGTTAAAATTGTACTTTCCCAGTAATGCAATGCAATGTGTTGCAATGCTTCAAGAAATCTGATATCTACACAAATATCAGATTTCTTCAATTCCACAAGTAGTCTGTTCTTCAGCAGGAAATCATGAAGACCAAAAAAAAAAATGTTTTCCTGTGAGTTTAATGAATCCACTGCATTTCAACAAAGGGAAGGCAGACATATACTGTTATTTTTACCATGCAAATGTGAGTCACTTGCATTTACACAAGTGAGCATATCTTGCAGTCAATCATGCAGAGATCAAAAGCACAAAACAATATCGGGCAATACTAAAACCAAAATTGATATCACTTTGAAGGCTATTTTATTTATAATGAAAGATATTCCACATTATGGTGAGGTATGCTCATTGACATTTCTTATAGATAGCATAAATCTTTTGGAAATAAGATTCACCATTCTATAGAATGATGACTCACATGACAAAATGTTTCAGCAAAGCATGCAATCTATCCAGGGAATACACATACAATTAACAGATACAATGTTATGACACCCTATAACCTCAGTTACTTTAGCACAAAAAAAAAAAAAACACCATCACACCATCCTGTATAATCCTAATGATGCAGTTCAGTGACAGTGTTATAGTAAGAGATTGCTTTTCTTTGTTTCATTTTGGTTCTTTGGTCATTGTGGCTAGAACTTTCACTAGCATTACCTGTCTGGACATTCTGGACAACTACGCTATTATTACACAGTGCTATTATTAAAAAATTGCTCTTGCAACTTCCAACAGAATAATGCTCCACGTCACAAAATTTGTAGAAAAGGAAGTGTTTGAGATGGACTGGCCATTACAGGATTCTTACCTTAACCTAGTGGTGGGGACAACACAACAGGTAGCAAAAATGGTGGTGCCCAACTTTCTTTTTAGTATCTGTAATTTTCTTTCTTTTTTAATTCTGCTTGAAAAATGTCAAGATTTTATCAATTCTTATGCAATACTTATCCTAAATAAACTAAATGCAAAATACTCATACAATTTATCAGCTATCTGAGCAGAGCAGATTCATAAACATTTGAACAATTGACATCAAGTGGACCAATATGATTCATCCCTTTCCGTCTAGAGCTGATATAAGTAAAGAAGTCTTTACTGTTTTTCTTTGCATCCTTTGTCAAAGATTTCTAGTAATCTGCATTTGCTTGCCTAACTTCCTTTGTGACTTAATTACAGACTAGAATATATCTACCATAGGCTTCTGTGTCACCTGATAATTTATAAGCATCTCACACATTTTTCTTCTCTACCACAAGTCTCATCAGTTCGTCTGACATCCATTTAGGGCTAAACTTTGAACAGTATTTCTTAGTTTGTATGAAAATCCTAGTAGCTTCCCATTTAGAATTTTCCCACTTGGTCCCAATGTATAGAATTTAAAAACAGTTTGATTATGGTAGTCACCTCATGAAAGCAAAAACCCTTCCCTTTACCACTGATGGTAGTTACATCTTTAAGTAAATCCCACATCAGTATACTTGATCACTGCCTTTATCTGCAAATTCTTAATGTGGTTACTCTATCTTAAAATGGTTCCTTTATCTGCAAATTCTTAATGCAAGAATAATCACTGCTGATAACCAAAATCAAAAATATTACACCCTCTGGTTGCCTCTCGAACATGCTGCTGTAGAAAACAATCATCCAAATAAATCCATAAAAACCCTTGCTAATGTGCAAGTGACCAACGAACAAGTTCCAGTGGGTTGGTCACTTGCATTAAGACATTCTGATTTATTGGCCCATTCTATTTCTCTGTATAGTTGTTCACTGTAATAATCAGAGTCATTAGAGTCATTAGATTAGACTCATGTGATTTTATGTGTTTCATAACCAAGTACATAACCCCTTCTCCCTTCCTATCCTGTCTGGCCTATCTGTACAAATTGCACTCCCCAAATTCCAAATCTGCATTCCTTCTATCTGTGTGACACCGTGTCTCAGGTATTCCAACAATATCTGTTTTTGATGTCTTGACCAGCACTTGAAATTAATCAAATTTATTTACTGTACTCCTAGCACTGGTGTACATGCATTAGCATTAGTAGAGGCATTTGATGCAAGAAAGCAAGCTTATGCAGCATCAGCCAAAAAAAAAAAAAATAAATAAATAATAAAAAAATAATAAATAAATAAATAAAAAATAACCACTTCCACCACTTCACCCCTCTGTTCGTTCGAAATACCTGTCCAGCTGAGCCTTAAACTTATTTAGGCTATCAACTTCCATAACAAGGGATGGAAGTCTGTTCCACCAACTAACCACCCGCTGGCTAAAGGCAAATTTCCTCACGTCTATCCTACACCTGTCCTTCCTCAATTTGAATTTATGCCCTCTCAGGTGATTATTCTGAGCAAGAGGAAGAATCCCATCAGCAATGAGCATGCTCAAACCATTCAAGGCTTTATACACCTCTATCAGATCACCTCGCTGGTGCCTAGTCTCCAGACACTGTAATTTGCAAAACTTAAGCCTTTCTTTGTAAGAGCACCCCCTTTGTTCCATTCACTAATCTTGTTGCTATTCTCTGTACTTGTTCCAGCATCTCTACATCTTTCTTGAAATGAGGCCTCCAGACCTGTATACAGTACTCTAGGTTTATCCTGACCATTGCCTTATACAAGGGAATAATCACCTCCTTATCCCTGCTAGAAAAATTACTATATATCATCGACAATACACCATGAGCTACTCTTGCAGCCCGTCTGCACTGCTCAGAAAACTTCATATCTGCCTGCACAACCACCCCCAGGTCCCTTTCATTCTCTACCACTGTCAGTGTAGTACCACAGAGTTGATACGTTGCTCTGGGGTTGCTGTTTCCCATATGTAGTACTTTACATTTGTCAATGTTAAACTTCATTTGCCACGTCTCAGCCCATCTGCTCAACCTTTCCAGATCCTGTTGCAGTAGCATAGTGTCAGTAGTGTCCTTGACAACCCTGCCAACCTTCGTATCGTCTGCAAACTTGGACATTAAGTTTGACTTGATATACCATCATCAATATCATTTATAAATACAGAAAACAATAATGGACCCAATACTGAACCCTGAGGGACTCCACTAATAACATTAGTCCATGATGAGCAGTGTCCATTGATTACCACTCTCTGTCTTCTCCCCCTCAACCACCCCTTTATCCATAGCAGCAATTTGCCTCCAATCCCACATTGCTCCAATTTGTGCAGCAGTCTTCCATGTGCAACAGTATTAAAAGCCTTTCTAAGATCCAAGTACATAATATCAAAGTTATTCCCTGCATCCAGTTCTTTTGTGACCGCATCATACTATCCAATCAAATTGGACAGGCAAGACTTCCCCTTAACAAAACCATGCTGTGTCTGAGCTATAACTGAAGTCTTGTCTAGATGATCCTGCAGTGCTTCTTTAACCAGTGCCTCCATTAATTTTCGGGGAACAGAAGTTAAACTAACAGATCTATAATTACTCGCCCTTTGATCCTCCTTTGTGAATTGGGGTCACATTTGCACATCTCCAGTCCATGGGTACTTTCCCTGAGTCCAAGGAAGCTCTCATAATTATGGCTAAGGCTTTGCTTACTTCCTTTGCTGCCTCCTTTAATATAACTGGATGGATCCCATCCACCCCAGGTGCCTTTCTTGTATTTATCTTCAACAATTTCTCCTCCACTTTACTCTCAGTTATTACAAGATTCTCTAGCTTACTGCCAGAGTTGAATAAACCTCTGGCATTCGCCTCGCTGAATAACTCCTCATGTGTGAATATCAATGTAAAATATTCATTTAGTTTGTTAGCTACCTGAGCAGGATCATCAACAGTTGACCCATCGATATCAAGTGGACCATTCTGATTCATTCCCTTCCTTCTAGAGTTTACATAAGTAAAGAACTCTTTGCTGTTTTTCTTTGCATCCCTTGCCAAAGATTTCTCGTAATCTGCCTTCGCCTGCCTAACCTCCTTTGTAACTTGGTTACAGATCAACTTGTATCTATCATAGGCTTCTGTGTCACGTGTTAATTTGTATGTATCCCATGCAATTTTCTTCTCTGCCATATGTCTCATTAGTTCATCTGACATCAACTTAGGCCTAAACCTTGAACAATATTTCTTAGTTGGTATGTAAAGCCTAGTAGCTTCCAAGATAAGTTCTTTGAATGCTTCCCATTTGAATTTGCTGTTGGTAACATCATCAGTTGGTCCCACTGTATAGAATTTAAATACTGTCTCAGTCCATCGTAGTTGCCTTTACAAAAGCAATAACCCTTCCCTTTACCCTTAATGGTAGTTATCTCTTTGAGTAAATCCCACTTCAGCACACTGTGATCACTGCCACCTAGTGGTTCATTTACCTGCAGATTCTTAATGCATGAAGAATCACTACTGATAATCAAATCAAGAGTATTACTCCCTCTATTTGCCTCCCGAACATGCTGATGTAGAAAACAATCATCCAATAAATCCACAAAAGCCTTGCTAGTGTGTGAGTGACCAGCTCCCAAATTCCAGTCAATATCTGGGAAATTAAAATCCCTCATTGTAAGACTCTCTGATTTACTGGCTCACTCTATTTCCCTGTACAGTTTCTTTTTATACTCATCAGAGTCATTAGGCCTATAGCACACTCCTACTCTCAATTTTGATCTCCCAATGCTTATGTCACACCAAACTGACTCGACACTGCACTGTCCAGCAATGTCGACTGGCTTGACTTCCTTGGATTTTATGTATTTTTTAACTAATAGTATAACCCCTCCTCTCTTCCTATCCTTTCTGTAGACATTGTACTCCCCAAATTCCAGTTCTGCATTCCTTATATGTGTGTGACACCACGTCTCTGAAATCCCCACAATATCTGCCTTTGATGTTTTGAGCAATACCTCAAATTCATCAAATTTATTTACTAAACTCCTAGCATTGGTGTACACGCAAGTATACATGCACCTGTTCTTTTTCTTAGCTACCCTAACACAATGACCCCGGGGGCTCACATCTGGTGAGTATGGGCTTGGCAAACCCAGGGTCCTGAGCTGGATATCATCATTCTTCTCTTTCTTGGTGATTCCTTTCTACTTCTCTTTCTCTCTCTCAGGGTAACTCGGGGAATTTTTTTTTTTTTGGCTGGTACAGCATAAGCCTCAGGCTTCCTTGTACCATATGGCTAATAATAATAATAATAATAATAATAATAATCCATGTGTTTATTTGTACCCCAATGATTCCCAGCAGTCTCTGAAATATCCTGCATCTTATTTTCCAGGCTGCGGCTCGTTCCAATAGAAGCAGTGCAAGAATCACTTTCACCTCTTCCAGTGGCTACTGTTAATCTATTAGTCCTTGTATCCCCCCCCCCAATCTAGCAGTTTTCCGACCCACCTAACACTGCCTCGATAGCATCAGCAAACATTCTTGCACCCTTTCTATTTAAGTGTATCCCATCCCTGTAGAAGCAGTCCCTCCTGTTAACAAGTACAGACCAGGCTGAAAAAAATTCTACCCCTTGAGCCTTGCACAATCTTTCCAGGGCCGAATTGATCGACAGGGCACTCATCATATACTCCCTCCTATCGTGTTGGGCAGAATTGCAGACACTTTCAAATTCAACCCTAATTCACGGCTTTTTTTCAACAGTGACCTGTACTTGTTAAGTAATTCCGCCGGTCTCCTACTCTTAATATGCACTTGTTCTTACTCTTAAGTTACCCTAACATAACCAATGTATTTACTGTGATGATACCCAGTAGTTCTTAAAATTCCCAGCAACTTGCTTTCCAGGCAGCTACTCATTCTAACAGAAGCAGTGCAAGAATCACTTCCACTTCTGAATGCAGCTAATGTTGATCTATTAGTTAAAGAAGATTATGAGAAATCTTTGGCAAAGGATGCAAAGATAAATAGTAAAGACTTCTTTACTTATGTAAATTCCAGAAGGAAGGGGATGAATGAGATTGATTGGTTGGTTGGTTGGTTGTTTAAGGATTTTATGGCGCATTAGCGTCTAAGGCTATAATGCACCAAGTCAAAATGAGATTGGTTCACTTGATATCGAAGTTTTTGACTGTTTATGATCCTGCTCAGGTAGCTGACAAACTGAATGAGTATTTTGCATCTACATTCATACATGAGCAATTCTGTATGGAAGAGGAGAACAGAAGTCTATTAAACTCTAACAGGGAGCTAAATGATTTTCTAATAGCGAATAGTAAAGTGGAGGAGAAATTGTTGAAGATAAACATAAAAAAGGCACCTGGGGTGGATGGAATATATCCAGTTATATTAAAGGACACAGCAAAGAAAGTAAGCAGGCCCTTAACCATGATTATGAGAGCATCTTTGGACTCAGGGGAAGTCCTCATGGACTGAAGATGTGCAAATATATCCCCAATTCACAAAGGAGGATCAAATGGTGACACCAGTAATTGCAGACCTGTTAGTTTAACTTCTGTAAAAATAAAGGAATCGCTGGTTAAAGATGCACTGCAGGATTATCTAGCCAGGACTGCAGTTATATTTCAGCAACGGGATGAATTTGTTAAGGGGAAGTTTTGTCTGACCAATTTGATTGGATACTATGATGTAGTTACAAAGGAATTGAATGAAAAATATAATTTTGATATCATATACTTAGACTTTACAAAAGCTTTTGATACTGTTGCACATGGAAGACTACTGTACAAGTTGGAGCAGTATGGCATTAAGGGCAAGTTGCTACACTGGATAAAAGGTTGATTGAGTGGGAGAAGACAGAGAGTGGTAATCAAGGGACACTACACTACTCTTCATGGGCTAATCTAATTAGTAGAGTTCCCCCCAGGGGTCTGCATTGGGCCCATTGTTGTTTTCTGAATTTATCAATGATATTGATGAAGGTATATCAGGCTTAATGTCCAAGTTTTCAGACAATATGAAGGTTGAACGTTAATGACAGTACACTACTGCAACAGGATCTAGAAAAGTTGAGCAGATGAACCGAGAGGTGGCAACTGAAGTTCAACATTGACGAATGCAAAGTACTCCTATGGGTAGCAGTAACCCCAGAGCAACATACCAACTGTGCAGAGACTGAAAAAGACCTGGGGGTAATTGTGCAGTCAGATATGCAGTTTTCTGAACAGGCTGCAAGAGTAGTTCATGAGGTCTTGCAATGTTATATAGGGATTTTTCTAGCAGAGATAAGGAAGTGATTATCCCCTTGTATAAGGCAATAGTCAGGCCACACCTTGAGTACTGCATACAGAGCTGGAGGCCTCGTTTTGGGGAAAATGCTGAGCTACTAGAATGAGTACAGAGAGAGAAGGGCAATGAGTGAGGGGAACAAAGGGCTGCTGTTACCAAGCTAGGCTTAAGTTCTGCAAATTGCGGCATCTGGAGACTAGGCATCTGTGATGTGGTCTGATTGAAGTGTATAAAGCCTTGAATGCTTTGAGCAAGCTCAATGCTGATGGAATTCTTCCTCTTACTAACGTTCCACATCTGGGGGAGGGGCATAAATTGAAATTGAGGAAAGACAGTTGTAGAATAGATGTGTGGAAATTTTCTTTTAGCCAGCAGCTAGTTGATTGGTGGAACAAACTTCCATCTGTTGCTGTGGAAGTCAACAGCTTAAATAAATTACGGCTGAAGTAGACAAACTTTTGGAGTGAATGGATGGGTGAAACAGCAAGTTTTTTTTTTTATCTGTGTATCCCCCCCCACAAGCTAGCAGTTTTCCGACACACCTAACACTGACTGGATGATATCAGCAAATATTCTTGCACCCTTTATATTTAAGTGTAACCCATTCCTGTAGAAGCAGTCTTTCCTATTATCAAGCACAGACCATACTGATAATAATTCTACCCCCATGAGCCTTGCACAATCTCTCCAGGGCCGAAATGATTGACAAGGCTCTCATCATATACTTCCTCCTATCTTGTCTGGGAAAAACTGTAGACACTTTCAAATTCAATCCTAATTCGTGACTTTTTTTTCCACAATGATTTCTAATTGTTGTTAAGTGTCTGGAGATCTCTTACTTATAATGTCATTAGTGCTAACATGTTTCACAATATCACCTTCAGCTATATACTTGAATAAATATTTCAATGTATACTATAGAACAATATACTTCAGTTTATTAAAATATTCAAAAAATATATGTATACATATGTTATTAAAATATTCAAAAAATATATGTATACCTATGTTATTAAAATATTCAAAATATATATGTATATATCAATATATACATATATATATATATATAATTAAAACATGGCGCCTCCGTAGCTAGGTGGGCAGGAGCGGTAGTGCATAGCACACGCTTCTTGATTAGACCGGGGTTCGAGCCCGTACCCACCAAATACGGAGGATGCGGCAGGTCAGGGAATGACCACCGCATATTCCCAGCCGGAATAAAGGGTGAGGGTTGGTATCAGGAAGGGCATCCGGCCGTAAAAATTGCATGCCAAAACAATAAAAACGCTGACCCTACATAATAATAGGAAAAAGGCGAGGAAAAAAAAAATATATATATATATAATTAAAATATTCAAAATGTATATTATATGTATGATCATATTATTATGTATGGTGCTTTCAGTAAAATATATGTAATGTTTTTTTATATGTCGCTAGTTTACACTATATGCTCTATATTTACAAGTTTCTAGTTGTTAGTTATCCTTCATGCCTTTTCAATTTTGTTAAGTTCTCTTCATGTTCTCCTTCCATATATAATTACTTTCTGTAGTGTCAACTATAAACTACGTGCCATCCACATAAATCACTGCTCCCTCCACTTCTGTTTATTTTGGTTTCTATTAATTTTAATCAAAATTTTTAACTAAATTTTATTTTCTACTCATGCTTTGTCTGTACCTTTATTGACATGTATTTTACATGAGAAAGAGAGCACAATACTGCTGTTATTGTTTGCAATTCCAATTGACACTCAACATGATGCCATTGTTATGAATTATACAGCAATGGACCTTCTAGATTGAATGTATTATGTAGCTATATTCTTTCTTGATTAAATGTATATGCATTATATGAAATCCACTTTTTTCTCTCTCTCTCTCTCTCCTATCTAGTAACTATTTATACTCCTTTTATCTTTCTTTTCTCTGCCTTTATTTTTTTATTACTCTTTTTATTTTCTCTATCATTTTATATATAATTATATATATCCACACATATATATATATTTCTGCTTATATGTAATTGTTAATTCAATTTTTCTGATATTGAACTGTTCAATTTCTTGATGCTACCTTTATTTTAAATCTCACATGCATGCAACTATGAAAAAGCTAGTTTTTATATTAAAAAGTATTTTTTTTAATAAAAGATCTTCTGCAATGTTTTTGACATGTTTTTTATAACCTCCCTTATTTGGGAGTCAATGTCACTGTCATCAAGTGAAATATAAATCAAAAAATTCATATGCTTCAAAACATCAGGCAGACTTTTCAGTAACACAAAGCCAGAAAGTGTAACAAATAAATGCACTGTGATAGAATGTAACCATTCTTCCATAACTGGGCACAAGAGATGCCACGAATCTTAAAATTATTCTTTTTAAT
Source organism: Mastigoproctus giganteus (assembly GCF_048544385.1). NCBI lineage: Eukaryota > Metazoa > Arthropoda > Arachnida > Uropygi > Thelyphonidae > Mastigoproctus > Mastigoproctus giganteus. The sequence goes on from NC_143582.1 coordinate 129,996,450, forward strand.
TTTAATTATCAAGAATAGCATAAGTTGATCCTGCAGTTTTGCTATTTACAGAACAATAACTAATAGAGATTTCTGAAATGAAAGAACACAAACTACTAAACTTCTTTTAGAAATTTTGTGTTCTTGAAGACCCTGAGTTTGTGCCTTTGGGTTAAATAAACACAGAGAACTCATAAACAGCATCTGCTTAAGTGGACAGCAGTGCTTATGAAATCCAAAAAGGACATGCCCTTGAACAGTGCTTATGAGTTTCCTGTCTTTGATGTCATTTTCATTATGAAAGTGGCACTCATATTTTGGTGGGAGTGAGGGTGTGTCGCCTATGTGCAAGAAGTTGGTGCTCATTTTTTTTTTTTTTTTAATTATTAATGAAAACCCCAAACACGAAGAGTATTAGAACCTATAATGCTACAGTGCATTGGTTGAAGGCTTTCATCTTTTAAGCCTTATTTTAATAATATTTTGAATATATGGAAGTGTAAAGGTTAAATGATGAAGAAGAAGAAAAGTTGGTTCTGTGAGTTCAAAGTTGCACTGTAAATGGATGTTAACTGGTTATAGCACGTGTTTAGATTGGTTTGGGAGGGAGAGAGAGAGAGTAAAAATTATAGAAGCCAATCCAGAATAACAGTGCCTATATAAAAGTCATGCGGCACAATCTAAATGCCTAGGAGACAGAGAGTGGATAGACTCTTTAAGAGATGGGTTATTAATTAGAAGCAGAAGATGAAGCAAAGATACATATATTAGAGATGTATGACAATGCTAATTAGTGTGTGTCATTGCATAATTTGTTTGTGAGAACTACTAGAATTAAGTTAGAAAGAAGAATAAGGAATAAGAATAAAAGTATAAAGAATTTCAAGACCTAAACAGGATGAATGTTAAAAAAATAAACATTATTGCATGAACAGTACTAAGAAATTATAACTGAATACAAGTAATAAACATTAATAAAGTTTAATAAAGATAAATAAAGAAATATCATGTTAAACAGATAACATATTGAAACTATTGCTAGTGAGATTAAGAATAAAGGTATATAAAAATAAGTAAAGAACATTACAAATGCAATTACAAAAAGGAATAGAGAAATAGAGCCAAAAATTATTATAAAATTATAGAGTTTAGTAACAGTATCAATATGTTATTTGTTAGAATAGAACTAATTGGGATAAGCTAGATTGTTAAGGAACTAACAATATTACTTGGCCAACATTGTTAAGGTACTATAACCACAACTACAATTACAGCACAACCAGGACTACACAATAATTTGAATCTCCAGACTAATTCAAACAGGTGCAAAAAGATATTGATTTGGTAGCATATTTGCAATATGAAAACAATTTAACAGTACAATTTTAACAAATTTGACAGTACAAATTAAAAAAAAAAAACAATATGTAGGGTAGTCCCAATGTATCTAGTATGTATTGCCTATTGATTTTGATGATAATAAACAAAATATATGAAATTAAGTTAGGATTAGACTGTGATTAGTATGAATTATGACTGCACTACATTTCCATTTCAGCTACACTGAAATATTGGAAGTTCAGGGGGATGGGGCCAAATACTGAATGAGAAGAATGAAGAATGAATGAGAAAAATGAATAATTAATGAAGTTAAAAAGAGAAGAAGAATGATGTAAATGAATTGCATTTTCTCCTTTTTGCATCTGCAAATGCAGATGCAAAAAGCATACAATTAATGAAAGAAAAGTACAAGAGGCATGGAACTTAAAAACCTTTCCCTTAATTAGATGGCCTTAGCTTTAGCAGCATTTAGCATAGTGTGTGAGGGTGTAAGTTAGAAGTTTCAGTATATGGTTTATGGTAGGTATTAACCAAGTTATTCTCCTCCCATATCCCTACCATTAAACCTATACACGTTGAAACTTCTTAACTTCCACCCTCATTAATCATCCCTAAGTCCTCTGATTAGAGATGGGGGTTATGCTCCCAGCATGTCTGAGTACCTTTCTTTCACTGGTAGAGTACTGCTTTTACTTCATTCATCTTTTTACCTGTATTTGGCCTTCTTTCTCTCCCACCCCACTTCCAACATTTCAGCTACACTATGAATACTGTTACATATACTATAATTTTCATAGTTAAATCATAATCTGATGTGAACTTAATCTCTTATATCATTTATACATTATCATTTCTTCAGTTAAAACAGGTAGAAATTGGGTAATGGAGGTTTTAAGATTTGTCTACAACTATTTATTGCATCAAGGATGGATATACTTAGGAATGATGTCCTACAGAGTAAATTCATTTCATCTCGTAACCATCTGTTACAATTATCAATCATTCAGACACACTTCAAAAACATGTAGACGTCGCGAACCAGTCTGGAGTCATTGTGCTAATAATGAACACACATACCACGACTATCCTAATATCCACAAACCGCCCTCACATGTGAATTGTATATCAAGAGGGAATAGATCGAGCCAATCAGTTGGAAATAAAAAAGTGTCCGGAATATGAAAAGGCATAGAAACTTATAACTGAATGGGCAGACTACTCCTTACATAATAATATATCAGTGGAATAAACATAAAAGTGGACTTAGGAGCATGTAACATATTGGTACGTAGTAATTTATAGCCCAAAATGGAGCGACAAAAAATTATGGGACTGCTAACATAACACAACTTAATAAGCAAAGATCCAGAAATGTTGCGGATGAATTGCAAATAGCCTGCAACGTAAAAGGATTGATCTTGCTTGTATTCAGAATCCCTACGAACACGAAGGCAGAGTCATAGACTATTAAATGAGCACTAAAACTGCCTCGGAGGGTTAGACCACCACCGTGAGCCTGCTGGATTGCATCACTTCCTCGATGGATGACCTTGATGCTGTGGTTTTATTGTGTTTCCAGGAACTATATGTGGAGACTGATTGAGGTATTCCCCTTTACAATTAACTGCTGTATTGCTGGGACTGTTCAAGTTTCAGGAAAAGTTGATTTCATTATGAGCACCATTCCTGGTTTAGACTCTACTTCCTGGATTGAATTTCTACTCATGATTTTGAATCTTCATGGTGGACCTACAAGTGTACATGGTGGATCTACAAAATCCTTGGAGATCATCACAACCTCGTGTTGGGACTTCCAGTCCATAATGTCAGATACCTTTATGGTACTGCATTGTGATATGGCCATTACATTGGGAACAAATTAGCCCTCTAAGAGGAAATCTAAGATAACTGTACAGCAACATTATTCAGTGACACAGCATTGTAAATAGGTTGCAGGGTTGCTGGGAAAGGTGGCTGGGAACGCATAGTACAATAAATAAATAAATAAATAAAATGTATATATATATTGAGGTTGTCACAGACATTCTCTCAGATATGCCATACAAGCTGTTCTTGCTACCTGGGAGTCTAAAACGCTGATGGAACTGATATTCGGGTGACACTCAAGTCAAAGTGGACCCAATTTCGGCGAAGTCCGGACGGTCTATGACAGCCAAATCCTCTGCTTGCACCTTCACGATGGTGGGACTGTTAGTAATCCTGGGTATAACCTTCATGCACAAGTACATGATGGGTGACCACCCAGGTGTGAACCAACGTAAGCAGGGGTCGAGGTGTGGCGCCCACACCACGTGGAGGAACGCCGCCCCTCTATGTTACCAGGCAGTACTAGGTGGTAAATGACTCTCATCAACCGGTGAAATACCACCACTTTGCTTATTGAAGGCTTGAAGTGGTGGAACCCATGTTTAGTCTCTAGAGTTAAGTTCCGTTCAACCCTTCCCTATCTCTTCCATCATGCAGTATGATTGATGATTTTTGAGGTTATGATGAATGTCGTGGCGAGATCCAATATTCCTTACATTTCGAGGGTACAGCTCTAAAACGGTGTTCGCAGGCCGGCCGCTAGTTAGTACACCGGACTGAACCTATTGGTAACTGTCTAGGAAGCTTCCGGATCAGCTAGTGTATAATCTTGCTACCTCTACTCTGCCAGATAGTGACTGGAGGGAGTCCGAGTAGTGTGTATGCGGGGAGCATTGTCGAGGCCACGTTATGTCAAGGATCTGGGTATATTCTTACCACATGTACGCCATATCCAAAAATTTCATTACTTCATACAGCATGTCCCACCCACTTTTTCTTACTATTGAATACACCATGAATTGTCAAAATAATAGAGCAAGCTTATCTGCGAAAAGATCTAAACCTCCCAAGGACTTCCTAATTCATTTCACAAATATACGTGGTCTCAATTCTAATCTCAACGATGTCCATTTCCACTTGCAGTCTTCCAAACCCCATGTACTTTTTCTGACTGAATCTCAGTTATCAGTTGATTCAACTACTGCTCATCTCAGATGTCCAAATTATTTGCTGTATGATTCCTTTCGCCTCAAAGGTGGTACTTGTGCATATGTCTGTTCTGATATTCCCTGTCAGAGACTTGGCAATTTGGAATCTCCTCTCTTTGATCTTCTCTGGCTTAAAATCTCTCTACCTCATTGTGTCAAATTCATCTGTTGTCTCTACCGTTCTCCCAACTCCACTAATCACTTGGAGCTCTTTGACTTCCTCTCTTTGCAACTTGACTTTCTCCAGTCCAACTTTCCTAACAGTAAGGTAATTTTCCTTGGTGATTTTAACGTTCACAACTCCAGCTGGCTTCCGTTTTCTAGTCACACCGACCCAGCAGGTCGAGATGCTGAGGCTTTTGCAATTACTAATGACCTAGTACAGATTGTTCATTTATCTACAAGAATACCGGACAATCCTAATCATACAGCCAATACGCTTGATCTTTTTCTCACAAACAACCCTTCTAAGTACAAGGTTGAAGTGAGAGGTCCTTTAGGCACTTCAGATCACAACTTGGTGATTGCCTCTTCTCCAATGGAACCTTTATCTCATGGCTATTCCCAACCTCGTATTGTTTGGCATTACAAGAATGCAAAATGGGATGACCTGCGAGACTTCTTTTCTTCTTTTCCTTGGTCTGATTACTGTTTCAAAACTTCTGATGTCAACGTTTGCTCAGATCGTGTCAGTGAAATTATTCTTGCAGGAATGGAATCCTTTATCCCACACTCCACTTTAAAATCTCGTCCTTTATCTAAACCTTGGTTTTCCAATAAATGTGTTAAGGCTGTCCAAGAGAAGAACGTTGCATATCGTAATTGGCTTGTTTCTAATTCTTCAGTTTCATTTTCTGCCTACACCAAAGCTCGCAACAATTGTAAAGCAGTTATTAATCAGTCCAAACTAGAGTTTGAACAGGCTAAGAGTAGAAAACTTGCTTCTTGCCCTAATGGTAGCCGAGCATTCTGGTCACTTGCCAAAGCTATTGGCTGCAACTTTTGCCCATCTCTGCTCCCACCTCTGTCCAAACCAGATGGTTCTGTTGTCACATCAGCCAAGGATAAAGCTGACCTGCTAGCATCCCATTTCTCTTTGAGCTCATGTATTAATGATCTTGGTAAAACACCTCCCACCATTCCTAACACGCTCCATTCAATGCCTCCTGTGGTCTTCCGTCAAAAGGATATCAGAAGGATTTTGATGAATCTTGATGCTAAGAAAGCTCCAGGTCCTGATGGTATTTCTCCACTTGTTCTCAAAACCTGTGCTCCTGAACTTACTCCTATTCTTTGCCGCCTTTTTTCACTTTCTTATTCCAAAGGTGTTTTTCCTTCTGCTTGGAAATTTGCTCATATCCAGCCAGTTCCTAAAAAGGGTGACAAATCCCTCCCATCCAACTATCGTCCCATTGCAATTACGTCTACTCTTTCTAAAGTAATGGAGAAATCAATTAACCGCCAACTCTTAAACTACCTAGAAACCTTCCGTCTGATCAACGATCGCCAGTATGGATTCCGTCGGTGTTGATCCACTGGTGATATTCTGGCTTATGTTACCCATTTATGGACTACTTCAATGGAAAGGTTCGGTGAAACACAAGCAGTTGCTCTTGACATCTCAAAGGCTTTCGATCGTGTTTGGCATAAAGGTCTTCTAAACAAGCTTCCATCTTATGGTTTGCCAACGGTTTTTAGTAATTGGTTATCCAGTTTTCTCTCTGATCGCTCACTGAGGGTGATGGTAGATGGCTCTCTGTCTTCTAACTTCTCCACTAATGCCGGTGTCCCCCAAGGTTCAGTTCTTTCCCCCAATCTTTTCCTCTTGTATATCAATGACCTTCTTCCATTGACTGGAAATCCTATCCATAGTTTTGCGGATGATAGCACATTGCATTCAACTTTCCATTTTGAGAAACCTTGTCCAGCTCAATCAGCTTCAAGTTCTCGAAAATCTGCTGCCAATTCCTTAAATGCCGATCTTCAGGTAATTCTCCAGTGGGGCAAAGACAACTTAGTTGATTTCAACCCTTCTAAAACTCAATCTTGTCTTATATCTCGCAAAAAGGATTCTTCTGCTCCTATGCTTATCTTTAGTGACACTCCGATTTCTAGGCAAAATGATATATCTCTTTTGGGGATTACCCTGACTTCTAATCTCTCTTGGCACAAGCACATTACAAATATTGCTTCCTCTGCATCTAAAAAACTTGGTTTTCTCTTTCGCGTTCGGCGTTACTTTTCTCCCAAACAGTTGCTCACTCTGTATAAATCGCAAATCCGCCCTGCCATGGAATATTGTTCCCATATCTGGGGTGGTGCCCCCAAAACCTCTCTCAGGCTTCTTGATTCCATTCAGAAGAGGGCAGTTAGGTTAATTAATGATTCATCTCTAACAGAGTCTCTCCACTCGCTGTCTCATAGACGCACTGTTTCTGCTGCATGCCTCTTCTACAGATACTTCCATGGGCACTGTTCTTCTGAATTGGCTTCTATAATTCACGCTCTCTCTTTCAAAACAGTCCGAACACGTGCCGCCACCAGCCAACATCCATTTACTGTCCAACTTCAAACCCACAGAACCAACTTTTCATCTTCCTCATTTATTCATTCAACTGCCGTTTTCTGGAAAAACCTTCCTTCATACGTATTTCCTGAAAATTACAATCTACAGAAGTTCAAGTCCAATATCAACAAATATCTTCTTTCGTCTTCTCAACCTCCAACCCAAGCCGGTACTAAGTACTATAGGTTATAATATCTCTCGTGTTTGGGGTTCTCATAAAAAAAAAAAATATATATATATATATATAAACGTTATTATTTATTTTATGCTTCATGTGCTATAAAGGAATAAACTATTCATTTTCAAATTGGTGTTTTTAATTGTAAAGATTGGTGCTGCAGATATGTGGCATTAACACTATTGTAATAGTTATCAATTGCTATAGTTATTGTAATTGTTATCAACATTAAAGGCAAATTGTTTTACTTAGGGCATGATCCTATTTTTTTTTAGATTTGTTTTTGCTTGTGTATATATAACTTGAATGGAAGGCATTTCAGGCATTAAGACCTAAATGGTGCTGACTAGAAATTTGGTGTATAGCAGTAGCCTTTTTGTTTTTTTTTATTAATTTTAAATCCTAATTTTACTAGATAAATACTAAATTTGAATTTGTATGATCTTATAGCTAAAGAACCATGCTGAAAAAAGAATAAAATAAAATAAAAGAGCAATTGAAAAGGAATATAAAAGGGTTAGCAAGGAAATGGAAAAATTACATTCACCCACTTGGCCATCTCTCTGCTACTTTGTCAGGGGCTTTGAATGGACAGATAGCCATACGAAATGAATGTCTCATGCATACCTATTTCTGTAATACCAAGAACAGTTTTACTATTATTAATTACCTGTTTTTAATTTTTGTATATCCCGTTTAATTTTGATAATATGGGACTGAAAGTTAAATTTATTTTATTTTTTGTACTTACAGCAAACTATGGGAATGCATCAGCCTAAAATACTAAGACAAGCCTGAAATCTCTAAAAAACATTGTGGGTGGTGGTCGGTAGAAGACACCATACATAACCTAAGGGGCTCACATCTGGTGATGTATGGGCTTGCACACTCAGCGTCCTGAGCTGGATATCATCATTCTTTTCTTTCTTAGTGATTCCCTTCTACTTCTGATTTTCTCTCTCTCTCTCTCTCTCTCTCAGTAATTCAGAAATTTTTTTTTGACTGGTGCAGCATAAGCCTTAGGCTTCCTTGCACCATATGTCTAATAATAATAATAATATAAATAATAATAATATCAGTCTGTGGCTGAATTTATTGGTTGCAAGGGTTGATGTCTGGCCAATTCGCTGGCCTGGTAGTAGCTATTATAATTATTTTATCTAATTCGAAGTTTTCACAACTTTATGTTAATGTTGGATGAATGGCAAATTTAGATATTAACGGATAATTTTTTATAATGTGTATATAAAAGTTGTTGAGAAAAGAAAAGAAAAAGGAAAATGTGGAAAGCAAAATGGAAAGATGAGAGGAGGTAGTATATAGCTACTAATTGAAAAAGTGAAAAGCATAATAATAAAATATATAATAATACATTTTAAACACCAGATAGAAATATATACAGATAACATAAGTATATTGTTGCATATCGCACAATCTTGGCATCTCTTCAAGTGTCAGCATTGCATGAAAAAAATGACAATATAGTGTTCTCTGTTTCCAACATAAAGTACATGCCATGGCAAAGTAAAGTTAATAAGAAGAATTAAGGGGAAAGGGAAGGAACAAATTTAGAGTAGTCCAAAGTAAAAATATATGTAAAAAGATAGGTATAAGGGAGGATATAAAGGAACGAGCCCAGAGTTGCAAGCAGCACTTGGTGGGAATAGTAGTCAGAAGCACTTGATAGATGTACGCAAAAACAAGGGCTAATAAAAACTAAACAATAATTATTATGTAGAACACGGTAGACAGAATGTATAATAAGGACAGTGAAACGGATAATGAAAACTAAAGAGAATATGGATGGAACAGTTATAGAAGAGAACTTGCCTAATATGACAGAAATTAACAATATGACGAGAATAGGAATCAAAAGACTCCATAAGTTTCCTCTCTTTCTTCCTTTTCAAGTCATTTTTATAGTTATATTTACCTGGCATTGCCTTGGCTTTGCATTTGCTACCTTGGATTGCTAGCAATCGACTCCATAACAAAAGACTCCATAAGTTTTCTCTCTTTCTTCCTTTTCAAGTCATTTTTATAGTTATATTTACCTGGCATTGCCTTGGCTTTGCATTTGCTACCTTGGATTGCTAGCAATTGAACTTTACTTCTCTCCACAATATTTCTTTCCCCCCATATAATTTTTAACTCAATTTCTATAGTTTCACAACATATATTATGAAAAAGACACTATCTGGCCAGAATAGATTAAATTTTAACCTGGATTCTGTTGCTCTGGACCAGTACCCTGTCACATAACTATGACACTTTACATACACACAATACAGAGTGAATAAAATTTCATTTTACAGAGTGAAATGCTTCCTACTCAAACTATGTTATTCATATGGCCTCTCACATAACTCTGTCCTTAAATTTAATACTTGTAACAATAAAATTTGTTTTATATGTTCTAGAATGCATCCACAGCACCATACTGATAACTTATCTGCATCCATCTTCTGCAAATTATTTAATGTTATTTACCTCATTTAAGCCATTTGCCATACTTGCAATATTAAATATGTCATGAAACCAGTAATAAATTACACCTAAAGTTCAACTTACATGATCAGACATTAAAAACTTTGGCAAAATAAAGATAAAAACAAAAATAGTAGGAACATGAAACTGAATACCAGCATTTTCAACCACATAGTTTTAGTGATACATATAATTCAGTGCTTGCACAAATTCATGATACTGCATCCCGTTTAAGGCAAGAGGAACTCTATATGTTAAAATTCAAAACTCTTTACGCATATGGTGTAAACAATAAATTTAATCATAAGTTTATTTATTACCAATCATATTATGGACACATGCTGCGGCGGATCCAGAAAAAAATGACAGGAGGGGTACCATTTTGTGCCTTATTTGTGTACAAACAAGGCACAAAATAAATATAATGCACAGAACAAAACAAATATGATACTCAAACATAATGTGACTGGTGGATAGAGGCACACAGTTAAAGTCTGAATTACTTTGAAGTAAACATTACGCACGACCAAACTGCGTGGCACCTCAAACTAGAATGGCGATCACATCGGCATCAGTGTAGTCAGTTGAAAACAGTTGACCCACAATACAAAAATAGATAAAATCCTATGTTAACAATGAAAAAAAAATGTTTTTTGTGGCTAAAGGGAATTTAAACAATTGGTGTATATTCTTATAAAAAACGATGGGGGGGGATCCCCTACCCTGAATCTGCCACTGGACACATGTATTTATGATAAATTCCAAATAATTAAATTTCTCTTCAAACCAAAAGATAACAGATTACACAACAAATCTAAGCACAAATGTTAGAAGTATTAGGCAATTTTTCATCTGTTCTTAACGATTTGGACAATGATATTAAAAATTTACATTCAATACACAATATACTTTTTTTTTGTATTAAGCACAGCATTCTTAAAGCCTTACATAGATATATCTCTACTTTTAACTTTACTTCTACACATCTTTTCCATCTTTGTCATTTGGAAAATGTCAAATGACATTTGTAAATTTAGATTAAATTCCCTGAATTATAATAGTCAATGCAAGCATTCAATCTTATTATTGAAATTCCAATATAAATTTACGGATAATTTCAACATCAAAAAATGCATTAATTTACATAATAATCTTTTGCCAACCCAGTACGCATATTACTATTCGATACGGATAATTTCAACATCAAAAAATGAATTAATTTAAATAATAATATATTACCAACCCAGTACGCATATTACTGTTTGATACAAATCCTCTAAACTTTTTGGCTTAAATGCTTTCAACTACAAAACCATTGCTATTAACTTAAGTGGTGATACTTTTATGACAAATAATTGCATTTGCAGACAGAATAATTACCTACTTTACATTGATCACAACTTTGGTCATATCATTTTTTTCAGAGATTTGGGTATTGTTGCTCATTCAGGACTTAAAGATATTCTACCATATGGTTATAAATTTAGACTAATCCCAAAAATTAACTTTGTATCTTTCAAGAAACAACTTTATCAAAACCTTTTAGATTATTGCATACTTTCGGCCTACAAGCACAATACCAGTTGAATCCTATCAGATGTGGATTAGCACTGTTTTATACGAACTGGTCAAAAACTATTCTAAAATGAGTCTAAATCTCTTATTAATAATTCTTTTAAATACTATAACTTTATAAAAATTAAAATGTAGTTAAAGAATTACAAAAACATGTTGCTTTTGCCCTTGTTGATAAAGCATCCAACAATTATGCTTTCATCTGCAAGGCGTTTTATGTTTTTACCTTAAAGAAAGAACTTTGGTCTAGTGACACTTATAAACCTATCTTATCTTCCCACAACATCATCACCAAAAAAATATTGACTTTAAACAAAATTTTGAAATTAAATTTAAATAATTTTAACTTCTCTTATGTATACTTCATACCCAAATTCCACAAAACACCAGTTGGTTTCAACTGGTGTCTTCCGGAATTTGGGCATACTACTCAATAACAAAATTATTCTGAATAATCTACCAGTTTTAAATAAGTTACACACCAGTAACATTACAGATATACAAACATTTGACTTCCATGTCTTTTCAACATCAATCTGGATAATCTAAAGAATTTTCTTCATAAAATCTATCAGGAACACAAACATATAACCAAATGTAATACCACCTTCTGGAATAATCTGCTTAAACTATGTTTTGTATTTTTAACAATTTTTCCTTTGACAGAAATACAGTTTATCAACAAATTCAAGGTACACCAATGGGCAATCCAGCATCATGAATTATTGCCAATCCATACCTTTACTGGTTTGAAATTTCCCTTCTCCAGAAGTTATATTCTTTAGATATGTTGATGACATAGGCGTGTTTAATTATCCTAATTTTCTTGTAGACTTTCTATCTATATCCCCACAAACTTTTATTGGAAAAAAACCAATTCAATAACAATTCTTTAGTTATTGGCTATCAATATTTCTAAAAAATTCCATTCTAATAGTATTCTTTCTCAGTGTCTAAGAATTGTTACTGTATGTAGCTTGCATCTTATTATTATAGTCCAGTTATATTTGTGTTCTTACAATCTTGAATAATATAATTTTTATACTCATTAATCAGCTAATGTTTTTCCCCCATCTCATTTGTTTCGGTATGTACATTTTGTATTTTGAAGACTAAATGCACAAGGCATAATATGTGCCTTGTGCATATATTATGTGACATAAGCATTGGAGATAAAATTGAGAGTAGGAGTGTGCTATAGGCCTAATGACTCTGATGAGTATAATAAGAAACTGTACAGGGAAATAGAGTGGGCCGGTGGGCCAGTAAATCAGAGAGTCTTATAAATGGGGATTTTAATTTCCCAGATATTGACTGGAATTTGTGGGTTGGTCACTCACACAGTAGCTAAGATGGGTTTTGTGAATTTATTGGATGATTGTTTTCTACATCAGCATGTTAGGGAGGCAACTATTACTCCCTCTAGTTGATATGGTTATCAGTAGAGTAGAGTATCAAGAATAACTTGATATGGTTATCAGTAGTGATTCTTCATGCATTAAGAATATGCAGATAAAGGAACCATTAGGTGGCAGTGATCACAGTGTGCTGAAGTGGGATTTGCTGAAAGAGGTAACTACCATCCCCTGATGGTAGTTACCTCTAAAGGGTAAAGGGAAGGGTTTTTGCTTTCGTAAAGGCAACTACGATGGTCTGAGACAGTATTTAAATTTTATACAGTGGGACCAACTGATGATGTTACCAATAGCAAATTCAAAATGGGAAGCATTCAAAAAAGTTATCTTGGAAGCTACTAGGCTTTACATACCAACTAAGAAATACTGTTCAAGGTTTAGGCCTATATGGATGTCAGATGAACTAATGAGACATATGGCAGAGAAAAAAAATGCATGGCATACATATAAATTAATGGGTGACATGGATGCCTATGATAGATATAAGCTGGTCTGTAACCAAGTCACAAAGAAGATTAGGCAGGCAACGGATGCAAATAAAACCAGAAAAGAGTTCTTTACCTATGTAAACTCTAGAAGGAAAAGGATGAATCAGATTGGTCCACTGGATATTGATGGTTCAACTGTTGATGATCCTGCTCAGGTGGCTAACAAACTAAACAAGTATTTTGCATCTACATTCACACATGAGGAGTTATTCAGGAAGGGGAATGCCAGAGGTGAAGTAAACTCTGGCAGTGAGCTAGATGATTTTGTAATAACTGAGAGGAAAGTGGAGGAGAAATTGTTGAGGATAAACATAAAAAAGGCACCTGGGGTGGATGTGATCTATCCAGTTATATTAAAGGAGGCAGCAAAGGAAGTAAGCAAACCCTTAGCCATAATCATGAGAGCTTCTTGACTCAGGGGAGGTACCCGTAGACTGGAGATGTGCAAATGTGACCCCAATTCACAAAGGAGGATCAAAGGCTGACACAAGTAATTATAGACCTGTGAGTTTAACTTCTGTTCCAGGAAAATTAATGGAGGCACTGGTTAAAGAAGCACTGCAGGATCATTTAGACAAGACTTCAATTATAGCTTGGACACAGCATGGTTTTGTTAAGGGAAAGTCTTGCCTGACCAATTTGATTGGATACTATGATGCAGTCACAAAAGAACTGAATTAATGTCCAAGTTTGCAGATGATACAAAGGTTGACAGGGTTGTTAAGGACGCTACTGACAGTATGCTGCTGCAACAGGATCTGGAAAGGTTGAGCAGATGAAGTTTAACATTGACAAATGTAAAGTACTACATATGGGAAACAGTAATCCCAGAGTAACGTATCAACTCTGTGGTACTACACTGACAGTGGTAGAGAATGAAAAGGACCTGGGGATAACTGTGCAGGCAGATATGAAGTTTTCTAAGCAGTGCAGACGGGCTGCAAGTGTAGCTTATGGTGTCTCATCAATGATATACATGAATTTTTCTAGCAGGGATAAGGAAGTTATTATTCCCTTGTATAAGGAAATGGTCAGGCCACACCTTGAGTACTATATGTTTGTTATTTGGTTTTCAGGAGCATTAGCAACTAAGGCCATATTGCTCTGGGGATATGCGGTGGTCATTCCCTGACCTTTCCGCATCCTCCGTATTTGGTGGTCACGGGCTCGAACCCCGGTCTAAATCAAGAAGCGTGTGCTACGCACTGCTGCTCCTGCCCACCTGGCTACGGAGGCACCAAGTACTATATACTGGAGGCCTCATTTCAAGAAGGCCTCCAGACCAGCAGGCCTCATTTCAAGAAGGATGTAGAGCTGCTGGAACAAGTACAGAGAAGGGCAACAAGATTAGTGAATGGACCAAAGGGTTACTCTTATGAAGAAAGGCTTAAGTTTTGCAAATTACAATGTCTGAAGACTGGCAGCGGCGAGGTGATCTGATTGAGGTGTATAAAGCCTTGAATGGTTTGAGCATGCTCAATGCTGATGGGATTCTTCCTCTTGCTCAGAATAATCACTTGAGAGGCATAAATTCAAATTGAGGAAAGACAGATGTAGGATAGATGTGCGGAAATTTGCCTTTAGCCAGCGGGTAGTTGGTTGGTGGAACAGACTTCCATCCCTTGTTATGGAAGTTGATAGTCTAAATAAATTTAAGGCTCAGCTGGACAGGTATTTCGAACGAACGGAGAGGTGAAATGGGAGTGTTTCCCCCCCTCCCCCTTTGGCTGATGCTTCATAAGTTGCTTTCTTGCATCATATGCCTCTACTAATGCTATGGGCATAGTTAATCTCAACCAATAATACGTTATGGGTTGAGATTAACTATATAATATTGGTGTAAATACACCACAGTTTACCCATAAATTGAACTACATAAGTAGTGTAATGGCATCGTTTGATTATATCTCATATTGTGGCTACCTTCACAACAAAAAAGCAGGTATTGCACTACTTTGAATAAATAATGCTTCTCTAGTAGAAGAGACTACTGTTATTTATTCTCAGTGGGCACCACCACCCAGACAATCATTTCGAAGCTAGTGGGCTTCATCATCAGTGGGTGGGCAGGTACCCTGATAATGCAGACATGTCATCCCAGTTGCGAAGTTAATTCCACAATATAAGAGATGCCAAGTGGTGAAGATAATGACAATATTTTGAAGACTAAATGCACAAGACATAATATGTTATGAGTTGAGATTAACTATATAATATTGGTGTAAATACACCATAATTTACCCATAAATGTAACTACATAAGTAGTTACATTTATGGGTAAAGGCATCGTTTGATTATATCTCATATTGTGGCTACCTTCACAACAATGATGTCTGCATTATCAGGGTACCTGCCTGCCCACTGATGGGTGAGCCAACTAGTTCTGAAATGCATCTGGGTGGTGGTTCCCACTGAGAATAAATAACAGTAGTCTCCTCTACTAGCCTGAATTAAATACCAGAAGGAGAGATAATTTGGACAGGCTTCCTGTCCAAATTATCTCTCTTCCTTCCTATCCAAATAAAATTTTGAATAAAATAAAAGTAAAGCAAATGTAGCCTGAATTAAATGCCAGAAGGTAGCCACAATATGAGATATAATAAAACGATGCCGTTATACTACTTATGTAGTTAAATTTATGGGTAAACTATGGTGTATTTATACTAATACTATATAGTAAATTTTGTATATAACATACCTAGTTGCTACTGTATTTTACAGTGGAAAACATGTCCTATGAACAGAATGCTTATACATGAACATTAAACACTAACTTTATTCACTGGAGGTCTTAACTATTTTTTTTCCCTTTTTTTTCAGTTGTAGGATAACAGAATCCTATTGGTAATATTTCACATATTTCAGTGAATGTGCTTGGCCAGGAAGCCTGTCCAAATTATCTCTCCTTCTGGAATTTAATTCAGGCTACGTTTGTTACTTTTATTTAATTCAAAATTTGATTTGGATACATTTTCCTTCTGTGCACATTTTTGACTGCTTGCGGTCATTACCATCAGCATCCTTAAATACTATGCTTTCACAACATGATTCTTTTAACTCCTGTTCCCATCCTGTTGTGTTTCTTTCATATCAGGTAAGTTCTCTTCTATAACTGTTCTATACATATTCTCTTTAGTTTTCATTATGCATTTCACTGTCCTTGTTATACATTCTATCTACCACATCCTACATAATTTTTCTTTGGTTTTTATTAGCTTTTGACTTAGTATTATGTACATCAAACATGTGCTACTTATGACTATTCCTCCCATGTGCTTCTTACAACTATTCCTCCCATGTGCTTCTTACAACTATTCCTACAACGTGCTACTTGCATCTCCGGGTTCATTCCTATATTAATAGTCCTTTGTCTTAATTTAGTTTTTTAGCGGTATATATATTTTCTTTTGTTCCTCTATCATGTCATCTCTAAATTACATGCCGGCTTTTTATATATCCTTCCTTATACCCATCTTTTTACATATATTTTTACTTTGGACTACTCGAAATTTATTCCCTCTCTTTTCCTTTAATTATCCTTATTAATTTTATGGTGAAAGTCAACAAGAGAATAACGACAAACTATGGAAACTTATTGGGCAAACATGTTTGTCGCTATGACATTTTCTCCCTACATTCCCAGTAAAAAGACTGTGCTTGTTATCGGTAGCGGCAGTAGAAGTCAAGAATAATATATTGATTGACACATAGGTGTGACAGACGATGTACTGATTGGCACCTCCATAGCCAGGTGGGCAGGAGCAGCAGTGCATAGCACACGCTTCTTGATTAGATTGGGGTTCGAGCCCGTGATCCACCAAATACGGAGGATGCGGAAAGGTCAGGGCATATCCATGGAGCAATATGGCCTTAGTTGCTAATGCTCCTAAACGTGACCAATAATAACATCGTAGCATTAAGTGATTGATTGACTGACGTTATGGTATGCATATATATAAAGAATCTTTCTTTCTTTTCCTATTATTTCCTAACTAGATAGTATGAATCAGAGCTGTGCTACTCAATATGTTCTACGTTGATAATAATATTAGTAAAATAATAAGAGGAGTATACCTCAATATAGTGCGTAGAACCCTTCCGTATGATACCCTCCAGAAATTAAAACGAAAAAAACGAAAAAACGAAAAAAATTAAAACGAAAAAAACAAAAAAATAAATAATTAAATAATCAATTTAACACAATACAAATCAATTTAAAACAATTAAAAATCAAATTAACGCAATTAAAAGAATCAAACGAAAATATTCAAAACGATTTTCCTTCCTGAAGCTGACAACGCTTTTCGACCGTATGTCGTGATCACAGGAATGAAAATTGTATTATTTTTATAATATTATATTACTAATATTATTTCCTAACATAACATTTAAGGTCAGATTAGAAAATACAGGCACTTCCTGACTTACATAATACTCGACTTATGTAAATTTGACTTTACGTAAGTTTTTGCCAGCCAGTGCAAACTGAAAAAAATATGGAAACGCATTTTGCATCCCATACGAATAAATCGAGGTATTGTGAAAATATCGTAATGTGAACCCAATAACACATTTTTTTTTTTTTTGGTAATTCATTCCAAGACCTCAGACTTTTCACTATAACTAAGCAATTTATCGCCCTAAAAGATAATTTTTATAATGGAAATTGTATTAGTTTTATATAAATTTATGTCAAATGAGCACAACACAATAATCACTTTTAACTAAAGGATGCAAAAACGAAACGTGCCAACACATTTACAAATGGTACTATTGAGGAAGGCCTATGCAGTCTCGTCAGAGAACTACACTTTAATCGTTATCATATGTTCCTTTATAAGAATCAATTTTGAACACCTTTGTGATATTTTTCTACCGTGCATTTCTGGAGGTCACAACCATAAAACAATAAAAATAATTTGCACTTTCCAGTTTATTGGGCTTTGCTGTTAGTGAAATTTATTATAAATGGGTAGTAAACTCGATCTTATTGCATTTGCTATAATACTGATTAGAAATGAAAATGAAATTGATTAAGAAATAAGAAGCATGCCAAAGTTTGTCATCTATTTCACAGGAATAAGGTCTCACTGCTTAAACAGTGAATACTATTTTAAAGGACAGTGTGCATATAAAAGAGCATGTTAAAGGATCAATGCATTTAAGATCAACAGTGATCACAAAACAGCGTTCAGGTGCTAGCTATATTGAAGATAGAAAAGCTATTAATAATATAGATGGAAAATCAGATTCAGAAGCAAGTGCCCCTGAGCCTTATGGCCATTCAAGCAAAAGCATGAAGTATTTATGAAGATATTAAGAATAAGTACAGTGAACCCCAAGCAAAGTTCGTGGCAAGCAACAGGTGGTTTAATAGGTAAAATTTTTGTAATTGCAAATTTTGTAATTTTGTACACTTTTGTAATTTTTCTGCACATGAGATAAAAAAATTGAATAAATAGTTCTATTTATATGTTCATCGAACATTTCTTTTTTTGCTTCAATCAAATTCAGTGCACATAGTTGCGAGTGCTGCATAAATTTAGGGAAATTCCGACATGTAAATTTCCACTTTAGTAGAGTTCCGTGGAACGCACCCCTTACATAAGTCAGGGAGTGGCTGTATAAAGAAAAATAAAGAACCCCTGGTAAAATTTAAGAACAGGGTGCAAACTCCAGTGTAACATAGCATTATTTCATTAGTCTGCTTGAATCTGTCTGAATTAGTGGCGTAAATTAAATTAATCTTTTTTGCACTAGCAAAAATGAAAGTCTATTAAAAAACCCATGCTTGTTTTGCCCTATTCTAAAGTTTCATCAATTATGGACATCACTAATTGCATGAACTAACCTAAACTTTTTTCACTAGCAAAAATGAAAGTCTATCAAGAAACCCACACTAAAAACAACCTACACATTTAGAAACGTCAATAGTCGGGTGTGTGTGCACCCTGTTCTGAAATTTACCTGAAACCAGAAAACCTTTTCCTTTTTTCATAACCTAACCTTTTAAGGTTAGGTTTCCTAACCTTAAAAATGTACGAAGAAATCAGTAATATGGTTTATTTAAATAGCGAAAACACTGATGAACTCAAAAAAACACTAATCATTACATTGTCTATCACACCTACATGTCCTCGACTTCTGCTGCCACTACTAATAACATGCATCATCTGTTTACCGAGAATGCAGGGAGAAACTGCAGTAGCTGCAAAAAAATTTTTGTCTATTTCCTGTAGTTTGCCGTGTTTCTAGTGTTGGCGTTCTTTACCTTAGCCAATTTTACTTTGCCATGGTGCATACTTTATGTTAGAAACAGAAGACATTGTAATTTTTCTTTCAATTCTGGTGATTGGCACTTGATGAGACACCTGGATTGTGCGATCTGCCAGGGGGATAAGTTGATGATGTTGTAGAGTAGATAAAAAGTGCACAAAAAATGATACTGTTGTACACATTGGCACTAATGATATTAAGAGTAGGAGAACTACAGAATTACTTAACAAGTGCAGATCAATGTTGACAAAAAGTTGTGAGTTAGGGTTGAATTTGAAAGTATCTGCAATTCTGCCCAGACGTGATAGGAGGGAAGTATGTGACGAAAACCATGTCAATCAATTCAGCCCTCGAGAGATTTTGCAAGGCTCATGGGGTAGAATTTTTCTCAATGTGCTGTGCTTGTTAACAGGAGAGACTGTTTCTACATGGATGAGATTCACTTCAACAGAAAGGGAACAAGAATATTTGCTGATGCTATCGAGGAAGTGTTAGGCGGGTTGCCAGCCTGGGGGAGGAATTCGCTGACTAATACATTAACAGTAGCCACAGGCAGAAGTGAAAGTGGTTCTTGCACTGCTTCTACTGGAATGAGCAGCAGCCTAGAAAACAAGGCGCTGCAGATTTCAAGGACTGCTGGGAGTCATCGTGGAAAAGTAAATACATGGGCTGTGTTAGGGTAACTAAGAATAAGAACAGCTGCATGTATACTTGCATGTACACCAATGCTAGAAGTATAGTAAATAAATTTTATGAATTTAGGTTGCTGGTCAAGACGTCAAAGTAGATATTGTTGGGATATCACATGTGATGTCACACAAATATTAGGAATGCAGAATTGGAATTTGGGGAGTAAAAATGTGTGTACAGAAAAGACACACAGGATGGGAAGAGAGAGGACAAGTTATGATGATAGTTAAGAAATACAAAGTTTAAGGCAGTGCTTCCAGTTTACAATGGTGGACAGTGCAATGTTGAGTCAGTTTGGTTTGACATAAGCACTGGGAAAGCAAAAATGAGGGTAGAAGTTTGTTATAGGCCTAATGACTGACGAGTAAATTCCACAATTATACAGAGAAATAGAGTGGGACAGTAAATCACACTGTCACATAATGGGAAATTTAACTTCTCAAATACAGACTGGAACTTGGGGCTTGGTCACTCGTACACTACCAAGGGGTTTTGTGGATATATTGAATAACTGTTTTCTACAGCAGCAGCATTTCAAGAGGCAACCAGAGGGAGTAATACTCTTGATCTGATTATCAGTAGTGATTATTCATGCATTAAGAATTTGCCGATAAAGGAACCACTAGGCGGCAGTGGTCACAGTGTACCGATGTGGGATTCACTTAAAAATATACTAAAATTTTACTTAAGAGTTACTTAAAGCCTATGGTAGATATGAGCTAGTCTGTAATCAAGTCACAAAGGAGGTTAGGCAAGCAATGACAAATTACGAGAAATCTTTGGCAAAGGATGCAAAGAAAAACAGCAAAGGCATCTTTACTTGTATAAACTCTAGAAGGAAGGGGATAAATTAGATTGGTCCCCTTGATACTGATGGTTTGACTGTTGATGATCCTGCTCAGATAGCTGATTGAATGATTATTTTGCATCTACATTCACATGAGGAATTCTGTAGGGAAGTGGAGAACAAAAGCTTATTACTCTAACAGGGAGCTAAATGATATTGTAATAATTGAGAGCAAAGTGGAGGAGGTATTGCTGAAGTTAAACATAAGAAAGGTCCCTGCGGTGGATGGGATCTATCCAGTTATATTAAAAGAAAAAAAAAAAAAAAAAAAAAAAGGTAAACTGCAGCCATTATCAATGCATTGCAGGATGGAAGCCTCCTCAACAATTCATGTTGAGGGAATTGGACCATAGTCTGCATGCTGGTCCAGTGCTGGTTGGCAGGTCGACCATATTTAATAATCAGGGGCTTGAACCCCAGTCTACTCAAAGAGCATGTGCTACTACACGCCCACTCCTGACCATTTCGCTACGTTATATTAAAGGAGGTGGCAAAGGAAGTAAGTAAACCCTAAATCATAATTATGAGCATGCCCTTGGACTCAGAGTAGGTCCCTATGGATTGGATTTGTGCAAATGTATCTCTAATTCACAAAGGGGATGATTGGTTGGTTGGTTGGTTGGTTGGTTGGATTTCGATTTTATTCGCACCAAAGCGGCTAATGCCATGGTGCATCACAACTAACAAAGGAGGATGAAAGGGTGACAAGAGTAATTAAAGATCTGTTAGTTTAACTTCTGTCCTGGGGAGTCACTGGTTAAAGATGCACTGCAGGATTATTTATACAAGACTGCAGTAATAATTCAGAAACAGCATGGGTTTGTTAAGGGAAAGGGTAGTCTTGTCTGGCCAATTTGATTGAATACTATGATGCGGGCAAAAATAACTTTGATCATATACTGGGATTTCAGGAAAGCTTTTGATTCTGTTGCACATAGAAGACAACTGTACAAACTGGAGTGGTATGGTATTAAAGGCAAGTTGAAACAAAGGATAAAACAATGGTTGAATAGGAGAAGGCAGAGAGTGGTAATCAATGGACACTGCTCTTTATGGACTAATGTTATTAGTGGAGTCCTCAGTGTTCAGTGCTGGGCCCATTGTTGTTTTGATATTTTTCAATGAAATTGATGAAGGTATACCAGGCTAATGTCCAAGTTTGCAGTAATACAAAAGTTGACAAGGTTGTTAATGACATCAGTGTCAGTATGCTACTGCAACAGAGTCTAGAAAAGTTGGGTGGATGGGTTCAGAAACATGGCTTGAACCTGACCAGGAGTCAATAGCCTATGCTGTGGCCGCTGGTTTTTCATCGTTCTTCACATCAAGATCTCAATCTAGAGGTGGCGGTGTTGCCATCTTCTTCAAGGATTCCAACCTGAAATTGGTGCACGTCACATCTAGCAACTCCTTATTTTATGAAGCAATACTCGTGACTGTGAAGTTTAATGCCTGTTTAATTGATTTAGTGGCAATCTACATTCCTCCAGCTCCAGATACTGCAACAATTGACGATGCTACCAGCTGGATAATGAGTAAGTTACACCGTCCTGCTACGCACATTCTCTACGGCGACTTTAACCTTCCACCTCACCTGAGCCCTCTCCTTCAACGACTAATGAACAATCTCTCTCCATCAAAGTTCACAATTATCAATGAGAAGCCAACGAGAGGCGCCAATCGCCTTGACTTGATTCTATGTTCTGGAATTTGCAGTCGACATTCCACCAGAAACGTCCTTCAATTCAGATCACGACCCAATTGCATTACTTCTTGTTCTGCCTATGCCCAGCTTCAATTGCCGTAATACTGCTGAAAAGAAAATATTATTTTTTCCGAATTTTCTGGATCCAAAAAAGTGCCTCGAGGCAGCGCAGTCTATTCCATGGCATGTGCTTGATGGATGTGACCCAATCCTCGCAGTTGACCTAATCACAAGATGGATAAATACAGTCACCCTCTATGCATCAGCCAAAACCGTACACATTTCTCCAAGAACTAGAGCTTGGTGGACCAAAGATCTAGCACACAGTTTCCACAACAAGCAGCACCTTCACAGGCAGTGGAAAATCTCTGGCACAACCCAAGATCGAATCCTATACTCCAGAGCAAGAGCTATGTTCAACAGACTCAAGGCATCAGCAATAAAGAGATACACCGATACTACCTTGTCTAAAGGAAAAGCGCCATACTCATCAAGACACAGTTGCATTAATTCAAATCTTGATCTAGATAACTGGATGGACTACATTTCAAGATTCAAAACCAAGTCCGCTTCTGCTGAAATCCCTCTCCAAAACTCTCAATTTGCTGCTACTGATGACCTCTCCATAATTTCCATCACAAGACAGCATCTGATATATGCAATTAACTCCCTGCGTCCATCTAGTACCGCAGGCTGTGATAAGATACCTCATTTCATAATTAAATGCCTTAGCCCCTATATCCTAGATGCATTACTCTCAATCTACAACTCAGTTCTTTCCACACGAGTTTTCCCTGCTCAATGGAATAAATACTCTGTGAGGCCACTACCTAAGGTTAAAGCACCAACAAGCCTAAAAGATTTCAGACCAATCTCAACTTCTTCCACCCTCCTGAAACTTCTAGAAAAGGCACTCCTTCCAGCATTAAACAAACAGCTGATGCCACAGAAGCTGAAACAGTTCCATTTCGCAGTCGAAAATAGATCCACCATAACAAACCTCATGGCCGCACAGATATCAATTCTTCAAGCCTTCGAAAATAAATCTGAATTAGCTATAGTGTACGCCGATATTGAAGCTGCTTTTGACAGTCTAGACGTCACAGCCCTTCTCATTCTACAATTCTTCTTCAGGATTAATGGAGACCTACTAGCTTTCCTCACGGCCTTATTGAAGAATAGAAGTGTCCACCTCACTTTGAAGAAGACCCACTTTACAAGAAAAATCAATGCAGGAGTCCCACAAGGTGGTGTCCTGTCTGGCCTTCTCTTCTCAGCCATTCTGATTCCTTTCATGCGTCTTCGTGATGATGCTATAATATATGCCGACGATATAAAGTTTCTGACCTTAATCCCACCGTCTGCAAACCCAATGGCAATTACGTCTTCCATCACAGAGAATTTGACCGACCTTTCAACTTACTTGAAGATGTTTGGATTAAACCTTAACCCTTCAAAATCTGCAATAATGATATACTCATTGAAACACCAACCAACAATAATTCAACCTTCAGTTTTAGGTACTCTCATCCCAGTAGTTACCTGCCATAAGGATCTCGGTGTCTATTTTGATCCGAAGCTGAAATTTAATGTTCACACGGAATACCTCCGGAAGCGATTTAACACCCTACGCTGGAGGGCGAAACAACACCTACTTCATTCCAATGATGCCGCAACCACTACCAGATATCTTCAAGCCACTGTTTATCCGGCTATTTTATATGCAGCTGAGATCTGGGCATCTGCGTCGCCCTCTCTTCAAAAACCGGTGTTCTCGTGTGAATACTGGACCCTGAAATGGGCCACAAATAAGCACCGCCGACCCCCTCAATTGAGAACAACTGACATGGCTGAGCAGCTAAATGTACCCAGGCTTCAGAGGTTAATTGACAGCAGGCGTTTAATGACCTCAGTAAAAATGTGCACAGGAGTGATAAACGCCCCAAACATCTGGGATTTCTGTCAGTGGCACAATCCTCTGCCATCCTTGAGGTCAGAGCCCACACTAACCCTCAAATACAACCAGCTGAAACTGTGTAGCCGGTTCCTACCTGCCCAGGCACTCCCCAAAATTCAGGCACTGCTCCATCTTATCAGAGAGTCTTATAATGGGGGATTTTAATTTCCCAGATATTGACTGGAATTTGTGGGTTGGTCCCTCGCACACTATCAAGGCTTTTGGGGATTTATTGGATGATTGTTTTCAACATCAGCATGTTCGTGAGGCAAAAAGAGGGAGCAATACTCTTGATCTGATTATCAGTAGTGATTCTTCATGCATTAAGAATTCTGCAGATAAATGAAAAAATAGGTGGCAGTGATCACAGTGTGTTGAAGTGGGATTTACTCAAGGAGGTAACTACCATCAGAGGTAAAGGAAAGGGTTTTTGTTTTCGTAAAGGCGACTATGATGGTCTGAGACAGTATTTAAATTCTATACAGTGGGACCAACTGATGATGTTACCAACAGCAAACTCAAAATGGGAAGCATTCAAGGAACTAATCTTGGAGGCTACCAGGCTTTACATACCAACTAAGAAATATTGTTCAAGGTTTAGGCCTAAATGGTTGTCAGATGAACTAATGAGACATGTGGCAGAGAAGAAAAATGCATGGGATACATACAAATTAATGGTGACATGGAAGCCTATGATAGATATAAGTTGGTCTGAAACCAAGTCACAGAGATTAGGCAGGCAAAGGCAGACT
Source organism: Mastigoproctus giganteus (assembly GCF_048544385.1). Classification (NCBI taxonomy): domain Eukaryota; kingdom Metazoa; phylum Arthropoda; class Arachnida; order Uropygi; family Thelyphonidae; genus Mastigoproctus; species Mastigoproctus giganteus. The sequence goes on from NC_143582.1 coordinate 130,021,741, forward strand.
ACGAAAAATCCTTGGCAAAGGACACAAAGAAAAACAGAAAAGAGTTCTTTACCTATTTAAACTCAAGAAGGAAAGGGATGAATCAGATTGGTCCACTGGATATTAATGGTTCAACAGTTGAGGATCCTGCTCAGGTGGCTAACAATCTAAACGAGTATTTTGCATCTACATTCACGCATGAGGAGTTATTCAGGAAGGAGAATGATGTAGGTAAAGTAAACATTGGCAGTGAGCTGGATGATTTTGTAATAACTGAGAGGAAAGTGGAGGAGAGATTGTTGAGGATAAACATAAAAAAGGCACCCGGGGTGGATGGGATCTATCCAGTTATATTAAAGGAGGCAGCAAAGGAAGTAAGCAAACCCCTAGCCATAATTATGAGAGCTTCTTTGGACTCAGGGGAGGTACCCATAGACTGGAGATGTGCAAATGTAACCCCAATTCACAAAGGAGGATCAAAGGCTGACACAAGTAATTATAGACCTGTTAGTTTAACTTCTGTTCCAGGTAAATTAATGGAGGCACTGGTTAAAGAAGCAATGCAGGATCATCTAGACAAGAATTCAGTTATAGCTCAGACGCAGCATGGTTTTGTTAAGGGCAGGTCTTGCCTGACCAATCTGATTGGATACTATGATATAGTCACAAAAGAACTGGATGCAGGGAATAACGTTGATATTATATATTTGGATCTTAGAAAGGCTTTTGATACTGTTGCACATGGAAGACTGCTGCACAAATTGGAGCAGTGTGGCATTGGAGGCAAATTGCTGCTATGGATAAGGGGATGGTTGAGTGGCAGAAGACAGAGAGTGGTAATCAATGGACACTGCTCAACGTGGACTAATGTTATTAGTGGAGTTCCTCAGGGTTCAGTGTTGGGTCCGTTGTTGTTTTCGGTGTTTATGAATGATACTGATGATGGGATATCAAGTTTAATGTCCAAGTTTGCAGATGGTACAAAGGTTGGCAGGGTTGTTAAGGACACCACTGACGCTATGCTGCTGCAACAGGATCTGGAAAGGTTGAACAGATGGGCTGAGAGGTGGCAAATGAAGTTTAACATTGACAAATGTAAACTACTACATATGGGAAACAGTAACCCCAGAGCAACGTATCAACTCTGCAGTACTACACTGACAGTGGTGGAGAATGTAAAGGACCTGGGGGTAATTGTGCAGGCAGATATGAAGTTCTCTGAGCAGTGCAGACGAGCTGCAAGAGTAGCTCATGGTGTCTTGTCAATGATATACAGGAATTTTTCTAGCAGGGATAAGGAGGTGATTATTCCCTTGTATAAGGCAATGGTTAGGCCACATCTTGAGTACTGTATACAGGTCTGGAGGCCTCATTTCAAGAAGGATGTAGAGCTGCTGGAACAGGTACAGAGAAGGGTAATAAGATTAGTGAATGGACAAAGGGTTGCTCTTATGAAGAAAGGCTTAAGTTTTGCAAATTACAGAGTCTGGAGACTAGGCACCGGCGAGGTGATCTGATAGAGGTGTATAAGGCTTTGAATGGTTTGAGCATGCTCAATGCCAATGGGATTCTTCATCTTGCTCAGAATAATCAGCTCAGAGGGCATAAATTCAAATTGAGGAAGGACGGATGTCGGATAGATGTGCGGAAATTTGCCTTTGGCCAGCGGGTGGTTGGTTGGTGGAACCGACTTCCATCACTTGTTGTAGTTAATAGCCTAAACAAATTTAAGGCTCAACTGGACAGGTATTTCGAGCGAACGGAGGGGTGAAATGGGAGTGGTGTGTTTTTTTTTTTTTTTGTTTTTTTTTTTTTTGGCTGATGCTCAATAAGCTTGCTTTCTTGCATCATATGCCTCTACTAATGCTAATGCTAATGTCTTGGAGTCGACCTACAAAAAATGGCTACCGACTACAAATACCGTCACATGCTCCTCGAGTGGATTACATCGGATTACCTCATATTTTCATTATTATAATTTCATTTTTACATGTTTAATTTGTGTAACTAATAATTTCCATGTAATGGTAAAAAAAAAATGTTTTGCCAATTAATCTCAATATTATAATGTAAAACTCCTGGCCATGTCGCCGTGATGAGTATTATTGTCTCTAGTACATGTTCTGTACTTATCAGCAATAAAGAATTTATATATATATATATAACTTTGCGTTACTAGTTTAGAATGAAAACCTGGGAGTAACTGTTCACCAGATATGAAGTTTTCTGAGCAATGCAAAGAGGCTGCCAGAGTGGGTCATGGGGCCTAGTTACTCATATACAGGAATTTTGCTAGCAGGGATAAATAGATTATCTCTTTTTATAAGATTTATAAGACACTGGTCAGCCCACACTTTTAATACTGTGTACAGGTCTGTAGGCCTCATTTTAGAAAGTATGTAGAGTTGCTAGAAAGAGTACAGAGTAGAGCAACAAGATTGGTGAGGAGAACAAAGAGATGCTGATACCAAGAAAGGTAGGTCTGTAGGCCTCATTTTAGAAAGTATATAGAGTTGCAGAACGAGTACAGAGTAGAGCAACAAGATTGGTGAGGGGAACAACGGGATGCTGATACCAAGAAAGGTTTAAATTCTGCAAATTGCAATGTCTGGAGAATAAGAACCTGTGAGGTCATCTGATTAGCATTATTCGAGGCATGTGATGCAAGAAAGCAAGCTTATTTATCTGATACTATAAAGCAAGCTTATAGTATCAGCCAAAAAAAAAAAAAAAAAACTTCCTATTTCACCCATCTGTTCACTCCAAACATCTGTCTAGTTCAGCATTAAATTTATTTAAGCTATCAACCCCAACAACAACAGATGGAAGTGTGTTCCAGCAATCAACTGCCCTCTAGCTAAAGGAAAATTTCCACACATCTATTCTTCAACTGTCTTTCCTCAATTTGAATCTCTGTCCCCTCAGGTTCTTAATCTGAGTAAACAGAATTATCCCATCAGCATTAAGCCTGCTTAAACCATTCAAGACCTCATACATCTCAATCAGATAACTTCGCAGGTGCCTGGTCTTCAGATGCTGCAACTTGCAGAAATTAAGCCTCTCTTGGTAAGAGCATCCCTTTGTTCTTCTCACTAATATTCCTGCTCTTCTCTGTACTCGTTCTAGCAACTCTACATACTTCCAAAAATGAGACCTCCAGACCTGTACGTATACTCAAGGTGTGACCTGACCATTGCCTTATACAAGAGGATAATTACTTCCTTGTCTGTGCTAGAAAATTTCCTATATATCATTGACAAAACTCCATGACCTGCTCTGGCCACCCACCTGCACTGCTCAGAGAACTTCATATATGACTGCACAATTACCAACAGGTCTTTTTCATTCTCCGCCTCCCTGAGTGTAGTACCGCACAGGTGATATGTTTCTCTTGGGCTACTGTTACCCATATGCAATACTTTGTATTTGTAAATGTTAAACTTAAGTCGCCACTTGTCAGCTCAACTGCCTAACTTTTCTAGATCCTGTTGAAGTATTATACTGTTTTTACTGTCAATAACAACCCTGCCGACCTTTGTATCATCTGTAAATACACAAAACAACCATGGGCCCAGCACCAAACCATGGGGGACTCCACTAACAACATTAGTCCATGTTGAGCAGTGTCCATTTATTACCACTCTCTGCCATCTCTCACTCAACCATCCTTTTATCCACTGCAGCAACTTCCCTTAATGCCATACTGCTCAAATTTGTAAAGCAGTCTTCCATGTGCAACAGTATCAAAAGCTTTCCTGAAATCCAAGTATGTGATATCAAAATTATTTTTTGCATCCAGTTCCTTTGTGACCACATCATAGTATCCAATCAAATTGGTCAGACAAGACTTCCCCTTAACAAGCCCATGCTGTGTCTGAACTATTACTACAGTCTTGTCTAGGTGATCCGGAATCACTTCTTTAACCAGTGACTCCATTATTTTCCCCACAACAGAAGTTAAAACTAACAGGTCTATAATTATTTGTGTCACCCTTCGGGAATTGGGGATACATTTTCACATCTCCAGTCCACGGGGCCTCCCCTGAATCTAAGGATGCTCTCATAATTATGGCTAAGGGTTTGCTAACTTCCCTCGCTGCCTCCTTCAATATAACTGGATAGATTCCGTTCACCCCAGGTGACTTAATTATGTTTAACTTCAACAATTTCTCCTCCATTTTACTCTCCATTATTACAAAATTATTTAGCTCCCTGTTAGAGTTTAGCAAATTTCTGTTCTCCTCTTGCTTACAGAATTCCTGATGTGTGAATGTAGATGCAATGTACTCACTCAGTTTGTCTGAGATGGATCATCAACAGTCAAACCACCATCATCAAGTGAACCGATCTGATTCATCCCCTTCCTCCTAGAGTTTACTTAAGTAAAGAAGTCTCTGTTGTTTTTCTTTGCATCCTTTGCAAAGGATTCTCGTAATTAGCCTTCTCATGCTTAAATTCCTTTGTGACTTGATTATACCTGACATAGGTTTTGGTGTCACCTGATAATTTATACGTATCCCACACATTTTTCTTCTCTGCTATGAGCCTCATTAGTTCATCTGGCATTCATTTGGGTCCAAATCTTTAACAGTATTCTTTGGTTGGTACAAAAAGCCTAGTAGCTTTCAAGATTAATTCTTTGAAATTCCTTGAAGGCCTCCCATTTAGAATTTGCTGTTTTAAACATCATAAGTTGATTCCACTGTACAGAAGTTAAAAACTCCAGTAGTGGATGAACACTGTAGTCATCTTTATGAAAACAAAAACCCTTCACTTTACCCTTGATGGCAGTTACATTAGCATTAGCATAGGCACATGATGCAAGAAAGCAAGCTTATATAGCATCAGCCAAAAAAAAAAAAAAAAAAAACTCTTCTAATTTCACCCACCCACTCACTCCAAATGTTTGTCTAGTTCTGCCTTGAATCTATTTAAGCTAATAACTTCTACAATGACAGATAGAAGTTTGTTCCAGAAATGAACCACATGCTGGCTAAAGGCAAACCTCCGCACATCTATCCTATAACTGTCTTTTCTCAATTTGAATTTATGGCCTCTCAGGTGATTATTCTGAGCAAGAGGAAGAATCCCATCAACATTGAGCATGCTTAAACCATTCAAGGTGTTATACACCTCAATCAGATCACCTCGCAGGTATCTAGTCTCCAAACACTGTAATCTGCAAAACTTAAGCCTTTCTTCAAAAAAGCAACCCTTTGTTCCATTCACTAATCTTGTTCTCTGTACTCGTTCCAACAGCTCTACATCCTTCTTAAAATGAGACCTCCAGACCTGTATACAGTACTCAAGGTGTAGCCTGACCATTGCCTTATACAAGGGGATAATCACCTCCTTATAGCTACTAAAAAAATTCCTGTATATCATTAACAAGACACCATGAGCTGCTCTTGCAGACCATCTGCACTGCTCAGAAAACTTCATATCTGCCTGCACAATTATCCCCAGGTCCTTTTCATTCTCTACCACTGTCAGTGTAGTACTACAAGTTGATATGTTACTCTCAGGTAAAACATCTTTAAGTAAATCCCACATCAGTAAACTGTTATCACTGTCACCTAGTGGTTCCTTTATCTGCAAATTCTTAATGCATGAATAATCACTGCTGATAATCAGATCAAGAGTATTACTCCCTTTGGTTGCCCCTCAAACATGTTGCTGTAGAAAACGGTTTGATTTGGTTTTTTTTTAAGGAGCATTAGCAACTAAGGCCATATTGCTCTGGGTCATGTAGTGGTCTTTCCCTGACCTTTCCGCATCCTCCGCACTTGGTGGTGACGGGCTCGAACCCCGGTTTAATCAAGAAGCGTGTGCTACGCATGCTGCTCCTTCCCACCTGGCTATGGAGACGCCTCTGTAGAAAACAATCCAATATATACACAAAAGTCTTGCTAGAGTGTGAGTGACCAATCCACAAGTTCTGATCAATATCTGGAAAGTTAAAATTACCCATTATATTACAAGACATTCTGATTTACTGGTCACTATTTCTCTGCACAATTGTTCATTGTTCTCATCAGAGTTAGGTGCCTCTGTAGCCAGGTGGGCAGGAGCAGCAGTGCGTAGCACACGCTTCTTGATTAGACCAGGGTTTGAGGTTTGAGCCCATGGCCACCAAATACGAAGGATGCGGAAAGGTTAGAGAATGACCACCGCATATCCCCGGAGCAATATGGCCTTAGTTGCTAATGCTCCTAAAAACCAAACAACAAACAAACAAACAAAATCATCAGAGTTATTAGGCCTACAACACACTCCGACTCTCATTTTCCCATTCTCAGTGCATATGTCACACCAAACTGACTCAACATTGCACTGAACACCAATATGAACTGGATCCACTTCCTTAGGGTTTTATGTGTTTCTTAACTAACAGCATAATTCCTCCTCCCTTCCTACCCTGTCTATTCTTTCTATACACATTGTACTCCCCAATTTCCAATTCTGCATTCCCAATAACTGTATGACACCAAATCTCTGATATTCCAACAATATCTGCAGTTGATGTTTTGACTAACACCTCAAGTTCATAAAATTTATTTACTAAACTCCTAGCATTGGTGTACACACAAGTATACTTGCACCTGTTCTTCTTTTTATCTCACTTTACATAGCCCTAGTTTTCCAGGCTGCTGCTCATTCCAATAGAAACACTTTTGCCTCTGCCTGTGGTTACTGTTAATCTTTTAGTCTGTGAATCCCCTAAGCTAGCATTTTCCGACCCACCTAACACTGCCTCGATAGCTTCAGCAAATATTCTTGCACCCTTTGACTTAAGTGTGTGCCATCCCTGTAGAAGAAGTCTCTCCTGTTAGCAAGCACAGACCAAATTGAAAAAAATGATTGAGGTGTATAAGACCATCGCATTAGCACTAGGTGGCAGAGATCACAATGTGCTGAAGTGGGATTTACTCAAAGAGGCAACTACCATCAGGGGTAAAGGGAAGTGCCTTTGCTTTCATAAAGGTGACTACGGTGGTCTGAGACAGTATTTAAATTCTATATAGTGGGACCAACTGATGATGTTAACAACAGCAAATTCAATATGGAAAGCATTCAAAGAATTAATCTTGGAAGTTACTAGGCTTTTCACCACCAACGAAGAAATACTGTTCAGATTTAAGCTTAAATGGATGTCCGATGATCTAATTAGACATGTGGAATAGAAGAAAAATGCATGGGATACATATAAATTAACAGATGACACGAAAATCTATGACAGTTATAAGCTAGTCTGTAACCAAGTCACAATGAGGTTAGGCAGATTATGAGAAATCTTTGGCAATGGATGCAAGGAAAAACAGCAAAGAGTTCTTTACTAATGTAAACTCTAGAAGGAAGGGGTTGAATCAGATTGGTCCACTTTTGATATCGATGGTTCAACTGTTGATGATCCTGCTCAGGTAGCTAACAATCTAAATGAATTTTGCATCTACATTCACACATGAGGAGTTATTCAGGGAGTGGAATACCAGAGGTGTATTCAACTCTGGCAGTAAGCTAGATAATCTAGTAATAACTGAGAGTAAAGTGGAGGAGAAATTGTTGAAGATAAACATAAGAAAGGCACCTGGGGTGGATGGAATCTATCCATTTATATTAAAAGAGGCAGCAAAGGAAGTAATAAAACCCTTAGCCATAATTATGAGAGCTTCCTTGGACTCAGGGGAGGTGTGCAAATGTGACCCCAATCCAAAAAGGAGGATCAAAGGGAAACACAAGTAATTACAGACCTGTTAGTTTAACTTCTGTTACAGGGAAATTAATGGAGGCACTGGTTAAAGAAGCATTGCAGGATCATCTAGACAAGACTTCAGTTATAGCTGGGACACAGCATGGGTTTGTTAAGGGGAAGTCTTGTCTGACCAATTTGACTGGATGCTATGATGTGGTCACAAAGGAACTGTATGCAAAGAATAATTTTGATATCATATATTTGGATCTTAGAAAGGCTTTTGATACTGTTGCACATGGAAGACTGCTGCACAAATTGGAGGAGTGTGGCACTAGAGGCAAATTCCTGCTACGGATAAAGGGATGGTTGAGTGGTTTGTTTGTTGTTTGGTTTTTAGGAGCATTAGCAACTAAGGCCATATTGCTCTGGGATATGCGGTCATCATTCCCTGACCTTTCCGCATCCTTCATATTTGGTGGTGACGGGCTCGAACCCCGATCTAATCAAGAAGCGTATCCTACGCACTGCTGCTCCTTCCCACCTGGCTATGGAGGCGCCTTGGTTGAGTGGGAGAAGACAGAGAGTGGTAATCAATGGACACTGCTCTTCGTGGGAAAATGTTATTAGTGGAGTCCCTCAGAGTTCAATGTTGGGTCCATTGTTGTTTTCTGTGTTTATTAAGGATATTCATGATGTGATGGTATATCAGTCTTTTTGTCCACGTTTGCAGATGATATGAAGATTGGCAGGGTTGTTAATGACACTAATGACAGTGCTGCTGCAACAGGATCTAGAAAAGTTGTGCAAGTGGGCTGAGAGGTGCCACCTGAAGTTCAATATTGACAAATGTAAAGTACTGCATATGGGAAGCAGTAACCCCAGAGTACCATATTAATTGTGTGGTACTACACTGACAGTGGTAGAAAGTGAAAAGGACCTGGGGGTAATTGTGCACGCAGATATGAAATTTTCTGAGTAATACAGATGGTTTGCAAGAGCAGTTCATGGTGCCTTGTCAATGACAGGAATTTTTCTAGCAGCGATAGGAGGTGACTATCCCCTTCTATAAGGCAATGGTCAGGCCACATCTTGAGTACTGTATACAGGTCTAGAGGCCTCATTTTAAGAAGGATGCAGAGTCGTTGTAATGAGTATAGAGAAGGGCAACAAGATTAGTGAATGGAACAAAGGGTTGCTCTTATGAAGAAAGGCTTAAGTTTTGCAAATTAAAGTGTCTGGAGACTAGTCACCTGCGAGTTGATCTGATTGAGGTGTATAAAGCCTTGAATGGTTTGAGCATGCTTAATGCTGATGGGATTCTTCCTTGTGCTCAGAGTAATCACCAGAGGGGGCAAATTCAAATTGGAGAAAGACAGTTGCAGGACAGATGTGCAGAAGTTTGCCTTTAGCTAGCAGGTGGTTGATTGCTGGTAGAAACATCTATCTGTTGTTGTGGAAGTTAATAGCTTAAAGAAATTCAAGGAAGAACTTTGATGGGTGAAATGAAAAGAGTTTTTTTTGATGCTGTATAAACTTACTGTCTTGCATCATATGCCTCTACTAATGGCAATGCTATTCAATAGATAATACATATTACACAGCATTGGGAATAAGTTCCCAATGCTGTGTAATGGCAATTTTTTTTTAATTTGCCCTATTTGCAATTGTTGGAGGTGAGAAACATTGTTCAGTCTCTTATACTTTTATGATCACCTTTCGCTCTGATAATTCCTTCCTGTTTTGTAATTATATTCATGGCTTTCTTTACTTATTCTTAATCTCACTAGCAATAGTACCAATATATTATATATTTATTATGATTCTTTATTAATATTTATTACTGTGTATGCATCATTTCTCAGTAATGTTCATGAAATTTTTCTTTCTTTTTTTAACCATTCAAGTCCAGGTCTTAAAATTCTTTCTATCTTTATTTGTTATCCTTATTGTTTTCTAACCTATATTTCTAGTAATTCATGCAATTATAACATTGTCATATTTCTTAAATCTATAATATATATATTCCCCCTTCCATAAATCATCCATTCAGATAATTAATTTATAGCAAAGAAATATTATAGCATGCATACATTGTGTATTCATCCAGTACTCACCTCTTAATCCATATTTATAACTTTTTGAAGTCCATAAGAAAATAAAAGTAAAAGTTTTAAAAAATTACATTAATAATTAATAATTAAGATATGCTCAGAGAAAAAAGAAGTGCACTCTTTTTTGTTCCGGTTGTCATCCAAAGATTTGAAACCAAGAGTCCAAATGAAAGACTTTTGATACATTCATCGTCAGTTGGCTAAGTAGTGCAAGGAAGGAGGTAGGATCTATATAATAATTCTAGCTCCCATGATGCATCACATTAAACACGTGGGAATTTAAAGTGCTTGAGACTCCATACTGTTGAAAGATCAGCCAGTAATCTTTTGTTTAATATTTCTAGTGACGTATTATGTCGAAACCGTTCTATTGCTAAGCCTTCATCTCTGAGTATCCTATAATTGGAATTTAATTTAATTAGAGTAATAGTGGAATCGATTAATGGGTTATGATTATGTAACTGTATGTGTTGTGTTAGTTACTGCTTAATTGGTTGATTTTAAAACTATTGTAATGGTAGTATGCCCTCGTGTTTGCTGTTTTAGATGACCTGTATTTCGTTGTGGTGCTATGTAACAGGCACTGCAATTTGGTTGACATTTAATATTACATTGTTGATATCTTGTATTTTGTATTTGTGAGTCTTCTTAATTACTGAAGGAGGCTCCCAATTTATTATTAGAAGAAATATACCCAGGATCTCACATCTGGTGACTACGGGCTTGGCACACCCAGCGTAATGAGCTGGATATCATCATTCTTCTCTTTCTTGGTGATTCCCTTCTACTTCTGACTCTCACTCTCTCTCTCTCTCTCTTTCTCTCTCTCTCTCTCTCTCAGGGTAAATCGGGAATATTTTTTTTTCGCTGGTGCATCATAAGCCTCGGGCTTCCTTGCACTATATGCCTAGTAATATTAATAATAATATTATTAACGTAGTGTTTGTGCCTGCAAAAACGTTATGTAGCTGTCTTGCAAACTTGCTGTGATATGGGAGAATAATCTTGGTACATTGTGTATAGTCTTTACTAATACTATTGCTGCGAGGTTTATTGATGTTATTTCTTATTGCTGATATGGTGCTTTGAATCAACTGTTTGGGATCATCATCATCATCAGCCATTTTCAATCCACTGCAGGATGAAGGCCTCTCCAGCAACTTTCCAGTTCCTTCTGTTTTGTGCACTGGCCATCCATTTACTACTCAAAAACTCATGAATTTCATCTATCCATCTCCGCCTTTGTCTTCCAGGTTTTCTTCTAGCTCCTCTTGGGTACCATTCTGTTATTTTCTTAGTCCATCTGTCATCATGTCTTCGAGCTATGTGTCCTGCCCAAGACCATTTTAGGTCTTTAGTTTTGATAAGAATGTCCTTTACTTGAGTTTGCTGCTTAATCCATGTGTTTCTCTTCTTATCTAACAGTCTGATTCCCAATATAATTCGTTCCATTCTTCGCTGTGTAGTTCTTAGCTTCTCTTCCATTCTTTCGGTGAGTGCCCAAGTTTCACTTCCATAAGTCATGGTGGGGAGTATACATTGATTCATTATTTTACGTTTCAGACAAACTGGGATATTGCTCTTCAGTATGTGACTATATTTCCTGAATGCTATCCATCCAAAATTTATTCTTCTCTTGACTTCCAGCCATTTATCATTATTACAGATAATAACTTGTCCCAGATAAGTATATGACTCCACCTTTTCAATTACTGCTCCTTCAATCATTATTTCCCTTTCCGTGGCATACTTGTTCATCATTACTTTTGTTTTAGCCATATTCATCTTTAGTCCAAAATCCTTACTAACTGTGCATAACTGATTAAGATTTTCCTCTAATTCTTTGGGATCGTGGCTTATGACCACAATGTCATCTGCAAATCGTAAATGGTTTAGGTACTCTCCGTTCACATTGACTCCTTTCTGCGACCAGTCTAATCTTCTGAAAGTTTCCTCAAGGGCAGCAGTAAACAGCTTCGGAGATATTGTGTCTCCTTGTCGAACTCCTTTCTCGATTTTAAATTTGCTACTGTCTTTGTCTAGTCTAATAAAGGATGTAGCACTCTCATATATTTTCTTCAAAATCATAATATATTGGGTATCTATGCCTTGTCTTTCCAGTGCCCGAAACATTGCCTTATGCTGTATGGAGTCAAATGCCTTTTCATAATCCACAAATGCCAGGCATAATGGTGTTTTATATTCATTTGCTTTCTCCATTAGCTGTGATATTACGTGAAGGTGATCCATAGTTGAGAATCCTGTCCTAAAGCCAGCTTGCTCTTTCGGTTGATTCTCATCAAGTATTCTTTCTAATCTGTTAGTAATGACCCTTGTGAACAACTTGTAGATATGGGATAACAAGCTAATTGGTCTATAATTTCCAATTTCTGATTTATCTCCTTTCTTATGCAGCAAAACTATGATTGCATTATTACACCTTTTCTAATGCACTTTGTGAAGAGCCTTGCCAGTTTTTGTGTTATGGGACACTTCCTGGCAGTAAATATTTTTGTCAAGTATTGTATATTTGGTTGTACAACACAGATTTCTTTGTGTTATATGGAAATGGGAATGAAAATGTAAAAACGTCCCTGTGTTTGTTTTCTTCCTGTATATTTTGGTTCTGAGTTTATTGCTGCTTTTGTATATGGTTAAATTAAGAAAATTGATGTCATTTTCTTCTTCCAGTTCTAAGGTGTACTTAAGTCCATTGTGTATAGAATTAAAATCGGTTAATAGATTCTCAATAACATTTTTATTGCCGATTAATAATATGTCACCCTCATATCGTATAAATAGTTTATTTCCGGATGGGAACGATTGGAGTATCTGACTTTCACTGCTTGCCAGATAGATTTCAGAAAGGGGAGCTGAAATGCCCAATCCCATTGGAAGTCCATAAATCTGTTCATAAGTGTCATCTTTAAACCAAAAATGTCTTGCTTTAATTAAGATGGAAGTCAATTCTAAGATATTGTTGATACTAGGGGTGGTGCGATTTTTTTAGTGTGTGTCCAGTGTTAACAGGTTGCATAGTTTTTGCAGCATGTAAGCTATGTTTACATTGGGATAAAGAGAAACGTCATATGAAGTGAGCATGTTAACACACTCGCATCATATGACACACCACTCTTAGTATCAATAATACAGTCGGTCCTCGTATAACACGTGTTTACATTACACGAATTCGATCATACACGATTTATAAATAGGGGAAGGATATCTTATATAACATGAACCGAATTCGCTTATGCACGATTCGCCTTTGTGTTTACAAGAAATGGCAGTCGAACGCGGAATCACCCCAACCGAACGCAACACGATAGGAATGAAGAAGATTCTGAAAATGTATTTATGCGTTTTATATCAGTGAAGGGGAAACACATTTCACCATAAGAACGTAAAAACCACACAATTCCAGCTATCGATATAATCGCAAATGCAATTAGATGGAGTTTACTACCAGTTTATAACAGATTCCACTAGCAGAAACGAAACTGGAAATTGTTTTTATTGTTTTATGGTAGTAACCCCCAGAAATGTGCTTTAGTAAAATGTGGGGTGTTAATAGTGTATCTCGGCCTTTACGGTGTTGTTTATTCAGTTGCTATAGGCGCGCAGCTTTGTTTATGTGTATTAAGCGTGCGCCCTCGTTTTGTAATTGCGCTTTATTCCCTAAAAATTAGTAAAATACTTAAAAGGTGTGAAAAGGAAGCGTCCTGGCGAAGACACTGCAGATTCAGAGAGAGAAAAAAAAAAAAGGAATAACGATAAACAGAGGTGGACTGGGTCAAAAATTCTTACCCGGGAAAATTTATAGTGGCCTCATACTACGGTTTATGGCCAAAATCACACCGGCCTCCGGCCCACCAGGATTTTCCCTGGTAAGGCTTATGGCCAGTCCGCCTCTGTCGATAGAGAAAAAAATATGAAATTGTGAAACGCTTTGAGCGAAATGAAAGACCATGTGATATTGCACGTGCTACAGACCTAAATGAGGCAATGCTGAGAATTACAAAGAATGCAGAGAAAATAAAAACAACTTTCATAGCGGGAACAACTCAAAGTGTAATTAAAATCCATTAGATTAAGACACAAGAAGTGGAAGAGATGGAACGGCTGTCATCTGTTTGGATAGAAAAATCAAACAAAAAACAAGTTTGCTTAAGATAGAAGCAAAAGCATTAGCAATATTTTATTATGTAATAGTCGTAATAAAATACGTAAGCATTTTATTACGACTTACGTATTATAAAATACATAAGTATTTTATTACGACTATTTGATTTAATATAATAAATTTTTTATGAATAAAATACGTATTTTTTTCATAAAAAATAGTAAAAATTCTTTATTATAATATAATAAAAAATATTTATTTTTTATTATTTATTATATTATAATAAAAAATATATTATATTTTTTATTACGTATTTTAATCGTTATAAAATACGTAAGTATTTTATAACAATTAAAATTACCCGATTATTTATTGTGTTTGGTAATGTTTTGGTTCCAAATGTGTGTTCAATCTTGGGTAGTCGGCACCTAACCCCACTTTTCCCATAGGGCTTGTTGTTTATATTGCATGATTTTGCATTGCACGAGGGTTTCTAGGAACACAACTATCGTGCTATACGAGGACAGACTGTACCTTAGAATTGACTTCCTTCTTAATTAAAGCAAGACATTTTTGGTTTAAAGATGACACTTATGAACAGATTTAGAACTTACAATGAGATTGGGCATTTCAGCCTCCCTTTCTGAAATCTATCTGGCAAACATTGAAAGTCAGGTACTCCAACCGCTCCTGTCCGGAATCAAACTATTTATATGGTACATGGATGACATATTATTAATCGGCAATAAAAACATTATTGAGAACCTCCAAACCAACTGGGGTACACCTGTACCCCAGGGTAACAAAATAGTTATAACAGTTTGAGTTCCAACCCTCATACTTGTTGCTGCAGTGATGCAACAAGTACAATGCATGAGCCCAAGAAAACTCAATTGTATGCAACAAGTTCAACAGTGACGCAACAAGTTCTTAGCACTACCTTGCAGGCAAGTAAAACTATCCATAACCTTCACCCATTTGGAAAGTTAAAGCACACAAGGATCGCGGATTAGTATGGGATGAGAGGTTGACATTCCAGGCTCACCTCCTGAACATGAAAACCAAAATTTACCCCACTAAGTAGGCAATCTGCCAGGAACTAATGGAAATTCGTGACGCCAAACTGGTAAAGAAATACGTTGTCCAATTTCTCTATTCCATACCTCTCTATGCAGCAACAATTTGGTCCTCTGCTTCCACAATACACTTCAACAAGTTCCTCAGCCCTAGAATAATGGCTCCTGAAATGGCTCAACTGGCAGACTAGTAACCAGTACATCATTTATAGGGCCCAACTCTACATAAATCTGGAAATCACCCCATGGAAACAACAGATTGTGACAGCAAACCTTCTTACACTTGCCAGACTAATCACAGGACGACTCGACGCCTCTGACATGACTGATCTGATAAAAACTCCCCACACTGCTGGAAGAAATCAAATGTTCCCGGGAAATATGGTAGATTTGATCAATAATCTAGCCATTGACCTGGATAAATTCTGTGGGCAGCATATGTACAGATGCCAGAAGCTAATGGAAACATATACAAAACTTACAGTTATGAGAGACCACCAGAAGGAAAATTGCCATGACAATGCTTCCCATGACACAATAAAGGTAAAATAAAGTGAAGCCATCACTGGTCCCCTCTCTTAGCATCTATTACTCCAAAGACGCCCGACTGTGAGCGCTAAGACAGTCAAGATTGAAGAGATACCACAGGCAACAACTGGTGATGGACTGTTTCAATCGTTTATATTTTTGTACAAATTTCTCATGTTTTTGTAAGTTATAGCACTTTTGATAAAATGATATCCTTCTTAATTTGGGACACTTCGGTATTCCACAACTTTCGAGTATGTAAAATAAACACTGTAAACCCTGTACCTTTCAGGTTAAGCATACATGTGCTCCATGTAACAGCTGGACATATGTTTCTGTCTTAACCTCTGAATGTATATATCACCCCCCCCCCCCCTTTTAGCTAACTGCTGTCCAGGGCAAGGCTCTTGAGCAGAGCAATAAACAGATTAAATAAATAAATAAATAAACATTGCAGTGACACAACAAGTACAATTGAGCAGTGACGCACTACGTTATACTGTTATATCAGTGTAATGATTAATACGCGAGTGATTGTGCCAAAATCTACAGTCCAGCATTCGGACTGTAGATTTCAATAGAAATGTGAATCCAGATGAAATTCAACAAGAGTGTTTCATTATGCCTGGGAGTTCTCAAACTGCACCCAAAAAAACTCGAGCTGAAATAATGAAGGAATATCATGAATGGTAGAAAAGGAAATTAGAAATTCAAACTATTCCGAAACATTCCTGGATGTTGTAACTGAGCGTTTGATATCACCACAATTACCCTTTATGCAAATTCATCATTTACCTTATGAACATGGACAATATGGGATCATTGGACAAGTAATAAATGTACCAATTAACGTAAATACGATGGTTCATCAATTACCTAGAGAATTAGATGACAATTATGCCATTAATGTATACATAAAACGAAGACTCATGCATAAACCATCATAACTACAAGGATGTGTGCAGAAGAAAATAGTGAAAATATGGTTACAGTATTTGATAAATTCACCTTTGTATAAATTCTATGACATAAAAGTGAGTGACAATTTCTTGGGGACAAATGATGATAGTGAACAGGAACATTCAGATGAAATTCTGGAACCTGTCAACAATGACAATGATGAACTATTGTTAATTCAACAACAAACATTATTATGGTCTGAAGATAAATAATTATGTATAGCACTGAATCAGAAATCATCTCCAACAAGTTTCATATTTGATATACATGCAGAAGAACTTTCTTTTCCAGCTATATATCTGGGACATGCTTTTGTTGTTGTTGTTGTTTGGTTTTTAGGAGCATTAGCAACTAAGGCCATACTGCTCCGGGATATGTGGTGGTCATTCCCTGACCTTTCCGCATCCTCCGTATTTGGTGGTGACGGGCTCGAACCCCAGTCTAATCAAGAAGTGTGTGCTACGCACTGCTGCTCCTTCCCACCTGGCTATGGAGGCGCCCTGGAACATGCACGAAAATTTAAAAATGGATTGAAAATTACTCCCTTTATGATGGCATCAAGTGAAATTCATATATCTGATTGTTGTGGAGTAACTCCCCAACATTTGCTATATATGGCAATGAAAATTATGTGAATGCATACCGCAGAAAATTTGAAAATTCCATTTAAATCAGTAGGAATAACAGCTAAGTAATACTTGTTCTATGTTGGAATTGAAAGAATTTATAAACAAGTCATCAGAGATTGCTCCAGAATTATGGAATTCACTACAATTTCATGAATTAGTACAAGCTGTTTGACGGTCCGATAGTACATTTTCTAAAATTCTTACAAAAATAGGCAAAGGAGAAGGGTTATTACAGATGAACTTAAAATTATAGAATCAAGATTTTTTTACCAAAGAAGATGCTACTAATTTATGTCCGCAAGGGATTCAAAATAAAATTTATAAAATGTCAGTGACTGAAACTGCAGGACTTCCATACATTCTACCATTATTGAAAGGAAAATCGTACATGTTTACTACAAATATAGATGTGGTCGATGGATTGGTAAATGATGCAATCGGTACTTTAGTATATTTTGAATTTGAGGATGACGAAACAGTTAAACGAGTATGGATGAAATTTACTGAGTCAAAAATAGGACATAATCTTCAATCTCATTATAAATAATATTTGAAAGATAAACATTTACCTAGTCAATCTGTACCTATTATAAAATGATCAACTACAATTCCATTCAAGACCAATAGGAAATTAACATGTAGACATACACAATTTCCTTTAGTATGTGCTTGTGCTTTGACTATACATAAATCTCAAGGAAAGACCTTCGACAAAGTTGTATATAATTATGAGAAAGATCATCAATAGCAACTTGTATATGTGGCGTTATCTCGAATGACCTCATTGCAAGGTTTATATGTTACAAATCCCCATGACGATTTCACATTTCAACACGGCTAAGCTACTAGTAATATAGAACTTCGTGCTGAACTAGATTGCTTTAAAAATAATAAGCTACCATCTCTACAGGATGAACTTCAAGATTTCATACAAAGTGTTATATCTATATCGTCAATTAACGTACAAAGTTTACGGGCCCATGTTCGAGATATCGAAATGGACACAATCATACAACAATCCAAAATATTGATATTAAGTGAAACATGGTTGGATAATGATGAACATATATTACTTAAACCATTCCAAAGTGTGACTCAATTTAAAAGGCTGGATGTTTGTAGTGGTGGTGTTGCGATATATCAACATGAAGGTTCAACTATCATCAGTACACCACATATCATTGCACAACATAATACAGCAATGCAACAGCAGTATCAGATGAAATTGGAGACGTTTGTGGATCTTTGTGCAAATTCAATAGTGAATCTATTTTCATTGTTGCCATATACATTACTACAGGGATGTCGTTAAATATAATTCAAAACTTCATAAACAAGAATTTGATGCCGTATTCCACTGAAGGTGCAAAATTATTGGAAGAGCCACTGGATCGTATATCTATTGTTCTCACTGGTGATTTCAATCTAGAATTAAATTCTGAGGCTGGAAAGAAGCTTTGTAAATTTATAAAAGATGTCTTCAATTTAAATATTAAGTCAAATGCTTTAGTAAAAACTACATGTGATGGAATGACAATCGATGGAGTATTCACTCGAGAATTAAAATCATTTGAGTGTCAAAATTATATATCTTATTTCAGTTACCATAGACCAATAATTTTAGTGCTATTATAATATATTTTATACGAATTATTTCATTGTACACTAGTACAATGAAAAATTCCATTCATTGTATTTCATTGTATTTCAGTAAAAATAATGCAGCAATACTTTTTTTATTTATTTTACTGTACCAGTTTCATAATGAGTTCCTGCAGGAAAGACGTTTTTAACTGCTGCCGCTGTGACATTATCAGTGACACTATCAGTCTCAGAATAGAGCGGCAGCAACTCATTATGTACTTGGTACATAATTTTTTTTTTAGCTAATTAAGACCTTTATACCTAAGCCAATTTAGCCAATTAAGACCTAAGTATTTAATTGTTGGTTTTATTTATTTTTAGCAATAAAATTATAATTAAAAGATTTTTTATATGTTCATTGTATTTTGGGGTAAAGCTGTACCCCAAGATAGCCATCATGTAAAAAAAAGGGTAGCATTCCAGGGTTAAGCTTTTGCTATAAATTAATTATGAGAAAATAGACAGTACTTTAAGACCTAACTATAAAAAGCTTCTAATTATCCATTCAGTTGGTCCCATTTCAGATCATGTCATTAGAGGGTACTGTGAGGGAGAGGGGGGATAATCATCAAAGAATTTTACCATACCAAGCAAAAATCATGCTTTACCTTGGTATTTTTTGTCTTTAAGCTTTAACTGGATGGGCACTGTATTGTACCATGATATGTAAATCACTTACATATCATAGGACTTTATAACTACTCCTTTAGTAAATTTAGAGCCTGCTGAAACGCTATCCCTGTGGATCCTCACAAAATGGTACTCTGGCAGATGAAATCCATTTTTATTCTATAATATATATACTTTAATTGTATTTTATCATTTATCTTTTGGCTTTTTAATTCACAGACTTTATTCTATCATTCATCTTTTGGGTTTCACAAATCCTGCAATGTGAAAGCTTGTTATTTGTTTGTTATTTGGTTTTTAGGAGCATTAGCAACTAAGGCCATATTGCTACGGGGATATGCGGTGGTCATCCCCTGACCTTTCTGCATCCTCCATATCTGGTGGTCACGGGCTCAAACCCCCGGTCTAATCAAGAAGCGTATGCTACGCACTGCTGCTCCTGCCCACCTGGCTACGGAGGCACCCAATGTGAAAGCACATTCTGCAAAAGAGAAAGAGGTTTCTTCAGCAGAGCAATGTGAACTTTTATAAGTCATTCCAATAAACATTTCTTTTTATTGCAGTGCAGTGTTATGTGGTTAGATCATATTTCCTGCATATTTATTCCATTGCTTTCATACTTTCAAAAGAAATTATAAATGAAATTTAGCTTGACACCACATATACAAAGAAAATGCTGTTTAACAATATAGTATATCTAATGTTTCTTTTTTGCACAGAACACATATTTTATGCAACACACACTTGCACAATTCATAAATGGCTTTAAAACCCTTGTGCTCATCACATGAATCCCTTCTCCAACACAAGAGTAGTCTGCCATCGTAGTTTAATTCTATTTATACTAGTTTCTTTATTTTTTCCATAGTCTTGATATTGTAATAAAATCTTTGACCTTGCAATTCACTCAATCATTACATCAAGGTTTTTTGGAACTTATTTAAAGCTGTATAGAAAACAAACGTTCACACTAGTGCTGCAACACAGTTTTATGAAACTAGTAGGAATGTAGTTGACAATCTTTTTGTATTCTGTTGAAATCACTGGCATGTAGTCCAGCAATCACTTATCTCAGAAAATGTTAAACAGTGTGTCAAAAACTGCTTATCTCTTTTTTTTTTTTAATCTATGGCCTTAATAAATTGCTTTATTAGTCTCAATTTTATCTGTAGTGGTGGTAGAGGCATTTGCTTGAAGAGCCAAAGGCTCATTGCAGTGCAGTTTTCATTGATGACATTTTGCTTCTAAGTGTGACATCCATTAAGTGTACAAAAGAGATGCCGAGAAACTGAAGGCAACATGTTCCCATTATGTAGCAGAAACTTCCTTTAAGCTCATCAGTAAACTATCAATGAAGATCTCCATTCTGATAGGGATAGGAATGCATTGATTTTTTTTTTCCATCAACCTCCAGTCTCACATTTTCAATACATGGATAACAGACATATGATCTGTCTTGGTCACCTCTGATTTCATCTTTGCCTCTGATTTCCCAGTGTAAAGTTTCCATGGGCAATTCAGATGGAATCATGATTGTTTACATCAGTGGTTACCAAACCCAGGGTCACAAAGGTCTTCAGTACAGTCACTGTGAGGTCTCAGAAAAGTATGAGAAAAATAAGAAATATTAAAACTAAGCATGAATAAGATGGGTGCTAAGATTTACTACAGTGCTAGTATTTGTATAGTTGTGTGTGTTGTCATTGTAGCTTATATATGCTTTTGCAATGAGGTTCTGTTTCGAGAATTCAACTTTCTTTTTTTCAAATATCAAGAAATTTCTATTCTATAATCAAGAAATAAAACAAAAAAATTTTAATCTAAAAGTTTTTAAGATTCAAAAATTTTAAATTTGTTTAAAAGTTTTTCTTATATCTAAAATTTTCATTTAAATAAATCCCAATTAAACCAAAATAATTACAGCAGACAATCGATTTACCAGGATTGGATTAACCGGAAAGCAGATTAAACGGGACACTTCAAGACTCCACAGTAAAAAAAAAAAAAAATATCCACCAGAAATCATAAAATTCAAGTAATAAACAGAAAGATATAAACTGACATTTTTCAAGTCATAAATAAGCAACAAGAAGGGGCATTATAAGTTGTGATTGGGAGATGAATTAACCTATTATTCCCAAATCCCTGCTGTCCTCACACCTGCTGCTCAAAAAATAATAGAAAGAGAACAAATGTTTAATTTGTTTTAGTGCATCGTGTGGATTGCTCTGTTCCGCTGCACCATAAAAAGACAAATTTTGTTTTGTTATTTTTCAGGAGTGTCGAAATTTTTTTTTTTATATTGAATATTTTTTTTGTTTAGAAATTGTGAAAATGATGAGTAAATGCAAAAGAGTTGTGCTTTCAATTGAACAAAAACTTTAAATTATTCAAAAGTTTGAAAATGGCATGGTAAATTTTTTTTTTTTTTTTTTTGTTTTTTATCAATTGCCATATTTTTGGTAAGTTGCTGAAAATTTTTTGGATTTTTGGATTAACTGGGAAATTGATTATCCGGGATTTTATTTTTACCATCTACTGTACTCTTATTATTATTATTTTTTTTTAAATTGCAGTAATTTTTTGGAAATGAGTTTTTTCATAATTTTTTTAAACAAAAAATTTAAAAAAATTTTTTAATTATTTTAAATATAATAATAATGATTATTGTTTTTCGAAATACAGCATTGTCAATCATTTTTTCTTTGTTTAGGCATGACCTTTTAACCTTGAACACAACTGCCCAGCAAAAATTACAGTATAAGACAGAATGTTTAAAATATGGCTTCACGGAGCTTTGAGGACAATCTGGAAATGTCTGAACCCAGTGGGTTCGATGCCTACAGGTATTGGCAACCAAATCGATGAAAGAAAATAAACTGAATGTCATTTGTCTTTGGTTTATCCTAATCTTTTTAATAAGCCACTCAGCTATTGGAAGGATAAAGAACAACAAGTAATAAAACATCAGATCAATGCCCCATCAAGTTCAGCCTTTTCTATGGAGAAAACTTCTTTGGCATCTTCTGATGTGGCATGGTATATTGCTAGATGCAAAAAACCTCACAGCATTAGAGATACATAGCAACAACAGCAGTGGAGTAGATACTGCCACAAAACTAGAAGCAATTTTCAATAATAGTTTCAAACAACAAATTGTTCTCATGCCAGAGGACATTTTGGCTCGACTAGTTGTGGCTCTCAAAAAAGCTATAAAGTTTTCATTGAAAATTTTCAATGAAAGCTGTTTAAACAAAATGAAATCTTTGATGCAGCTACTGACATTACAAATGATCCTCAACTTACAGTTTTCATGAGGAACAAAGGACAGGGTGGCTTTGTGGACGAATTTCTCTTCCGTGTGGCCATGTCAAAGACCACCACTGGAGAAGACATTTTTAGTATAGCGAATGATTTTCTCAAGAAACATTGCCTTGACTGGTTGAGCTGATGGCTGTATGCACTGATGGAGCTTCATCTATGTTGAGAAGTCATATAGGATTTGCAGGTAGAGTTAAGGCAATGCAGAAAATTCTGATGTTATCGTAGTTCATTGTTTTTCACATCGGTAAAATCTGGCTTCCCAATGGTTGCAGCAGTTACACATGGTTCTTAATGATATCCATATCATGAATTTTATAAAGGCCAACACTTTTAACTTGCAATTTCCATAAAATGTGTGAAGAAATGGCATCACATCACCAGGATTTGTTGTTTCACTCTGAAATCCATTGGCTTTCTTGAGGCAAAATCCTGAAACGAGTTCTTGAATTGAGAACTGAAGTAGAAGTTTTCCTAGTGGAGAAGCATCCCTTTTCAGAAAAAATCAAGAATGCTGCTTGGCTGACAAAGTTGGCATACCTAGCTAACATCTTTATTCACTTAAATGAACTGAATTTAGAGATACAGGGTCAAAATATAATCATGGTTGCCATCTATGAAATGACTGCTTCTTTTATGAAAAAAGCTTGGCCTCCAGAACGAAAAATAACCAAAGGAAAAACAGCTGCCTTCCCAGAATTGCATGTGATGCTGGAAGATCCATCACAGATATCACTTCACAATGTCCAGTCTGTTTTTGAGAATCATTTGAAGAATCTTCAGGAAGAAATGAACAAATATATAAAAAACATAGTTGGATCAGAAATGTGTTTTCTGTGAAGGATAGTGATACTGGAGGAGATATACCAAAATTTCAAGAAGAGCTTTTAGATCCCCAAGAAAACCATGTGCAAAAGGAATGTTCTGAAAGCCTCTCTCAGAATTTTGGTCACAGTCCAAGGATAAGCCCATTCAATCTCAGGAAGATGAAAAGGCTCTTCTACCTTTCCCAATGCACAAGGATTTTCAGTCTTGTTGCAATCAAGAGTAAATCAAGTAAATCAAGAAACTGTATGGATCTCAGCATGATTTGCAATGTGGTCTGTCAACTTCAAACCAAAACCTCAAGAGCTCATAAGCAAAGTGAAAGAGCACCACAGTAGCCACTGAAGACTGTAACAATAATTTAAAAAAAAAAAGTTTTATTTTAATGTTAATTTTGTTTTTTTAATTTCAAAAATTAGAAATAAAAGGTTATGTTATTGAAATATATAACTCTATATACCTTTATACCTGGATAAACAAAATTCTCTACACAAACTAAATTTTATTTAATGCTAGTTGCATGAAAAAGCTTATATAGCCTTCATTTAAGTTCGTCATGGTAAGAATTATATTCTCTAAGGGTCGTGAGGAGTGAAGAAAATAAAAACAATATGTCACCAACAAAAAAAGTTTGGGAACCACTGGTTTACACCCAAACAATACATTATCTTAAAAATATATGTTACATTAATAATAATTATAACATATGTTAATAATAAACAACAATGAAAACACTTACAACACTTTTTTTATGACTGAAAACACAATTCATGATATATTCCATATATCAATTAGATGCATTATGGCAGTTGCTTTTATGCCATTTTCTAAAACCCTGATGTATAGGGAAAAAAAATATCAGTGGGTTTTTTCCCAATTTATCAGATGTACGTAATGACTGTGCTCATAGTTTTCGGTTCAGCAAAAATTATGCATATTAGTGTAATTATATAAACTATATAAAAAGAAGTGTGCATGCATGCGCATGCACTGCAACAATAAAAATATGTAAAAAATAAAAGATAGAATTTAAATAAGAGCATAAAGGTTTAGAAATTTCAAATAAATAAAAATAGCTGACATATGGTCATTGTCGGATAATATCTGATGAGTATATGAGGCTCAGTCAGATGATTAAAAGCAGCCAAATATATAAACATTTGTGGACACTCAAACAAAATATGCCATATGGTTAAAAAGGTGTCACACTGCTCAAACATAGGGGCCATCTGCCCTCAGCAGGAATGAATGCATAAGATGACTGTGTCCTATGGGGGAGGTGAGCAAAAACAACTTCCTCTTTGTGGTTCCTGCACAGACTAGACTGCCGGTGGTTAATCCCAAGCTTCATCTGAGACAGCTTGTTTATGACCTGCCCAAGCCAAGATTGTTGTCACTGGGAAAGTAATTTACCTGCTTGTAGTCTGTATAAGGGACTGACAGGCCATGAATGCTGTGGGGTTGTGTTGACCTGGCCACAGCTTCCACCAGTTCATTACCCCTGATCCCAATGTGGCTTGGAATCCAGCAGAAACGGAAGTTGAAAGAATACTCAGAAAGAGAATGTAAAATCTTCTGGAATGGATGAGGATTATACCTCATCCCTGATAAAGCCTGTAGAATAGGAAGTCTGTATATATACACCTTTGGTAATTGTGTATTTTTATGTGGTCCAAGGCCAACCCTACAGCATACAACTCAGTATATGCAGCATTCATAGGGAATCTTCCCAGATATAATGTTATCTGGGAAGATGGCAGCAGATTCAATAGATGATTCTGACCTTGAGTCATCAATGAAGACAGGCAAGAAGTCAAGAGTAACATCACGGTAGCCAATGTTACATGATATATTCCATATATCAATTAGATGCATTATGGTAACAAAATGTTACATGGTAACAAATGGTAGACAAATATTTGGCACTGGTCAGCATCAATTTCTTCCCTGAAATAATTTCAACAGATTCTCATAGGATATATGTTCACAGGTATGTTCAAAAACACAGATATGTGCTTTAAAAGTTCTCATCACCCTCAGTTTTCAAATATCATAAGTTAATGATTAAAAACCAAGACCTGTCATTAAAGCTTCATTTCCTACATTCTCAGACTTTTTTTTCCTGAAAACTTGGGAGTGTTCTCCAATGAACACGGTGAAAGGTTTCACAGAGGTATTTCTCAAATAGAAAAAAGATACCAGGGAAAATGGAGTCCAAATATGTTGGCAGACTACTGTTAGAATCTCGCACAGGAGACACCAATGGATGATTATAAAAGGCAAAAAACGACAAAAGTGTTTTGTTATGAGATAAACATTTTTGTAAATAGAATAAGGCTAATAGACCCATTGTTCGATATTTAGTACTTTATGTAACATTTTCTTAAAATATACAAAATCTTATTTTTTTTACTAGAATCTTAGTTTTTGAATTTAATCTCTTCTCCCTTAAAATCAGTGAGGGGAACAGCAATATTGTTGCCATATTTGAATTCAGCAATGTCAAATCTATAAGAATCATGCTGAATTTTAACAGGGAGCGAAAAAAAAAATTTTTTTGCTGACCAGTGTAATCTAATTTAGACTGTTTGTTGCTATTTGGTTTTTTAGGAGCATTAGCAACTAAGGCCATATTGCTCCGGGATATGCGGTGGTCATTCCCTGACCTTTCTGCATCCTTCGTATTTGGTGGTGACGGGCTCGAATCCCGGTCTAATCAAGAAGCGTGTGCTACGCACTGCTGCTCCTTCCTACCTGGCTACGGAGGCGCCCAATTTAGACTGTACAAGTGCAAGATAGAGGCTGAGTAAAGTGCAGTGGTCTGCTCCCCATTTATTAGATGAGATGGCACTTGAGATGAGGTTCAGTCCTCTTGTCTGGAGATGATGGATATGTAGTAGGAATATCAAATTATTATCAAATTCAAGCCCAAAGAATATTGCCTAAGGTGCTACTGGAATGATGTTTTGTCCCAGCCTGAGTTCTGCTTTGGGGTGAAAATTCTATTTGAGACAAAAGTGTATGCAGGTGAGAAACTAAAACCATTAGCAATTGCTCAATAGTTGATGTGATCAACAGTTTGCTGCATTTGCCTTTCAATGACCCTTGTATTGCATGATTGTGAAAAGATGCTAGTCATCATCAAAGATGGCACTGTTTATGGTTGGAGGACATTGTTCAGTAAAATAATTAACTCTGATAGCAAAAAAAAAAAAAAGCATAACTCTTATAACACTTAAAACTTGGTATGACTGGTTTGAGAGGAAGTTTTTAATAAAGATGGCAATATGTCCCCTAAGATCAAAGTTATAAATATTTTAAAATGCCAAATCTCCAAGCCATGTCATATGCTTTTTCCATATTAAAGAAAACCAACGACTGGTGCTCACATTTCAGGAATTCTGATGACACTTTAGCAAATGTCTCCCCTAGCGGTCACAGTTGCAGTTAGGCCTACAATTATACTCCATTATGTAAAAAAGATTGATGAAAGGTGTCATATGCATTTGCCCTTCATTTTCTAGACTTTGTCTGAGATGTCTTTAGGTTTGGCACCCCATGCAACAATAGAGTGAAACAGATCCAAGATTCCTTTTGACTCTGACGTAATATGTTTTGGTGTGTGCACATTTAAAAGGCTATTACAATTTCTGTGGTAGGATATTTACAAATGTTCCCCTATGCCTTGTTTTGAGCCCTTCTTGATTCAGAGGTAGCCACTAGAGGATGCTGGTTATATGAAAATCCATATTTAAATTTCAAAGATTTTTGAAATTTAAATATGGATTTTCACTGGAATTTTGGTTTGTACAGATGCATCTTTTGAAGCTCTATCAAGTAAGTGTAATTTTGTTACGTTTGGTTGCTTCTACACCAAGTTCTGAACGCTTTTGTGCAGTCCGCTATTGCTGTAACAATATTCACCTTTGTTATCACTGTTACAGCATAAAGAACGCTGATGTAATGACCATTACTGTCAGTAATATTCAGGATTTGGGAAATCCTGACAAAATAGAGGTTAATTTAGAGTTCAATATTGATTAGTTTAGCTGTATAATTAGCAGTAATTTTAGATGTAACAAATGTGAGTGGCTTATTGTATGTAACGGTAGCAATAACACAGTAAACAGCATGTTTGTTTTGTGTGACCATTGTGTCCCTCCCGCCTTCCCCACAATACTTTAATGAGCTGTAACTTGCCTTCTAAACATCCTAATAAGGAAAGTGATACATCATTTCGCTTGAGTATTAACAAGGAATCAAGTTGCACAGAAACTGTAAATTAATCCCCCCCCCCATAAGCAAAATTTCAAACAACGAGATAAAATACTAACACTGAGATGCAATTTACAATTGCTCTGAAGAGATATACTAAATAAACTACATCTCTGGAAAGTGATGGAGAACAAACTCAGTACATGCTGGGGCTTGTAGTCAAGCAAAAGCCCTGCAGGGCTATACAATCGTTCTCAGCATTATAGACACAGATAAATATGAGGCTGACAACACAGAGAATTAAACAGGGAATCTGATTCCAAACTAAAAGCAAAGAACCAGAGTGAGAAACCACCAATACAGACAATGCTAGTCCCTTGGAGATCATAAACATCAATAGAATATTGCTTGATGAGATCATGACATCCCAAACTGGGAGGATAATGCAGCTGTTTGTCTTTAAATTATAGAGTGCTGGTCTGCTCTGGAGAAAACAGTGACATCATGAGCAGAAAGAAGTTTTGCAAAATTTTCACAGAATAATTTTGTGAAAAGGCATATAATTCCATAGAAACCTCCCAATCACACTCCAAAACCTGTGCTCAGGCTGCCAAAAGTTCAGAAAAAGACGTATCATATATCATAATATAGATTCCATAACATAATAACAATCAAGGCAACGAATGAGGAACTGCACTCTTCCAGTCAGGCAATTAAGGAGGCTGTAATTAAGCAGTGCAGCACACTTGAAGGGCATAAAAATAAAAGCTTTAAGAAAGACCAGAAACAAGGGTGTGGAGACTGAGATTGCCACAAATGAAGATACCTCTAAAATAGAGTCTAAAATGGAACAACATGGACTTAAGGCTGAGTCTACCAAGGGCAGGAACCCCTCTATACTGTTATTCGATGTGATAAAGGGCAACTCCATACAACAATTTATAGAGGAGGTATACTTAAAGAACTTCTCAGGCTACATGACCAATGTCAAAATAAAAAAGAATTCCTGCTCAAAAGGACCATACCATCTAAGTTGCAACTTCACTGCAATTGCATCTTTGAAGAATCCCCCAGGGCCTAGGATATCCTGAAAACCCAAGACGGAGTCTACAGAGCTGGCTGGACCAGCCATAGATTCAGGGAACAGTTCCCTATACTCAAATGTTTTAGATGTCAGAGGTTTCCACACATGACCACCATACTAAAAAATAGTCCATATGTGGCCATTGCGGATATTAAAGGCCATACATTTAGATAATGCCAGAAAAGAACACTGAACCTAGATAACTCAAAACTTTCCATAAAGGACATAAAATGTCCAATATATCAAAAGGCAGTCAAAGCAAATCCAAAATAACTTATGGATACTGAATCAAATACAAATCTTTTCAGTTGCTAAAATTCTCCAGCTTTTTTTTTTTTTTTTTTATGAAAACCCCAAACACGAGAGGTATTAGAACCTATAGTACTTAGTACTATGCTTGGGTTGGAGGTTGAGAAGACGAAAGAAGATATTTGTTGACATTAGACTTGAACTTCTGTAGACTGTAATTTTCAGGAAATACTTATGAAGGAAGGTTGTTCCACAAAACAACAGTTGAATGAATAAACAAGGTTTGTTTGTTTGTTATTTGGTTTTTAGGAGCATTAGCAACTAAGGCCATATTGCTCCAATATATGCAGTGGTCATTCCCTGACCTTTCCCATTCTCCGTATTTGGTGGTGATGGGCTCGAACCCCAGTCTAATCAAGAAGCGCATGCTACGCACTGCTGCTCCTTCCCACCTAGCTAAATAATAAACAAGGAAGATGAAAAATTGTTTCTGTGAGTTTGATGTTGAACAGTAAACGGATGTTGGCTGGTGGTGGCATGTGTTCGGGCTGTTTTGAGACAGAGAGAGAGAGAGAGAGAGAGAGAGAGTGGGAATTATAGAAGCCAATTCAGAAGAACAGTGCCCATGGAAGTATATGTAGAAAAGGCATGTAGCAGAAACAGTATGTCTATGAGACAGCGAGTGGAGAGGCTCTGTTAGAGAGGAGTCATTAATTAACCTAACTGCCCTCTTCTGAATGGAATCTAGAAGCCTGCGAGAGCTTTTGGGGGCGCAGCCCCAGATATGAGAACAATATTCCATGGTAGGGCAGATTTCCGATTTGTACAGAGTGAACAGCCATTTGGAAGAAAAGTAACGCTGAGAGCGAAACAGAAAATCAAGTTTTTCAGATGAAGAGAAAGCAATATTTGTAATGTGCTTGAGCCAAGAGAAATTAGAAGTCAGGATAATCCCCAAAAGAGATATATCATTTTGCCTAGAAATCGGAGTGTCGCCAAAGATAAGCATAAGAGCAGAAGAATCCTTTTTTCAAGATATAAGACAAGATCGAGTTTTAGAAGAATTGAAATCAATCCTTCAAATTTGTCTTTTCCCCACTGGAGATCGGCATTTAAGGAATTGGTAGCAGATATTCGAGAAGTTGAAGTTGATTGAGCAGGGCATGGTTTCTCAAAATGGAAAGTGGAACGCAATGTGCTATCATTGGCAAAACTATGGATAGGATATCCAGTCAATGGAAGAAGGTCATTAATACACAAGAGGAAAGGAGTGGAGGAAAGAACTGAACCTTGCAGGACACCAGCATTAGTTGAGAAGTTAGAAGACCTAGAGCCATCTACCATCACCCTCAGTGAGCAATCAGAGAGAAAACTGGATAATCAATTACAAAAAACAGTTGGCAAACCATAAGATGGAAGCTTGTTTAGAAGACCTTTATGCCAAACACGATCGAAAGCCTTTGAGATGTCAAGAGCAACTACTTGTGTTTCACCGAACTTTTCCATTGAATTTGTCCATAAATGGGTAACATAAGCCAGAATATCACCAGTGGATCGACACTGATGGAATCCATACTGGCGATCGTTGATCACAGAGAAGGTTTCTAAGTAGTTTAGGAGTTGGCGGTTTGATTTCTCCATTACTTTAGAAAGAGTAGAAGTAATTGCAAAGGGATGATAATTGGATGGGAGAGATTTGTCACCCTTTTTAGGAACTGGCTGGATATGAGCAAATTTCCAAGCAGAAGGAAAAACATCTTTGGAATAAGAAAGTGAAAAAAGGTGGCAAAGAACAGAAGTAAGTTCAAGAGCACAAGTTTTGAGAACAAGTGGAGAAATACCATCAGGACCTGGAGCTTTCTTAGCATCAAGATTTGTCAAAGATTTGTCTTCTGACATCCTCTTGATGGAAGACCACAGGAAGCATTGAATGGAGCATACTGGGAATATTGAGAGGTGTTTTACTAAGATCATTAATACATGAGTTGGAAGAAAGGTGGGATGCTAGCAGGTCAGCGTTATCCTTGGCTGAAGTGACAATAGAACCATTAGGTTTTGACAGAGGTGGTAGCAGAGATGGGCAAAAGTTGCAGCTAATAGTTTTGGAAGAGACCAGAATGCTCGGCTACTATTAGGGAAAGAAGCAAGTTTTCTACACTTAGCCTGTTCAAAATCTAGTTTGGACTGATTAATAACTGCTTTACAATTGTTGCGAGCTTTGGTGTAGGCAGAAAATGAAACTGAAGAATTGGAAACAAGCCAATTATGTGCAACGTTCTTCTCTTGAACAGCCTTAGCACATTTATTGGAAAACCAAGGTCTAGATAAAGGACAAGATTTTAAAGTGGAGTGTGGAATAAAGGATTCCGTTCCTACAAGAATAATGTCACTGACAAGATCTGAGTAAACGTTGACATTAGAAGTTTTGAAACGGTAATCCAACCAAGGAAAGAAGAAAAGAAATCTTGCAGGTCATCACATTTTGCATTCTTGTAATGCCAAACAATAAGAGTTTGGGAATAGCCATGAGATAAAGGCTCCATTGGAGAAGAGACAATCACCAAGTTGTGATCTGAGGTGCCTAAAGGACCACTCACTTTGACAGTGTACTTAGGACAGTTGTTTGTGATAAAAAGATCAAGCATGTTGGCTGTATGATTAGGATTGTCCAGTATTCTTGTAGGTAAATGAATCTGTGCAAGGTCATTAGTAATTGCAAAAGCCTCAGCATCTCGACCAGCTGAATCAGTGTGACTAGAAAATGGAAGCCAGCTGGAGTTGTGAACATTAAAATCACCAGGGAAAATTACCTCAGAAAAGTTGGACTGGTTAAAGTCAAGTTGCAAAGAAAGGAAGTCATAGAGTTCAAAGTGATTAGTGGAGTTTGGAGAACGGTAGAAATAACAGATGAATTTGACATAATGAGGTAGAGAGATTTTAAGCCAGAGAAGAATGAAAAGAGGAGATTCCAAATTACCAAGTCTCTGACAGGGAATATTGGAACAGACATATGCACAAGTACCACCTTTGAGGCAAAAGGAATCATATAGCAAATAATTTGGGCAACTGAGATGAGCAGTAGTTGAATCAACTGATAACTCAGATTCTGTCAGAAAATGTACATGGGGTTTGGCAGACTGCAAGTAGAAATGGACATCATTTAGATTAGAATTGAGACCACGTATATTTGTGAAATGAACTAGGAAGAGTTTGGGAGGTTTAGATCTTTTCACAGATAAGCTTACTCTATTAGTTTGACAATTCGTGGTGTATTCAATAGTAAGAAAAATTGGGGGGGGGGGCATGCTGTATGAAGTAATGAAATTTTTGGATATGGCGTACACATGGTAAGAATATACCCAGATCCTTGATATAATGTGGCCTCGACAATGCCCCTGCATACACACTACTCGGACTCCCTCCAGTCGCTATCTGGCACAGTAGAGGTAGCAAGATTATACACTAGATGATCCAGAAGCCTCCTAAAGAGTTACCAATAGGTTTGGTCTGGTGTACTAACTAGTAGCCAACCTGTGAACACAGGCTGGCCACTGTGTTTTAGAGCTGTACCCTTGAAATGTAAGGAAGATTGTATCTCATCACATGATGTTCATCATAAACTCAAAAGTCATCAGTTATACTGCATGATGGAAGAGATTGGGAAGAGCTGACCGGAACTTAGCTCTGGAGACTAAACATGGGTTCCACCACTTCAAGCCTCCAACAAGCAAAGTGGTGGTATTGCACCAGTTGAAGAGAGTCATCTACCACCTTGTATTGCCTGGTCACACAGAGGGGTGTCATTCCTCCATGTGGTGTGGGCACCACACCTCAACCCCTACTTACGTTGGTTCACACCTGGGTGGTCATCCACAGTGTTCTTGTGCATGGAGGTTATACCCAAGATTACTAACAGTTCCATCATCGTGAATGTGCAAGCAGAGGATTTGGCTATCACAGACCATCCGGATTTCGCCGAAATTGGGTCCACTTGACTTGAATGTTACCCGAATATCATGCATAGCTTAAAGTACAATGTTCAAAAGCCATAACTAACCATCTTAAGAATCGAAATGGAAGATGAGAATATTGATCTGCTACTGTCCAGAAGCCCTACACTTGTGGAGGTAGGGAGCATTGTTAAAGCAACCACTGGCTCCACCAGGGCAGCCATAGTAGACCAGAAACCCCACCCTCACAGTGACTAAAGTCAATACACTGTGTACTCTTTGTGCGGACACAGACTGCATTCCTGCCGGCTTTACGGCTTCCACATAATCTCTCTCTCTACAGTAGGCCAGGACAGAGTATAGCTGTTTCACTACCTACAGTCACCATTCTCTAACCTGCCTGGCTGCCGATTGCTAGTTTCTATGGATGCAAA
Organism: Mastigoproctus giganteus; assembly: GCF_048544385.1. NCBI lineage: Eukaryota > Metazoa > Arthropoda > Arachnida > Uropygi > Thelyphonidae > Mastigoproctus > Mastigoproctus giganteus. The sequence continues at coordinate 130,055,192 of NC_143582.1, forward strand.
CTGTCGATCAGCCTTTTAGTACAGAAGAACTGACAACCATAGACGCACTGAAAATGGCCAGTAGATGAAAGACTTTTTAGCAAACACCTTTTGCGGTTTTGAACTACCCAAATAATTTTCCTACATTTTACCCTATGGGATTGGTTTGGTTTGGATTTGATTTTATTGGCACATTGGCAACTATGGCTATGATGTACCAAAACCAGGTCACCCTGTCGGAAAGTGACAGTGATGTCACACTTGCCACAGGGTCATTTGCTAACAAATCCACTGACTGGTGGGTACAAGAGGCTTCAACTATCTCTGATTACCAGGCTATAACTTTTAGCTTCATGCATCAAGTAACACTTGTGCTGCCAATGTGTGTCATTACCAAATTAAACATCAAAAAGGCACCAACTGGGAAACCTTTTAAGGAATACTTGAAGTCTAGCCTGCTAAGCATTCCACCTGAGACCGTCAACCACCTATCACCTGCATATCAATGTGATAAACTTACTGATATTATAGTAAATGCCTGCAACTCCTTCATGTGGAAGGAATCCCACAGAAAATATGCTGTTCCCTGGTGGTGCCCAGAGCTTGAGATCCTCAGGCAAAGGGTACACTGGGGAAAAAAAGTCTTTCAAAGGTCATGTCGAAACTGGCCCCAGCAAGGAACAGACTCACTCAGAGACCAGTACAGAAACCTCAGAAACAATTACCTGGCACAGTTAAGGCAACATAAGGAGTCCTTGTGTGCTTTGGTTGGGATGTCCAGAAATGCTGATCCCTGGGGTGTTGTTTGTAACAATCAAACAAGCTCCCAAAGGTAAAATTATGAAAACAATTACAGGTCCCTATTTAGGATATTTTCAGGGTATTTTCCAAGATATTTTCTAGGGTCCTCAGGTCATTTTATAGGGTTCTCAGGACACTAGAAAATATCCTGAATGCACTCTTCCCCACAGATAGCCAGCCCCTCTCCCATCACATTAGAACTGAAAACACAAGACCAAGAAAAATAAATATCCAGGCCATGACCTCATTGAAATAAACAAACAACTAGCGGCATTATATCCATACTATATCTTTCAACTGTTTAATAACTGCATCACCACAGGCACATTGATAGATATCTGAAAACAGGCTAACCAGTGAATTCTTAAAAACCCAGTAAAGCCTCTTGATCAGCTGATCTACTATCACTACTTTTCCACTAAGGTTTTTTTTGGTGTTCCTTAAAGTTCTTTTCCTTTTGTACATTAATGACTGTCTTCCATTGACTGTAAATACTATCCATAGTTTTCTGATGATAGCACACTGCATTCCACCTTCCAGTTTGAGAAACCTTGCCCCAAACAAACAGCTTCAACTTCTCAACTGTCCACTACCAATTCCTTAAATGCTGATCTCCAGGTAATCTTACAGTGGGGTAAAGATAACTTAGATGATTTCAATCCTTCTAAAACTCAGTCCAGTCTTATATCTCACAAAAAGATTTTTCTGATCCTATCCCCTATTTTTGATGATACTTTGATTTCTAAGCAAGATCATATATTACTACTGCGAATTATTGATTTCTAATCTCTCTTGGCATAAGCACATTACAAATATTGTTTCCTCTACATATAAAAAAATGGGTTTTCTCTTTCGCTCTCAGTGCTACTTTTCTTCCAAATAGTTATTCACTCTGTATAAACTGCAAATCTGCCCTACCATGGAATATTGTTCTCACATCTTGGGGGGGGGCCACCAAAACCTCTCTCAGGCTTCTAGATTTCATTCAAAAGAGGGCAGTTAGGTTAATTAATGACTCTTCTCCAACAGAGTCTCTCCATTCTCTATCTCATAGACATCTGTTTCTGCTGCATGCCTTTTCTATAAATACTTCCATGGGCACTGTTCTTCTGATTGGTATCATTAGCACTAGTAGAGGCATTTGATGCAAGAAACCAAGCTTATGCAGCATCAGCCAAAAAAAAAAAAAATAAAATAAATAAATAATAAAAAAATAATAAATAAATAAATAAAAAATAACCACTTCCACTTCACCCCTCTGTTCGTTCGAAATACCTGTCCAGCTGAGCCTTAAACTTATTTAGGCTATCAACTTCCACGATAAGGGATGGAAGTCTATTCCAACAACCAACCACCCGCTGGCTAAAGGCAAATTTCCTCACATCTATCCTACATCTATCTTTTCTCAATTTGAATTTATGCCCTCTCAGGTGATTATTCTGAGCAAGAGGAAGAATCCTATCAGCATTGAGCATGCTCAAACCATTCAAGGCTTTATACACCTCTATCAGATCACCTCGCCGGTGCCTAGTCTCCAGACACTGTAATTTGCAAAATTTAAGCCTTTCTTCGTAAGAGCACCCCTTTGTTCCATTCACTAATCTTGTTGCCCTTCTCTGTACTTGTTCCAGCATCTCTACATCCTTCTTGAAATGAGGCCTCCAGACCTGTATACAGTACTCTAGGTGTGGTCTGACCATTGCCTTATACAAAGGGAATAATCACCTCCTTATTCCTGCTAGAAAAATTCCTATATATCATCGACAATACACCATGAGCTACTCTTGCAGCCCGTCTGCACTGCTCAGAAAACTTCATATCTGCCTGCACAACCACCCCAGGTCCCTTTCATTTTCTACCACTGTCAGTGTAGTACCACAGAGTTGATACGTTGCTCTGGGGTTGCTGTTTCCCATGTGTAGCACTTTACATTTGTCAATGTTAAACTTCATTTGCCACCTCTCAGCCCATCTGCTCAACCTTTCCAGATCCTGTTGCAGTAGCATAGTGTCAGTAGTGTCCTTGACAACCCTGCCAACCTTCGTACTGTCTGCAAACTTGGACATTAAGCTTGATATACCATCATCAATATCATTTATAAATACAGAAAACAACAACGGACCCAATACTGAACCCCGAGGGATTCCACTAATAACATTTGTCCACGATGAGCAGTGTCCATTGATTACCACTCTGTCTTCTCCCCCTCAACCACCCCTTTATCCATAGCAGCAATCTGCCTCCAATGCCACACTGCTCCAATTTGTGTGGCAGTCTTCCATGTGCAACAGTATCGAAAGCCTTTCTAAGATCCAAGTATATAATATCAAAGTTATTCCCTGCATCCAGTTCTTTTGTGACTGCATCATAGTATCCAATCAAATTGGTCAGGCAAGACTTCCCCTTAACAAAACCATGCTGTGTCTGAGCTATAACTGAAGTCTTGTCTAGATGATCCTGCAGTGCTTCTTTAACCAGTGCCTCCATTAATTTTCCAGGAACAGAAGTTAAACTAACAGGTCTATAATTAATTGTGTCGCCCTTTGATCCTCCTTTGTGAATTGGGGTCATATTTGCACATCTCCAGTCCATGGGTACTTCCCCTGAGTCCAAGGAAGCTCTCATAATTATGGCTAAGGGTTTGCTTACTTCCTTTGCCGCTTCCTTTAATATAACTGGATAGATCCCATCCACCCCGGGTGGCTTTCTTGTGTTTATCTTCAACAGTTTCTCCTCCACTTAACTCCCAGTTATTTCAAGATTCTGTAGCTTACTGCTAGAGTTGAATACACCTCTGGCATTCCCCTTGTTGAATAACTCCACATGTGTGAATGTCGATGCAAAATATTCATTTAGTTTGTTAGCTACCTGAGCAGGATCATCAACAGTTGACCCATCAATATCAAGTGGACCAATCTGATTCATCCCCTTCCTTCTAGAGTTTACATAAATAAAGAACTCTTTGCTGTTTTTCTTTGCATCCCTTGCCAAAGATTTCTCGTAATCTGCCTTCGCCTGCCTAACCTCCTTTGTAACTTGGTTACAGATCAACCTGTATCTATCATAGGCGTCTGTGTCACGTGCTAATTTGTATGTGTCCCATGCATTTTTCTTCTCTGCCATATGTCTCATTAGTTCATCTGACATCCACTTAGGCCTAAACCTTTAACAATATTTCTTAGTTAGTATGTAACACCTAGTAGCTTCCAAGGTAAGTTCTTTGAATGCTTCCCATTTTGAATTTGCTGTTGGTAACATCATCAGTTGGTCCCACTGTATAGAATTTAAATACTGTCTCAGTCCATCGTAGTCGCCTTTACGAAAGCAATAACCCTTCCCTTTACCCCTAATGGTAGTTACCTCTTTGAGTAAATCCCACTTCAGCACACTGTGATCACTGCCACCTAGTGGTTCATTTCACTGCAGATTCTTAATGCATGAAGAATCACTACTGATAATCAAATCAAGAGTATTACTCCCTATAGTTGCCTCCCGAACATGCTGATGTAGAAAACAATCATCCAATAAATCCACAAAAGCCTTGCTAGTGTGGGAGTGATCAGCCCCCAAATTCCAGTCAATATCTGGGAAATTAAAATCCCCCATTATAAGACTCTCTGATTTACTGGCCCACTCTATTTCCCCGTACAGTTTCTTATTATACTCATCAGAGTCATTAGGCCTATAGCACACTCCTACTCTCAATTTTGATCTCCCAATGCTTATGTCAAACCAAACTGACTCGACACTGCACTGTCCAGCAATGTCGACTGGCTTCACTTCCTTGGATTTTATGTATTTCTTAACTAATTGCATAACCCCACCCCCCTTCCTACCCTGTCTATCCTTTCTGTAGACATTGTACTCCGCAAATTCCAGTTCCACATTCCTTATATCCGTGTGACACCACGTCTCTGAAATCCCCACAATATCTGCCTTTGATGTTTTGAGCAATACCTCAAATTCATAAAATCTATTTACTAAACTCCTAGCATTGGTGTACACGCAAGTATACATGCACCTGTTCCTTTTCTTAGCTACCCTAACACAACCTATGTGTTTATTTGTACCCCAATGATTCCCAGCAGTCTCTGAACTATCCTGCATCTTATTTTCCAGGCTGCAGCTCATTCCAATAGAAGCAGTGCAAGAATCACTTTCACCTCTGCCAGTGGCTACTGTTAATCTATTAGTCCTTGTATCCCCCCAATCTAGCAGTTTTCCGACCCACCTAACACTGCCTCGATAGCATCAGCAAACATTCTTGCACCCTTTCTATTTAAGTGTATCCCATCCCTGTAGAAGCAGTCTCTCCTGTTAGCAAGTACAGACCAGGCTGAAAAAAATTCTACCCCTTGAGCCTTGCACAATCCTTTTAGGGCCGAATTGATCGACAGGGCTCTCATCATATACTCCCTCCTATCGTGTCTGGGCAGAATTGCAGACACTTTCAAATTCAACCCTAATTCACGGCTTTTTTTCAACAGTGACCTATACTTGTTAAGTAATTCCGCCGGTCTCCTGCTCTTAATATCATTAGTGCCAACGTGTACAACTATATCACCTTTTGTACCCTTAAAAGTTGATATCCACTCTACAACGTCATCAACCTTTGCCCCTGGCAGACATACCCTGGTCCTGTTCCACCTATCCTTTTTACAAAGCATGCTCTCAGTGCTACTTTTCTTCCAAATAGTTATTCACTCTGTATAAATTGCAAATCTGCCCTACCATGGAATATTGTTCTCACATCTGGGGGGTGTGCCCCCAAAACCTCTCTCAGGCTTCTAGATTTCATTCAAAAGAGAGCAGTTAGGTTAATTAATGACTCATCTCTAACAGAGTGTCTCCATTCTCTGTTTCATAGACATCCGTTTCTGCTGCATGCCTTTTCTATAAATACTTCCATGGGCACTGTTCTTCTGACTGGTATCTATAATTACTGTTCTCTCTCTCTCTCTCTCTCTCTCTCTGCCAAATAAACTGAACATGTGCTGCAACCAGTCAACATCCTTTTACTGCCCAATTTCAAACTCGCAGAACCAACTTTTCTTCTTCCTTTTTATTCATTAAACTTCCATTTTCTGGAGCAACCTTCCTTCATACGTATTTCCTGAAAATTAGAATCTACAGAAATTCAAGTCTCATGTCAACAAGTATCTTTTTTCATCTTCTTAACTTTCAGCTTATTCATGCACTATAGGTTCTTACACCTCTCGTGTTTGGAGTTTTCATTTAAAAAAAAAAGAAAAAGACACCTTGCCAAAATTGTAGAAAGACTCATTCTCTTCTGCCTGCAAGACTACTTATACTACAAGAATTTGGTTTTAAACAAGAACACAAAACTAATGCAGTACAAGAAATATACTTGCTGGTTATCTTGGTGGATTTTGAAGGCACTTTCGGTGCATTTTTGGTGGCCAAGCATCCTTAGGCGGTTGGCCACACAAAGGCCTCTCAACCTATATTATATCATTCAAGATTACTTAAGTAACAGACTTAGTACAGGCAGTTCCCACTTTATGAGTTTTCACGTTACAAGTTCCATAGTTTATGAAGTTTTTTTTTTTTTTCAAGTATTAACAAAATCGAAAATATGAACATTAATTGCAAAAATGAATGTTAAACATTCATAAATACCACATTTCAAACTACGCTTGTAGCTATACAAATCAGTGTACCCTCACTTTACAATATTAATCCATTCCAGAGGCTTGTTTGTTTGTTATTTGGTTTTTAGGAGCATTAGCAACTAAGGCTCTCCGGGGATATGCGGTGGTCATTCCCTGACCTTTCTGCATCCTCTGTATTTGGTGGTCACGGGCTCGAACCCCGGTCTAATCAAGAAGAGTGTGCTATGCACTGCTGCTCCTGCCCACCTGGCTACGGACAGAGCCGTTCCAGAGGCACCATCATATTGTGAAAATATCGTAATGTGAATCCAATAACACATTCTTTTTTGGTTATTAGTTCCAAGACCTTGGAAGTTGAAATTTTTGCTATATAACTAAGCTATTTATCTCGCTAAAAGGTCCTTTTTATAATTAAAATTGTATTAGTTATCAATTTAAATCATTAAAATGCACTACACTTTCATTGTTATCATATGTTCCGTTATAAGAATCAATTTTGAATTCCTTTGTGATATTTTGCTAAAGGACATTTCTGGAGCACATTTCTTTCTTTTTATTGTTTTATGGTCACAACCATAAAACAATAAAAAGAAATAAATAAAAACAATTTGCACTTTCTGGTTTATTGGGATTTTCTGTTAGTGCAATCAATTATAAATGGGTAGTAAACTCGATCTTATTCCATTTGCAAAAATACCGATAGCTGGAATTGCGTGGATTTTTACGTTATTATGGTGAAATATGTTTTCCCTTCGCTGAAATCTTCAATCATAAAAAACGTAAATAAAGTTTCAGAATTTTCTCTTCATTCCTTTATTCCAAGATTGGTTTTCGCATTACTTTGTGCCTGAAGTAAAACAATATTGTGAAGATAAAAATTTTCCTTTTCAGGTGATTCTGATTTTAGATAATGCACCTGGCCACTCACCATTTCTGCAACATGACCACCCTAATGTTAAAATAATTTTTTTGCCACCAAATATGACACCACTTTTGCAGCCAATGGATCAGGACATTATTTCAACATTTAAAGCTCATTATCTTCAGGAGACATTTGATATGCTGATTAATGCAACGGATAAGGAGGGAGGTCCAATTCTTAAAGAATTTTGGAAAGAATTCCATACTTTAAATGCAGTTAAAATAATACAATGAGCCTGGGAAAAAATTATGGAGAAGAACATTTTGGAATAAATTGTGTCCTCAGTTTATTGATAATTTTGAAGAATTTCAAAAACCAGCAGAAATTGCACAAAATGAAACAGAAGTAGTTGTTACTATTGCTAACCAATTGCAGCTTGACGTTTCTACAATTGATGTCACTGATTTGCTTCAAGCACACAATGGAGAGCTCACAAATGAAGACGTCTTTGAAATGGCAAAATATGAAGGAGCTGAGGAAGAAGAAGATTTAACAGCTGAGAATCCTGTTCGTTCCTTCACTCTCAAGGGGCTAGACAAAGCTTTTCAACACATAGAAAAAGCAATTGAGATTTTTGAGTCACAAGATTCAAATCTGGAGCATACTAGGAAAGTAGCTACAGATTTAAAAAATGTTCATGCATGCTATCATGAAATTTATAAAGAAAAGAGAAGACTGCCTTGGAAACAAATGCCTCTTGATGCACTTCTGAAGAAGATGATTCCTTGTGCTTCCAACAACCCAACGAGTGCCGAGACAACAATGAGTGATCAACGAGTTTGCATTTAGTGATGATGATGATGATGAAGAAGAATAAACATTCTTTAACATTTGTAAGTCATAAATAATTTCTTTATTATTATAATTTGCTTGATTTTACAGGCTATGTTTTTATTTCTTTGGTTAAATCAATCATTGTTTAAGCATAAACTAATTAGCTAACTAATTATATTGTTGAGAACGTAACCTCTGTTTTTAACATTATGTCTATGGAAAATAAATTCCTGCTTTAGGAACGAATTAACTTGTAAAGTTGGGAAATACTTATAATAGTATAAGTATTCACCATATAGTGCAAGAAAGCCACAGGCTTTGCTGCACTGGCAAAAAAAAAACAGTCCCACCAAGTAGATAAGAAAATACAAATTATATGCTTCCCTCCTCACAGTAACTATTCAGTTGACCTTTGAAAAATCACTTTTCTCTTCTTTTGAAGTACATGGCTTGCATGAAATGTTCTTTTTGCAGACAACACAGAACACAATAATGCCATCATAGTAAAATCTTTTTCGTGATTGGCAATCCACAATTCCATATGAAGTTTTGTGACAGATTTAATTTTTGGAATGTTTAACAAAAATGTTTCATCTGATGTAGTCAATATTATTATTATTATTATTATTATTGTTGCTCTCATATTATTTCTCCCTGATTGAGGGATTCCACTCCATGACAGGTACTGCTACCAAGTACACAGGGTGGTTATAATGTCTGGTGTCAATATTGGTCGAGGAAATCTCTGACTATCCTACAGGTGTTTAGGATTGCAACTTTCTGGAGTTCCTTGAAGGTGTTCTCTGGGAGACCTATTATTATTATTATTATAATTAGCCATATAATGCAAGGAAGCCTGAAGCTTTCGCTGCACCAGCCAAAAAAAAAAAATTCTGAGTTACCCCTGAGAGAGATAGAGAGAGTCAGAAATAGAAGGGAATCACCAAGAAAGAGAAGAATGATGATATCCAGCTCAAGACCCTGGGGTGTGCCAAGCCCATACTCACCAGATGTGATGTGAGCCCCAGCCCCTTTATCTATGTGAGTAAATAGCATGAGAATGAACAGCAAAACAGCATTAAAACTTTTCCCATACTAATTTGAGAAACATTTCCATGCTCAGTAAAATATTATCCCAAACTAATTTAATTGCAATACAGTGACTTGTTATGTAGATCCGAGACCAACTTTTGAAAAAATGATCAAGTTAAGGAATATGTAGTACTGATTTTAAAATTTGTGTTATATGCATTAATGACTACAATGGCTATAATATCCATTGGTTTGGCTGGTTTTTTTTTTTTAGGAGCATTAGCAACTAAGGCCATATTGCTCCGGGATATGTGATGGTCATTCCCTGACCTTTCCGCATCGTATTTGGTGGTGACGGGCTCGAACCCCGGTCTAATCAAGAAGCGTGTGCTACACACTGCTGCTCCTTCCCACCTGGCTACGGAGGCACCTATAATATGCATTTGAATATAATCTGAAGCGTAGTTATTACTCTGAATTTTGACGGTCCTGTACAGTAGAAAAGAAAACAAAGAACCATGAAATTACTTCAAATATGGCAGGAAAACTTGGACCAGACAACAAAGGGAGAGAACCCAAAAGGTTCAAACCCCCCCCCCCCAGTAAACTTGAAACCACTGACCTGGTTTGCATCAGGAATGCATTTTTCCTTTATTTTGACTGGACATGGCTCTTTCAGGACCTTGGATTAGTTCACACTCTCACTGCAACTGTGAAACAAACGAGGACTGGAGCCATATCCTTTATGGCTGGCCCCCCCCATGACCTTAGAAACAGGCTTATCGATAAAATTGCCTGTTTATTGCCCAGGAATCATGAACATCTCTTCATAACTGAAGAGCCACATTACTGTCAGGAAGCCTTCGAAGCTTACAGGGAAATCCTATGTCGGCTCTAAACACCACCACAATAGCAACTGGTCCTACAACACAAACCTGACTGGCACAGTCCCCCTTTCCCATTGTGACAGTAACAAACTACTGAATGTGACATGATCAAGACCTTGAGGGCCTTCCAAAATGAATGCTGCCCCTTGCCCTAATAAACTGGAGTGAGTGAGTGGATTTGCTGACACTGGCTTCAGCTGGTATAGCAAATTCCTCTCCCACACAGGGCACGCTGACCCTATGACTTTAAATCACTTCAATACTCAGGGCACTGTTACTCCTCCAACTTCCCATACTAACTCCTTGCATGGCAAACCCTACAACCCTAAATACTTTTACTGTCCTTAACAGTTCCCCACCATGGAGGGTGGGTTGCCTCTATAAGAAGTGCTCCTCCATCCCTTTATCTTCCAATTTCCTGGCAGAAGCCTTCCTACCAACCATTTTCTTCACTTTCATCTATTGTCCATAACTTAAACTTGCTCTCTTACAACAAAGACTTTTATTTTTATTTTTATTTTTTTAAGGAACCTTCCTTGTAAGCTCAAAAGAAGCCAGTTTTTACCTAGCTAGAGAACTTGATCTGTGCTACCTGGCCCGGCTCCCTGCAATTGGCATGATAACTAGGGGTCAGCAGTATTCCATGGACCCATAGGCTAAGGAGACCAAATGAACAATATACCCTATGCCACATTACATAAACCACATACCACTCACACTGTCTGAGCTTTACAGGATACCTGTACACAAGAGAACTAATCGTGAGTTATGGTGAACCACTTGTGTGTGTGTGTTATGGAGGTTTAGGGGGGCATAAGCTGCCAGGGCTATAGTGCGCCTAATGAACCACTTGTACCAACTGACTTTAAACAATATATGCTAATGTATTATGCTGTGCCTGCACTCCACCATGGTTTTCGAAATGGTGAAAACCAAGTCAATGTCTTCAGAATTACAAATACCATTATCTGGACAATACTTTCTGTAATATACAAAAAAATTTGTACTTAACTATGTGATTAGCTTCTGGCTAACTGCAGTGGAATTAAACAATGCCAGATGTCTAAAGGCATTTCAGTCAGCATGAATGATCTTCCACCATGATATCTATAAAATCTATAACATATACAAAACACTGGAAATACCTTGGACTTGTTGATAATAAAATTACATTTATACCATATATTCAATATACTATAGACAAAGTATGGAAGTTTGTTGGCCTTATTAACCCCTTCATGGATTATCCCAAGATATCTCATTTTTAATTTTAAATATTATTTAGAACTACATGAAATATCTCGGGATACAATAATACCCAAATCAAACAATAATACCTCCAAATTTAGGACTGAAATGTATTTTCTCTGGTATTTATCTGGCTAATTTTGCATTAGGCAGGTAAATCCTGAGTTTTCTCAGGACTTTCTTACGCCTGGCAGCAAACGACTGGCTTTCGTTTTACTTATATTGTACAGCAATGTCAGAACAGTAGCACGTGTTCCTGTGCCGCCAGTAAGCAAAATATAATTTTCCGTCCTAAATGCAGAATACTGAACCCACGAAAATAATTCACAAAAACAATATCGAAAAATATTTCGGTACCCTCTTGAACTGCCGCCCGTAAGTGACGCTTAACTCGCCTGTCCACTTGTGGCAGGGGGTTACTGCTTGTACATTCCGATTGATTTTTTAAATTTATTTATATAATGAGTAACAAAGACTTTTTGTTTGCCTTTCTTTTAGAGCTCAAGCACTAATTTATTAAAAAAATCTGTATAATTTGCACACTTTTTGGCATACACGAGATAACTCGGGATAGCCCAAATGGGTTAATTACTCCCATGTATTTTCTACGAAAAAATTAATAAATAACACAAAAAACTATACAATAAGTATTTGCATGATGCATACTTTTAATCTGTAAAATAAAAAAAGTCGATCCGTTATGGCACATTTTCTGTAAAAAAAATGTTCCAGAAAGTGGTTAAGAGGGTGACCCACAGAGAGCTGAGAGATAAGGCTTTATCAGATCTTTATAAAAACATCTGTCTCCTTGTAGTAATATATGATGCTGATATATGGTGCTACAGAGTAGACAAAACACAAATCAGGGACAAAAAAAATTAGATCCGCTGCAAAGATTGATTCTACTGATCACACAAACATGCAGAATCACTTCAACTTGTGCCCTGCAAGTCATCACAGGTAACCTCCCACTTGATTTAGAAGTTGTCTATAGGGGATTATCCCATCACCTTAGAAAACGTTACCTGCAACAATCCTGAACATCACAATCAATCCAAGTAACAATATAAACCAAGAAAAGAAGCAAGTGCTTCAAAACCTCTACCAGGTGTGGCAGAGCAAGTGGGATGCCATTACATTGGATAAGGCAACTTATAGATTTATCCCAACACTGAATCTAGATACAAGGAAAAGTCGCTGATTTGCTCCAGGATTAAATGCCATATACTTGATTACAGGCCATGGACCATTTAACCAAAAATTATACTCTCTTGGATGGGCAGACAGCCCACAGTGTACTTGTGAAGAAAATGAGACATGGGAGCATGTCTTACACCCCTGTCCCAATTATGATCTCTCCAGGAATCTACTGATCTCCAGAATAGGACCACTATATAGAGGAAATGGACAGACACTGAAAAGGACAAATATAACCAGCTATCTGCTTACATTCAAGAAGTACTCATTTTAAGAAATGACAGACTACGATAAAATGTGCAAATGCAGCCACTTCCAGCCATCCAGCAAGAAACAGAACTGATGAATACTCACTCCTTACTTACCTGAAGAATGGCAATTTCCAGCAAAGGGGAACTTACAATAGCCAGGGACCCCTGAACTAGCCAATATTTTTATTTATTTATTTTTTTTTATTCCCATTCCTTTAACTTTTTTTATTTTATTTTTTATATTTACTTTTTTTTTTTTTTTTGGCCCTTCCTGAGAAGCTCAGGTGACCTTAAGGACAGCCTAGCCGGAGTAATTATTCTGGACTTCCTGACCCAGCTTTCCATGCCGTGGATGGTAACTAGGGGTCTGTGATTCTCCAAAAGCTCATAGGCTAAGAGGCCAGAACAACAGAACCCAACATTACATGACATTAACAACACATCACTCAAGCTTTCTGGCATTTACAGGGAACTGATAGTGGAGTTGTGGGCAATCACCAGTGCCACACTTGACCCTCAACACTATGCCCACTATATGGGTGGATATCACAGCAAAGTGATCACTAACATAAAGGTTGTTTTCAACTTCCCATGTACAAACAGGGAGGAGAGAGGCAGTACATAGAGAAATCAATTGCAGTAAATGTATGGATAGGCATGTGGAAGAAGGTGTTAGAACCCACATTTAGAAGGGTCAAGTCATTGTTTTCAAGCATATGCTCAATAATTCAAATCGTTCCACTGATGTCAACACTACCCCACAGAGTATGTCCAATATATGCTAGTAATGTGAAATATGCTAGTAATAGTACCGGGGAAGGCAACTGCTCAATGATATCATCAAGGTCTGCCTGGGGGATTCCATTCCCAGGTGGCTTAGATGAAGAAAACAGTTAGAAGAAACCCTACTGTAAGACAAACTGCTATCTGCTTTCATTCAAGTTGGCGGTAAGTGATGTAGCTTGAAAAGGAGTACGGTTACCCACAAGAATGGTGACTCTCCCATAGGCAGGTTGATCCCTGGGTCTTCTTTGCGAATAACTGAACAGTTACACAAGTAAGGATCCTCATTTGTCTTTAAATACATCTCCTATAAGCAAAAGCAGGTTGGCTCATGCTTACATGCCTTGATGTCATCACTATTCCAGTGGAATCCACAGCAATTCCATTATAAGAATTTCAATGTGGACATTATTTAGATTTGTTAGGTCCATCCAATGACTTCTGAAGGGCTGAAAGCTTGGTTTTCTCAAGCCTGGCTTTATCTTTCTTTCGGAAAGAAAGAACATTGGTTTGTGTTCATTTCTTCTTCTTCTACAAAGAATTTAGGACTGCATCATCCAGTACCTACTTAACCTCTACATCCATGGTTTCTTGTGCTGCATGTGGCTCTTCCAGTTTTTGGGGTTTTCTTTATCACTTGGCTTTGGTAGTGGTGGAGCACCAGGAGGTACTGATATTGGAGCGACAGCTGACTGTGTTTTTTGGGTGGGCTTTTGTGAGCTCAATAACTAGTGTGTAATGGGAGTAAATGACTCCCTTGGTGGAATAGTCATATCAGTTTTTGTCTTGATGGCACCCTTCCCAGAAACTTTCTGGGTGTATGATGGCTTGCCACTTTTTTGCTGGATGTGTTTTCTGGCCTCTTGATAAATGTTTAGTTCTGTTTTCAGTATACTCTGTTTCCTCCATATTCTCAAGCAAACAGGATACTCTTCTTGGCAATTTGTACAGATTGGCTTGGAAGTTGAACATTCCTTGCTCTCATGGGCTTTGGCACCATATCAGGCACAAGAAGGGGAGCCAAAACAGGCTGTTTGCGAGTGGCTGAACTTTTGGCATTTAAAACACCTCAGTGGTTTTGCCTTGATATTCACTTCATAGCTGTCAATCCTTGTTCTTTCAACTGAGTAGATCTTTTCTTCTGAGACATGAAGGAGATCCCGCTCTGATATAACACTGCATGAAAAGTTCAAAGTTTTATGGGGATGGGGTTACAGTAACAGGTAACCCCCTTATCGATGTAGCTTTCTGAATTTTCTAGGCACATTTTGGATTTGGTGCTTCCACTAAAGGCCTCCAGAATGCAGCATTTTCATAAATTTTGAAATCCTCAACCCTTCTAATCCTTTATGGATGAAGAAGGCTACATTTTCCTGATTACCTGCTGTCTGGTGGAATGGAAAATGAGGAAAAGCAGTGTCACTGATTGTGGTGGTGTGTCCTCAGTTCTGGATTTTTTACAGAGGTGTTGTCACTATCTTCCATTCAATCAGGTAGAGGGCCTTGTTGGGGCTCCCAGAAGAAAGAGAAAGATTTAAATTACTCACGAGAGTAAAATAAAAATTTTTGAAACCTTATGTTCCTCACCCATCATGGAGCCCTATGAGGGGATGTCCATTTACAAACCAGCAGGTACTGCATACACGAATGGGATACCAAGTTTGCTTAGAGCATCATACCCATATTTCCAAGAGGCCTTGATTCTATACCAGGACCAAAGGGGAGACCTATTGGACTTCAATTAACCCTAGCAGTAAGAACCACCCATCAATTAATCCCAGTCAGGCCTGTCCAGGATTTCCCATCTTGTCAAAGCATGGGTCAAAATGGTGTATTAGGGTGGGGGCCCTTAACCTCAGATTACCCTTTCTGAATTTCCTCAGGTAACAGCATACAGCCGCACAGGTCGGATTCCAATGATGTAACCCTGGAACCAAGGTATGGGCATTGGATCCAAGTGATACTAATATGGAAACCCATCAGCATCACTGAGAGGTTCTCTCACCATGTACAGGTGCTCACATCAAGGGAAATATTCCAAGGTCGGAGAGGATTCTTAGGAGAAGATAAAATGACTGACTCTCAAGTGAAAATTACTACCACCATCCCTGAACTGAATGACAGGTGGAAGACTGGCTGGCCCAGGAGCAAGCTATGTAATAGGGATGGTTCACTAGCCTCAGCATACAAATTACTGTTCAAAGAGATACAGGAGATACCTATTGCAATACATATGATATGATGACGGACTGTATCTGACCAGTGAAGGGTTTGTTTGTTTGTTTGTTTGTTTGTTATTTGGTTTTCAGGAGCATTAGCAACTAAGGCCATATTGCTCCGGGGATATACGGTGGTCGTTCCCTGACCAGTGAAGGGCACTCACTCTTTAACAGAGCCATACTTGTACTCGAGTGCCACCTGCAGCTCAAGATATAGAGGGTAGTGGTCATCAATATAAGGAGCACTGGAAAAACTGTTAGAGGTAGCTGGCTGTCTGGCCCTTCTGCACTAGATGTAAATATTGAAAGAGCAATCTGCAGTTTCCCTTGGTAAATGGCAGGTTATAATGTTAAAGCCCCCAGAGAAAAATTAATTCCCAGTTTATTTTTTAATCTTTCTCTAACAGCAAGAAATTCTCTCGGATAAAAATTTCTTGCTGAAATCTGAAAAAGTCTCTCCCAAGACATTAGCAGATATCTCTGGATCTGTTAAGTCATTATGCTCTAGGATTGATAAAGGGAAGGATGGATATTTTTCTCTCATTTTTCTGATTTTATCCCACACAACTTTAGAGCTAGGTGATTGGGTAAAAGATGAAGCAAAGAGTATGCTGTTAGACAGAATGCACCATGTTTGGTGCAATCACAGGCATCACCGGTGATGAGGTAAATACTTGAATCAGGTAACCCTAGCAGTAAGAACCATCCATCAATTGATCACAGTAAGAAATGTCCAGGATCTCCCATCTTGTTGAAGCATGGGCAAAAATGGTGTATTAGGGCTGGAGCTCTAATGCATCATTTTGGTTCCAAACATTTTTTTTTTTTTTAATTTACAGAAACAGATCCACATTCCTCTTAAAATGCAATTTCAAAACCTGAAACCATGTGGTCTAACTAGCAAAATTCCTGATAGAACCGCTCCCCCCAATAACATGTGCATTCTGTTTGCAAAGATCAGGGAGCTTCACATCAAAGTGTATTCTGAGTACTCAGTCTTTTTTTTTTTCATTATAAACTACCTTTAGTTGTTACTATCCACATGGTACATTACGGCCAACTAAATGCAAGACTGCAATTACCAATGCTATATATATATACCTCAACTGCCATTCTTAATCCCATCCAAATAATTTATATAAATCTCATTGAAGCAGCTATCAACTATTCTGCATACCTTTGTATCATCAGCAAACTTAGATATTACACTTGAAACACCTACATCAATATCAGCAGTTCTTAATCAAGAACTGTTGGACCTAGTTCTTGACACTGGTCCATGAAGAGTAGTAGTAGCCATTTATAACTGCTTTGTTCTATCACTTAACCACAATGCTTCAATTTATGCAAAATTCATTTGTGCAGAATTGAACAAAAAGCTTTACTGAAATCAAAGAATGTG
Organism: Mastigoproctus giganteus; assembly: GCF_048544385.1. Lineage (NCBI taxonomy): Eukaryota > Metazoa > Arthropoda > Arachnida > Uropygi > Thelyphonidae > Mastigoproctus > Mastigoproctus giganteus. Next base: position 130,072,320 of record NC_143582.1, read on the forward strand.
ATGTTAAAATTATCATTTACATCCGGTTCTTTGTTGACAACATCATATTAGCTAATCAGACTGGTCAGTCAGACACAATCTCCCTGTTAAATAAGCAATACTACTGCAACTTCATTATAATTCCATTCTTGTCCAGATGATCCTATATTACATCCTTAATCATCTAGTGGGTAGATTGTGGTATTCTAGCAAGCTAAAGTTTTAAAAAATTATTAGAATTACATAAGCATAAATTTTGGTATTTCTCTAATGTGGTTTTCAGTTTCAATCTGCACTGTTGATTAATATTTTAAACAACACTGCTGTTACTAAAGATATTAATTTGCTCTTATTAAGTGTCAGAATAAAATAATAAAATTTTAAAGTGCATCATTACTTGCTGCTTTTTTTATTTTTATTTTTTTTTTATCTGATTAGGAACCAGCATACTAAAATACATCTTCAGGCATAAAGGACTGCATAATTTTCCCTGGCACAAGGAAAATTATGCCACCTTTCTGATTAAAAGAGAGATATTTTCACATCTCCAAGACATAGAGACTTCAACTGGATCCAAGATGCTTTCATTATTATAATTAGAAGTTTGATGACTGTGCTTGTTTCTTCCATTAATATACTAGATGGATCAAGCCTGACTGTGGTAATATGCACAGACATGACAGCAAACTCATTAGACAGGCCAAGTTGTTGACTGTTGTACCTATATATCAGCTTGTAACAAAGCAGTTGTAATGAAGATGTAAACTTCATAGAATATAAATGGAAATTTATTTATTTATTTAACCAACGATGTAATAAATTCCAAAATTTGTGGAAAATAAAAAAGTTTTAATGCTGAACTTGGAAAGTTCTTGGCTTACCTGAAAATTAAACTTATTTCAATCACAAGACCTGTTTATATGTTATAGAATAAGCAAGTAACAAACCATAGTTACCTGAAGAAAAGGAAAATGGTAATGATTTCTCATACTGCTAAGAACACATCATCATCACTGGGTGTCAAGTGTGCAGCACTGATGGGGTCCTAGCTTTACACTGATGTTGTATAATGTTGTATTATACTTCTCTTACATGAAGTGTTATTTATTTGTAGCAATTCATAAAGCAATGCACAATAACCTCATAGCACGAGAGATCAATAACATTTGAAAAAAAAAATTGTCTTTTCTTCTAAAAATTTTGGTTTGCTACTTGATTTCTATGGACACGAATCTTCTAGTTTAAATATTATATTATCCACTATATCAACTTCTGTAATATACTAATTTAATTTGACATAAAACAAACGTGACATAATTAATCATAACTTTTCAAAATTTTGCTTTTTGAAAAAAGTAAAAGATGGACTTAATATATGAGAGAGACAGAGAGACTAAAAAGCAAAAGTAGATGCTGAAATACACATCACAAGAAGTGTATTACCAATATTAGCTCTTCTTTTGTCTAGTTCGGCTAATATTTTATTATCTTGCTCTAGTTTGGCCATAAGTTGTTCTAATTCTTGCATGGTAATGGAGGGTTCTGAAATAAACAGCAAATACACAGATTACTAAAGGAAAATGTATTATGTTTTAATTCGCTTTCTCCATTCTTCCAACTGTTCCCATTAATAATGTCAGTTATTCAGTTCAATTCAGCGAGAATGCTAAAAAAAATCATATATAGGTACTATGGCTTCATTTATTACTAGAAATAAAATTATGTATGTGTAAGCTTAATAGTAACTATAAGGTTGTTGTGGAATGCATTCTATACCATTAACTGACATGCTATGACCAAGAGAAAATAATTTCTTTTGGTAATAGCATTTTTATACAACTACAGCTATTACCTACATCATTAAACCTGTTTAAAAATATATCTTAGTGATCTAACAAAAGAGAAATAAAAATTTCATATATATTTTTCACAATTCATAAATGCTTATACATGAATAATGGAATATCTAAGTAACGGAATTAATTATGAGAAAATTACTGTTTCTATGAAAGCAAGAATTGGGTATAATGCTAAGTGAAAAAATCTTAAAAACGTTTTCTACAGTCATATTATTATGTTCTCTACAGTACATAAACTCTGAATAAAGTGCAGGAAATTACAACAAAAAAAAAAAAAAACCTTTCACATCAATGACAGATTTGAATCCAGTCAATGACACAAAGAACATAAGGACTTTTTTTCACAATGTGCTTAACCCTCCTATTGTGTTCGGGTCAATATGACCCGGTCGCCTTCTTTTAATGCCTATAAATCCTATATTTATTTAAATATTTTGTTGCTGCTCTATGACTTTTACTAATTTACCCTAATAATGGTGTGCCTGGATTGACAAAAAATTTTACAGCTAGTTTTTCTTATAAATGTAATTGTTACACTTATTGTGCTCGGGTCACTATGACCCAATGATCAGTTTTGTTAAAATTTAAGGAACAAGAAGCAAATTATTATCATAAATGATTGTATTTTATTGGTTTTGTTTTATTTTCATAGAAATAACTTACATTACCATGTTCCTTGAACAAGTTTCAACATGTCCGTTATGTGCATGCGGTGAACGAAAAGTTTATGCCTGTTGATGCTGGTGGGGGCTTGTTGGTGCCTTCTCACATATATCTGCCAGTGTGCACTTCTGTACCAGTTTCTTGGTAAACATCAAGCTTGGTGCTACTCTAAGAGACAACAGTAGGAAGAAATCGTTGAAGATGTGTACTAAGAGATCGTTGACAGACAGTGAAATTGAGAATCTTTTGTATGCTTCTGATGGTAAGTATAGTACTTCTGAAGTAGAGGACTATTTGTCTGAAGCAGAGGTGCATAGTGAATTGGATGATCACTATGCACCTCTGCTTCAGACAAATGAAGAAGTGGAACCTATGATTTCAGACGAAGCTATTGTGGCTAATTACGTAACCTCAAAATATGGCAATATAGTGTTGAACTGCAACATACCTAATCAACAAGGAAGATTTTTGTCAGAAAATATTATTATGTTGAATCCTGGACCAACAAGGTATGCTACATCTAGAATATATGATATAAAATCCTCCTACTGCTTATTTTTTATGCCAAAAATTGTAAACTTAATTTTGAAGATGTCAAATTTAGAAGGAAAAAGAATTTATGGTGACCAGTTGCAAGAACTAACAGTAGTTGAATTAGAAGCATATTTCGGCCTACTGCTTTTAGCTGGAGTGTATCAATCTCATGGGGAGGCAACCTCCAGCCTATAGGATGGAAATGTAGGCTTCCCTATATTCAGGGCAACGATGTCCCTACAATGATTCCATGTAATTTCGCGAATAATTTGCTTTGATGATAAAGGAACTCGATCATGGCGTGAGACTGATAAATTAGCTGCCATACCAGACTTGTGGGATGAATGGGTTGCAATTCTACCTACGGTTTATAATGCTAATGAAAATATAACAGTAGATGAGAAACTGGTATCTTTTAGAGGCCATTGCCCATTTAGGCAGTATATGGCCAACAAGTCAGCCAAATATGGAATCAAGATTTGGACTTTATGCGATTCTGTAAACGCTTATGCATATAACATAAAAGTATACCTCAGAAAAAAAAAGAAGGTGAACCTCCAGAAAAAATCAAGGTAAAAGAGTTGTGCTAAACCTTACTTATGGTCTAAAAGGGCAAAATGTAACGTGTGATAATTTTTTTACATCTTACGGACTGGGGCAGATGCTATTGAAAAGAAATATTACCATGCTCGGCATTATTCGAAAAAACAAGCCTGAACTGCAACCGAATTGGTCTGCAACAGGAAGTCCTTTCTTCAAAGTTATACTTCAGCAATAACACAATGGTAGTTTCTTATATTCTGAAATGGAATAAAAATGTGACATTCATGAGCACCTTCTGCCACGATTCCAGTGTGTGTGTGTGATAAAGATCATAAAAAGCCGTTTATGATTTTGGATTACAATAAAACCAAAGGTGCTGTAGACACTTTAGACAAGTTGGTTGTAACATACACATGCAGACAACAGACTAAAAGATAGCCAATGTCTATCTTTTATAATATCATGGACGGTTCTGCTTACAATGCCTATGTTCTGTGGTGCGAAATAAATCCAACCTGGAATGCTGGCAAACTTGCAAAACATCGACTATTTTTTGAAGAAATGAGTAATTCCTTGATCACTCCCTTACTGAAAGAAAGAAAACACCTTCTTCAAAGTATTCCTGCTGCTGAAATGGTTAGAAGGGCATGACCATCAACCAGCATTGCCAAAGCAAGGGAACAGCCGACCACAAATAAGCGTAAAAGATGTAATTTTTGTCCCTCTTCAAAGGACAACAAAACCAATATACTATGTTGTAATTGCTCAAAATACATATGCAAAACTCATGTATATTACTACTGCCAAGACTGTAAAAAACTAAGTGTATGATATAATCACTATGTTTTTTAGATGTACACAACAATTGTTTATCCATTACTGCCGTTCATAAACAAACTTTTGGTCGATAAATGCTACATATATTCTTATTTCTTTTATTATTTAGTAAACGCATTACTGCCATATTAATTTAACACCAATAAAACGACACCCATAGACGCTCAGGTCATATTGACCCAAACACAATAAGTGTAACCAAAATGCAAACACAATAGGAAGGTTAAGAGAGAGTTGGTCTCAGGAGAAGGTTGCGTAGTTTTTAATCCCGGAAACTTCATTGTTTTCATTGCACTTCAAAAAATATGCAAATTGCAAAAGTGAAACAAGAGTTATATAATTCTTTACAAATTTTAGAAAAATAAAAGCTGCACATCTGGGAAAATCTTTGCATTTTAATCTTTCCTTTGCATTACGTGGTCCTAACAGCAAGTTTTTCTGTGATTGAAAATTCTCAAGAAAGGAGTGAAATTATTTCAAAAGTCAAATCATAACTTTAAAGAAATTATGACAAAAATCTGGAAAGATATTTTTTTAAATAATAAAAAAAATAACAAATTACTTCTTTTTTGATGTAATACTATCTTCTACATCTATTTGTGTATTACTTTATTTAGTTTCATCAACTTTGTGATCTGAATTGCCAAGAATTCAGGCATTTATAAACTGAAATTAGCAAAACTGACTGACAGGCATGACCTCTTTTTCCGATTTTAAAAATCTATTTCATGCTTCAGTCTAACATAAACTACCGCCACAATTACTTAGAAACACAGATAAGAGGTGGGAGCATTTACTGAAAGATATGTAATGCATATCGAATTGTTATTTAAAATGATACTGAAAAAGGTATAATGTTGTGTACATACGTCTCATGGCCAACACAAATAAAAAGCATGCAAACACATGCACATACTCCAGAAATGGTAAAAACACTTCTTATAGCAAAACATGTCATCATTGACAGGATTTAATTACCACAATATTGGTTCACTAATTATTACCATAAAAATTTGCTATATTTAATGTTATTAAAGTAACTGCAGATTAAATGATGCTCATCACAGTTGGAATACTCATACATTTTATTCATAAAAATGAGCTATATCAGATATTTTATCATTTAGCAAAGTAGAATATAATCAGAGTATGCTATCATTATTCATTTACCATACTTTTTTTTTTTTTTTTTTTTTTTTTTACATTAACTTTTGCTAGGAGTGTAGGATAAAATGTTATTTAAGTATACGTCAAAATTTTTGAAGTGGGTAAATTAAATAGTTCATTTATGGACATATTTCAGCTATATTTAAAGTGCATGTGAGCTATCCATATAACATCTTGACAGGAGGAAAGGGGAATTATTTTAATTGACTTTGAAACAAGATAGCTATTCATATTACACTGGTCAACAAAATGAAACATTCTTTTTTCCACTAAAGATGTAAACATGCTTTTATAAACCAATTTTTCACATCAATTTCCAATATGTTCTCAGTTATGTCCTAGGATGTGTGACTTCATGAGTATCAAGTGGATATAACCACCATCGTTGTATTTCAACGTTTATTGCCAGTCTCCAGGGCCAAACTGATTGACAAGGCTCCTATCATGTCTGAGCAAAATTTTGGACACTTTCAAATTTAATCCTAACTTGTGACTTTTTTCCAACTTGCCCTGTATTTGTTAAATAAGTCTTAATATCATTAGTGCCAACGAGCACAACAATAGCACCTTTTGTGCCCTGAAAAGATGATATCAGCTCTACATCACCTTTGCCCCTGGCAGACATATCCTAGTCCTATTCCACCTGTCCATTTGCACAATATATTTCCTGTTTCCTTGATGATAGAGTCACTGACAACAACAATGGAACTAGCACATTCTGCCTTGGGAATTGCTGCTGCATTGCCTGATGCACAAGTGTACCTTGGCATTGAGAGCTTAAAATATTATACAGCTGAGAGCTTGATGGGTCCCCCATTTTAATTCCTTTGAAGGCATATACCCTATTTCTCATAAACACCTAACAGGACTCTGAGTTTGCACCTAATTTCCTTACACTCTTTGCACTGAATACACAAAAAGACACCCCTCCTTAGCTTTATTATGTTCTGTCCCAGCTAGGCCTGCAAATGTTGCACAAACAGCACATTTTGTAAATCAGTGATTTGTAGAACCACCCTTCAGTTTTCCCCTGAGCCCCAGCATTCCCACTGCTTTGCTTTTCTAGCCTGAGGTTGATTTCCATTTAAATTCAATTTAATTTGAGAATAATAAACTATAATAGATATCTAAATGCAATAATATGCATTACACTATCAGTTTATGTTATATGCATTATGCCATACCATTAAGTTCACAGAGTTTAAAATCAGTTATAGCCTTACTGGAAATTGTTTTTAGGTAAAAACAAAAAAAATATGTCAACGTACATGACTAGAACCTTATTTACCACAATTAAAACCCTACAATTTCACTACCACATGCTACACTACTTTACTAGTTACATAATATGATGTTCACACCAAATCACCAATACAAAAGGAAATTACAACTCACTAATACTTACAAAATCTCTAGCTTAAATTTAAAAATAAGCTAATGAACCTGATTAGAAACTATTAAACTATTTATTCAATATAATTTAATATGTTAATTAAGTCCAAAAAATGGAAAATATTGCTTCTTATTATGAAATCTGCACTCAGTGCCTCAGAATTACAAAAGGAATTAACACTCAAAATGAAATCTTTTAGCACCAAACTGAAAGAAGAAACCATTAAAAGTTTCCAAAATATTGCAGATTAAAAGAACACTAAGAATTCCATTCATCACAGTAAATTCAAAACTATTTTAAAATTTAAATTGCTTATGGTCTATAAACAAAATCGTTTAGATTTTCATATTTTATCAGTTATTAAAATCATTTTTACAAAATGTATATCTGATATGAATTTATTTGATGCATGGACTGTTGTTTTTGAGTTTAAAGGCACAATGGCTACTGAGGCCAAATTGTGTCTATTCGGTGTTTATTTGCAAGCAGCATATCATCATGTGTTGAATTATATACTTTTGTACAGCATAATATGCTTCAAATTGAGTAAGAGTTCTTCTATATTAACAGAAAATGGGATAAATCCCATGCACATTTAACCTAGAGTATGACTGAAAAGTGCTTGAGCAGATAGGGAACAATCAGGCAGCAAATGACAGACCATAAGTTGAGTACCACAGGGTGAATGGGGAGGGTTTCTCTCTCAATAATAGGAAGAAGCAAAAGGTATTAGAGAATTTTTTGGAAAGGATCTTGTTCATGTTTTAGGGCTCACATCTGGTGAGTATGGGCTTGGCACACCCAAGGTCCTGAGCTGGATATCATCATTCTTCTCTTTCTTGGTGATTCCTTTCTACTTCTCTCTCTCTCTCTCTCTCTCTCTCTCTCTCTCTCTCAGGGTAACTCGGAAATTTTTTTTGGCTGTTGCAGCATAAGCCTCAGGCTTCCTTGCATCATATGTCTAATAATAATAATAATTAAACTTGCAATCATGGTTTGACATGGGTCAAGAAACCACAAAGATAAGTGCCTTTTTTTGCTTCTCTAAAGTGCAGTGCTACTAAAAAAAAAAAAAAAAAAAGTATAAAAGGTATTATTAGTACTTATTACTGTGCATGGTTGAAGTCTGAGGAGACAGAAGATGCTTGTTGACATTAGACTTGAATTTCTGTGGGTTATAATTTTCAGGAAATATATGGGAAGGAAGATTGTTCCAGAAGACAAATAGCAGTTAAAGAACAGGCAAAAAGTTGGCTCTGTGAGTTTAGTAGGACAGTGAATGGATGCTAACTGCTTGTGGCACATGTTTGGATTGAAGAGAATACAAAGTGCTGCATATGAGTAGCAGTAACCCTGGAGTAACATACCAACTGTGCAGTACTACACTCAGAGTAGTGGAGAATGAAAAAGACCTGGGGGTAATTGTGCAGACAGGCTGCCAGACAGTTCATGGGGTCTTAGATATACAAGAATTTTACTAGCAGGGATAAGGAGGTGATTATCCCTCTGTATAGGACAATGGTCAGGTCACACCTTGAGTACTGCATACAGGTCTGGAGGCCTCATTTTTGTAGATGTGCTCAATTCTCAATCTTGCCAATACCACTAACTTTCGTCTGTTTCACCAGGTCTGAGAGCCACAGCTTTTGATATTGCTTTATCTGGCAAAGTTTGTTATTTATTAGTATTAATTTTCCATATCTGTGACCAGCCATTGTACCAGGCTTTGTGAACAATAGGTTTATAGTCAGTATAAGGCATCTGAAGATGTTGTGAGAGTGGGTTGAGGGCATTTAGCAGCAAGATCAGCACTTTCATCTTCCAGAATGGCCTGGGATCCAGTAAAATGTTATTGACTGATTGGACTTGATGCAGGAGAGTAACTCAGGGTAAATGCATTTCAAGGTAGGATGAGAAGTGGAGAAATTCTTCCTTATGTATATTCTTCCTGTTCCAACAATCAACCATCCATTGGCTGAAGGCAAACTTCTGCACATCTGTTCTGCAACCATCCTTCCTGAACTTGAATTTATGCCACCTCATATGTATAGTCTCAGCAAGTGGAAGAATACCATTAACATTCAGCTTACTCAATCCATTGTTTGGTGATGATTGTGTTTGATAAACTACTCCAAACACTGAGAACTTCACTCCATCACCTTACATTTTTGGCTACATTTCATCTGTTTCTAGCTATTTTTTCATTTGTTATAAACTCAAGTCTTCTTTGAGAACTAAACAAATGCAACCATCCACTCTGTTGTAAGCCCAGTTGTGTACTGAAAATCAAACCTTTGGAAATATGCAAGGTCCCGTCAGTTTCCTCCACCTTGTGAACTTGATTTAGGCACTAGTTGGGTCACATAGATTTGTGATGCTTTCCTGCACACATTTATACATCACATGACACCCTTGATTTTTATATTGTTGCAGAGAATTTTACAGGCAGGCCAAACCTCCACAGTCCTAATAAATTGATCAGGTAGTATATTGCTTGGCTTATATTTTCATTCAGTAAGATTTTAAGTTATTTTTAATGTGTTTCAAATAATCACACAAAGCAGTGGGCAACATTTGAGACTTTCCTTGCTGCAAAACTCAACAAAGATCATCATTGTGATTTCTGTTCCAGCTTATGCAATAAATTTCTTGAATAGCAAAATGCTCTTTCCTGAATAAGTTATTATATCTCATCGATTGCTAAGAGATAAGGAATGTGTTACAAATACAATAATCACACATAGCATTTGAGACTTTCCTTGCTGTGAAACTCAACATCAAGGATCATCTCCTACATGATGTGGCAAAGTCACCAAGGTGAAAGTGATACAAGGAATGGCTTGTTCACACTCATCTATAATGGCTGGAAGTCTACCAATTGTTTAACTACACCAGTTTGCATTTTAAGAAAATTTCTCTGAGGTTTTACTGCTGATAAAAAATCTGAATTACTTTAAAAATGAAAACTATTCTCTTCTTCTTAATGACGTGTGAGCAAAAATGGTAAATAAACTGGAGATCCATCAGCAAACAAAGTAGTGGAAGACCAAGAAGATGAAAAGTTGATCTTTTAACTAGCAATTAGCAAGCTTAATGGGAAAGAAAAATAAAAATAAAAAGGAAATTTCAAAAGATATTGGAAATTTGCTCTATCATGTCAGAATTTTTTACAAATAAAAAAAATTTAAATATTGGTGGAGGTGCTTCTGGTTTGTATTTTTACAGATTTTAGAAATAAATTATTGTTAAATAAAAATGATAAAAAAAGAAATATCAAGGTTATGCCTTCCTGTCAAGTATACAGGCCCACAAACTAGATTTCTTACACTGGTTAGCTTCAGTGACTGTCTCCCTTTCCAGTATCTCGCAGTAGTCACTATCATACTGACATTCCATCCCCCTTGGTACTTTTTTATTTTTTCATTTCTTTTATATATCCTGATGGAATCTTTCACTCTTAAACCACCTACATTTTCTGGGAAATAGTTGAGATGAGAGTGCAAGAAGTGTACCTTAACACTCATATTGCAGCTTAGTTTTCTGAACTTCTCATCCCCCTTAGTGTTTTTTTATTTTTTCATTTCTTTTATATATCCTGATGGAATATTTCAATCTTAAACCACCTACATTTTCTGGGAAATAGTTCAGATGAGACTGCAAGAAGTGTACCTTAACACTCATATTGCAGCTTAGTTTTCTGAACTTCTCCAGGATGACACTCACAATTGTTTCATAAATCTGAGTGTTTACTGTTTCCCAAAAATTGTGTACTACATTTTTAAAGCCAGTCTGCATCTCTTTCAGTTTGGCTTATGGATTCTTCAAATACAGAGTCTAGCAGCATCTTCTAGATTTGTTCAATAAAAATTCCTGCTTTGATATTTTTCATATGTAAGTGATTGGACATTAGCACAAACATAACTTTAAACGATTTTCCTTCTTTTCAGGGTTTGAAAAAACTGTTTCATTAAACCTAGCTTAATAATACAGAGGAAGTAACAGTACTTTGTTTTGATTTACAAGTGACTCATCTTTAAAGCTATTAGAACTTAGTGTCACAAACTATCTTGGTAGCAACACTTTCCCTTCCCAATGTTCACTTTTTGCTCAAGTATCTCATTCACACAGAAAACAAGACATTTTTGTTTAACCAAGTTGTTGACTGAATAGCAGACCAATAACTTAAAAATCTCCACACACTAGCCAACCATGATCCTTATACTGAATTTTTTCCTAAAAAAAAAGCTTCTTCTCCTTCTTAATGGATACTTATTTCAATTAAGAAAGAGAACTCCTTTGAGGTTTTGCTTCAATAGTTGGCAGAAAATCCCAAAAAAAAAAAAAAAAGAAGTTCATGATTGCAGGAATGTTGTGGCCATATATCATTGAACCTTCTTCAGAATGGGAACCAATTATTTTTCGGGATGTCTGTACCATAAAAAGACAAGTTCCTGGGACACAAGCTTCTTGAATTCTAGTCTCAGAGATCTCATGAGATTGTTGAGTTCACTTTGTGTAAACACTTATGGTTCAGAGTAGTGAATTTCTTCATAAAATAGCTTGTATCATCCTCTAGAACAGCGATTTCCAAACTGAGAGGTGCAGACTAGTGCGAAAGGAGGCGCGAAAAGTTTAACAGAAATGTAATTTTCATAACATAACATATATAAATAAAAAAATATATACATATAAATAAACTTTCATAACATAACATTAAATTTTATAACCTATTTTTTAAAGCATTTACCGCCACCTATCTCACTCTAACTTCGATATAAACATGAGATAAACATTTGGAAAAAAAAATATTATATTTTGCTGAAATGGATTGATGAATTATGATTGATATGATGTAAGTTGCTGGAGAGGCCTTCATCCTGCAGTGGATTGAAAATGGCTGATGATGATGATGATGATGAATGTAATATATATATAATTTAGTGCATACTATGTATAACATATATAGGTAGATTGCATAGTATAGTATTAGCAGCATAGTTGAAAATATGGTTTCAGTGGTGTGCGATTGTGTTTTTTATTGTTTTTGGCATGATTACTTACTGATAATAATCGTTAGTAATTTAGAAGTTGTAGTTCTAAATTACTAACGTAATTTACCATCTGTAGTTCTAAATTACTAACATAATTTAGAACTACAGATGCTTATTATTTCATGTAGTATTAATAATTATTGTATTAACATATTAAAAATAAGAAATTGCACAATTATAGATGCTTTACTTCAAGGGAGGCACCGGGAAAATTTTACAGGTCAAGGGAGGCATGGGCTCAGAAAGTTTGAGAACTGCTGCTCTAGAACACAAATGTCAGATTTGGGATCTGATGACACACATTCAAGAAGGACTAGTGAAGATTGTACCAACAGTTCAATTCCATGGAATACTGGCCTTACAGCTCAAGTAACGTTGTTGGATCTGCTTGTTCTTTTTTTATAACCTACTACATTTACGGGAAAAAAGTAGCAGTCATTAATATGATCTTGACATTTCCTCCACATGTACAGCACACTTTATGGGAGGGACCCAACTTTTATCTTGATCACATAATTTAATTCCAAAAATATACATTATATACACATTTTTCAAAATGATGTTATTTCCTGCCTTTGTTTTACCATAACATAGTTACCACAAATGTAACAAATGTGGATTATTTCCATAATAAATAGTTGCCATTATCATATTAGGAACAGTTACTAATTAGCAAGACTCACCAGAAAACAATTTGATTCTTCCTCAATTTTTTTTTAATTCATGGGAGATCCCTGTGGACTGGAATTGCAAATGTATCTGAATGAACAAAGGGGGATCAAAGGGTGAAGTGAATACTTAAAGAGTCCTGTAAGTTTGATTTCTGTTCTATCAGAGAAAATAATGGAGTCACTGGTTAAAAAAGTGATGCAGAACCATCAACACAATTGCAGTTATAAGGAAGTCACAGCATGAATTTGTTAAGGGACAATCTTGTCCAACCAGTCTGACTGGATACTATGATACAGTAACAAAGGAACTGGATGCTAAAAATAATTTTGACATTATGTAGTTAGACTTAAGAAAAGCTTTTCATACTATTCCACATAAAAGACTGATTTACAAATTGGAGCAGTATGTTATTAGAGGTAAGTTACCGCTACAGATAAAGGTATGGCGGGAGAAGACAGCAAATGAACCCTGGGGAACTCTGCTAACGTTATTAGCAGAGTTCCCCAGGGGTCAGTGCCGGGCCCATTGATATTTTATATATTTATTAATGATACTGATGAAGGCATATCAGGCCAATATCTAAGTTTGCAGATGATACAAAGGTTGGCAAGGTGGTTAATAACAGGAATCAAGGCACACTACTGCAACAAAAGTTAGGCAAATAAAAGTGACAACAGGTTTAACGCTGATAATTCAAAGTTACTGCATATAGCAGTAATCCCAGAATAACATACTAGTTGGGTGGTACACACTGAAAAGCGATGGAAAATGAAAAAAGGACTGGGGGTAATTGTCTCTGAGCAGTGCAGACAAGCAGATTGTTCAAGAGGGTTCTGTTAACAAAAGACAGAAATTTTGTAGGATGGAACAAAGATGGTCTCTTTTTATGATGCTATATAAAGCTTGCTTCCTTGCATCATTTGCTCTATTGATAATAACTGCATGATAACTTTGTAGGTTCATATAGCTATTTGGCTTTCAGGTTTCTCAACAAGTCTAAACACATCTGGGCACATTTATTGATATGCATACTACTACTCCCTTTGTGACTGAGAGGTCACAAAGGGAGTAGTATGCATGTCACATATATATGGAATAGGTACCTAAGAAATCATTTCTTTATGTTTATAAAAAAGCTGTACATGATAACATAAAAAATGGTTTCTGTTTATCGAATTAGCACTTAAAGGTACACCTAAAAATGTAATGAATTTTTTTAATGTCAAAAATATATGCAGACCAGTGTTATTTTAATATTCAGATAAATACAAAAATAAGCTAATCTACATGATTAGGGTTCTTACAGCTTATTTACAACTTACATTTCCATTAAAATTACAGAGGCAACTAAATATTCAGATAAATACAAAAAATGTTTAGCTAAATTCTTTTGACATTTAAAACTATTTACTATGATTGATAATGAAAAATAAAAAAATAAAAAATTATCAGAACAACATACAGTCAGATAGAAAGTAATTTTGAAGAAGTTGGTGAAAATACATTGAACCATCAAGATTAATAATTAGAGTGTTAATAGACTTAAGGAAGATCCTTTGAACCGGAGAAGTTTGTGTATTGCTGAGAAGTGTCCTCTCACCAATACACAAAATCAGTTCAAGAGCAGATACCTTAGCTCAGTTTTTATCATACACCAACTGCCAATTTTATAAGGATCAAGGAGTTTTGGGCCATATGCAACAATCTTATGAAAAAATTATTAAATCAATGAGGACACACAGCAAGTGACACATGCAAGAAAGTAAAATAAAACTGTAAACCTAGAAATGTCCAAATCAGTTTGCCAATGATGGAAAAGACACAAATATTCATAACTATCAGTGGGCATTTAACAGTTATTGCTCAGAGAGGATGGTTGCACTTGTTGTTCAAAGAGCAGTACCATTCAGTCCTTTAATAAATATAAAACTGCACAGAACACAGCTGTAAAGAGAGGCAATAATGGAAAATGTAAGATAAAAATTAAAATAAAATAAAAATTTAAAAAACACACAGTACCATCTAGGGAGCAAAATAAGAATTAAAATATATCTTTTTCGATTTGTTAACAGGACAGACTGCTTCTACAGGGATGGGATACACTTAAATAGAAAGGGTGCAAGAATATTTGCTGATGCTATCGAGGCAGTGTTAGGTGGGTGGGAAAACTGCTAGCTTGGGGGGATACAAGGACTAATAGATTAACAGTAGCCACTAGCAGGGGTGAAAGTGATTCTTGCACTGCTTCTATTGGAATGAGCAGAAGATTGGAAATCAAGATGCAGGATATTTCAGAGACTGCTGGGAGTAATTGCGGCACAAGAAAACACATGGGTTGTGTTAAGGCAGCTAAGAAAAAGAACAGGTGCATGTATACTTGCGTGTACACCAATGCTAGGAGTTTGGTAAATAAATTTGATGAATTTCAGGTATTGCTCAAAGCATCAAAGACATATATTGTTGGGATATCAGAGACGGCGTGTCACACAGATATAAGGAATGCAGAACTGGAATTTGGGGAGTACAATGTCTACAGAAAGGATAGGAAGGGAGGAGGGGTTATGCTATTAGTTAAGAAACACATAAAATCCAAGGAAGTGAAGCCAGTTGACATCGCTGGACAGTACAGTGTCGAGTCAGTTTGGTGTGACACAAGCATTGGAGATCAAAATTGAGAGTAGGAGTGTACTATAGGCCTAATGACTCTGATGAGTATAATAAGAAACCGTACAGGGAAATAGAGTGGGCCAGTAAATCAGAGAATCTTATAATGGGCGATTTTAATTTCCGAGACATTGATTGGAATTTGTGGGTTGGTCACTCACACACTAGCAAGGCTTTTGTAGATTTATTGGATGATTGTTTTCTAGATCAGCATGTTCGGGAGGCAACTAGAGGGAGTAATACTCTTGATTTGATCATCAGTAGTGATTCTTCATGCATTAAGAATCTGCAGATAAAGGAACCACTAGGTGGCAGTCATCACAATGTGCTGAAGTGGGATTTACACATAGAGGTAACTACCATCAGGGGTAAAGGGAAGGGTTTTTGCTTTCGTAAAGGCAACTACGACGGTCTGAGACAGTATTTAAATTCTATACAGTGGGACCAACTGATGATGTTACCAACAGAAATTCAAAATGGGAAGCATTCAAAGAACTTATCTTGGAAGCTACTAGGCTTTACAAACCAACCAAGAAATATTGTTCAAGGTTTAGGCCTAAATGGATGTCAGATGAACTAATGAGACATAATGCAGAAAAGAAAAATGCATGGGATACATATAAATTAACATGTGACACAGAAGCCTATGATAGATATAAGTTGATCTGTAACCAAGTTACAAAGGAGGTTAGGCAGGCAAAGGCAGATTACGAGAAATCTTTGGCAAAGGATGCAAAGAAAAACAGCAAAGAGTTCTTTACTTATGTAAACTCTAGAAGGAAGGGGATGAATTAGATTGGTCAACTTGATATCGATGGTTCAACTGTTGATGTTCCTGCTCAGGTAGCTAACAAACTAAATGAATATTATGCACTGACATTAACACATGAGGAGTTATTCAGCGAGGCGAATGCCAGAGGTGTATTCAACTCTGGCAGTAGGCTAGATAATCTTGTAATAACTGTGAGTAAAGTGGAGGAGAAATTGTTGAAGATAAACACAAGAAAGGCACCTGGGGTGGATGGGATCTGTCCAGTTATATTAAAGGAGGCAGCAAAGGAAGTAAGCAAACCCTTAGCCATAATTATGAGAGCTTCCTTGGACTCAGGGGAGGTACCCATAGACTGAAGATGTGGAAATGTGACTCCAATTCACAAAGGAGGATCAAAGACAAGATTTCAGTTATAGCTCGGATACAGCATGGTTTTGTTAAGGGGAAGTCTTGCCTGACCGATTTGATTGGATACTATGATGCAATCATAAAAGAACTGGACGCAGGGAATAACTTTGATATTATATACTTGGATCTTAGAAAGGCTTTTGATACTGTTGCACATGGAAGACTGCTGCACAAATTGGAGCAGTGTGGCATTGGAGGCAAATTGTTGTTATGGATAAATGGGTGGTTGAGGGGGGGGAAGACAGAGAGTGGTAATCAATGGACACTGCTCATCGTGGATTAATGTTATTAGTGGAGTCCCTCAGGATTCAGTGTTGGGTCCATTATTGTTTTCTGTATTTATAAATAATATTGATGATGGTAGATGAAGCTTAATGTCCAAGTTTGCAGACGATAGAAAGGTTGGCAGGGTTGTTAAGGACACTATTGATGCTATGCTGCTGCAACAGTATCTGGAAAGGTTGAGCAGATGGGCTGAGAGGTGGCAAATGAAGTTTAATATTGACAAATGTAAAGTACCACATATGCGAAACAGTAACCCCAGAGCAACGTATCAACTCTGTGGTACTACGCTGACAGTGGTAGAGAATGAAAAGGACCTGGGGGTAATTGTGCAGGCAGATATGAAGTTCTCTGAGCAGTGCTGACGGGCTGCAAGAGTAGCTCATGGTGTCTTGTCAATGATATACATGAATTTTTCTAGCAGGGATAAGGAGGTGATTATTCCCTTGTATACGGCAATGGTCAAGCCACACCTTGAGTACTGTATACAGGTCTGGAGGCCTCATTATAAAGCTGCTGGAACGAGTATGGAGAAGGGCAACAAGATTAGTGAATGGAACAAAGGGTTGATCTTATGAAGAAAGGCTTAAGTTTTGCAAATTACAGTGTCTGGAGTCTAGGCATCGGCGTGGTGATCTGATAGAGGTGTATAAAGCCTTGAATGGTTTGAGCATGCTCAATGCTGATGGGATTCTTCCTCTTGTTCAGAATAATCACCTGAGAAGGCATAAATTCAAATTGAGGAAAGACAGATGTAGAATAGATGTGCGTAAATTTGCCTTTAGCCAGCGGGTAGTTGGTTGGCAGAACAGACTTCCATCCTTTGTTGTGGAAGTTGATAGCCTAAATAAATTTAAGGCTCAGCTGGACAGGTATTTCGAACAAATGGAGGGGTGAAAAGGGAGCGGGTTTTTTTTTTTTTTTTTTTTTTTTTTTTTTGGCTGATGCTGCATAAGCTTGCTTTCTTGCATCATATGCCTCTACTAATGCTAATGCTAATAATAGAGAAAGGAGCTTCAAAAATGGAGCAAAATATCAAATGCAACTATCTCCAAAACAGAATATTTAATCTCAGTATTTAATGCAGGAAACCACAAGGCAAGGCATCAATCCTTGTTCATGGGAAGAACTCATTAAGGAATGTACTATTAAGGATTGGTGGCTTTCAAGGAGATTTTGAAAGCCACCAATCTCAGGTAGCACACAAAAAATGTGCCTGTTTGAGTGTCAGGAACAAAAAGCATGGATGCGATGGAATGGAGACAAGTTATGTGATCTGATGGGTCTTAATTTATGCTTTTCAGCACTGACAGAAGAGTGTGTATGAAGGAAACTACAAAAGGCACTGAAACAATCCTCTTCTGAACTGACAATAAAGGTTACAGATGGAGATTTACCAGGGCATGTCTTCGTGGTCCCCTTCATCCTTGGTCCCCTGATCGCATTGTAGGGCACTATTAACCAGAGAATATCAGCAGATTTTTAAAAAACCTAAGTGAATTATAGAGTTATAGAGAATTTAGAAAGAATTTAACATATTTGTGTATGTATCATGTGGATTTGAGTGCAACTTTATGGTAACTTTACAGTTGCACCTAAACAACACAAGCAATGTGCAATAATCACTGGCATACTAATTAAGCACATTCTCATTCTGTGTGTCATGGTGATTGTTGATTACAGTACCATATGCTTTCAGTACATAATTTCCTTTGAGAGCCCTTTATGCTATAAGTGAGTTATGTGAAAATTTATCTAAAAACTTTCCCATTAGAAAGGAAATGGAAGGATATTCTAAAAAGATTACAATCAGAAGAGTGTAAAACTGAAAGATGGATAATGTCTGTTTTACCACAATTCACCATTAGAACAGTAATCAAGAACAAAAACAAACAAACAAAAAAAAAAAAAAAAACTTGGGCTCTGATAAGATAATTCCTGCCCATGAAAGGCCACATTGATGTGTAAACTTAAAAAAATTATGTACTGTATCTATTGGAGCAAGTATAGATTTCAGTACTCCCCCAGTAATACTAGATTAGAAGTAAAGAAATAGAAAATAAAAAAAAAAAAAAAAAACAGTGCTGCTGAATTTTATCAGTCTACCTAACATTCACATGTCTGCAAGTTTATCATTCCTGCTGGTGAAACAAAAACATTTCAAAAACAGGAATGATAAACTTGATAAAACATGATAAAGCTACCCTAAAAGTGCAAGTGAAAACTTTTTAAACTTAATTTTAAACTTATTATTGTATTTATTACTTATAACCTATTATTTATAGTTACAAAGTACTTACAAAGTGCAGAATTTTAATAAAATTTTCTGGCCTACCTATTCCAAAAAGCCCCTCTAAAGGTGTGCTATATAAAAAATGCCTAGTTACAAGATTTCTCACTCAAGACATCGCTGAGGTACAACTTTGTATAGGGGTTTGACTGCATTTACATATTCTGTAATTTTATTTTTACTGTTTTATCTACATTGCTGTTATCTATTTTATTATATTAAATAAATTTGTCTATTTACTGAGTGTTGACTGCATTTTACCAATTATAGCTTTACTGACTAATGATGGCTTTTTAGTGAAATAATATAACCTATATGTTGTGTTTTATGGTACTAAGTATTAATGAAAAGCAAAGGTGCATTTCTGACATTTGGCCACAGGAACCAAAATATTTCAAAATAATAATAATAATACAATAGTATTACCTACTCCTGTTTCACCACCAGACTGTTTAAATTACAATTTAAAAAAATAATTTTTTAATTTTTTTTAAGAATAAAAACTTTTGGTTTCCATACTTAAATTAGGACTCATTTGGCTGGAATCCTTAACATTGCTGCAGTCTTCTTGAATATTAGCTTTTAGTCTTTCCAAGTTAACTGAAGACACGGGAGAACCTATATTCAGGAAAAGCACATAACTAAACTGATAATAAATCACAGCAAAATTATTATAACTAGTATTTATTATTTGTTTGTTTGGTTTTTTTTAGGAGCATTAGTGACTAAGGCCATATTGCTCCGGGATATGTGGTGGTCATTCCCTGACCTTTCCGCATCCTCCATAATTGGTGGTGACGGGCTCGAACCCCGGTCTAATCAAGAAGCATGTGCTACGCACTGCTGCTCCTTCCCACCTGGCTATGGAGGCACCTTATAACTAGTAACTGGACAAATAATATTCACAATGAAGTCACCACAGTGTAAAAAAATCTTCTAAAAGTATAACTACACATCATTTTTACATAAATACATATAGGATCAAAAGGTGGTGTATGAGGCAAAATGGTTTCTGCCAACTTATTTTAAGCATTCCACAATACAACATTTTCCTCTGCAGCAAGTTAAATTTAATATAAAGAAAGAATGCACAGAATATTTCGATGAAATTACATTTTAACTGAATAAAAATTTACAGAATTCATAGAGTAATGCATATTATTCCTGCATAACTTGTGAAAAGAGTAGCGTTATTATTGCATTTAGGAATATATTAGCTTGGTGTAGTACCATAAAATTAAAATTAATTTTAAAAAAAAATCATGCCCCACAACACACACGGGCAGAAAAGCCATGGGCTCAAATAGCAAAAGGATGCTATGGCTCAGGGAAAGAACTCAAGGGGCAATTCTCCTATGAAACAAGGCCTAATGAAGTGTGCTCTTTGTGCAGTGTTTGCAGACTTCCTGGAAAGGGACATGACACAGCCAAGGGGGGGGGGAATGTCTTTGTGTGTGTTCAGTGCACAGAGTGTAAAGAAATTGGGTGCCAACTCACCTTTCTGATGGATGTTTATGCCAGCTTAAAGAGAAGGGTAAATAACATAGTTTGAAATTAAAACGGGAGTCCCCATCAGGTTCTCAGTAGCCCAACTCAATAACAGAGCCTGCATTTGTGTATCAGGCAAAACAGCAGCAATCCCAAAGACAGAATGTGCTGACTCCACAGGAGCAAGTTGTTCTCAATGACTCTAGTGTCAGAGAAACAGGAAATATATAGTGCAAAAAGGAGACATTGAATAGGACCAGGTATGTCTCACAGGGGACAAAAGTAGATGATGCTGTACAGCAGACATCTTTTAAGGGCACAAAAGATGATATTGTTGCATACATTGACTAATCACATTAAGAGCAGAAGATCTTTGGATTCACTTAACAAATGCAGGGCACTGTCGAGAAAAAGTCATCCATTAGGGTTAAATTTGAAAATATCTGCAATTCTGTCCAGATATGATAGGAGGGAATATATGATGAGAGCCTTGTCGATCAAGTCGCATTAGAGAGATTGTGCAAGAATCATGGGTAGAATTTTTCTCAGTGTGGTCTCTGCTTCTTACAGGAGAGACTGTTCATAAACCTATTTAAATTTTTTTACACCAATCTCAGGGATCAGATAGGTTTAAAGAAAGTGAGCAAGATTATTTGCTGATGCTATTGAGGCAATGTTAGGTGGGTTGAACTAGCTTGGGGGTAGTACACTGACTAATAGATTAATAATAGCTGCAGGCAGAGTGATTCTTGCACTGCTTCCATTGGAACATGCAGCAGCCTAGAAAGTTCAAGATATCAAAGCCTCCTGTGAATCATCATGGAATAAGTAAACATGTGGGCTGTGGTAGGGTAACTAAGAGTAAAAACAAGTGCATGTATACTTCATGAACACCAACGCAGGGAGTAAAATATAAAAATTTGATGAATTTGAAGTACTAGATAAGTCATCAAATGCAGACACTGTTGGGATATAAGACAAGGATGCAGAATTTGAATATTAGAAGATGAAATGAACAAGGCATAATTTCTTATGGCTCTGCACAAGAAATAAGCACTAAGGCATAATTTCTTATGGCTTTACACTACATACATAATTTGAATTATGTATGTAGTGTAAAGGCATCGTTTTAATTGTATCTCATATTGAGGGTGCCTTCAAAATGAGATAGCTGGTATTGCACAACTTCAAATAAATAATGCTTTTCTAGTACAGAAGACTACTGTTATTTATTTTCAGTGGATACCACCACCCAGATGATCGTTTCGAAGCTAGTGGGCTTCATCATCAAATTTATGGGTAAACTATGGTGTATCTACACCGATATTATATAGTTAATTACCTAAACCCATAAGAAATTATGCCTTGTGCATTTCATCTTCTAATACATTATTATTACCTACACCATTTGGCATCTCTCATATTGTGGAAATAACTTCGAAACTGTGATGGCATGTTGCATTACCACAGTACCTGCCCACCCACTGATGATGAAGCCCACTAGCTTCGAAATGATCATCTGGGTGGTGGTATCCACTGAAGGCACCCACAATATGAGATAAAATTAAAATGATGCCTTTACACTACAAATGTAGTTCAAATTTATGGGTAAACTATGGTGTGTCTACCCCGATATTATATAGAATTTGAATATGTACAGAAAGGACAGACAAGGGAGAGAGGGGGGGGGAAGTGAAGCTCTTAGTCAAGGAGTATATTAAATCTAAGGCAGTGCATCCAGTTGACACGGGTGGCCAGCACAATGTTAAGTAAGTTTGATGTGACATAAGCACTGCATAAACAAAAAAGGGTAGGAGTGTAATAGTAATAGTAATGAAGGCATGTGATGCAAGAAAGAAAGCATATGAGCTTATGCAGCATCAGCCAAAAAAAAAAAAAAAAAAAAAATTTCACACATCCATTCACTCTAAAATTTTGTCCAGTTCCTCCTTGAATTTATTTAAGATATATCAACTTCCACAACGACAAATGGAAGTTTATTCCAGCAATTAACCATCCGCTAGCTAAAGGCAAATTTCTGCACATCTATTCTACAACTGTCTTTCCTCAATTTGAATCTATGCCCCCTCAGGTTCGTAATCTGAGCAAGCAGAAGAATCCCATCAGAATTGATCGTGCTTAACTCATTGAAAGCCTTATAGCCTTATACACCTCAATCACAGGTACCTAGTCTCTGCCACTGCAATTTGCAGAACTTAAGCCTTTCTTGATAAGAAAACCCCTTTGTTCCTCTCACCAATCTTGGTACCATTCTCTGTACACATTCAAGCAACTCTACATCCTTCCTAAAATGAGGCCTGACCACTGCTTTATACAAAGGGTTAATCACCTCCCTTTCCCTACTAGAAAGATTCCTGTATATCATTCACAATACTCCATGACTTGCTCTGGTAGTCTGTCTGCATTGCTCAGAAAACTTTATATCTGACTGCACAATTACTCCTACTGCCAGGATTTCTTCATTTTCTACCAACCCAAGTGTATTACCACATAGTTGGTATGTTTCTCTGGATTTATTCTACCCATGTGCAGTACTTTGTATTTGTCAATGTTAAACTTCAATTTCCACTGTTCACCCCATCAGCCCAAATTTTCAAGATCCTGCTGCAGAAGCACACTGCCATTACTGTCATTAACAACCCTGCTAACCTTTGTATCATCTACAAACTTCGACATTAAGCCTAATATACCTTCATCAATATCATTGATAAATAAACAAAACAATAAATGCTTCCCATTTTGAATTTGCTGTTGGTAACATCACCAGTTGGTCCACCATATAGAATTTAAATACAGTCTCAGACCTCCGTAGTCGCCTTTACAAAAGCAAAAACCCTTCCCTTTACCCTTCATTGTAATTATATCTTTAAGTAAATTCCATACTGGTACACTGTGATCACTGCCACCTGGTGGTTATTTTATCTGCAAATTATTAATGCACAAATAATCACTGCTGATAACCAGATCAAGAGTATTACCCTCTCTGGTTGCCTCTTGAACATGCTGCTGCAGAAAAGAATCATCCAATAAATCCACAAAATTCTTGCTAGTGTGCGAGTGACCAAACCACAAGTTCCAGTCAATATCTGGGAATTTAAAATCCCCCATTATAAACACAATCTGATTTATTGGCTCATTCTATTTCTCTGCACAATTATTAGTTGTACTCATTAGACCTATAGCACACTCCTACTCTCATTTTTGCTTTCCCAATACATATGTCACACCAAACTGACTCAACATTGCACTTTCCATCTATGTGAACTGGATGCACTTCCTTAGATTTTATGTTTTTCTTAATTAACAGTATAACTCCTCCCTTCCTATAAACATTGTACTCCCCAAATTCCAAGATATTGTTGGGATATCTCTCAACAATATCTTGTTGGGATATCTCCCAACAAGATATTGTTGGGATATCTCTGATATCCCAACAATATCTGCCTTCAGTATCTTGACCAGCACTGCAAATTCATCAAATTTATTTACTATACTTCTAGCATTGGTGTACATGCAAGTATGCGTGCACCTATTCTTATTCTTAGTTACCCTAAAACACTCCATTTATTTATTTCTTTCATGATGACTCTTATAAGTCTCTGAAATCCCCAGTACCCAGCTTTCCAGGCCACTGCTCATTCTAATAGAAGCAGTGCAAGAATCACTTTCACCTCTGCCTGCATCAACTTTTAACCTTTTAACCTTGTGTGTTATAGGTCAAATGAGTATTACAATGAACAACTGTACAGAAAAATAGAGTAGGAAAGGAATTTAGAATGTCTCATAATGGGGGATTTTAACTTTTGAGATACTGACGAGAACTAGTGGTCACTCACATAATATCTAATATCAAGGCTTTTGTTAACTTATTGGATGCCTTTTCCCACAGCAGCGTGTTAGAGAGGCAACAAAAGAGAGTTTATTTTTTTCAAATGCATTTCTAGTCAGGATCCTTGGATTTGACTTGATAATAGTACCCGGCCTTGAGACTGACTAACTCAAGATACTGAGGAGGAAATCCATGACTTCCAATAGCTGATCTCAAACCCGGCATACTCCACTCAGTACAGCCTTGCACGGCGCCTCCGAAGCCAGGTGGGAAGGAGCAGCAGTGCATAGCACACGCTTCTTGATTAGACTAGGGTTCAAGCCCATCACTATCAAATACGGAGGATGCGGAAAGGTCAGGGAATGACCACTGTATATTCCCGGAGCAATATGGCCTTAGTTGCTAATGCTCCTAAAAACCAAATAACAAACAACAAACAGCCTTGCACTCATGCTAACATGGCTAAAAGGGCCCACAAAAGAGAGTAATACTCTTCATCTCATTGTCAGCAATGATTATAATGCATTAAGTTTCTACATATAAAAGAACCACCAACTGGCAGTGATCACAGTGTACTGATGTGGAATTTTACTCAAAGATGTAACTACTATCAAGGGTAAAGGGAAGGGTTTTTGCTTTCATAAAAGAGACCACAGGGTGCCTCTGTAGCCAGGTGCAAAGGAGCAGCCGTGCATAGCACACGCTTCTTGATTAGACCAGGGTTCGAGCCCGTGACCACCAAATATGGGGAGGATGAGGAAAGGTCAGGGAATGACCACCGCATATCCCCGGAGCAATATGGCCTTAGTTGCTAATACTCCTAAAAACCAAATAACAAACAAACAACAAACAAGAGACCACAGGTGCCTCAGACAATTTTTAAATTATGCATAATGGGACAACTAATGTTGTTACCAACAAAAAATTCTAAATGGGAAGCATTCAGGAAAACAATCACAGAAGCAACTAGGCTTTTCATACCAACTAAGAAATAGAGTTCAAGGCTTAGGGATGAAAAATGCATGGGAGGGCATATAAATTAACAGGTGATACAGAAGTCTACAATGTGTTGTTTGTCTGATGGCATCAGAGGTTTCCCCAATCTCCGCATTGTGTACTCTGTGTTTGTATGACACAGAACTCTGTAGAGGCCTGAGGTTTAAAAAGTGTGTTAGGAGTGATTTGTTGTGTAGTGTTATGGTCTATTGTTTCTTTAACCATTTAGCCGTTGGGTCCCTGTTGAGACCTACTGTTGCCCACACTTTGCCACGAGACGGCAAGTCAGATTAGATTATTTAAGTACTCTGGCAAGCCCTGTCAACTAATTTCCGAGGATTTCAATGGCAAGGTCTATATATATATAAAAAGGGGGGACTATAGAATTTGGAAAGGCCGAAAGAGGTTTACAAGAAAGCAGTCGAATTTAGATGATTAGAATTTGGTTAGTTAGTTAGTTAGTTAGTTAGTTATTTGGTTTTTAGGAGCATTAGCAACTAAGGCCATATTGCTCCGGGATATGCGGTGGTCATTCCCTGACCTTTCCATATCCTCCGTATTTGGTGGTGACGGGCTCGAACCCCGGTCTAATCAAGAAGCGTGTGCTACGCACTGCTGCTCCTTCCCACCTGGCTACGGAGGCGCCTTTAGAATTTGGTGGCATTGTTAGTGGCATACTCGATCATTTCAGTTAAAGTGGGGGAGGAGACAGAAGACTGGGGGAGAAAAAGGTAGAAGGATGGGGATGATAAAGTATTCATCCCCAAAGAGTTCAGTGGAGACGAGCCCCGCCTGGAAAGTATGGGGAGGCAGGGAGGGGACAACAGAGACCAGTCTCCTCCCCCACCTGGAGATGGGGTTGTAAAGGAAACTGGGTTTGAGTTCCTGGTTCAGATCGCCAAATCGTGTGTCGGTAGCGGAGCCACAGTAGGTCTCCGTCGGTGATGGTTGTCAGGTCCATATAAGTGTCAAATCCGGTTGGAAGGTCAAACTGCCCACCCTGCTCCAGGGATGGGATATGTTAGCTGGCAGTGAGGAACCCACCAGACAAGGAGGGATAATCTCCCTCTTGCCCAGTGGGGGGTTTGGGAGAGACACACGTTTAATTCATTCATAATCCACATTCTCACTACTTGCATTCTATTTTTATACTTTTTTCTTATATTTTATAATATATATATATTTTTTTTTATTTATTTATTTTTTTCCCTGTTAGGAAAATATATATTTAATATATATATATTTTATTTTTCACTCATTCATTCATCTTTTTTCTCACACACCGGGGGGGGGGGAAGCAATGGCATGTAATGTAAATTTAAATACTAATACATAAAAATTAAGCTAAATAAGTAAGAATATAAATGATTAAAACTAGGGTTAGTGTGTGCTTAGCTGTAATATCTATGGCTTGTGTTCTTTTTCTCACACACTTACTCTATATATAGGCTTTCATTTAATTTGTCTGACTCTTGCTTTCTGCACTGCACTCTCTGGGCACCTCAAATTACTGTTATTCTTCAGTTGTAGTGCAGGCCTAGCTGTTAGTTTTTTGCAGGCCAGGGGAGAATGCAGTGATAGCGTTTGTGTTGTTAGCAAATGTTTGTCAGTATATATCAGTGCTTCTCAAACTTTTTTGGATCACTGCCCCCCTAAAAAAAAGCCCTCGCCAGGGCTTTTTTTAGCCCACCAATATAAAGTGAAGCTAAATAACTGAAATGAATATTTGTCTGTTTGCCTCCAAAAACGTAAATGCAGCCCTGCATGTATGTGTGTGAATTATAAAGAAAACTATTTACTGCACTGTATTCCTTCTTTGTAAAAAGGCGCCTCCGTAGCCAGGTGGGAAGGAGCAGCAGTGCGTAGCACACGCTTCTTGATTAGACTGGGGTTCGAGCCCATCACCACCAAATACGGAGGATGCGGAAAGGTCAGGGAAAAACCACCGCATATTCCCAGAGCAATATGGCCTTAGTTGCTAATGCTCCAAAAAACAAAACAACAAACAAACACACAAACTTTGTAAAAAATTACAACTACATAAATAAAGTCAGTTATAGTCACTTAAATTAAGTCATAAAAATTAATGTTAATTACATAAATAAATCATGATATTAATGGAAATAGTTAATTATATTTTAATATTTAATGCAATGGATGAGCTTGGTGGAGATTTATTAGCTTATCAATATTAGGTTTAATATCTGTAACTTTAATATCTTAGGTTTAAGTCGTAAATCGCCACGTTTAACAACATCCAGACAATTTCTTTGTGTTGTCAGCAATTGAGATACAGCACTGAAACCGGTTTTGACTAGATATGATGTTGGAAAAGAAATAAGTAATTTTGGCTTCAGTTCAACTTCATTTTGTAACTCAATCAATTCTTCTTCTACAAAACGTTCACCATCATCATTATTTAAAAAAGGATTTATAACCCAATCTGGAATTTTCAAATTAGGGAGATCTTCGAACCTTTCCTGCATATCTCTGTGCAATATTTCTAGATAATTACAAAAAGTTAGTAGTTTCATCAGCTATTTTTTCTTTTTTCTCTATTTCCAACAGATTTGGAATTAATACAATTCACATCATCCTACATTGCACATAAAAAGCTTTAATTTTGAAATAAATGCTGAAATTTGAGTTTTCGCCTTAATAAGAGTTGAATCATTGAGTTGAATCTAGTAAATAAATCTGCAAGATAAGCAATATCAATTTTCATTTTCTTGAGGTCATTACTAAGGTTCCTATCTTCAAAAAACTCGACAACAGTATCAAAGAGTTCATAAAATCTGTTGAGACAGTTGCCTTTTGACAGCCACCAAACTTTGGAGTGAAGTAGCAATCATTCAAAATCTTCACTGTTTTGATTACAAAGCTTTCGAAATATACGATCATTCAAAGAATGTGCTTTAATTTTGTTTATAGCAGTAATAAGTTTGTAGAGAATTGTGCAGTTGATCGCCAAGTTTTTTCACAACTAAATTCTGATGGTAAATGATACAATGAACCGTAATAATATTTGACACAGCATTTTTTAAATAAGCCATAAAACCCTTGTAACGGCCAATCACTGATGTTGCTCCATCCGTTGCACAAGCAAGTACATTTGTAAGTGGAATTTCCCTGTCTTTAAAAAACTTTTCAGTAACCTGAAATATAGACTCGCCTTTGGTATACGTTTCTAGATATCTTGAAAATAATAATTCTTCGTTCAACTTTTCATCTTTTATAAAACGTACGTATGCTAGTAGTAAAGATTCGTTACCTGGCAGAGTTGAATCGTCTATTTGTAAGGCAAATTCTGTTGTTTGTAAAATGTTGCATAGGGTATTTTCTGTGTCTCTGGCCATTTCGTCTATCCGTCTCTGAACTGTATCATTGCTAAGTGGAATAGATTTTATTATATTGTGCAGTGATTTTTTGTAAAACAGTACTGATAACTTCAGAAATTGCAGGCAAAATTAATTGTTCACCAATTGTATGAGGCTTACCAGCTTTTGCAATCAACAGTGAAATATTGTACGAGGCCCACAAGCCATCGTTGTTTCGTTGCGACGCACAAGAAAAAATGCTCGATAATGTTGGATGCTTTTCAAATTTGTCAAGTAGCTTTTGAAAGTAAGACAAATCGTTATTTGCCTTATCTGAATGTACCTTATTCAAGTGCTCCAGTAATCTGGAAGGCTATGAAGTCTTCCAGATTACTATTGCCCCCCCCTGTCACCAACTTTCATGCCTAATGCCCCCCAGGGACGATATCACCCACTTTGAGAAGCACTGGTATATATAAAGTAATGTAAGTTATTATTAAATTTGTATTCTGTTGGCCAATTATATTTGCTTTTCCCCTCATTCATTCTCTCTTTTCCTCATGCTGGGTCACTCTTTCTTTCACCAAAACTGATATTTATTCCTTTTTATCATAATTCCTAATTCACTCTTTCATTCAGTGCCCAGCCCATTCATTGTCTTTCATTCTCATTCATTCTTCTTTCATTCTACATTGCATCCCATTGTTACTAGCTTACTAATATTTCTCAGCTAACTGGCTTTCCTTGCTGCCTGTACACCTCACTCCCCTACATGGATATTCATTTGGTGTGGGCCCCAGGTTCCTATACATGGCAGGGTAGTCCTAGGGTGTACCCAGGTCAATCTGGTTTTGTCATGTCAGGTTTCTGTCAGGGTGCAGAATACTGCTATCCTGACAGTTTTCAAGTCATCATCTGAATGTGGTGGGAGAAGTGTGCAATTTTAATTATTCATTATTGCTTAATTGCTGAGGGGCTGAATTGCCATTCTTTGGATAGTTCTGCACATTTTCAATACTTTCTGTGTGAAAGTTGTAAAGGCTTTATAATATTCCTCTTCTATGATGAACCAGGGGAGACGTTTTTCTCCCCTGGAAAATGGGACCAATCTGTGCTATTAGCTTGTGTTCTGCGGATTTCATAAATTATATATTCGTGTAGAATGTGTGCCAGGTCTTCACTCTCACCACAGGTGCAGTTTGGATCATCAGTCAGCCCCAAGGAGGTTAGTTTCACCTTTAGGGAGCCCTGACCTGTTAATATAATTGTTGTAAAAAGTCCAGGGGCATACCACTTAGGTGGCTTTGGGCTAACCATTGCCACCCATGGCAGAAACATTTTGGTAACCAGACCTCTGGTTTCTTGCTCCCAGTTTGTTTGCCATAGCTAATGGAGCTTTGTGGCTATTCTTTTTCTTTCAGAGTTGAAGGTGTTGGCTGTATCAAGGGCCATCCCCAGAAATTCTGTGCCCTTTTTAAGTCTATAATACAAGCCTCTTTTGGCTTCTTCCAGGTAAACTGCGAGAGCTCCAGCCAGCAACTGTAGTGCAGGTGTGCTTACTATGTGACATGCTCTGGTAATAGTGAGAAGTATTACCAGAGCATGTCACATAGTAAGCACACCTGCACTGGTAATAGTGAGAAGTACTGTCCTTTGTATCGATACTAATTTATTCCTATATCTTACTATGGTCGAGTGGGTGAACCACGCACCAGCTCCATAGAGGATGAATGATAGCAAAGCAACGTTGTATGGTATATGATTTCCAGAATCTTTCTTTCGAGTCTCCAGTCTGCTCGACTGATCCTGGAAATCATACCTGCATAATTTCTCACTTTCTTTGCCAAATAGGTCAAATGGGGGTAAAAATTAATTTTTAATCAAAGACCACTTCAAGATATTTTAGTTCTGTTACCATTTTTATAGTAGTTGTGTTAATCTGATTTGTGGATATCTTATGTCTAGATTACCTTTTAGAAGTATTAGTTTGGGTTTTTTTAAGGTGATATTTTCAGCATTTGCATTTGTGCCCACTCCTGCAGTTGCAAGAGGGCAGCATTTGATCCTATTCTATGATGTCTTTGCTCTATAACCACTCGTGTGGTTATAGCGCAAAGAAGGAAATCAAGGAAAATCATGTCACCTGCAAAAGCCAGGCTCTCCACAGGGCTCAGATCAAAGGCCAGAAATTCATCCAGAACAATGTTCCAGAAGAAATGGAACATTGTCCTAGTCCAGAAGAATCTCTTAAGGACTAGGCCACCAGAGTGAGTCAAATGCCCAGCAAAGTCAACAGAGACTGACAGCATATATTTCTCCTCTGAGTTTTTAACTGTTATCAGTAGGTGGTGCATAGCATCCTCTGTAGAGTTGCTATGCACCACCTACACCGAGGCAACTGTTTATTTGGGGCAAATCTTAAAAAACAGAACCCAATTGAGAAAATAGCCAGGGTTTACTTCGCTTAATTGGGACAACATGTTGTTTAATCGGGGCAGGAGACCGCAGCACTGGATATTACCCTACGATTGTCTCCAACCGTACCATGTGGTTTGGTCAGATATCTGGAGATCACAACCATAAAACAATTAGCAGTCACCTATTTATTGGGCTTTTCTGTTAGTGCAATCTATCATAAACGGATAGTAAACTCGATCTTATCGAATTTGCGATAATACTGAGAACTGGAATTCTGTGGGTTATTGTGATGATATGTGTTTACACTTCCATAGAATCTTCAATCATATAAAAAAATTAATTTTCAGAATCCTCCTTTCATTCCTATTTTTAAAGCTTTGTAACTTATTACTCCGTTCTCACTTGTGCATATCATGTTACTTGCAATTTGTGTGTGCCGTGTTCTTTGTTATTGATTGCTTATCTTTTTACTGTTTTAAATTTTAACCCCCCACCCAAAAATGTCAGTGAACAGAAATTTCAACTAGTTAGTATGTACATATTACAGTACATATTAATTATTCTGATTAGCACGTATATTCTTCCGATTTTCACTTATCATTTAATTTTTTAATTGGTAAGGTAATAAAGGGTAAATTTGTGCTTAATATATCTTTACTTTTATAGCCTCTGGCTAATATTCCTTCTATTTTCGCTAATTAGAATCGCTGTTTAATCGAATTAAAATTCAATTCATAAACATGATCACAATAACCAGCGCATACTACACATCGTATAGTGAATGGTACTTTACTATGGTGAGTCCATCATAACTTGATTTTAGCATTAGCATTAGTAGAGGCATATGATGCAAGAAAGCAAGCTTATGCAGCATCAGCCAGAAAAAAAAAAAAAACTTCCACTTCACCCCTCCATTCGTTCGAAATACCTGTCCAGCTGAGCCTTAAATTTATTTAGACTATCAACTTCCACAACAAGGGATAGAAGTCTGTTCCACCAACCAACTACCCGCTGGCTAAAGGCAAATTTCCGCACATCTATTCTACATCTGTCTTTCCTTAATTTGAATTTATGCCCTCTCAGTGATTATTCTGAGCAAGAGGCAGAATCCCATCAGCAACGAGCATGCTCAAACCATTCAAGGCTTTATACACCTCTATCAGATCACCTCGCCGGTGCCTAGTCTCCAGACACTGTAATTTGCAAAACTTAAGCCTTTCTTCGTAAGAGCAACCCTTTGATCCATTCACTAACCTTGTTGCCCTTCTCTGTACTCGTTCCAGCAGCTCTACGTACTTCTTTAAATGCGGCCTCCAGACCTGTATACAGTACTCAAGGTGTGGCCTGACCATTGCCTTATACAAGGGAATAATCACCTCCTTATCCCTGCTAGAAAAATTCATGTATATCATTGACAAGACACCATGAGCTACCCTTGCAGCCCGTCTGCACTGTCAGAGAACTTCATATCTGCTTGCACAATTACCCCCAGGTCCTTTTCATTCTCTAACACTGTCAGTGTAGTACCACAGAGTCGATACGTTGCCCTGGGGTTGCTGTTTCCCATATGTAGTACATTTGTCAATGTTAAACTTCATTTGCCACCTCTCAGCCCATCTGCTCAACTTGTTGCAGCAGCATAGCATCAGTAGTGTCCTTAACAACCCTGCCAACTTTTGTATCGTCTGCAAACTTGGACATTAAGCTTGATATGCCATCATCAATATTATTTATAAATACAGAAAACAATAATGGACCCAACACTGAACCCTGAGGAACTCCACTGATAACATTAGTCCACGATGAGCAGTGTACATTGATTATCACTCTCTGTCTTCTCCCCCTCATCCACCCCTTTATCCATAGCAGCAATTTGCCTCCAGTGCCACACTGCTCCAATTTGTTCAGCAGTCTTCCATGTGCAACAGTATCAAAAGTTTTCCAAGATCAAAGTATATAATATCAAAGTTATTCCCTGCATTCAGTTCTTTTGTGATTGCATCATAGTATCCAATCAAATTGGTCAGGCAAGACTTTCCCTTAACAAAACATGCTGTGTCCGACCTATAACTGAAGTCTTGTCTAGATGATCCTGCAGTGCTTCTTTAACCAGTGCCTCCATTAATTTTCCTGGAACAAAAATTATACTCACAGGTCTATAATTACTTGTGTCAGCCTTTGATCCTCCTTTGTGAATTGGGGTCACATTTGCACATCTCCAGTCTATGGGTACCTCCACTGAGTCCAAGGAAGCTCTTA
Organism: Mastigoproctus giganteus; assembly: GCF_048544385.1. Classification (NCBI taxonomy): domain Eukaryota; kingdom Metazoa; phylum Arthropoda; class Arachnida; order Uropygi; family Thelyphonidae; genus Mastigoproctus; species Mastigoproctus giganteus. The sequence goes on from NC_143582.1 coordinate 130,105,762, forward strand.
TAATTATGCTTAAGGGTTTGCTTACTTCCTTTGCTACCTCCTTTAATATAACTGGATAGATCCCATCCACCTCAGGTACCTTTCTTCTGTTTATCTTCAACAATTTCTCCTCAACTTTACTCTCAGTTATTACAAGATTATCTAGCTTACTGCAAGAGTTGAATAAACCTCTGGCATTCCCCTCTCTGAATAATTCCTCATGTGTGAATGCCGATGCAAAATATTCATTTAGTTTGTTAGCTACCTGAGCAAGAATATCATGAACCATCGATATCAAGTGGACCAATCTCATTCATCCCCTTCCTTCTAGAGTTTACATAAGTAAAGAACTCTTTGCTGTTTTTCTTTGCATCCCTTGCCAAAGATTTCTCGTAATCTGCCTTCGCCTGCCTAACCTCCTTTGTAACTTGGTTACAGATCAACTTATATCTATCATAGGCTTCTGTGTCACATGTTAATTTATATGTATCCCAAGCATATTTCTTCTCTGCCATATGTCTCATTAGTTCATCTGACATCCATATAGGCCTAAACCTTGAACAATATTTCTTAGTTAGCATTAGCATTAGCATTAGTAGAGGCATATGATGCAAGAAAGCAAGCTTATTCAGCATCAGCCAAAAAAAAAAAAAAAAAACCCCTCTCCCATTTCACCCCTCCGTTCGTTCGAAATACTTGTCCAGTTGAGCTTTAAATTTGTTTAGGCTATCAACTTCAACAACAAGTGATGGAAGTCGGTTCCACCAACCAACCACCCGCTGGCCAAAGGCAAATTTCCGCACATCTATCCTACATCTGTCTTTCCTCAATTTGAATTTATGCCCTCTGAGGTGACTATTCTGAGAAAGATGAAGAATCCCATTGGCATTGAGCATGCTCAAACCATTCAAAGCCTTATACACCTCTATCAGATCACCTCGCCGGTGCCTAGTCTCCAGACTCTGTAATTTGCAAAACTTAAGCCTTTCTTCGTAAGAGCAACCCTTTGTTCCATTTACTAATCTTGTTGCCCTTCTCTGTACCCGTTCCAGCAGCTCTACATCCTTCTTGAAATGAGGCCTCCAGACCTGTATACAGTACTCAAGATGTGGCCTAACCATTGCCTTATACAAGGGAATAATCACCTCCTTATCCCTGCTAGAAAAATTCCTGTATATCATTGACAAGACACCATGAGCTACTCTTGCAGCTCGTCTGCACTGCTCAGAGAACTTCATATCTGCCTGCACAATTACCCCCAGGTCCTTTTCATTCTCCACCACTGTCAGTGTAGTACCGCAGAGTTGATACATTGCTCTGGGGTTACTGTTACCCATATGTAGTACTTTACATTTGTCAATGTTAAACTTCATTTGCCACCTCTCAGCCCATCTGTTCAACCTTTCCAGATCCTGTTGCAGCAGCATAGCGTCAGTAGTGTCCTTAACGACCCTGCCAACCTTTGTATCATCTGCAAACTTAGACATTAAACTTGATATCCCATCATCAATATCATTCATAAACACCGAAAACAACAATGGACCCAACACTGAACCTTGAGGAACTCCACTAATAACATTAGTCCACGTTGAGCAGTGTCCACTGATTACCACTCTCTGTCTTCTGCCACTCAACCATCCCCTTATCCATAGCAGCAATTTGCCTCCAATGCCACACTGCTCCAATTTGTGCAGCAGTCTTCCATGTGCAACAGTATCAAAAGCCTTTCTAAGATCCAAATATATAATATCAAAGTTATTCCCTGCATCCAGTTCTTTTGTGACTACATCATAGTATCCAATCAAATTGGTCAGGCAAGACCTGCCCTTAACAAAACCATGCTGCGTCTGAGCTATAACTGAATTCTTGTCTAGATGATCCTGCAGTGCTTCTTTAACCAGTGCCTCCATTAATTTACCTGGAACAGAAGTTAAACTAACAGGTCTATAATTACTTGTGTCAGCCTTTGATCCTCCTTTGTGAATTGGGGTTACATTTGCACATCTCCAGTCTATGGGTACCTCCCCTGAGTCCAAAGAAGCTCTCATAATTATGGCTAGGGGTTTGCATACTTCCTTTGCTGCCTCCTTTAATATAACTGGATAGATCCCATCCACCCCAGGTGCCTTTTTTATGTTTATCCTCAACAATCTCTCCTCCACTTTCCTCTCAGTTATTACAAAATCATCCAGCTCACTGCCAATGTTTACTTTACCTACATCATTCTCCTTCCTGAATAACTCCTCATGCGTGAATGTAGATGCAAAATACTCGTTTAGATTGTTAGCCACCTGAGCAGGATCCTCAACTGTTGAACCATCAATATCCAGTGGACCAATCTGATTCATCCCTTTCCTTCTCGAGTTCAAGTATGTAAAGAACTCCTTTCTGTTTTTCTTTGCATCCTTTGCCAAGGATTTTTCGTAGTCTGCCTTCGCCTGCCTAATCTCCTTTGTGACTTGGTTACAGACCAACTTATATCTATCATAGGCTTCCATGTCACCCATTAATTTGTATGTATCCCATGCATTTTTCTTCTCTGCCACATGTCTCATTAGTTCATCTGACAACCATTTAGGCCTAAACCTTGAACAATATTTCTTAGTTGGTATGTAAAGCCTGGTAGCCTCCAAGATTAGTTCCTTGAATGCTTCCCATTTTGAGTTTGCTGTTGGTAACATCATCAGTTGGTCCCACTGTATAGAATTTAAATACTGTCTCAGACCATCATAGTCGCCTTTACGAAAACAAAAACCCTTCCCTTTACCTCTGATGGTAGTTACCTCTTTGAGTAAATCCCACTTCAACACACTGTGATCACTGCCACCTAGTGGTTCATTTATCTGCAGGTTCTTAATGCATGAAGAATCACTACTGATAATCAGATCAAGAGTATTGCTCCCTCTTGTTGCCTCATGAACATGCTGATGTAGAAAACAATCATCCAATAAATCCACAAAAGCCTCGCTAGTGTGCGAGTGACCAACCCACAAATTCCAGTCAATATCTGGGAAATTAAAATCCCCCATTATAAGACTCTCTGATTTACTGGCCCACTCTATTTCCCTGTACAATATATTATTATACTCATCAGAGTCATTAGGCCTATAGCACACTCCTACTCTCAATTTTGATTTCCCTATGCTTATGTCACACCAAACTGACTCGACACTGCCCTGTCCATCGATGTCAACTTGCTTCACTTCCTTTGACTTTATGTGTTTCTTAATTAATAGCATAACCCCTCCTCCCCTCCTGTCCTGTCTATCCTTTCTATATACATTGTATTCCCCAAATTCCAGTTCCGCATTACTTATATCTGTGTGACACCACGTCTCTGATATCCCAACAATATCTGCCTTTGATGTTTTGAGCAATACCTCAAATTCATCAAATTTATTTACCAAACTCCTAGCATTGGTGTACACGCAGGTATACATGCACCTGTTTCTATTCTTAGCTACCCTAACACAACCCATGTGTTTACTTGTAACGCAATGACTACCAGCAGTCTCTGAAATATCCTACATCTTGTTTTTCAGACTTCTGCTCATTTGAATAGAAGCAGTGCAAGAATCACTTCCACCTCTGCCAGTGGCTACTGTTAATCTATTAGTCCTTGTATCCCCCCCCAACTAGCAGTTTTCCGACCCACCTAACACTGCCTCGACAGCATCAGCAAAAATTCTTGCACCCTTTCTATTTAAGTGTATCCCATCCCTGTAGAAGCAATCTCTCCTGTTAACATAGTTGGTATGTAAAGCCTAATAGCTTCCACGATAAGTTCTTTGAATGCTTCCCATTTTGTATTTGCTGTTGGTAACATCATCAGTTGGTAACATCATCACTGTATTTAAATGCTGGCTCAGACCATTGTAGTCACCTTTACGAAAGCAATAACCCTTCCCTTTACCCCTGATGGTAGTTACTTCTTTGAGTAAATCCCACTTCAGCACACTGCATGGCCACCTAGTGGTTCCTTTATCTGCAGATTCTTAATGCATGAAGAATCACTACTGATAATCAAATCAAGAGTATTACTCCCTCTGGTTGCCTCCCGAACATGCTGATGTAGAAAACAATCATCCAATAAATCCACTCACACACTATCAAGGCCTTTGCCTTGCTAGTGTGTGAGTGACCAACCCACAAATTCCAGTCAATATCTGGGAAATTAAAATCCCCCATTATAAGACTCTCTGATTTACTGGCCCAGTCTATTTCCCTGTACAGTTTCTTATTATACTCATCAGAGTCATTAAGCCTATAGTACACTCCTACTCTCAATTTTTATCTCCCAATGCTTATGTCACACCAAACTGACTCGACACTGCCCTGTGCAGCGATGTCGACTGGCTTTACTACCTTGGATTTTATGTGTTTCTTAACTAATCGCATAACCCCTCCTCCCTTCCTATCCTGTCTATCCTTTCTGTACACATTGTACTCCCCAAATTCCAGTTCTGCACTGCTTATGTCTGTGTGACACCATGTCTCTGATATACCAACAATATCTGCCTTTGATGTCTTTACTAGCACTTCAAGCTCATTGAATTTATTAACTATACTCCTAGCATTGGTGTACATGCACCTGTTTCTACTGTTAGTTACCGTAACAGCACCCATGTATTTACTTGTTCCACTATGACTCCCAACAGTCCTGAAAATCCCCATTGCCTTGCTTTCCAGGCTGCTGCTCAATTGCATTTCAATAGAAGTAGTGCAAGAATCACTTTTACCTCTGCCAGCAGCTACTGTTAATCTATTAGTCCGCTACTTATAGAAAATGATTTAATCTAACAATTAAGTCAATAAAGTGGCTAAATATAATTAAAAACTTGCGTTCGCAGGAGCTGCAAAACCTGTTCAACATGTGGATTTGATACCCTTACCGATACTAAGTGTTATAGGCCTAATGACTCTGATGAGTATAATGAACAACTGTACAGAGAAATAAAGTGGGCCAATAAATCAGATTGTCTTATAATGCTAGATTTTAATTTCCCAAATATTGTGGGTTGGTCATTCACACAATAGTAAGGTTTTTGTGGATTTATTGGATGATTGTTTCTACAGCAGCATGGTTGGCAAGCAACCAAAGGAAGTAATACTCTTGGTCTGATTATCATTAGTGATTCTTCACGCATTAAGAATCTGCAGATAAAGGACCTACTGGGAGGCAGTGATCACAGTGTTCTAATGTGAGATTTACTCAAAGAAGTAACTACCATCATGAGTAAAGAGAAGGGTTTTTGCTTTTGTAAAGTTTACTACAGTGGGCTGAGAAGTTTTTAAATTGTATACAATGGGATCAACGATGATGTTACCAGCAGCAAATTCTAAATGGTAAGCCTTCAAAGAATTAATCTTGGAAGCTAATAGGCTTTTCATACCATGATCATCATCATCTGTCATCATTTCACTATTCCACGGGTCGACGTATGAAGCCTCGCCACCATGCCCTGTCCATGTAGTTTTCTCGGTTGTTGATTTCACTTCAGTTTTCTCCTCTCTTAATGACATCAGTCTTTATCATGTTTTGCCACTTCATTGTCGGGCTCTCTCTTGGTCTTTTGTCCCTTAATTTTAAATCAAACATTCTTCTTCTTGGCAAACTCCTGTCATTTGTCCTCTTGCCATGTCCAAACCATTTCAAACGGGACTTTTCAATCCTATTCTGGAGTTTTTCAACCTGAATTCTCTCCCTAATCACAACATTCCTGATTTTGTAGCATCTTGTCTTTCCGGCTATGCTCCTCATAAATCTCATTTCTGCCCCATGAATTTTGCTTTCATCCTTTTTCCTCGTAGTCCAAATTTCAGATGCATACATCAGAATTGGTAAGTAATAAGCTCGATACATTACAATGGAAGGGAAGATCAGAGCTCCTGTCTGTCTACAGAAATTCCCGCCTGCTTGTATCCTTCTACTTATTTCTTCGTCTGTCACTCCAGTCTTTGTGATGGTGCTTCCTAGATACTTGAAGTTTTTAACCATTTTTAGCTCTTTCCCTTCCATTGTAATGTATCCATCAAGCTCACCACTCCTCTTTAGAACCATTACTTCACTCTTCTCCTGACTGAACACCAGTCCAAATTCATTGGCCATACTAGCCCATATATCAACTTGCCGTTGCACTTGTTCCCAGCTCTCTTCCTATATACAGAGATCATCTGCGAAGAGCATAACTTTCATCTGGTCCTGTCCAAGTTATTCCACCACTCTACATTACACATCATTCATGACAGCTATGAATAGTAGTGGTGAGAGGACCACTACTATTCTACTGATGTTATTTCGAAGCTCTCTATCAACCCATCACTGTTCTTACTTTATTTACTGTATTGGTGCACATATTCTCAATTCTCTCCACATGATGTTCCTCTATCCCCAAGTTTCTCAAAATCTCCCACACTTTTTATATCCAAAAATGCCATCCATAATTCTTTATTGTGTTCATAACACTTTTCCGTCAGTTGCCTGATGCAGAAAATTAGATCCACTGTCGATCTGCCAGGCCTAAAGCCATACTGTTCCTCGGCCATCCTATTTTCAATCATTCCTCTTATCTTCCGCTCTAACACTCTCTCATACAGCTTACTCACATATGATGTCAGTGTGATGCCTCTATAATTGGAACACTTTTTCCTGTTCCCCTTCTTGAACAATGGGATGATCAAACCTTCTTTCCAGTCCTTCGGCACCTGTCTCTCATCCCAGATCTTACGGAACAGTCTGTATGTCCACGCTATCCCTGCCTTGCCTGTAGTCTTCAGCATCTTCAGCAAATTTACCTGTCAATGTATTTCCATGCCTTCATTCCATGTAAAGTCTGTCTTCTCTCTCTCTCTCTCTCTCTCTCTCTCTCTCTCTCTCTCTCCGTATCTTCTCTTTCATTCTCTCTTCTATGATCAACCTGCCTTTGTCCCTTTTGATGGCTGTCCTGCACATTCAACAGATTTTCAAAATACTTCTTCCATGTTTCTCTTATCTCTTCATCCTTGGTTATTAGGTTCTCAGTCTCATCCAGCAAGTATCTGCTTTGTTCGCCCTCTCTTCTTCTATTCCTCAACATACCATACAGCGTCTTTTTATTACCATCGATATCTTGTCATAGAGTTTCACTCTATTCTTCCAATCACAGTCTCCTCTCCTCATTAACTATCCTCTTAGCCTCTCTCTACATGGTTTCATATCTTTCTTTATTCTCATCATTTCTGTTCTGAAAGTAGGTCCTGAATGCATTATTCTTGATTTTCAAAGCCTCTCTCATGCTATCATTCCACCATGGGGTTTCTTTCCATCTCCCTCTATTACTTACTTGTCCTTACACAAACTTGCTTTGACAGTCCTACTATATAGAATCTTTGAATGCTTTCCATTCTGATTCCATGCTGTTCACCACTGTCTTAGGTACAACCTTCCTGAACTCTTCTCTGAACATCACCCCTTTTTCCTCTTCTTTCAATTCTCAATTCTCTCCACAAGATGTTCCTCTATCCCCAAGTTTCTCAAAATCTCCCACACTTTCTCTCTCTTTACAGCATCAAATGCTTTTTTTATATCCAAAAATGCCTCTGCTTTCAACTTCCACACCCTTAGTTTTCTCTTTCTCTCTCTTGTTTTTTTGATCCTCTTCAATTTAGGGAATCGTAAAACTCCAACTAACCTGTGATCATTACCCAAGGAGACACCAGGAATGACCTTGATGTCCACTAGTCTTCTGTGTCGCTCTTTATCCACGAGTATATAGTCAAGGAGGGATTCCTGTTGACCATCCCAACCGTATCTTATCACTTTGTGACTCTTTCTTTTCTTGAACCAGGTGTTTCCTAGACCAAGCTGTTCCATAAACAGAAATCCAACAGCCTATCACCATCATCATTCCTAGGTTCCCAATCACGTGGACCCATAACGTCCTTGTCTCTCCACTCCGACTTTTGCGTTCAGGTCACCCATGATAACTATATCTCCACCTGTGATGTTCTCTGTGAACTTATCCTCAAACTCTAGCTTCTCCATTCCTTTTCAACCGGTTTGCGGTGCGTAACATTGTACTATTTTCAATGTTTCTCTGTCATTCATTTGAAATTAAATTGACATGAGTCTGTCGCTCATATTATTCACATTCAGTAGCCTTTCCTTAATCCTGTGGTCTATAATGATGGCTACACCCTTCCTCACTACATCACCCCCAGCCCAATATAGGTAATAGCCTCCTCGCAACTCTCTACACCCATTTCCTTTCCATTTTGATTCACCCAATCAAAATATTCTTATTTTTCTGTCCTTTGAGATGTCCACACAGTCCTCAATTTTTCATGACAATGTCATAATATTGAGTGTGGCTAGTTTAATACATGTCGTCATCAGGTGATCTTGTTGGTTGCAGATACCACCACATCCGGGCTACTTAGCTTTGAGGTTTCTTTTTCTATTGAAGGCAATAAATTTAAGCTCCCGATCAGCTAAACCTGTCGCAGCCATATAATGTGGTAGCTCTTATTCAATGGTGAAGCTTTCTAGTGATGTCGCAGTTGTATCCATGTATATCCAAATCAACAACTTTAACTTATATGTCTTGATATTCCCTATCCTCTTCTTCCCAAATTCAAATAACCCTTCAACTGTTATCTACCAACTATGAAATATTGTTCATCATCACCATTGTCATCAGCCATTTTCAATCCACTGCAGGATGAAGGCCTCTCCAGCAACTTTCCAGTTCCTTCTGTTTTTGTGCAATGGCTATCCATTTACTACCCACAAACTCATGAATTTCATCTATCCATCTCCGCCTTTGTCTTCCAAGTTTTCTTCTAGCTGCTCTTGGGTACCATTCTGTCATTTTCTTAGTCCATCTGTCATCATGTCTTTGAGCTATGTGTCATGCCCAAGACCATTTTAGTTCTTTAGTTTTGATAAGAATGTCCTTTACTTGAGTTTGCTGCCTAATCCATGTGTTTCTCTTCTTATCTAACAGTCTGATTCCCAATATAATTTGTTCCATTCTTCGCTGGGCAGTTCTCAGCTTCTCTTCCATTCTTTTGGTGAGTGCCCAAGTTTCACTTCCATAAGTCATGGTGGGGAGTATACATTGGTTCATTATTTTACGTTTCAGACAAACTGTGATATTGCTCTTCAGTATGTGACTATATTTCCTGAATGCTATCCATCCAAAATTTATTCTTCTCTTGACTTCCAGCCATTTATCATTATTACAGCTAATAACTTGTCCCAGATAAGTATATGATTCCACCTTTTCAATTACTGCTCCTTCAATCATTATATCCCTTTCTGTGACATACTTGTTACTTTTCTTTACTTTATTTCATTACTTTTGTTTTAGCCATATTCATATTTAGTCCAAAATCCTTACTAATTCTGCATAACTGATTAAGATTTTTCTCTAATTCTTTGGGATCGTGGCTTATGACCAGAATGTCATCTGCAAATCGTAAACGGTTTAAGTACTCTCCATTCATATTGAATCCTTTCTGCGACCAGTCTAATCTTCTGAAAGCTTCCTCAAGGGCAGCAGTAAACAACTTTGGAGTTATTGTGTCTCCTTGTCGAACTCCTTTCTCAATTTTAAATTTGCTACTGTCTTTGTCTAGTCTAATAAAGGAGATAGCATACTGTTCATACCAACTAAGAAATATTGTTCAAGGATTGGGGCTAAGTGGAGGTCAGATGAACTAATGAGACATGTGGCAGAGAAGAAAAATTCATGGGATACATATAAATTAACAGGTGATACAGAAGTCTATGGTAGATATAAGCTGGTCTGTAATCAAGTCACAAAGTGGGTCAGGCAAGCAAAGGCAGATTACAAGAAATCTTTGGAAGGATGCAAACAAAAACAGTAAAGAGTTCTTTACTTGTGTAAACTCTAGAAGGAAAGGGATAAATCAGATTGGTCCACTTGATATCGATGGGTCAACTGTTGATGATCCTGCTCAGGCAGAAAAAAACTGACAGAGTATTTTGAATCTACATTCGCGCATGAGGAATTTTGAAGGCAAGTGGAGCAGAAGCTTATTAAACTCTAACAAGGAGCTTAATGAATTTATAATAATTGAGAGCAAAGTGGAAGAGAAATTGTTGAAAATAAACATAAGAATGGCACCTGGGGTGGATGGGATCTATCCAGTTATATTAAAGGAGGCAGCAAAGGAAGTAAGCAAACCCTTAGCCATAATTATGGGAGCTTCCTTCGAGTCAGGGGAAGTCTGCACGGACTGGAGATATGCAAATGTGACCCCAATTCACAAAAGAGGATCAAAGGGTTGCTAAAATGGCAAAATGGATGGTTTTTTGTGTGAGATGACAGAGAGTGGCAATCAATGGACTAATGTGGACTAATGTTATTAGTGCTGTCTGCAAGGGTTTGGTGTTGGGTTTATTGTTGTTTTGTATATTTATCAATGATATTGATGAAGGTATATCAGGCTTAATATCCAAGTTTCAGAAGATACAAAGGTCAGGCAATGTTGTTAATGTCAGTATGTTACTGCAAAGATCTAGAAAGTTTGGACCATGGGCTGAGAAGTGGCAACTGAAGTTTAACATTGACAAATACAAAGTACTGCTGAACGTAATGACGCTGACAGACACATATTGGCCACAGTTGCCCTTGTGTCGTGAAATTTTCATACCAACAACAACAACAACAAAGTACTGCATATGGGTAGAAGTAACCCAAGAAAAACATACCAACTGTGTGGTACTACACTCAGGGTGGTAGAGAATGAAAAAGACCTGGGATTAATTGGGCAGTCAGATATGAAGTTTGCTGAGCAGTTCACACAAGCTGCTAGAGCAAGCCATGGGATCTTGCCAATGATATACAGGAATTTTACTAGAAGGGATAAGGAGGTGATTATCCCTTTGTATAAGGAAATGGTCAGGCCACACCTTGAGTACTGCCTACAAGTCTGGAGGCCTCATTTTAGGATGTAGTTGCTAGAATGAATATTGAGAAGGGCAAAAAGATTGGTGAAGGGAAAGAAGGGGTCCTCTTACCAAGAAAGGCTTAAGTTCTGCAACTTGCAGTGTCTGGAGATTAGGCACCTGCAATGTGATCTGAGTGAGGTGTATATGGCCTTGATTGGTTTGATCAGGCTCAATGCTGATGGGATTCTTCCTCTTAGCCAGATTACACACTTTTGGGGGCATAAATTCAAATTGACGAAAAGACAGTTGTAGAATAGATGTGTGTAAATTCGCCTTTATCCGTGAGTAGTTGATTGGTGGAACAAGCTTCCACCTGTCCATTGTGGAAGCTGATAGCTTAAATAAATTCAAGGAAGAACTGGACAAACGTTTAGAGCAAATGGATGGGTGAAATGGGAAGTATTTTTTTTTTTTTTTTTTTTTTAGCTGATGCTGTGTAAGCTTGCATTCTTACATCATTTCCTGAATGCTATCCACTATATTTCCTAATGCTACTAATGCTAATGCTAATATGTTGGATTCCTTGGTGGTATTAACCTGGAAAATAGGCTGTGGGCACTGTATCCCAGCAATGTTAATCTGGAGGAACAGCATCATCACTAGGAGATACCCCCACCATGTACAGAGGTGCCCATGTCAAGGGCTAATTAATAAAAAAAAAAAGCAGTATAAAACACAAGAAATTAATATTAAAATTTATTATTATTACTACTACAAGATGATTAATTTAAAATAAGACTTCTTTTTATAACAGCACAGTTTTCCTATTTCTGAAGCAAGTCTGAAGCAAGCATACTAAAAAGCAAAATTTATTGTAGCAATAGCAAAACAAACAGATAAAAAGCAGTCTTATTTAAATTTAATTTGTAATGGTAAATTTGTAATAATACCATGCATGTTTTGGTATGATTTAGGGTAGCTCCATCTTTTTACATTTCTTGTTATCCTTTGTAGTCACTCCCACTCTTGTATCTATATGTTCTTCAATACAGTTTGGTCCTCTCCTCCGCCTGCCATTTTTCTTTCAGGTGATTTTGGAATGGTATTGTTTTAAGTAATTTTTTCAGTTAATTCCCTTCTTTTTAGTATATGATTTGGTATATTTTATTTGTATTCAGTTCACGGTAATCAATATGACTCTGTTCAACATCAAAATTTGTATTTATATGTGATATGTGTCTCACATAATATTCCTGCTTTGTTACAGGCTGCAGTAGCACCATTTTGGTCAAATTACAAATTGGCTGGATTCCATGGATAGTCTCCATTTCATTTTAATTTCTCTGTTAATTATTTATTTAATTTTTAATTTTATATTTTTTCAGCACTGGTTTTAAGCAAAACTTTCTGTAATAATTGCTGTACTGTCACATTGTTAAAAATTTCTTATTTTAACACTTTCACTGTTGGCTTTTCCAACGACCTTTTTAACCCGGGATTGAAAACTATGGGCCTGCATCAATGTGGACTGGAAAGAGTGAAAAAAATTTTTGGGCTTTCTTCTCGCTATGACTGAATTAATCAGTCACTAGTGATGGAAAAAGTTGATTGAAGGTTGCTTGACAAAAATATCTGTTTTTTTTTTTTTTTTTTTTTCTGTCAAATTGAAAGAAAACATTATAAAAGTAGGGTGGCTTCCCTCCAAGTGGATTAAAATCTGAAACTGCATATTTGCATTCAGGAAGCAGTGCATGTGTCAATTTAATCATTTTATGATAATACCATGTATGTTAAAAAAAAACTAGAAAGGCCAAAGATGCACCTTTGCAATCATTTTAAATACCTCATAATTCCTAACCAGAGAAAAATTTCATGTCTCAAAAACAATTTTTAAAATGAAAATAGCATTCTTTAATATACCACCATATATCTGTATTATTAAGAAATGAATGCTGACTAATTTTGTTTCAGCAGTAAAAATTAGTCTATCATGAATAAAATAATTATATTTGCCATTACCCACTCATGGTAACTGAGCAAATAACTTAAATAGTTTCATGAATATCTTATACAATTCTATTTACATTTAACAGATCAGACAAATTTTCCTCATAATTACTTACCAACAGTTGTGCGAGACTTTTCCAGTTCTGCAAGTATGCGATTATCTTGTTCAATACGAGCCAAAATACGATCAATTTCACCAGCAGTGGAGTCCAATACTGAAGGATGAAACTTAGATACTTTTTCAACCACAGATGTATCAAATGATATGTCGTGGTTGGTTGTACTGGTGGTGGTGGTGGTGGTGGTGATAGCAGTAGCAATAGCAGAAGTGGTGGTGGTGATGGCAGCAGTGGACACAGATGATGAAGATGATGCTGTACAAAATGTGGGGAAGGTAGCTTTACTGCTAGTAGAGCAACTAGAAGTCATCAAAGGCAGTGAAGAAGCTACAGTAAAATACTCTAATAAAATCCTCTGCTAAAAAATATTGGTAACTAAAAAAATAAATAAATAAATAAACAAAGATTAATGAAACCATTTAAAGGTTATTCAAAATATGATGAAAATAAAAACTGAGTTTAAACCTCACCGGTCTTATTTAGGTCAGCTTAAATAAATAAAAAACTCCACTTCTCTGAATAATTATTCCAATTTCTAGAGGATCTATATAACTTGGAATCTTGCTGAAATCTGTATTTAATTTTAAGCAAATGTGTTATGGACAATCTCATTCAATCTGAGATTACAAGAGAAATTTTTCAAGACTGTAATATAAAGTCCTTTGATGGACAACACATGGGTCCTGTTGGTCTAATAATGAGTCAGTTGGAATACTAATATATAATTTCCAACAGACTGCTTTGCATTTAATTTGAAAATCTTGAAAGCACTTTTATTGTTTCATTTTATAAAAAAATATATATAAGCCATATTAGTATGTTATGGAAAATAGTTGAAGCAATTGTTTATCATCAACTGCAGGGTGAATTTTTATTCATCAAACTATTTTAAGCATCTATAGAACAAAATATTGCTCAGAAACAGAAATTAACACTAACTATATTCAGAAGTGTTGTGTTGTAAAATTCATGCCATAACATGTTCAATGCATTCTCCACATTTATCAATAAGGTATAGTAGTCAAAGTGTGAAGTTGCAAAGAACATGCTCCAACATTTCCTCCAACACAGAAAAAATTATCTTCAATCTCTTTCTTCAATGACAGAATGATCTCCTAGATTTTTCTGAAACATTCTTTCTTTGAGATAACCACAGAGGTAAACATGAGATGGGTCTAAAATAGATGACATTGGAGGCCAAGCTAGTCCTTTGACGTACATTATGGTAGCAGTTAGAAACCACTTTATTGTCAAAAATTTCATTTAGGAACACTTCACATTGGCTGGAGAGTATTCAATATTGCCAACTAAATCTCCAAACCTTTCTCTACAGAGTAATGCTACTGTCAGTACAAAAATTTTGATACTTCAAGCCTGCAAGTAAAGAAATAGTATGATAAACAAAAAAAATTATCTTGTAGTTTCACGTTTCAAAGGAACATTATATTTTGAATGTCATGGCTTTTGTTAGTGACTGCCAACCATGACTCATTTATTAATTACAGACAAAAACAAAGCAATCTCATCAGAAACTTGAAGTAGCATAACTGGATTTACTTCCAGCTACACTACATTTTTGGACACTGTTTCTGTGAAAATTTTATTAAATAAATTGGAATATTATGGGGTTCTGGGATGGATTTTTTTTTTTTTTTTTTTTTTTCTTCTCCATGAATAAAATTCAGTGGTAAATTGAATTTTATTCATGGCGGGTATATTTTTTTCTAGAATCACTGTACTGGAGGCAGGATACCACAAGGATTATCACTTGGCCTGCTCTTGTTTCAAATTTTCTGTTAATGAAAACAGAAATTGGGATTGATTACTTGAGGTCAAAATTGCAACTTTTTTTGGAGAAGCAAAAGAATGTTATTCATCCTTTTGTCTCCCAACTCCCTTCTTCAATTTGCATGTTTCTTCTGTCCCTTTTTTTCCTTTTAAATTTAATTGCTCATGACTACCCTGCCTTCCTTGTTATATTTTAACATATACTGTCATTTGGTTTTCATTAATTACATGAGTCAGCTAAGATTTAGTATATGGTGCACCCTCTCTATACTCGCCGACACGGCACTGATTGACGGATGCTGACTCCGCCCAGTGTCATGTGATCTCCTGAACATACGGAAACATCTGGCATGAGTGCCATGCCGTGCGTGTCACCCGTGTCATGTTTCCATATGTTCATGTTATGAACTTCGCTGTTAGAAATGTCACGTGGTGCTAATATTTGATTTGCTGATTATTTAATTTTTTTTTTCTTTTCTTTTGTAATTAAAAACAAAAGGCTGAATGATATGTATATCAAGGGTCTGGGGGCTTCTGCCCCCACAGAAATGAGGGTCTGGGAGGCAGAGCCCCCCCAAAAAAAAAATAATAAATAATCTCCCTATTTGTGTATTCGTTTGTTAGTGACTTACTTTTTGGTTTCCCTTGGTTGAGACGGGTGTCTGTTGTATTGGGTGATTTTTTCCTGCGAAATATTAGTTCGAAAATGTTGGGTTGTTTAGAAAATATAATTCGATTGATGAGGCGAGTGGTTTTCTGTCGTTTTAGCATTTCTGTTGACGGGCATTGGCAATTTTCAGCGTGAAATCATGTAGTTAACAGTGATTATTCGATTGCTTGTGATTTACTTTTTGCTTTGCCTTCTTGCTTTTCAACTGGATGATTTATTCCTGCAAAATATTAGTGTGAAAGTGTTGGATCGTTTAGAAAACATAATTCGATTGATAAGGTGAGTGAGTTCTGTCCTTTTAGCATTTCTGTTGATGGGCATCAGCAATTTTCAGTGTTGCATGTGGTGTTAATTTTTGTTACAAATAATATGCTAATTACTTGTTTTTTCATGTTCGGGCAGAAAAGCAGGGGATCGTGATCCCCTATCCCCCGTCTGGTAATGTATGGGCGAGAAGAATCAGGGGTTGCACGTGGTGCGAATTTTTGTTAAAAAATTGCCGTATAGCTTTTTCTTTTTCTTCATTTCAGCTCCGATTTTGTGGGGGGGAAGTGGGGGTTATGGGGCGGCAGCCCCCACCAAAAATTAAAACAAAAAAAAAGGCATTTGTTCACTTGCATCAGAAATTCTCGTTGTTAATGCTCATGAAACAGTCTAGTAATGTACGGGCAAGAAGAAGCAATAGTTGCATGTCGTATGAATTTTTGTTTTTTAAAAAATTGTCGCTTTTCGTTTTCTTCTTCATTTCAGCTCTGCTTTTGTGATGTCTTGTGACATATTGCAGTCTCCGAATAACGTGCATTTTTGTTACTTTCTTTTTAAAACATTGCCATTTCCCGTTCGTTCTATTTTTATTTTTGATTTGCCATGTTGTTGATCTACAATAAAAATTTGCTTTTCCATTTCTATCGAGATGTTTCCTTAAAATTACTGTTTTTTCTTTTCAGCCAATCTCATTGTTAATGCTCATAAAATATAGCTTAGAAAAACGTGCATTTTTGTTTGTTTTATTTTTAATAATTGTTCATTTGCCGTTTCTTTTCTTTCGCGAAAATTACCTTTCCCCATTTTTTTTTTTTTCTTCTTTTCGGCTCTATCCGACTTATTCAAATGTCACTGACATTTTGTGATCCACAAAAAACGTGCATTTTTGTAACTTGAATTTTTAAAATTATTAGATTTATCCTGTTTTCAGCTGCCGTATTTGTTGCTGTGCCACGTGCCATCCGCATGTCACCGAAAAAAAAAATTAACACCACGTGCAACACTGAAAATTGCTGATGCCCATCAACAGAAATGCTAAAAGGACAGAAATCACTCACCTTATCAATCGAATTATGTTTTCTAAACAATTCAACACTTTTGCACTAATATTTTGCAGGAATAAATCATCCAGTTGAAGAGCAAGAAGGCAAAGCAAAAAGTAAATCACAAGCAATCGAATAATCACTGATAACTACACGATTTCACGCTGAAAATTGCCGATGCCCGACAACAGAAATGCTAAAACGACAGAAAACCACTCACCTCATCAATCGAATTATATTTTCTAAACAACCCAACATTTTCGAACTAAAATTTCGCAGGAAAAAAAAAATCACCCAATACCCGTTCAACCAAGGGAAACCAAAAAGTAAGTCACTAACAATCGAATACACAAATAGAGGGATTATTATTTTTGGGGGGGGCTCTGCCCCCAGACCCCAATTTCTGTGGAGGCTTCTGCCCCCACACTCCCAATATACGTATCATTCAGCCTTTTTGTTTTTAATTACGCATCGATAAAATTAAATAATCGGCAAATCAAATATTAACACCATGTGACATTTCTAACAGCGAAGTTCATAACATGAACATATGGAAACACGACACGGGTGACACGCACGGCGTGGCACTTGTGCCAGATGTTTCTGTATGTTCAGGAGATAATGTGACACTGGGTGGAGTCAGCACCCGTCAATCAGTGCCATGTCGGTGAGTATAGAGAGGGTGCACCATATACTAAATCTTAGCCCACTTTTCTTGTTTAAAAGAATATTTAAAAATAAAAAGACATAATTTGTATACAAATTCAAAATTTGTACAGGAGTTGTTAGTACAAAAAAAGATTTTTGCTACCTCCAATCAAAGCTTGAATCAAATCTGATTACATTTCTTTCTAAAATATCTTTCTAGGTGGCATTATCAACTTAACTAAGCCTGTATTTTATATATGTTGACATTATTAACTACTCAATTTAATAATGTCAACAATCACAATAATTTAACATTCACCTTATAGAGAAAAACAAAAACAAGCTTTCTCAGCTTAAAAATTCTTTCATTATAATAAACAATTTTGGTTTCCATTTGGGACAAATCCATGTTCTGAGGAGTAATGTAGAATCACATTGGCTTCCTTCAGTTCTCTATTTTTTTCACTGCAGGAAAAAATAAGATTTAAATAATTTATCCTACCCTGATATTTCTTTATAGATTTCAAACCTTTTCCTTTTTATAAGAAAAATATCCTTTATAGAAAGAATAGTAAACCACAGTCATGTAATATTCCATTTTATTCAATTTTGTTAACAACCAATAAATAACCTGTGCTTTGCTTATATTTGCTGGTTTCTATATAGCAGTTCCTTTGTACTGTCTAGGCACTTACTAGTATAAAAACTGTTTCAACTGTAATAATTAAATCATTTAGCTTTATGTAATAATTATATAATAGTCAGCGTGCACAGGCTATTAGATAATTATTATATATAAATACATGAACTAAAATTAATTTGTAATGATTAAAATACTAAAGGATAACCATAAATTTCTCACACAAATCTACTTTAAGAATTTGAATAAAAATTCAACAAAAAATTCATTTTCAAAAATTTTTTTTAAAAGAGGACACCAAAATGTTGGATTTATAGTTTAAAGTTCATAAAATCAGTGAATTATTTCTGAGAGCCCTTTTAAAGTTCTTTAAAGTTACAATAAAAGAATTAAAAGAATTTTACATTCCCCAGTGCCATTAGCTTGTTATTCTTGAATCCCATATACAGTACCTTATATTTATCACTTAAATCTCAATGGCTCCTTTTCAGACCATCTACATAATTTTTCTAGTTCTTGTTTAAGTAGTATGCCTTAGTTTCTTTCATTAATTACCCTGCCAACATTTGATGCGTGATGTAAATTATTTTTTGCATCCAGTTCATTTATTACTGCATCATAATAGCTAATATAATAGCATTGTAGTAGCTACTGATTTAGTCTTCTATGGTAATCAACTTCCAAAAAGAAATGTGGAAGATTTAACAAGTATTGGTGTGATAAATTACATATTCTTTAACATATAAAAGAATAACAACCTCAGTAAACAGATGGGAGGCATGCTTGATTAAAAACTGTTCAGATTTTCAAATGACGGCATAAGATTTAAAATGAATAACCAAACTTCTTTATTTAAGTCAGAAGAAACAAAAATGAACAGGATTATTTTGCATTAGCATTAGTAGAGGCATATGATGCAAGAAAGCAAGCTTATGCAGCATCAGGCAAAAAAAAAACCACTCCCATTTCACCCGTCCATTCGTTACAAATACCTGTCCAGATCAGCCTTAAATTTATTTAGGCTATCAACTTCCACAACAAAGGATGGAAGTCTGTTCCACCAACCAACTACCCGCTGGCTAAAGGCAAACTTCCACACATCTATTCTACATCTGTCTTTCCTCATTTTGAATTTATGCCTCTCTCAGCTGATTATTCTGAGCAAGAGGAAGAATTTCATCAGCATTGAGCATGCTCAAACCATTCAAGGCTTTATACACCTCAATAAGATCACCTCACAGGTGCCTAGTCTCCAGACACTGTAATTTGCAAAATTTAAGCCTCTCTTTGTAAGAGCAACCCTTTGTTCCATTCACTAATCTTGTGGCCCTTCTCTATACTCATTCCAACAGTTCTACATCCTTCTTAAAATGAGGCCTCCAGACCTGTATACAGTACTCAAGGTGTGGCCTGATCATTGCCTTATACAAGGGGATAATCACCTCCTTATCCCTGCTAGAAAAATGCCTTTATATCATTGATAAGACACCATGAGCTACTCGTGCAGACTGTCTGCACTGCTCAGAAAACTTCATATCTGCCTGCACAATTACCCCCAGGTCCTTTTCATTCTCTACCACTGTCAGTGTAGTACCACAGAGTTGATACGTTACTCTGAGTTTACTGCTTACATTGACAAATGTAAAGTACATGTAGTACTTTACATTTGTCAATGTTAAACTTCATTTGCCACCTCTCAGCCCATCTGTTCAACTTTTCTAGATCCTGTTGCAGCAGCGTACTGTCATTAGTATCATTAATGAAAAAGGATGGTCTGCCAACCTTCGTACTGTCTGCAAACTTGGACATTAAGCTTGATATACCATCATCAATATCATTTATAAATACAGAAACCAACAATGGACCCAACACTGAACCTCAAGAGACTCCACTAATAACATTAGTCCACGGTGAGCAGTGTCCATTGATTACCACTCCCTGTCTTCTCCCACTCAACCATCCCTTTATCCATAGCAGCAATTTGCCTCCAATGCCACACTGCTCCAATTTGTTCAGCAGTCTTCCATGTGCAACAGTATCAGAAGCCTTTCTAAGATCAAAATATATGACATCAAGTTATTCCCTGCATCCAGTTCCTTTGTGACCGCATCATAGTATCCAATCAAATTGGTCAGGCAAGGCTTTCCCTTAACAAAACCATGCTGTGTCCAAGCTATAACTGAAGTCTTGTCTAGGTGATCCTGCAGTGCTTCTTTAACTGGTGCCTCCAATAATTTTCCTGGAACAGAAGTTAAACTAACAGGTCTATGATTACTTGTGTCGCCCTTTGATCCTCCTTTGTGAATCGGGGTCACATTTGCACATCTCGAGTCCATGGGTACCTCCCCTGAGTCCAAAGAAGCTTTCACAATTATGGCTAAGCGTTTGCTTACTTTCTTTGCTGTCTCCTTTAATATAACTGGATAGATCCCATCCACCCCGGGTGCCTTTTTTTATGTTTATCTTCAACAATTTCTCCTCCACTTTCCTCTCAGTTATTGCAAAATCATCTAGCTCACTGTCAGAGTTTAATTCACCTCTATCATTCCCCTCCCTGAATAACTTCTCATGTATGAATGTAGATGCAAATACTCATTTAGTTTGTTAGCCACCTGAGCAGGATCATCAACAGTTGAACCATCAATATCCAGTGGACAATCTGATTTATCCCTTTCCTTCTAGAGTTTACATAAGTAAGGAACTCTTTGCTGTTTTTCTTTGCATCCTTTGCCAAAGATTTCTCATAATCTCCTTTGTGACTTGGTTACAGACCAGCTTATATCTATCATAGGCTTCCATGTCATCCATTAATTTATATGTATCCCATGCATTTTTCTTCTCTGCCATATGACTCATTAGTTCGTCTGACATCCATTTAGGCCTAAACCTGAACAATATTTCTTAGTTGGTATGTAAAGCCTAACAGCTTCCAAGATAAATTCTTTGAATGCTTCCCATTTTGAATTTGCTTTAATTTGCATGTATCAGGTTGTTTGGTTTCCTCCTAACAAGTACAGAAGGAAATTTGAAACAGAGGCTCCAAGGCATCAGTATATTCTTCAATTTTCATTTTGCTTACTTTCTGGATTAAAAAAAAAAAAAAAAAAAAAAAAAAAACTGCCCATGTTTCTTGTATTTAAAAAAAATATATATATATTTTTTGTGTGTTTAAAACTACGCAACCATCAGCTGATACCAGATCTACTAACTAGTGAATATGGGAGAAAAAGCTGATTATGATCAAAGTTCTTCCCATCAAGATGAAATTCAAACTGTTGACTTTTCCATGTGATATGGAGGGATGGTGAGCAAAACCACCATGCTAACTTCAAGGACCAAGTGTAAAGATAACCAGTTTACAGTAATCAGCTTCCTTGAATTGTTTTAGATTGCTTGCACTAAAAGTTGGTTATTTATTGAAATTTTTTCTTTGAGAAATCGTTAACTTGGTTTCTTCAAAATTATCACAAACTGAATCTGGACACATGAGTCCGTTCTGCCCACTAGTAGCTGCTTGTTACATTTTGGCAATGTTATAATTTCTAATCAACCTATAGGCATATTTCAGGTTGGTCATAAGAATATGCCCAATACCATAACCTACAGAATCTTCCAACTCCCCTTCTTCGGCACAGACCCTAAGAGCAAGCTGCTTTTGATTTTTTTTTTTTTTTTGTTAGGAAATGTTGCCACAGTTGCACACAGCTTAGAATCACTTAATCACTTTGTTCACTGCTATCTGTAACAATCAAAAATGGAACATTATTTTAAAACTGTTACTACCTTTTCTTTCCCCCTGTTCAATTTCACTATACTACATCTGTTTTTATTCTTCCATGTCCATAGTTTTTTGCTATATCAGGAAATATTTTTCTGAACAATAGACCTAAATGATCCGCACATCCCAGAGAAAAATTATATTCTACAATAAACTGTACCGATAAGTATACATCACACATGATGCCATTACCTTCACTTTGCAATCCTACATATATTTTTCACATTTTATACCCCTATTAAGTTTATTGGGTAATACTCACTGCAATTGTTCTTATACTGATTGTTTGGACATAACTGAAAACATCATGCTTCCTGTCACTTGAAACTGAAAAATCAGATATACAAAATCAGACCATAATCACAGCCAATTCCTTAAATAAAGATGCAAGCAACATGTTTCATTTACATGCAACATATTACCACCTTTATATTTCATAACATATGAAAAATCTTTGGGTATATGTCTTCTTAAACACCATCATATTTCTTTAGAATCCTACTGAAGGATGTTATTGAATTAAATTTAACTTTGCACTAAACATATAAAGAAAATAAAGTTTAGCATTATAGTATGTCTAAAATTTTGTATAGTTGGGGAAGGATGTTATGTGGTTGTTGTCCATTAAGAATTATTAATATGTATAATTAACCACTCTTTTACCACGTGGAGTTTTTAATATATATTTTATTAAGCATAGCTTAAACTAATATATACAATAGTGTGACCTTTCGGGTATCTCACCGATACCCATCATCAGACTGTGCTGTTTGGGAATAAAGATAAAAAAGTTGAAGTTACTAATTAGATTTATATTGAGCAGTTCTAAATTACAATCATAATTTTTAACAAAGGATCAGTTACAAGATGTATTAACAATTGGTCATTTCTAATTTTCAATAATAATGGCAGTGAGCAGATAAATAATTCTTAAGTTATAATAACAAATTGATCATCTCTAAGATTACAGTTACGCCATAAAGGAGCAATTCTATGTTACTATTACACAATTATAATAACACAGAATTGCTCCTTTATGTTGTAACTGTAATCTTAGAGATGCTCAATTTGTTATTATAACTTAGAATTATTTATCTGCTCACTGCCATTATTATTGAAAATTAGAAATGACCAATTGTTAATACATCTTAACAATGATCTGTTATACATCTTATAACAGATCCTTTGTTAAAAATTATGATTGTAATTTAGAACTGCTTAATTTAAATCTAATTAGACTGTGCTGTTCATCAGACTGTGCTGTTTGGGAACAGCACAGTCTGATGATGAGTATTGGCAAGATACCGAAACATCACAATATTGTATATATTAGTTTAAGCTATGCATTATCATTCCACACTTATGATAATCAACAATTAGTAAATTAATAAGAGGAGTTTACCTCAATATAGTACGTGGAACACTTCCGTATGATACCCTCCAGAAATTAAAACGGAAATTCATCAGATTTTTCTGTCCCATATGTTGAACAGTGGCACAAACAGCTTAACAGATTCTTTAAAGATACCGAATTTAAAATTATAGCTAGGCCTATACGGAAGTTACACACTATACTGAACAATCGCTCGGTTCTTTCGGCGTTCGCAACACAAATTAATGATCTAGTATACAACATTTCTTGCGGTGATTGCGACTCGTCTTATCAGGGTTCCACGCGGTTTTCTCTTAATATCCGTGTAAATCAACACGAAGTCTCTGTTCGTGCTTCTCGTTCAGCAGCGTCAGAATTAGCCTTTCATGCCATTAACGAAAAACATACTTTTTTATTTAACGAGGCCAAAATACTTAACGTTCAACGTAATTATACGCGACTATTAATTGCAGAAACCGTTGAAATTAAATTACACGAGAATTCTGTTAATGTTCGGCGGCCATATTTGATCTCCGATGCGTGGACCTTTACGCGCATGCGCGAAGACACATAATCACTATTTAAGTTGCAGGTTTAGCCTGATTCGGTAATTTTCATTCCTGTGATCACGACAGTCGGTCGAAAAGCATTGTCAGCTTCAGGAAGGAAAATCGTTTTGAATATTTTCGTTAGATTCTTTTAATTGCGTTAATTTGAATTTTAATTGTTTTGAATTGATTTTGAATTGTGTTAAATTGATTATTTAATTATTTATATTTTACTTTAATTATTTATATTTTACTTTAATGTACCGGTAAGTTGTCGATTTTTTCGTTTTTTCCGTTTTAATTTCTGGAGGGTATCATACGGAAGTGTTCCACGTACTATATTGAGGTAAACTCCTCTTATTAATTTACTAATATTATTATCAACGTAGAACATATTGAGTATTACAGCTCTGATTCATACTATCTAGACAATCAACAATAAAATATATATTAAAAAACTCCATGTGGTAAAAGAGTGGTTAATTATACATATTAGTAATTTTTAATAAAATTTTGTTTTTCACATTCCACACTTATGATAATCAACTTCCAAAAGGTGTGGAAGATTTACATTCTATGCAACAAAAACCAATGCAACTCACAACCAATTTCTTAATGAAAGGTGACAATGACATTTCCTGCAAAATTCATGGAAATTTCAAGAAAATTCTAAATTTAATGGCACTTTTTTTTTTAGGGGAAAAAAATGTTGAAATTTATAACGTTTATTAAAAAAACTACTTATATCCACAGTATCTTGTTCGTATACTTCCCTAAATGTTTCAGGATTCTGAGTTTTTTCCTGATTTGAATCAATCACAAACATTTTTTTGCCCAAGATGCATTAGTTTATAGACTGACACTTGTATGTGAACATTGCTATAAGAATTGCCAAAAGCTCCCTTCATTGCTATAATAATTAAAGAATAAGGGGAGGAAAAAGCTCCCTTCATTTCAATATATTAAATGCCTTGTTATATTAGTATTAGCCATATGGTGCAAGGAGGCCTAAGGCTTATGCTGCACCAGTCAAAAAATAAACAAATAAAAAATATCCTGAATAACATGCATAAAATTATTTTGTTGTGCCTTTATGGATGAATATCCAATCCTACTTTATTTAATATTCAATTATACTTGAAATATTAAGAAAAGTACATGAATTTGGAATTAAAATAACAAAAAAAGTTAAATACCTTGAGAGCTAGAGTTATGAGAAATATTAGGATATGATAAAGATTTTTGTTCTGATGCACGGGAAGCAACAGATACTGATGTGGAATGATTATGATTCTGCATGGATGATGAGATGAGACTTTGATTCAAAATATCATATCCAGCTCCTGCTGCATACTTCACACCCTTAATGGAAAGCGAAGTTTCTTCATGAGGAGACTAAAAGATATAGTAATGAAGTTTAAGGCTCAAAGCAGAAAAACATAAAAATGATGAAAGGTGAAAAAGATGAAAAACCATAGAATAAATTGAATGCAAAGCAGCATGCAGTGTCATCATACTAATCAATTTAGTGTGTATGACTTAAAGGATATCACAGATGACCTTTAAGTCCTATACAATGATGAATGATAAAATAAATACTTGTTTTTTTTTTTTTATTTTTTTTTTTATTTTAAACAAATAATGCAGCAAAGGCTGGAATTTCAACTGGAAAGTTATATTATTTGCAATCAAGGAAATTAAATATAAGAAAGTTATTATAATTTATATTTACTATAATTATAGTTACTATAATTTATTTATTATTATTATTATTATTATTAGCCATATGGTGCAAGGAAGCCTGAGGCTTATGCTGCACCAACCAAAAAAAATTCCTAAGTTACCCTGAGAGAGAGAGTCAGAAGCAGAAGGGAATCACCAAGAAAGAAAAGAATGATGATATCCAGCTCAGGACCCTGGGTGTGTCAAGCTTATACTCAAGATGTGAGCCCCTGGGGTTATAGTTACTAATATTCAAGAGTAATCTGTACTCCTTTTCAGCTAACCTGGTAAATCTACTATGTGTAGGGAAATGGGTATCACCATTGGCTGGCTTCTGGTTTAGCAATGGAAGTAAGGAACAAAATGTATTTGGTTTTTTTTTTTCCTTCATGGTTGTAGTGGTGGGGAGGAACTGCTTCTGTTTTTGCTTAGAGGGTACTTTGTTTTTATGAAGTGATTCTTACATAATGCAAGACCTTGTAGCCTTAACTGCTTTGCATGTAGCCTCTTGTCTGTTCACAAAAAACAAACCTAAAATCAAATCTGAAACAGTTTTCCCCCCCCCTCCTGTAATGACAACATTCCAAAGTTCATTCCCATTAGTGCTAATCTAAGGCACAAGGGAGCCAAGGTTGCCAAGGTAGTGCCACGGTGAATCCAGAAATTCTGTGCAAAAAGTATTAGTGCAATACCTGTTGCGAGAAAATTACATTTCAGAAGTTTGAAACTACTTGAAGTTCTAGAATTTTAACAATCCAACAATTACAGTAAAAGCCCAATGATCTGGCATTTGATTTATCCAGGAAATAAATTAAACTGGCATCTAAGTGATCCCCCACCCTCCTCGAATACTTGGAGGTTTCACTTATAATAATAAAAATTCTGGCAGCATTTGGCCCTCGTGGTCAGCACCATGGTTATGATCACCATCCTTCCACAACACTGGTTGGAAAAAGGCCCAAGAAAATAAATTATGGAACATCCCCATAATCAGAATAATGGCCAAACCTTCAGGTTCTTGCAAGTAAATGCCCAGAGAGCCAGTTCAGTAGCAGACCAAATCAAAATTATCATGGAAGAAAAAGAAATAGATATTGCCTGTATCCAAGAGCCCTACACCCATGGGGGTAGGGTTCAAGGATTTTTTTTTTTTTTTTTTTGTTTTATGAAAACCCCAAATACGAGAGGAATTAGAACCTATAGTACTTAGTACCATGCTTGGGTTGGAGATTGAGAAGATGAAAGAAGATATTTGTTGACATTAGACTTGAACTTCTGTGGACCGTAATTTTCAGGAAATACGTATGAAGGAAGGTTGTTCCAGAAAACAGCACCTGAATGAATAAACGAGGCAGATGAAAAGTTGTTTCTGTGAGTTTGAAGTTGGACAGTAAATGGATGTTGGCTGGTGTTTGGACTGTTTTGAAAGAGAGAGCAGGAATTATAGAAGCCAATTCAGAAGAACAGTGCCCGTGGAAGTACCTGTAGAAAAGGCATGCAGTAGAAACAGTATGTCTATGAGACAGTGAGTGGAGAGACTCTATTAGAGAAGAGTCATTAAGTAACCTAACTGCCCTCTTCTGAATGGAATCTAGAAGCCTAAGAGAAGTTTTGGGGGCACCGCCCCAAATGTGGGAACAATATTCCATGGTAGGGCAGATTTGCGATTTGTACAGAGTGAACAGCTGTTTGGAAGAAAAGTAATGCCGAGAACGAAAGAGAAAGCCACGTTTTTTAGATGCAGAGGAAGCAATATTTGTAATGTGCTTGTGCCAAGAGAGATTAGAAGTCAGGGTAATCCCCAAAAGAGATATATCATTTTGCCTAGAGATCGCAGTGTCGCCAAAGATAAGCATAGGAGCAGAAGAATCCTTTTTGTGAGATATAAGACAAAACAGTTTTAGAAGGATTGAAATCAACTAAGTTGTCTTTGCCCCACTGGAGAATTACCTGGAGATCAGTATTTAAGGAATTGGTAGCAGATATTTAAGAAGTTGAAGCTGATTGAGCAGGGCAAGGTTTCTCAAAATGTAAAGTGGAATGCAATGTGCTAGCATCAGCAAAACTATGGATAGGATTTCCAGTCAATGGAAGAAGGTCATTAATATACAAGAAGAAAAGAGTGAGGGAAAGAACTGAACCTTGGGGGGACAACAGCATTAGTGGTGAAGTTAGAAGACAGACAGCCATCTACCAACACACTCAGTGAGCGAGCAGAGAGAAAACTGGATAACCAATTACAAAAAATAATTGCAAAACCATAATATGGAAGCTTGTTAAGAACTTTATGCCAAACATGATCAAAAGCCTTTGAGATGTCAAGAGCAACTGCTTGTGTTTCACCAAACTTTCCATTGAATTTGTCCCTAAATGGGTAACATAAGACAGAATATCACTAGTGGATCGACACGTATGGAATCCATACTGGTGATCGTTGATCAGACAGAAGGTTTCTAGGAAGTTTAAGAGTTGGCGGTTAATTGATTTCTCCATTACTTTAGAAAGAGTAGAAGTAATTGCAATGGGACGATAATTGGATGGGAGGGATTTGTCACCCTTTTTAGGAACTGGCTGGATATGAGCAAATTTCCAAGCAGAAGGAAAAGCACCTTTGGAATAAGAAAGTGAAAAAAGGTGGCAAAGAACAGGAGTAAGTTCAGGAGCACAGGTTTTCGGAGCAAGTGGAGAAATACCATCAGGACCTGGACCTTTCTTAGCATCAGGATTTGTCAAAATCCTTCTGATATCCTTTTTGGGGAAAGACCACAGGAGACATTGAATGAAGCATGTTGGGAATGGTGGGAGGCTTTTTACCAAGATCATTAATACACGAGTTGGAAGAAAAATGGGATGCTAGTAGGTCAGCTTTATCCTTGGCTGAAATGATAACAAAACCATCTGGTTTTGACAGAGATGAGAGCAGAGAAGGGCAAAAGTTGCAGCCAATAGCTTTGGCAAGTGACCATTATGCTTGGCTACCATTAGGGCAAGAAGCAAGTTTTCTACTCTTAGTCTGTTCAAAATCTAGTTTGGACTGATTAATAACTTCTTTACAATTGTTGCGAGCTTTGGTTCAGCCAGAAAATGAAACTGAAGAACTGGAAACAAGCCAATTACAATATGCAAATTTCTTCTCTTGAATACCCTTAGCACATTTATTGGAAAACCAAGGTTTAGATAAAGGCGAGATTTTAAAGTGGAGTGTGGGATAAAAAGGATTCCATTCCTGCAAGAATAATTTCACTAACACGATCTGAGCAAATGTTGACATCAGAACTTTTGAAACAGTAATCCGACCATGGAAAAGAAGAAAAGAAATCTCGCAGGTCATCCCATTTTGCATTCTTGTAATGCCAAACAATATGAGGCTGGGAATAGCCATGGATAATGGCTCCATTGGAGAAGAGACAATCACCAAGTTGTTATCTGAGGTACCTAAAGGACCACTCACTTTGACCTCATACTTAGAAGGGTGGTTTCTGAGAAAAAGATCAAGCATGTTGGCTGTATGGTTAGGATTGCCCGTGTATCCTTATAGGTAAATGAACAATCTGTGCAAGGTCATTAGTAATTGCAAAAGCCTCAGCATCTTTACCAGCTGTGTCAGTGTGACTAGAAAATGGAAGCCAGCTTGAGTTGTGAACATTAAAATCACCAAGGAAAATTTCCTCACTATTAAGAAAGTTGGACTGGAGAAAGTGCCAAGTTAAAAAGAAAGGAAGTCAAAGAGCTCCAAGTAATTAGAGGAGTTGGGAGAATGGCAGAGACAACAGATGAATTTGACACAATGAGGTAGAGAGATTTTAAGCCAGAGAAGATCGAAAAGAGGAGATTCCAAATTACCAATTCTCTGACAGGGAATGTCGGAATGGACATATGTACAAGTACTATCTTTGAAGTGAAAGGAATCATACAGCAAATAATTTGGGCAACTGATATGAGCAGTAGTTGAATCAACCAATAACTGAGATTCTGTCAGAAAAAGTACATGGGGTTTGGCAGACTGCAAGTGGAAATGGACGTCGTTGAGATTAGAATTGAGACCACGTATATTTGTGAAATGAATTAGGAAGTGTTTGGGAGGTTTAGATCTTTCTGCAGATAAGCTTGCTCTATTAGTTTGACAATTCATGGTGTATTCAATAGTAAGAAAAAAGTATGTATGAAGTAATGAAATTTTTGGATATGGTGTACACATGATAAGAATATACCCAGATCCTTGATATAACATGGCCTCTACAATGCCCCCCTGCATACATACTACTCATACTCCCTCCAGTCACTATCTAGCAGAGTAGAGGTAGCAAGATTATACACTAGCTGATCCGGAAACCTCCTAAAGAGTTACCAATAGGTTTGGTCCGGGTACTAACTAGCAGCCAGCTTGCGAACACCGTTTTAGAGCTGTGCTCTAGAAATGTAAGGAAGATTGGATCTCGCCATGGTGTTCATCATAACCACAAAAGTCATCAGTCATACTGCATAATGGAAGAGATGGCGAAGGGTTGACCGGAACTTAGCTCTGGAGACTAAACATGGGGTCCACCACTTCAAGCCTCCAATAAGCATAGTGGTGGTATTGCACCGGTTGATGAGTCATCTACCACCTAGTATTGCCTGGTAACACAGAGGGGCGGCATTCCTCCATGTAGTGTGGGTGGCACACCTCAACCCCTGCTTACGTTGGTTCACACCTGGGTGGTCACCCACAGTCTGCTTGTGCATGGAGGTTATACCCAGGATTACTAATAGTCCCACCATCGTGAAGGTGTAAGCAGAGGATTTTGCTGTCACAGGCTGTCCAGATTTCACCAAAATTTGGTCCACTTGACTATCCTAGATCATATAGAATTGTTGAGGCCACTACAGACAGCTCGTGGCTGCTTTGATAATAAGAAACCCTAGTTTAATAGCTACTAAAATAAGTAATTTATGGAACCCTTTAGCAGCCTTTCAAATTATCCCCCTCCTGAGGAAGCTTCCATATTATTTCACTATACTGCAAAGCTGAACAAAATATAATATAGGACCAAACTTACAATACTCGTAAACAGCTTTACTATCCTTTACCTTACAGCAAAATCTTGGTTTCTGTGGATGCCAACTGCAGGTTTCCACTATGGCATAGCCACAACTCTGACAGACCTAATTCAGACAGAGCATGCACTCAGAATTGGCACAAGTTGGAAGACTGCATGCATTGCTTCTTCACCATTTAGAGTTTTAAACTAGCCACACAATCTTGCAACTGAAATGTACATTGCACAAAAGTGTGATTGATGTAACAATGGCCACAAATGCCATTGCACAAAAGTTCATAAATTGGAGGGTGCAAGAGGCCTGGACTATGTCCAAATGTAATCACTTCCCAACTGGTTCGTCAGCTAGAGCAGATTCCACCCCCCCCCCCCCAAGGCAAATTGGACTAAATTTACTGAAGCACCGAATTCTACCTTTCAGGGTATCTCCCCACAACATAATAATCAATTATACCCTGATTAACAGGTGTATAAATTTTCTAAACTAATTATAAAGGTCATTGATGCTGGCCTTCAACTGAGGTAAATGCCTGAAGGGAGATGTCACTCCCTGAGAAATAACTATACCCAACTAATAAGACAAAATTGATGTATAAAGTATGTGTCTGATGAATGGCAGAACCTGGAACATCAGTTCGACTCTGCCATGTTTCGCTGTGGTGATAGAGGAGCCTGTAGGTAGAAAAACAGAACTAAACCTGAATGAAACCATTTCGGGTTAAATTAGGGATTCAAATTGAAGGAAATTTTGTTTAGAGTTAGATTTTCTTTAAAAATGGGGGAACCATTTAGAGATGGATAACCTGAAATAGTTAACTACTCAACTGTTTGCAAGAAAAGGAATTATACAGAAAATTACACAATCTTAAAGAAATAGTTATACAAACTGTTTGCATCAAAAGAAATTATACAGAAAATTTACAATATTATACAGATGAAAATATACAAAATTATAGTGATGCAAAATACACAAAATTATAGTGATGCAAAATACACAAAAATGTACAGAATTATAAAAATATACAAAGTTTTTGGGAGGTTTAGATCTTTTCGCAGATAAGCTTGCTCTATTAGTTTGACAATTCATGGTGTATTCAATAGTAAGAAAAAGTGGGGGGGGGGCATGCTGTATGAAAAGAATATACCCAGATCCTTGACATAACGTGGCCTCTATGCCCCCTGCATACACACTACTCGGACTCCCTCCAGTCACTATCTGGTAGAGTAGAGGTATCAAGATTATACACTAGCTGATCCCGAAGTCTCCTAAAGAGTTACCAATAGGTTCGGTTCGGTAAACTAACTAGCGGACAGCCTGCCAACACCATTTTAGAGCTGTACCCTCAAAATGTAAGGAAGATTGGATCTCGCCATGATGTTCATCATAACCTCAAAATTCATCAGTCATGCTGCATGATGGAAGAGATGGGGAAGAGTTGATCGGATCTTAGCTATGGAGACTAAACATGGGTTCCACCACTTCAAGCCTCCCATATACAAAGTGGGGGTACTGCACCAGTTGATGAGAGTCATCTACCACCTAGTATTGTCTGGTAACACAGAGGGGCGGCAATTCTCCATGTGGTGTGGGCACCACACCTCGACCCATGCTTACGTTGGTTCACACCTGGGTGGTCACCCACGGCGTTCTTGTGCATGGAGGTTATACCCAGGATTACCCTAGTCTGCTGATGAGGCTAATGGGACAGTTATACTGTCGTCTGCTGAAGAGGCTAGTGGGAGTCAGAAGTGTTCAAAGCAGCTAAGTGGATTTTCGTATTTATTGATTTGAAATTATTGTTTTTCTAAAACTTTTCATTTAAATTTAGTAGTATACCATTATTTTGTGATTTTCTGATTAATCTGGTGTATTTATTCTTTACCCGGCTTTGTAATTGCATAAAAGTATCGGTAAGGGTATCAAATCCACGTGTTACAAGTTGCAGCTCAGCTGAACGAGAAGTTTTTTAGCCATATTTAGCCGCTTTATTGACCAATTGTTACATCAAATTATTTTCTATAAGTAGCTTATAGATCTAGTCAGGACCCTTAGTTTATTCTGAATTGAGACATCGAGATTTGGAAGTTAATTAATACTTAAGTGTCCATAGATTTACCATTCATAACTTGCCGCCATTGTTATACGACACAACGTTATATCCCGAACTACATAGCGTAAGCTTAGTATAGTATATAATATAATATTGTCAATTAATCAGTAAAATCTATTAATCTTGTTAAACTTCACTGTCAATTAAATTGTACTTTTAACTAAATACATATAACGACTTAGATTACAAATGTAACATAATTAATTAATACATAACTTGATATGGAAGTTATATAAACGGAACTCGTAGATAATATTCGATACTGAAAAATATATATAGCATTATAACTGTGTTGGGATACAAGTTTAGGGTTATAATTTTGTACTGAAATTGAAATTTTATTGAAATTAAATCAAAATCATGACTCAGACCAGAGCAGCAAAGCAAAAGGCTCAAGCTAATGGGAGTGCTGTGGCTCGGAGGAGAACTGGGGGGGGGGGGGCAGCTGCCCTCTGCTTTTTAAAGCCTTTTAAAATGCACTACTTGCATGATGTTTGTGGAGCACTCGAGTACGGGACATGATATTGCCATGGCGGATGTCTTTATGTGTGCGATGTAAGGAGTGTAAGGAAATCAGGCGACAACTCAGCATTGTTATGGGCCTATATGAGAGCTTGAAGGATAGGGTGGATGCCCTCGAAGGATCTAAATTGAGGGGCCCATCAAGCTCTCAGCTGCCCACATCAATGCCAGAGCTTGCACTTGGTCATCATGCAACACAGCGGCAACCCCCAAGGCAGAATGTGCTGATCCCATAGGAACTAGTAGTTGTTGGTGACTCTACTGTAAGGGAAACGGGAAACATGCTTTGTAAAAAGAATAGGTGGAACAGGACTAGGGTATGTCTGCCAGGGGCAAAGGTTGATGTGTAGAGCGGATATCATCTTTTAAGGGCACAAAAGGTGATATAGTTGTACACGTTGACACTAATGATATTAAGAGTAGGAGACCAGCAGAATTACTTAACAAATACATCTGGTGAGTATGGGCTTGGCACACCCAGGGTCCTGAGCTGGATTTCATCATTCTTCCCTCTCTTGGTGATTCCTTTTTACTACTCTCTCTCTCTCTCTCTCTCTCTCTCAGGGTAAGTCAGAATTTTTTTTTTTTTTTTGGCTTGTGCAGCATAAGCCTGTCTTCCTTGCACCAAATGGCTAGTAATAATAATAATAATAAAGTACAGGTCACTGTTGAAAAAAAAGCCATGAATTAGGGTTGAATTTGAAAGTGTCTGCAATTCTGCCCAGACACGATAGGAGGGAGTATATGATGAGAGCCTTGTCGATCAATTTGGCCCTGGAAAGATTGTGCAAGGCTCAAGGAGTGAAATTTTTTTAATCCTGGTCTGTACTTGTTAATAGGAGAGATTGCTTCTACAGGGATGGGATACACTTAAATAGAAAGGGTGCAAGAATATTTGCTGATGCTATCGAGGTAGTGTTAGGTGGGTCAGAAAACTGCTAGATTGGGGAGATACAAGGACTAATAGATTAACAGTAGCCACTAGCAGAGGTGAAACTGATTCTTGCACTGCTTCTATTGGAATGAGCAGAAGCCTGGAAAACAAGATGCAGGATATTTCAGAGACTGCTGGGATTCACTGCGGTACAAGTAAACACATGGGTTGTGTTAGGGTAGCTAAGAATAGGAACAGGTGCATGTATACTTGCGTGTACACCAATGCTAGGAGTTTGGTAAATAAATTTGATGAATTTGAGGTATTGCTCAAAACATCAAAGGCAGATATTGTTGGGATATCAGAGACGTGGTGTCACACAGATATAAGGAATGCAGAACTGGAATTTGGGGTGTACAACGTCTACAGAAAGGATAGACAAGATAGTAAGGGAGGAGAGGTTATGCTATTAGTTAAGAAACACATAAAATCCAAGGAAGTGAAGCCAGTCGACATCGCTGGACAGTGCAGTGTCGAGTCAGTTTGGTGTGACATAAGCATTGGAAGATCAAAATTGAGAGTAGGAGTGTGCTATAGATCTAATGACTCTGATGAGTATAATAAGAAACTGTACAGGGAAATAGAGTGGGCCAGTAAATCAGAGAGTCTTATAATGGGAGATTTTAATTTCCTAGATATTGACTGGAATTTGTGGGTTGGTCATTCACACACCAGCAAGGCTTTGGTGGATTTATTGGATGATTGTTTTCTACATCAGCATGTTCAGGAGGCAAATAGAGGGAGTAATACTCTTGATCTGATTATCAGTAGTGATTCTTCATGCATTAAGAATCTGCAGATAAAGGAACCACTAGGTGGCAGTGATCACAGTGTGCTGAAGTGGGATTTATTGAAAGAGGTAACTACCATCGGGGTAAAGGAAATGTTTTTGCTTTCATAAAGGCGACTACAATGGTCTGAGACAGTATTTAAATTCTATACAGTGGGACCAATTGATGATGTTACCAACAGCAAATTCAAAATGGGAAGCATTCAAAGAACTTATCTTGGAAGCTATTAGGCTTTACATACCAACTAAGAAATATTGTTCAAGGTTTAGGCCTAAATG
The DNA here is from genome assembly GCF_048544385.1 of Mastigoproctus giganteus. Classification (NCBI taxonomy): domain Eukaryota; kingdom Metazoa; phylum Arthropoda; class Arachnida; order Uropygi; family Thelyphonidae; genus Mastigoproctus; species Mastigoproctus giganteus. Next base: position 130,140,912 of record NC_143582.1, read on the forward strand.
ATGTCAGATGAACTAATGAGACTTATGGCAGAGAAGAAAAATGCATGGGATACATATAAATTAACATGTGACACAGAAGCCTATGTTAGATATAAGCTGGTCTGTAACCAAGTTACAAAGAAGGTTAGGCAGGCAAAGGCAGATTACGAGAAATCTTTGGCAAAGGGGGAGGCAAAGAAAAACAGCAAAGAGTTCTTTACTTATGTAAACTCTAAAAGGAAGGACATGAATCAGATTGGTCCACTTGATATCGATGGTTCAACTGTTCATGATCGTGCTCAGGTAGCTAACAAACTAAATGAATATTTTGCATCGACATTCACACATGAGGAGTTATTTGGTGAGGGGAATGCCAGAGGTGTATTCAATTCTGGCAGTAAGCTAGATAATCTTGTAATAACTAAGAGTAAAGTGGAGGAGAAATTGTTGAAGATAAACACAAGAAAGGCACCTGGGGTGGATGGGATCTATCCAGTTATATTTAAAGAGGCAGCAAAGGAAATAATCAAACCCTTAACCATAATTATGAGAGCTTCATTGGACTCAGGGGAGGTACCCATTGACTGGAGATGTGCAAATGTGACCCCAATTCACAAAGAAGGATCAAAGGCTGACACAAGTAATTATAGACCTGTGAGTTTAACTTCTGTTCCAGGAAAATTAATGGAGGCACTGATTAAAGAAGCACTGCAGTATCATCTAGACAAGACATCAGTTATAGCTCGGACACAGCATGGTTTTGTTAAGGGAAAGTCTTGCCTGACCAATTTGATTGGATACTATGATGCAGTCACAAAAGAACTGGATGCAGGGAATAACTTTGGTATTATATATTTGGATCTTAGAAAGGCTTTTGATACTGTTGCACATGGAGGACTGCTGCACAAATTGGAGCAGTATGGCATTGGAGGCAAATTGCTACTATGGATAAAGGGATGGCTGAGGGGGAGAAGACAGAGAGTTGTAATCAATGGACACTGCTCATTGTGGACTAATGTTATTAGTGGAGTACCTCAGGGTTCAGTCTTGTTGCCCTTATCTGTACTGCTGGAACGAGTACAGATAAGGGCAACAAGATTAGTGAATGGAACAAAGGGTTGCTCTTATGAAGAAAGGCTTAAGTTTTGCAAATTACAGTGTCTGGAGACTAAGCACTGGCAAGGTGATCTGATAGAGGTGTATAAAGCCTTGAATTGTTTGAGTATGCTCAATGCCAATGGGATTCTTCCTCTTGCTCAGAATAATCACCTGAGTGGGCATAAATTCAAATTGAGGAAAGACAGATATAGGATAGATGTGTGAAAATTTGCCTTTAGCCAGCGGGTAGTTGGTTAGTTGTTGGAACAGCCTTCCATCCCTTGTTGTGGAAGTTGATAGCCTAAATAAATTTAAGGCTCAGCTGGACAGGTATTTTGAACGAACGGAGGGGTGAAATGGGAGTGGTTTTTTTTTTTTTTTTTTTTTGGCTGATGCTGCATAAGTTTGCTTTCTTGCATCATAAGCCTCTACTAATGCTAAAAAAATGACTATACCATATTAAGGACAAAAAGTAATAGTCAGGATAGGACAAGGTGATACTGAAAGTGCAGAGTTAGGAAGAGGTTGCAAGACAAGGGTGTGTCTGTCCCGGGTATTATTTAATATGCATATATACAAGGTTCGGAGATTTGTATTCACCCAGAAGTACACTGTTTAAAAAAAATTAAGAGAACACATAGAAAAACGTGGTGTAACTCGTGCAGTTTGCAATGAAACAGGACAAAATTTGGTATGGTGGAGTACTTAGCAAGAAACTTTGGATAGGTATAAAGGATATTTACAGAGGTTGTATAAAAATCACCAAAAAAGGTTTTGTTACATAAGTCGATACAAGATGCTCAATAATATGGTCACATGACATCAGCATGACATGTGATCCCCTCCAATGGCTAAACAGGCCTGACAGCAGTGGACCATGCTCGATATAAGAGTGTTTATAAGATTCTGTGGAACAAATCACATTATTCCACGAGAGCAGGCCTTAACTCACCAAGTGGCCAAGGAGTTGGTTGTTGTTATTTGGTTTTTAGGAGCATTAGCAACTAAGGCCATTAGCAACTATTGTTCCGTATTTGGTGGTGACTGGCCCGAACCCCGGTCTAATCAAGAAGCGTGTGCTACGCACTCCAAGGAGTTGGCTGCTGGTGTGGAATGTGATGACGAAGGGCATCCTATACATGTTTGATTGGATTTAACTCTGGTGACAGTGCTGGCCATGGCAGTTTTTCAATATCTTCAGTCTCCACCACTTGAGCTCCTAGATGCAGTGGTATTCTTGTGCATGAAATTAAAATCTGGGCCAACTGCACTACTAAAAATTTGAACATAGGGTTTGAGGATCTGTTCTCGGTACCCCTATCAAAAACATGAAGAGGGGTGTGGCCTTTGATCATTATTCCATCCTATCTGAGAAAGGGACACTGTAAGTGTCCCTTTCTCTGATGTTGGAGGAATGGTATCACATTCCTTGTTGTCTCTAGATGATATAACATCTAGAAATTGCTTGTAGGCTAGAAAGAGACTCATCAGAAAATAGAACTGTACCTCCATTTGTCAGGGCTCCAAGTCACGTGCTCATGGCACTAGCTTTGATGAGCTCAGCAGTGCTTTGGAGTTAATGGGATTTTTTTTTTTTTTTTTTTGTACTTTGTTGCAGCTTCCAGGGTTTCCCCTATATGCCACTGTAGCTTCTGAAGGTGAGATTAATGGGATACAAACCACTGGCTTCTTTGCATAGAGTCCACTTGAATGAGCATCTTTAAGACAGACCTGGTTGGAAATGTTTTCACCTGTGGCCGCAGAAGCCTTAAGAGGGCTGAACACAGGACATTGTAGGGTTCCATCTCGTTGTTAGTGCCAGATAGTGATCTGTTCTGATTGATGTAGTCCTCAAGCGACCTTGGCCAGCTCTTTTTGTAATGGTTCCTGTCGGCTCAAAATGCTTCCATAGTGCCGAGACAACGCCGCATAACACATTAAGCCAACATACCGCTTACACCTGTGATGCCTGGTTTCAAGTCATCCAACATCCCATCATCTCAAAGAATCATCTAAATGACAATGAATGACATCTTGAGTACTGCAGATGTAGCTATCTCACCGAGAATGCCAAAAAACAAGAATGAACTGATGTGGTCGCTACCTGTGTTTTTATACGCATGAATAATTTGCATGATGTGTGGCTCTGTAAGGTGGGAGATCGATTTCTCTTATATTAAATATTATACAGGGCATCTCAAAAATATTGGTACAAATCTTTAGGAGAGGTAGGTAACATCTAAAGGAATGTGAATCGCATAGGAACCCATAACCGGAAACGTCACGGGAAAGTAGTAGCAGAGGCATAAGAAGCAGAAATGACACAAGACAGTAATTAGTGGCAAACATTTATTTGACATAATATTAACAATGGAGTATGAGATGGATGCATTTCATAATGTTACACCAGATGCTCGAAGGTTCCACCATGAGACGCGATGCATGCGTGACACCAACGCAGCATGGATTGGCATACACGGTTGAACACACCTGGAGTTTCTTTCACAGTAGTAGCAGCAGCGCAGACGAGTCTCGCCACAGGCAATTCATACAAGATAGATTTGAGGGCCCCCCACAGAGAGAAATCAAGGCTCGATAAATCAGGTGAGCGTGGGGGCCAGGCAACGAGTTCACCACGGCCAATCCATCGATGCCCAAAATGCCTGTTCAAATGGTCACGAACACACCTTCCATAATGGAAAGATGCCCCATCATGTTGAAACCAAATGTGGCATATCGCATTTGCTGAAACATCATCAAGTAACCCTGGTAGAACTCATTCAAGAAAGATCCGATATTTAGCGGAATTCATGCGGGATAGTAACAGGTATGGGCTGACTAAGCAGTCACCGACCATACCTGTCCACACATTTATTGCGAAGCGATGTTGTGCCGCATGGGGGCACACACCGTGTGGGTTGTCGTGAGCCCACACGAGCATTGTGCTGATTGAATAACCCTTCCCGAGTGAAATAAGCCTCATCCGTGAACAAAACATAGGCTGGAAAATTCAAGTCTTGAACACTTTCTTGGAGAAACCACTGCGCAAAAGCCACACGTCCAGGATGATCTTGGGGGAGCAGTAACTGAACCCTTTGGAGGTGAAAAGGGTGTGAAGAATCGTCATGCCAGACACGCTGTACACTGCAACAAGACACTCCTAAGGCAGAGGCAATGGCACATGTACTGGTAGTAGGATTATTCTGGATGGCATTCAACACACTTTTTTCCATGACGGGAGTTAGTGACAAATGTGGTCTGCCCGCACTACTCCTGTTACCTCTAAATGACCTATAATCGCACAAATTTTGATGCACACGCGCAAACAAATGGTGGTCCACTACATGTCTGTCTGACTGGGAAGCGTTCTCCATAAATTCATTGAGTGGCTCGTCCATTGCCCTCTGCTAATCCATACATTAGGTGCATGTCTGCCAGCTCACAGTTCATATATCGATGCATGCTCTTCGTGCGACGACTACCGTGCCGTCTACTGACTTATGGTGACGTTTCCGGTTATGGGTTCCTATGTGATTCACATTCCTTTAGATGTTACCTACCTCCCCTAAACGTTTGTACCAATATTTTTGAGACACCCTGTATATATTTTTATTACATTAAATATTATAGCCCTATTATATCAAATATTCACCTTCAGCTACACTGCTCACAATAAAATATTCATGAAAAATATTTTGTTCTGTTTTGTGAAGCAGTGTACACTAACACCATGTATTTCACTTTTTCAACATCATCACCAGACTAAGTAACAATTATTGCCATGTTTCAAAACACTTCCACAGACCAGTTTTGTGGAAGTCCTCTAACTGTCCTTCAAACCATGACTCAGCAGCAAAAATCACCTTATCATCAGCAGCAAAGCATTTTCCATGAAGAAAGCTGGACAGGAAAGAGGAAGAAATCTGAGGGTGCAGGAGGCAGCAATATTTTAAATCAACATTTTTGGGCACATCTCACTGCAGCATGTGAGGAGTGCACATGAGCATTATCTTAGAGCAAGTGCACATCTTTTGACAGCAAATCTCATCTTTTTTTTTTTTTTTTTTTTTTTTATAACAGAACGTAGCTTTATGAGTAGGTTGGAATAATACTTCACCATCACAATACAGCTGTTTTGAAGGTAATCTGTTGGTATTACACCATGCTGATCCCAAAAAACTGATAGCATCACCTTGCCAGTACTTGGTTGCACCTCTGCATTTTTTAGGGGTGGTGATTATTCATGCTTCTGTTGTTTTGGCATTAGTTTAGTTTTGGAATAATGGTGATGGATCCAATTTTCATTAATGGTGACTAGTTGTAAAAAAAAACTCCTCTCGCTTTTTCTGGCATAGTGACAACATTTCATATGCACATTGTGCCTTTTCCTTCTTCTGGTAAGAAGTCAGAAAGCCTGCAAACCCATCTAGCAGATACTTTACTCATGCAACTGTTGATGGATGATGTTCTCCACAGACCTACACCAACTTCTAGCTCTGCAGTAGTTCTTTGATGCTAAAATGGCAATCTTCCAGGATTAATGCCTCATGTTTTGCAAAACTCTCTTCTGTTACAGCAATTGCTGGCATGCTGGAATTTCTTTGATGATGAATTGTTTATACCAATGTGCAACAACACTGTAACCTGGGCATCTTCCCCATAAACAGCGACCATTTCTTCATGGACTGTTTTGGGTATTTTCCCATGCAGAAAGAGGAACCAAATCACTGATCAGTATTCCACTATATCCACTGTGACACTTCACTTCATTTAGCACTGCAAAAAAAAAAAAAAAATTAATTGTCAGATTGAACCTAAAATTTGTGTGGTTGCTATAGAGATTTCAAGGCATCAAGCAAAAAAAATTTTTCATCATTCTGTACTTCTGGGTGAATACAAATCTTTTTCTCATACAAGTAGCAGAAATGGTTGCACTGATGGCAGATTTGGAGGAAGATTTGCAGAAATTGTTTAATACCAATTTCTGCAAATCTTCCATCATCAATGTTCCTTGCAGAACACTGATGACTTTCCTTTAGCCTTAATAGCCTAAAGGACAGTTGTGATAAGGTTTTACAATGAGAATAAATATTGGGAAGACAAAGGTTAGGAGAGTGGGAAGAGAACAGCATGAGTTAAATAGTGAAATAGGAGGAGGAAGAATAGAAGAATGATCAAGTATAGTTATTTGAGGGGCCTAATGGTGATCAGCAGGTAAAATCCTGCCAGCCTTTGCCTCTTGCTTCTGGTGTACAGCTTGTTGATGACCACTAGTTCTTTCATTTAGATTTTAAAACAGTTCCCTTTTCTTTAAATTTGCTTGCTATCTTTTTAATTGTTGCAATTGCCAGAAATGCAACACTTTAAAAGTTTCTGTCTACTAAGTACAGGCATACCTCGGTTAACGTTACCTCTGATAACGAAGCTTCGATATAACGAAGTCGGCAATTTCAAGCCCCATTTAACATAAAAAAAAATATTCCAGTTTAATCACCTGAAATCTAAACAAACTGAAGAAATTACGGAAACCTTTGGGGCTTCCTGTGGTTGGTTCGAGAAATTTAAAAAACGGGCCAGGATTCATAGTGTAAAATTAACAGGAGAAGCTGCAAATAAGTTTCCAGAAAAACTAAAGGAAATAATTGAACGTGAAAATTTTCCAAATTTGGTGTTCAATGTTGACGAAAGCGGTTTGTTCTGGAAACGGCTACCAACAAAAAGAGCTTTATTTCTATTGAAGAAAAATCAGCTGCTGGGTTCAAAGCAGCCAAAGACAGTGTAACGTTACTCTTTGGATTAAATGCCTCTGGCGATTATAAATTAAAATTGTTATTAGTTTACCATTCAGAAAATCCGAGGGCATTAAAAGGTAACATAAAAATGAATTTACCTGTAACAGGGAAAGCAAATAGAAAAGCGTGGGTTACCAAGGAGTTATTTACTGATTGGTTTGTTAACCACTTTTGTCCTGAAGTAAAACGGTATTGTCAAAAAAAAACAACTTTGAAGAAAAAGCTCTTTTGTTGTTAGACAATGCTCCGGGACATCCTACTGATCTTAACACGTTGGACACATGCATTCCTGTCAAAGTTGTGTTTCTTCCAGCAAACACAACTTCCGTGATTCAACCATTGGATCAGGGAGTAATAGCATCATTTAAAGCTTATTATCTGCGTCGAACATTAAGCAGTTTAACTGAACTAGAGGATAAAGAGGAAATGACAGTTAAAACTTTTTGGAAAAACTACACCATTAAAAACGCAATTGAAAACATTGATAGTTCTTGGAAAGAAGTCACTAAGAAATGCTTAAATGGAGTTTTGCGCAAAATATGGCAAAATAAGTTTGGCCTAGAAGTTGTACTAAAAGAAGAAAATAACATCCAAGAAATTAGAAATGAAGTTATCCAGATGGCTCAATCAATAGGTTTCGAAAATGTCGATGAAGAGAATGTTAGAAATTTATTGAATGCAGAAGATGATGGTTTTTTAGTGGAAGATTTAGAAAACCTTGTTAGCAACGACGACAAAGTTAATGAAGACGAAGTTAAAGAAGTTCCTGCCGAAAAAGTGTTAACAACCAAAGATTTAAAAAGGTGCTTAAATGACATTGAAAACGTTTTAAATTTTTTTAGTGAAAATGATCCTGATTTAGGAAGAAGTGTTATTGTTAAGCGATCAGTGTTAAATGCAATAACTCCGTATAGGCAATTGCTAAATGAAAGAGAAAAAGAGCATAAAAACAACTTTAGACTCGTATTTTAAAATGTGATTTCACTTTGTATGTAAGTTGACTGTTTATTTAATAAAACTTTTCTTTGTTCGGAAAAAAAGCTTTTCATTTTCTTTACGTAGGAACGTATCCCTATTCTGGCCATAGTATTTTTACCTCTGAAAACGAAGTTTCGCTTAACGAAGTAATTTCGTAGAACGCATCCTATTCGTTATTCGAGGTATGCCTGTACTTCCTTTTTAAATGAGTCCTTCATGCCAACCAGAAATTTGCTTTCTGTTAAGGTCTATACCAGTGATTCCCAACTGGTGTGCCATGACCCTTTTAAATGTGCCGTGAGATTAGGGAACCCACCCACACCTATTACAACATGGTGTAGATACGTTGACGATATTTTTACCGTAATACCATGTGGCTCTGAAACTACACTACTGGTATACCTCAACTCCCTATCTAATTTCATCAAATTTACCATAGAGTCAGAGGTGAACGGTACGCTCCCATTCCTGGACGTCCTAGTGCATCGCGTAGGCCCACATCTAGAGACTTCAGTATATCGCAAACCTATGTGGTGCAGTCAATTCACTAACTACAGATCCGGCCATGCACCAAGCCATCTCAATAGCACTGCCCGCACCCTATTCTCCAGGGCTTGGAGCCATTCCAGCTCTAATACAATTAGGCATAACGAGATCTCCCGTGTGAAGGCGGACCTAACCAAATGTGGTTATCCATCCCATGTGCTAAGCAGATGCCTATTACAGGCAGAAGAACTCACATCCAACCCAAGACCACCGAACCAAGTCGGTATATCGTCCGCCTACATTCCCTATTATCCAGGCGTGTCAGAACGGATCTCAAAGGTCCTTAGAAATTACAACATCAAATGTGTGCAATTCCCCTGCAGGAACCTACGTTCACTTGTCTCCAGCATGAAGACCCCTGTCACACCTGTCTTACGCAGCAATGTAGTATATCGCATCACCTGTAGAGACTGTAACAGTTGCTACATAGGAGAAACATCAAGGCGTCTCCAAGATTGCCTTACGGAACACGACAGAGCAATCCGGCTTGCCAAAACTGACCAGTCCGCGGTCGCGGAACATTTTTGGGCCACCAACCACAATCTTGACCCCCAAACGCGACTTTGAAATAGTAGACCACTCACGACACTTTCGCCACCGCCTATGGATAGAGGCACTCAACATAGTAAACAATCCAAAGGCATTAAATCGCCAGAAAGGCATACGTCTACACCCCATCCTAGAGACAACAGTTTTAATGCTAGATGATCAGTGGAGTAGAAAGCAGCGCACTTCCGTGCAACAACAATGATTATCAACAATGATTAAGAAAGCACTTATCCATTGTATTTAAATGTCAGTTGATGAAGAGACATGCGTCTCGAAAGCTACTGTTAGTATATATTTGTATTCTTACATTAAACTGGATTTATAACTTATACGTGTATGTTATTATAGATTAGGGAAAATTCCACTGAGTTCAATGGCAATCACTATTTCGGTGTGCCATTAATATTTGTCTTTTAATTTAAAGCATGACTTGAGAGACAAAAGATTGGGAATTATTGGTCTAAAAAAATGAAAATTCTTTCTTCTTGTGGCAACTAGTAAGCATTTTTCTAATTTTCCTACAACAAACAAAATTTATGAGCTTCTAGATTAATTTTTATTATTTTGCAGGTCACATTTCTTTGATAACTCTCATGCTTTAGACCAAGAATTAAAAAAATTATGAAAATAAAAAATCTACTTTTCCTAAATAAAATAAGTTTACTTTTCCTTTCTTTCTTTTTATTAGTTTTATCTAAATAAGCTTTTAGATATGATATATCTTTGTGCACTATCTTGTACAAAAAAAGTTGGCTGATATTACAGTCATTATAAGTGTGTGTGTGTTATTTGGTTTTTAGGAGCATCCTCCGTATTTGGTGGTGATGGGCTCGAACCACTGTGTGTGTGTGTGTGTGTGTGTGTGTGTGTGTGTGTGTGTGTGTGTGTGTGTGTGTGTGTGTGTGTGTGTGTGTGTGTGTGTGTGTGTGTGTGTGTGTGTGTGTGTGTGTGTGTGTGTGTGTGTGAAGAGAGAATATCATTATAACAACATAGGTAAATGATATATATCAGAAAACTGCTGCTGCAACTTTTGTTACAGCACACTGGCACTTATTCAGTATCACAGCACAGCTCTTATTTAGTACCAAGTATGCTTGGAATGATATAGATAAGGGAATTGTTTGCAATTATTTTACACATTCAAAACTTTGTTAGGTGTTATGATTCATCTGTCCTATACTTTTTATGTTGTTATCATGTTGTACATATGAATAATATATTTTTCATAAAGTAGTCTCAAAACTTATTAAAATTAACTTTTCTTCTCCATCTCCCAAAAAAAATCTATCTCCCACATAAGCAGAAAAGAGGCAATAATAATTACAGAATAGACTATAACGTTTGTAGAGGAAGGGATTCTGTATTCAAATAGCACTCTTAAGGTGACTAATTCAAAATTTGAAAGTAGATAGTAAAAATCATAATTTAAAATGCTTACATTAGCAGTATGGGAAGATGGCATATTCCAAACATGTCTTGATTGAGAGTGATGCAAAGTTGCTATTTCCAAACTAAGTTCTTCATGGAGAACATTTTGCAGTTCACATTTCTTTGATAACTCTCTTGCTTTAGACTGAGAAAAATAAAAGATAATACATTTCCTTTCTTCTTAATATACACAACTGAATACAAAGAAGATAAGAACACGACTCCAACTTTCATAAAATAACCACTTTACAGATTAACATTACATTCCTTCACAAAAGTTTCAACCAGAAGAGAAGTCATTTATAATTTTAATACTGAAAACAATACACATTTTAATTTGTTTATGTTATCATTTTCATCTACAGTTATTTATTCTTTTAGTTGTCATATTATTATTTTATTCTCTTCAGTCTCTCATATGTATGAATTTTTTTTTAATGAAAATTTCAAAATATGAAAGCTATAACACATAATACAGGACTCCCGGACTTACGTAATACTCAACCTATGGAAATTCGACTTTATGCAAGTTTTTGTCGGCCAGTGGAAACTTAAAAAACTATGGAAACGTACTTTGCATCCCGTAGAAATAAATGGAGGTATTGTGAAAATATCGTAATGTGAACCCAATAACACTTTTTTTTTTTTTTTTTTTTTTTTTGTAATTCGTTCCAAGTCCTTGGAAGTTGAAAATTTCATTATACTGTATTACTAAATACAGTATTACTATGGGGATACTGTATTACTTTTATATGATTGAAGTATATGAAAATTCATTATACTTCAATCATATAAAAAACAAATTTTCAGAAACTTCTCTTCATTCCTATTTACTTATCAGAAACTTCAGAAACTTCTCTTCATTCCTATTTACTTATTACAATGATGAAGGGAAAGCGACCAACGAAAAGTGCAAGTGGTGGTAGTGCCAGGAAACGAAACAAAATGATTTAGAAATGAAGATGAAAACGATTAAGAAGTACAAAGAAGGACAAAGTTTGCCATCTACTGCAAGGGAATTAGGTCTCGCTGCTTCAACAGTGAATACTATTTTAGAGGGCAGTGCACATATAAAAGAACATGTCAAAGGATCAATGAACTTAAGATCAACAGTGATCACAAAATAGCATTTTGTGATCACTGTTAATCTTAAGTGCGTTGATAGATCGAAGATAGAACAACTGTTAATAATACGAATGGAAAATCAGATTCAGAAGTGAGTGCCCTTCAGTCTATGACCATTCAAAGCAAAAGCAACAAGTATTTATAAAGATATTAAGGATAAAGATATTATGGCAAACCCCAATCCAAGTTCATGGCAAGCAACAGGTGGTTTAATAGGTTCAAGCATTGCTCTGGTTTCCACAACGTTAAAGTATGCGGTGAAGTGAAGTTGCCAGTGCTAATTCTGCAGCTGCAGAGAAATTTTGTGATGTGTTGGAAAAAAATATTGATGAAGGCAGCTATTTAATGCTGTAAATTTTTAACGTTGACGAAACTGTTCTGTATTGGAAAAAAATTCCGGATCGAACATACCGGATGCCAAAGAGGAAAATACAATTTTTTTTTTTTTTTTTATGAAAACCCCAAACACGAAGGTATCAAAACCTATAGTACTTAGTACCGTGCAGGGGTTGAAGGAGAAGTATGGGTGGAGGGGAATGCCGAAAACTTTGCTCTAGAGACTAAACATGGGTTTCACCACTTCAAGCCTACAATAAGCAAAGTGGTGGTATTTCACAATGCCAGATTTCAAGGCATCAAAAGACAGGGCCACGCTCTTGCTTGGAGCTAATGCAGTGGGAGATTACATATTAAAACACTGCTTGTGTACCATTCTAGAAATCCTCGTGCATTTAAGGGCATTAATAAAGCCATCCTACCCATGCATTTCCGATCGAACCAGAGAGCATGGATAACAATCTCTCTTGGTTTAAATGGTTGGATTGGTTTAAATGCTGCTTCATTCTGAGGTTGAAAAATATTGTAAAAACAACATTCCTTTCAAGATTTTGCTTCTATTAGATAATGCTCCTGGCATCCTATGCATCTAGATGATTTCAATTCGAATGTGAGAGTCATATTTCTACCACCAAACACGACTTCACTCATCCAACCTATGGATCTGGGTGTTATTTCGAATTTAAAAGCATACTATTTATGCACAACATTTGCTCAGGCATTGTCTGCAGTAGATGATGAGAAAAATTTTATGTTAAGACATTTTGGAAATCTCACAATATTTACCAGCCATCTTATACATTAATAAGGCCTGAGCAGAAATTACTAAAAGTTGTTTAAATGGCACATAAAAGAAAATATGCCCACAGCACGTAAAAGGCTTCAAAGGATTTGAAAAAAAGACGAATCAGATGAAAAGATTACAGATAAGATTGTAATGGTTGCAGAGCTACTTCAGTTGGAAGTTGATGCCAAAGATGTAGAGTTAATAGAGGAAGAAAAGGAATCATATAATCAAGAACTTATTGACTTGCAGGCAGCGATAGTGAAAGAAGAAAATGCTGACGAAGCTCAAGAAAAACCAAATGAGGAGCCAAGATGCTTCATCACCAAAGAGATGGCAATGGCATTTCGTGAAATTGCATCGGTAATGGCGAGGTTTGAGAAGATGGATCTTGACAGTGAATGATTCTTAAAAGTTAACAGAGGGGTGAATGATATGCTTGCTTGTTACAAAGAAATCTACAATAAAAAGAAAAAAGCCACCCTCCAGTCATCCATTAATATGTTCTTTTGTAAGGTTGAGCGGCCGGCCCCTTCCAAATCTCCACAGCCCTCAACTTACACAGCGGCGTACTTATCAGCTAAAGACGTCGATTCTGGCAATGATGCTCGAGAGGTAAAACTTATTGACATTATGCCTGTCTCCTCTCTTTTTATTGTAATTTTGTAATTTTGAAAGTCTAATTTTTTAAATTGCACCCTTTTGTAATTTTTCCTGCGCATGAAATAAAAAATTGAATAAATATAATAAATAATTCTATTTACATGTTCGTTGAACATTTCTTTTTTGATTCAATCAATTCAGTAAGCACAGTTGCGAGTGCTGCACAAGCATGGGGGGAAATTCCGACTTATGTAGTGTTCCACAGAACGCAAGCTTTACGTAAGTCGGGGATTTCCTGTACTATGAATGGATCGAAGGTTGAAAAGCCAGATGAGATATTATGATGTTGAACTTGAATTTCTCTAGATTATAATTTTCAGGTATGAAAAATGGTTGTTCCAGAGAACAGAAATAGAGGGATAAATGAGGAAGAGAAAAAGTTGGTTTTGAAGTTTGGAATTGGACAGTAAATAGATGCTGATTGGTCGAGACATGGGTTCAATCTAATTTGGAAGACAGCGGAGAAATTATAGATACCAATTCAGACAAGTTAGCTAATATATGCAATGCATTACATTTGAGCATTCAACTTTTTTTCTTATACTAAATGGGTTTTTTTTTCCATTTTTTGTGATTTAATAGAAATGTAATTAGTGCGAATGCATCATGTTAGTACACAGCCAATTCTAGATTAGCAAATTTTTGCAAAAGCGGCATCGTTTAATTCATATCTCATATTGTGAATACCTTCACAACGAGTTGCCATGACATTGCACTACTTCGAATAACTAACGCTTCACCTAAAGGGAAGACTATTGCTATCTCTTTTGCTAATCTAGAATTGGCTGTGTACTAACATAATGCATTTGCACTAATTTGTACACAGTCTAACTTTCTCGCAGCTTGAGGCACAAGCCCTAATGCATTATAGAAATGTAATGTAAATATAGTTATCTCCTTATCAATTAATTACTAAGATTATAATGTTATGGAACACTTAATAGAAATCTATAGACTTAGATTCTCTAAACTTAGCCATTTAGTTTAATTACAACTGTAGGATATTTAATTACTCTCCTCCTTCTGTATTACTCTTTATTTTTCCTCTTTTTTTTTTTTTTAAGTCTCTCTCTCTCTCTCTCTCTCTCTCTCTCTCTCTAAATATATATATATATATATATATATATATATATATATATATACACAGGGTGAGCCAAAAGTAGGTATATAGTACTGATTGTGTGTGTTAGATTGTGTGTTACTGTGTGTCACAGTGTCAGGGACAAGTTCCAGGAATGTTGCAACGTTGATAGAGGACATTTTGAGCACCTAAGACTAAACATGGCCCGATCAGTACTGTATGCCTACTTTTAGCCCAACCTGTATATATATATATATACAGGGTGGGCCAAATATATATATATAGGTGTAACTATTCAATAGCAAAATCACATTCATAACAATTCTTGTGCATGCTTTGCAGGTACTGTGGCACCTCCATAGCCAGGTGGGCAGGAGCAGTAGTGCGTAGCACATGCTTCTTGATTAGACCACAGTTAGAGCTCGTGACCACCAAATACGGAGGATGCAGAAAGGTCAGGGAATGACCACCGCATATCCCCTGAGCAATATGGCCTTAGTAGCAGGTATTGTTCCAAACACAAAGTTCCTCTGCTACTTGTAGATGGACATGGTGAAGATTAAGACAATAGGCACTTAGCATATATATATATATATATATATATATATATATATATATATATATAGAAATGCACCGAACATGGGGGGAGGACTTTATTCTGCAGGTTTTACACATCCAAAGTTATCCTCTTTCAATTTATACATCAGTAAAGATTAATAAAAGAACTTAAAAGCTTATTAAAAATTTATTTTCAAAAAAAGTAAATCACATTTTGAACTTGTAATTCGCAATGTTGTTGTTGGAGGTTTTACAGCACAATGGCAGGTAAAGGCCATTAGGCGCCAAACAATGGTAGGAGTTACCAGGTGTAATTCGCAATGATATTTAGTTTAGCTCAGCAAATGTTTTTAACGTCCAAATACAAAATTTCATGTAAATCCATCCAGTGGGAGTCCCTCCGTTACATGCAGATGGACAGACAACAGGAACATGGCAAATACATACATGCAAACACACCTAAAAACAGTTCCTGTGGAAGTATCTATAGAGAAAGCATGTGACAGAAAATTACTGTCTATAAGATAGAGAGTTGTTGTTGTTTGTTTGGTTTTTAGGAGCATTAGCAACTAAGGCAATATTGCTCCGGGGATATGCGGTGGTCATTCCCTGACCTTTCTGCATCCTCCATATATGGTGGTCACGGGCTCAAACCTCGGTCTAACCAAGAAGCGTGTGCTACACACTGCTGCTCCTGCCCTGGCTACGGAGGCGCCAAGATAAAGAGTGGAGATACTTTGTAAGAGATGGGTCATTAATTAACTTGACTTCACTCTTTTGAATAGTCTAGGAGCTTTAGGGAGGCTATGGAAGCACCACTCCAAAAAATTGATGAAACATATCCTGTAACTTAAAGTTGTGCTAGATATTTTGGTCTTAAATTCAATAAAAGTTCTTGAATTTTATAAACAGCCATTATGGAATTAAGCTCCTTTGTTCCCATAAATTAATTATTCTGTCATGTTTATCATTCATATTTCTTCTACAGGCACACTGGTATTCGCATGATCCCCATCACCACTGCCACATCTTAATTTTCATTCATATATGCAAACTTACTCTCTATCAGCTGGAGAGTAACTGGGATGTCACTATTAATACTGAAGCACTCTTCCATTACCTCTTCACCCAACAACTAGGCTTATCAACATGGTAAACTTTTAGCATAGTTCACCAACTTCACCCACAATTTTATTCTCCCATATTACCTTCAAGCCATCTGAATCAGATCATTATTTATTCACCATCCGTAAATGATGTACACACAGGCAACCATAAGTTATGCCAACCATGATTTAAAGTATCTTGATCAAACTTGCCTCAAGAGCCTTTTAACAATAAAATTAAAATTCCTTTATTCTTAAAACTTGACTTCATTCTAAAATGTACAAAAATGTCAGCATTTTTCTCAAAATTTATTCCCTCAAAGTGCGATTGAAGGCTTAGAGAATTCCATGATTCAATCATGGAATTCTGTGGTGGATCATGGATGAACAGTTAGGCTGCAAATAAATAACAAAGATGTTAGCTTTGATAAGGAGTTATACATTGGAGTGCATCTTACAATTATCTAAAATTCGCATGGCTTGATCACTGAAAAGGCCTGCAGATGTGTAGAGTGCCCAAGACTCATGAACAAAATGTTTTCAAACCAGTCAAGCACACAGGTTCAGTAATCCATGCTTGTTTATTAGCTGTACGAGGGGAGTTCAAAACGTTTGTGGCCTGTGTTGCAGAGTCTGGTATAGGTCAGCAACTTAGATGGTGACCCTACAATTTTATTGTGGCTCAATGACCTCAGTTTGGTGTGACATAAGCACTGCGAAAGCAAAAATAAGAGTAGGAGTGTGTTATAGGCCTAATGACTCGAATGAGTACAATGAACAATTATACAGAGAAATAGAGTGGGCCAGTAAATCAGAATGTCTTATAATGGGGGATTTTAACTTCTCAGATATTGACTGGAACTTGTGGGTTGGTCACTCACACACTAGTCAGACTTTTGTGGATTTATTGGATGATTGTTTTCTGCAGCAGCATGTTCGAGAGGCAACCAGAGAGAGAGTAATACTCTTGATCTGGTTATTAGCAGTGATCATTCGTGTATTAAGGATTTGCAGATAAAGGAACCACTAGGTGGCAGTGATCACAGTGTACTGATGTGGGATTTACTTAAAGATATAATTACCATCAGGGGTAAAGGAAAGGGTTTTTGTTCCGTAAAGGTGAGTACAGTGGTCTCAGAAAGTTTTTAAATTCTGTACAGTGGGATAAACTGACAATGTTACCAACAGTAAATTCTAAGTGGGAAGCATACAAGGAATTAATCGTGGATGCTACTAAAAGTTTCATACCTATTAAGAAATATTGTTCAAGGTTTAGGCCTAAATGGTTATCAAATGAACTAATGAGACTTGTAACAGAGAAGAAAAATGCATGGGATGCATATAAATTATCAAGCGACTCAGAAGCTATGGCAGATATAAGCTAGTCTGTAATCAGGTCACAAAGGAGGTTAGGCAGGCAAAGGCAGATTACGAGAAATCCTTGGCAAAAGATGCTAAGAAAAACAGCAAGGATTTCTTTACTTATATAAACTCTAAAAGGAAGGGGATGAATCTTATTGGTCCACTTGACACCGATGGTTCGAACTGTTGATGATCCTGCTCAGATAGCAAACAAACTGAATGAGTATTTTGCATCTACATTCACACATGAGGAATTATTAAGGTTTGAAAATGGCAGAAGGTTATCAAATTGTAGCAGGATACTTAATGATTTTGTAATAACCGAGAGCAAAGTGGAGGAGGAATTGTTGAAGTTAAACATAATTAAAGCATCTGGGGTGGATGGATCTATCCAGTTATATTAAAGGAGGCGGCAAAGCAACTAAGCAAACCCTTAGCCATAATTATGAGAGCATCCTTGGACTCAGGGGAGGTTTCCACGGACTGGAGATGTGCAAATGTATCCCCAATTCACAAAGGGGGATCGAAGGGTAATACGAGTAATTACAGACCAGTTAGTTTAACTTCTATTCCGGGTAAAATAATGGAGTCACTGGTTAAAGATGCATTTCAGGATCATCTAGACAAGACTGCAGCAATAATTCAGACACAGCATGCGTTTGTTAAGGGAAAGTCTTGTCTGACAAATTTGATCGGATATTATGATGTGGTTACAAAGGAACTGGATGCAAAAAATAATTTTGATATCATATATTTGGATTTCAGGAAAGCTTTTGACACTGTTGCGCATGAAAGACTATTGTACAAATTAGAGCAGAATGGTATTAAGGGTAAGTTGCTACAATGAATAAAAGGATGGTTAAGTATGAGAAAACAGAGGGTAGTAATCAATGGGTGCTGCTCTTCGTGGACTAATGTTATTAGTGGAGTCCCACAGGGTTCGGTGTTGGGTCCACTGTTGTTTTGTATATTTATCAATCATATTGATGAAGGTATATCAGGCTTAATGTCGAAGTTTGCAGATGATACAAAGTTTGGCAGGATTGTTAATGACAGTAATGGCAGTGTGCTACTGCAACAGGATCTAGATAATTTGGGTAGATGGGCTAAGAAGTGGCAACTGAACCTTGACAAATGCAAAGTACTGCATATGGGTAGAAGTAACCCCAGAGAAATGTACCAACTGTGTGGTACTACACTTAAGGTGGTAGAAAATGAAAAAGACCTGGGAGTAATTGTGCAGTCAGATATGAAGTTTTCTGAGCAATGCAGACAGGCTGCTAGGGCAGGTCATGGGGTTTTGTCCATGATATATAGGAATTTTGCTAGCAGGGAAAAGGAGGTGATTGTCCCTCTGTATAAGGCAATGGTCAGGCCACGCCTTGAGTACTGCGTACAGGTCTGGAGGCCTCATTTTAGGAAGGATGTAGATTTACTTGAGCGTGTACAGAGAAGGGCAACAAGATTGGTGAGGGGAATGAAGGGATCCTCTTACCAAGAGAGGCTTAAGTTCTGCAAATTGCAGTGGCTGGAGACTAGGCACCTGCACGGTGATCTGATTGAGGTATATAAGGCCTTGAGTGGGTTGAGCACGATGAATTCTGATGGGATCCTTCCATCTACATTCACACATGATCTGGTTATTAGCAGTGATCATTCGTGTATTAAGGATTTGCAGATAAAGGAACCACTAGGTGGCAGTGATCACAGTGTACTGATGTGGGATTTACTTAAAGATATAAGTACTTGTTCTTATTCTACTTGTTCTTATTCTACTAGATGTGCAGAAATTTGCCTTTAGCAGCGGGTGGTTAATTGCTGGAACACACTTCCATCTGTCGTTGTGGAAGTTGAATAAATTTAAGGAGGAACTGCACAGGTATTTGGAGGGAATGGTATGATTTGTTATTTGAATTTTTTTAACAGACTACATAATATAGGATAACCTATACAGTATTTTGATCCAATAATTGTTATTGGAACATGTGCTAAAATATTTTATTGAAAATTTGAAGTCAACTTACTTATAACATCATAAAATGATGAACTACAAATCCTTGTCAACTAAATCTGAATTGCAATTTTCAGTATTTAAAGATGAATTATCTGCTGTATTAATAATAAGTTTGTCGATTTTCTCATCATTTTGATTTCCACTTTCCCAATATTGGTTTTCAATACTAATTACATGATCGCAACTTTTCTTCCATTTGTCGTGAGTATACTGTCTGAAAAATTTTTTTTCCCAATTCTTTCACACTGCCAGGGTTAAAGAACTGTTATTTTTAGCAAACTGCTGTTTAGTTTCTCCCCACTCAAGTTCAATAGGGTTTAAATTAGCATGATAAGGAGGAAGTTGAAATAAAGTATAACCATGCATTATCAAAATGTCATTGATTTTGTATTTGGATTGTATGAGAAAAGCTTTAACTAACTGGAGGAGCTCAGGTCTCCTTAAATCATCACTGAATACTATACCATTTTTCTTTAGCCAATGCTGTATATCTCTTTTTAAAGTAGCCAAATTTGTTTTTTTTTATTATATTGTACAGAATGGTAGCAGCCATTGTCCATTACAATAACACAGTTGGGAGGTATATTGGTAGTAGTTTATTTTTGATCCATTTGCTGAAATTTTCAAAGTGCATATCATAATGACTGTCACCAGTCTTCTGCTTCGATTTAAAAATTAGTAAGGCATCATTAAAAAGCATTTATCTTCACAGGCATGAATAATAATCAATTGTGAACCCTTCCTGATTGTTGTAAGCATACCATTTTCACTCTCCAATTGCCAACGACTTCCTACTGTGTGCAGACAGGGAGAAACACGCATCAATGAGATATATTAGTTGTTTTCCATTAGACCTTGCATTTCTTATCTTTCATAACTATTGATACAGCAAGGATGCTATTTTTGATTTATCAATTAATATTTTCCTTCTAGAATGGAATTATTTTTACTTATAACCAATCTCTTTAATTGTTTTTCAAAGTTTAAATTGTTTTTTCCTTGATGCAGTCCAAATTTATGTCCTCCTTTACCACAGGCAAAAGTTTATTTAAATATTTTTATTATATAGTATCGGTGTAAATACACAAATACACCATAGTTAACCCATATATTTAAACTACATATGTAGCGTAGAGGGCATCGTTTTAATTGTATCTCATAATGTGGTTGCCTTCACAACGAGATAGCTACTATTGCATTACTTCAAATAAATAACGCTTCTCTAGTAGAGAAGACTACTGTTATTTATTTTCCGCGGTACCACAACCCAGACGATCGTTTCGAAGCTGTGCGGCTTCATTATCAGTGGACGGGCAGGTACCCAGGTAATACAACAAGCCATCACAGTTGCGAAGTTATATCCACATTATGAGAGATGCCAAAAGGGTGTGGTGGTAATGTATTTGGAATATTAAATGCACAAGGCATAATCCTTATGGGTTTTGATAATTAACTATATAGTATCGGTGTAAATACACCATAGTTAACCCATATATTTAAACTACGTATGTTGCGTAGAGGGCATCGTTTTAATTGTATCTCATAATGTGGTTGCCTTCACTATGAGATAGCTACTATTGCATTACTTCAAATAAACAACGCTTCTCTAGTAGAGAAGACATAATGTGGATATAACTTCGCAACTGTGATGGCTTGTTGTATTACCTGGGTACCTGCCCGCCCACTGATGATGAAGCCGCACAGCTTGGTGGTACCGCTGAAAATAAATAACAGTAGTCTTCTCTACTAGAGAAGCGTTATTTATTTATCCAATTACATTAAAAGGAGAAACAAAAGAGGTAAGCACACCCATAGCCATAATAATGAAAGCATCCTTGGTTCACTACTAATTGGAGACAATACAAATGTTACCCCATTTCACAATGGGGGGGAAGCAATAAATGGCAAAGTGAATACAGACTACAAGTATTCACACAAGTGAATACTTGTATTCTACAAGTATCTACAAGTGAATACCGATACAAAGTGAATCCTCTTATATTATTTTTCCTTGATTGGGGGTTTCACCTCATGAATGGTATTGCTACCAAGTACACAGGGTGGTTGTTGTTATGTCTGGTGTTACTGTTGGTTGAGGAATTCTCTGACTATCCTACAGGGGTTCAGGATTGCAACTTTCTGGAGTTCCTTGTAGGTGTTCACTGGGAGACATATTGCTACTAGGCTGTTATGTAGAATCTTTGGCACCATACCAGTGATTGACACAATAACCAGGATTGTCGTAACTTATTATTATTATTATTATTACCCAAAAAAAATTCTCGGGTTACCCTGAGAGAGAGAGAGAGAGAGAAATAGAAAGGAATCACCAAGAAAGAGAAGAATGATGATATCCAGCTGAGGATCCTGAGTGTGCCAAGCCCATTAGCATTAGTAGAGGCATATGATTCAAGAAAGCAAGATTATAAAGCATCAGCCAAAAAAAAAAAAAAAAAACACTCCCCATTTCACCCATCCAATCACTCCAAATGTTTGTCTAGTTCTATCTTGAACTTATTTAAGTTTAGACCTCCACAACAACAGATGGAAGTTTGTTCCAACTATCAACCACCCGCTGGCTAAAGGCAAATTTCTGCACATCTATTCTACAGTTGTCTACTCAATTTGAATTCATGTCCCCTCAGGTTAGCAATCTGAGCAAGGAGAAGAATCTCATCAGCATTCAGCTTGCTCAAACCATTCAAAGCCTTATACACACCAATTAGATCACCTTGCAGGTGCCCAGTCTCCAGAAGCTGTAATTTGCAGAATTTAAGCCTTTCGTGGTAACAGCAACCCGTTGTTCCACTCACCAATCTAGTTGCCCTTCTCTGTGCTCATTCCAGCAGCTCCACATCCTTCCTAAAAGATGTGGTCCAAAAATTGCCTTATACAAGGGGGCAATCACCTCCTAATTCCTGCTAGCTAAATTCCTATTTATCATTGACAAGACACAATGAGCTACTCTTGCAGCCTGTCTGCATTGCTCAGAAAACTTCATATCCAACTGCACAATTACCCCCAGATCCTTTTCATTCTCCACTACCCTGAGTGTAGTACCACCTAGTTGGTTACATTATTCTGGGGGTTACTGTTACCCATATGTAGTACTTTATAATTGTCAATGTTAAACTTCAGCTGCCACCTCTCAGCCCATCTGCTCAACTTTAAAAGATACTGTTGCAGTGGTGTACTATCATTACTGTCATTAACATCCCTGCCAACCTTCGAATCATCTGCAAACTTAGACATTAAACCTGATATACCTTCATCAATACCACTGATAAATACAGAAAACAACAATGAGCCCAACACTCAATCCTAGGAGACTCCGCTACTAACATTAGTCCACAAAGAGCAGTGACCATTGATTACCACTCTCTGTCTTTTCCCACTCAATCATCCTTTTATCATTGTAGCAACTTGCCCTTAATGCCATTCTGCTTCAATTTGTACAGTAGTCTACCATGTGCAACAATATCAAAAGCTTTCCTAAAATCCAAATATATGATATCAAAATTATTTTTTGCATCCTGTTCCTTTGTGACCACATCATACTCTCCAATCAAATTTATCAGACAGGACTTCCCCTTAACAAACCCATGCTGTGTCTGAACTATATTTGCAGTCTTGCAATCTGATTTACTGGCCCACTCTATTTCTCTGTTCACTGTACTCATCAGTGTTAATAGGCCTATAACACACTCCTACACTCTACTTGGTTTTTTTAGTGCTTATGTCACACCAAACTGACTCAACACTGCACTGTCCACCCATGTCAACTGAATGCACTTCCTTAGATTTTATGTGTTTTTAACTAACAGCATCATCCCTCCTCCCCTTCTATCCTGTCTATCCGTCCTGTACACATTGTACTCCCAAAAATTCCAATTCTGCATTCCTTATCCCTATGTGACACCATTTCTATGATATCCCAACAACATCAGCCTTTGATTTATTTAACCGGCACTTCAAATTCATCAAATTTATTTACTATACACCTAGCATTGGTGTACATGCAAGTATACTTGCACCTGTTCCTACTCTTAGTTACCCTAACACAATCCATGTATTTACTTGTTCCATGATGACTCCCAGCAGTCCTTGAAATCACAAAATTTCACTTTCCAGGCTATTGCTCATTCCAATAGAAGCAATACAAGAATCACTTTCACCTCTGCCTGTGGCCACTGTTAATCTATTAGTCTGTAAATCCCACAAAGCTAGCAGTTTTCCGACCCACCTAAAACTGTCTCAATAGCATCAGCAAATATTCTTGCATCCTTTCTACTTAAGTGTATCCCATCCCTGTAGAAACAATCTGTCATGTTAACAAGCACAGACCACATCCTTCCTAATCACTGAGAAAAATTCTACCCCATGAGCCTTGCATAATCTCTCCAGGGCTGAACTGATTGACAAGGCTCTCATCATAAACTCCCTCTAATCATGTCCGGGCAGAATTGCAGCCACTTTCAAATTTAACTGTAACTTGCGACTTTTTTTTAACATTGACCGGCACTTGTTAAATAAGTCTCAAAATCTCCTACTATTAATGTCATTAATGCCAAAGTGTACAACATCACCCTTTGCACCCTTAAAAGTTGATATCTGCTGTACAACATCATCAACTTTTGCCCCTGACAAACATACCGTGGTCCTATTCCACCTATCCTTTTTGCACAATATATTTCCCTGTCTCACAGAAATAGAGTCACCAACAACAACTAGCCCTTGTGGGATCTGCACATTCTGCCCTGAAGATTGTCACTGTGTTGCCTGATGCACTAATTTCTTGATACTCTGTGCACCTAGTACACACAATGACATATTCCTTGGCTAAATCATGTCCTGTTCTAGAAAGGTCTACAAACATTTCACAAATTGATTTTTTTAGGCTGTGATGCGCTGGGGAATCACCCACTTCAGTTCTCCCCCGAGTCACAGCACTCCCGCTACTTTGTGGAAAATGGTTTACTTAATTTAAAGGAAAATCATGCCCCAGTGGTCTGGGGCATTAGCATTAGCATTAGTAGAGGCATTTGATGCAAGAAAGCAAGCTTATGCAGCATCAGCCAAAAAAAAAAAAAAAAAAAAAAATGATTTCCCTTTAAATGCAATGTAATTAATTAACATTGAAAAACTTAACAACGAAAGACTTACAAAGATCTGCAGACTTACAAACTTGCAAAGTGAACTTACAGACCCATCAGGTTGACTTTTGTTCCAGTGAAAATAATAGTCACTGTTTAAAGAAGTAATGCAATTACACGGTAATCACAGCATTTATTTGTTAATGAGCAACCTTGTCTGACTGGATACTATGATACAGTAACAAAGGAAATGGATGTAAAAAATAATTCAGACATCATATAATCAGTTTTCAGAAAATCTTTTCATGCTATTCTACACAAAAGGCTGCTGTACAAATTGTAGCCGAGTGGCATGAGCAGCAAGTTACTGCGATTAATAGAGGGATGATTGAGTGACAACAGAGCAATTATCAATGGAATATAAGGAAAAGTTGCAGATATGGAAAAGTTGGCACAGTGGTTAATGACAGGAATCCTACTGCAAGATACTGCACATGGGCAGAAGTAATACAAGAATAGAATACCAACTGTATAATACAATACTGTAGGTAGAGGAGAACAAAAAGGAACTGAGGGAAATTTTGCAGTCATATATGAAATTCCTTTGGCAGTGCACACAGGTGCCAGGACAGCTCACCAGTTTTTATCAATGATATTCAGGATTTTTGCCAGAAAGATTAAGAAGAAAATTATCTTACTGTATAAAGCAACAGTAAGAGCTGGATGTCATATATAAAAAAAAAAAAAAAAAAAAACCCTCTCTCCATTTCACCCATCCATTCACTCCAAATGAAGTATCCTGGAGTATCACATATATGTCTAAAAACCACATTTTAGGAAAGATGGATCTGCTGGAATGTGTGCAAACAAAAGCAACAAGATTAGGGAAGGGGGAAAATGGGTACTCGTACCAAGGAAAAACTTCAATTCTACACATCACAGAATTTGGAAACTAGACACATGTAAGAAGATCTGTGTCTGATTAAGCTCTTTGTTAATGATATTCTTATTGGCAATAGTTCAAGAGACAACCGGAGAGAGTAATACTCTTGATCTTGGTTATCAGCAGTGATCAATCGCATATTAAGAATTTGCAGATAAAGGAACCACTAGGTGGCAGTGATCACAGTGTACTGATGTGGGATTTACTTAAAGATATAATTACCATCAGGGGTAAAGAAATTGCTTCCGTAAAGGTGAGTATAGTGGTCTCAAGCAGTTTTTAAATTCTGTACAGTGGGATCAACTGACGATGTTACCAACAGTAAATTCTAAGTGGGATTCAAGGAATTAATCGTGGATACTACTAAAAGTTTCATACCTATTAAGAAATATTGTTCAAGGTTTAGGCCTAAATGTTTATCAAATGAACTAATGAGACTTGTTACAGAGAAGAAAAATGCATGGGATGCATATAAATTATCAAGCGACTCGGAAGCCTATGGTATAAGCTAGTCTGTAATCAGGTCACAAAGGAGGTTAGGCAGGCAAAGGCAGATTACAAGAAATATTCGGCAAAATATGCTAAGAAAAACAGCAAGGATTTCTTTACTTATATAAACTCTAAAAGGAAGGGTATGAAACTTATTGGTCCACTTGATATCGATGGTTCCACTGTTGATGATCCTGCTCAGATAGCAAACAAACTGAATGAGTATTTTGCATCTATATTCACACATGAGGAGCTATTAAGGTTTGAAAATGGCAGAAGGTTATCAAATTGGAAGATTTTGTAAAAACTGAAAGCAAAGTGGAGGAGAAATTGTTGAAGTTAAACATAAGAAAGGCACCTGGGGTGGATGGAATCTATCCAGTTATATTAAAGGAGGTGGCAAAGCAACTAACCAAACCCTTAGCCATAATTATGAGAGCATCCTTGGACTCAGGGGAGATCCCCATGGACTGGAGATGAGTAAATTTATCCCCAATTCACAAAGGGGAATCGAAGGGTGACACGAGTAATTACAGACCAGTTAGTTTAACTCCTGTTCCAGGAAAAATAATGGAGTCACTGGTTAAAGATGTATTGCAGGATCATCTAGACAAGATTGCAGCAATAATTCAGACACAGCATGGGTTTGTTAAGGGAAAGTCTTGTCTGACAAATTTGATAGGATATTGTGATGTGGTTACAAAGGAACTGGATTCAAAAAATAATTTTGATATGATATATTTGGATTATTCTCACAGATCTTGATATGATATATGCAGTAATTTGCATTTGTTCATGCCAAATTTCAGTTGCCACCTCTCAGCACATCTGCCCAACCTTTCTAGAAACTGTTGCAAAGGCATACTGTCATTAACACCCTGCCAACCTTTGTCTGAAAACTTGGACATTAAGCCTGATTTGCCTTCATCTATATCATTGATAAACATAGAAAACAACAATGGGCCCAACACCGAACCCTGGGGAACTCCCCTAATAACATTAGTCCATGAAAAGCAGTGTCTACTGATGACCACTCTCTGTCTTCTCCCACTCGACCATCCCTTTATCCACAGCAGCAGCAACTTGCCCGTAATGTCATAGTGCTCCAATTTGTGAAGTAGTCTTCCATGTGCAATATCAAAAGCTTTCTTCAGATCCAAGTAACTAATATCAAAATCAATTTTTGCATCCAATTCCTTCATGACCACATTATAGTATCTAATCAAATTGGTCAGACAAGACTTTCTCTTAACAAACCTATGCTGTGTCTGAACTATAACTACAGTCTTGTTAAGATGATTCTACAATCCTTTTTTAACTGACTCCATTATTTATCCCGGAACAGGAGTTAAACTAACAGGTGTGTTATTACTTGTGTCACCCTTTGAACTTTCTTTGCAAATTGGGCACATCTCCAGTCTGTGGGGACCTCCCTTGAGCTAATGTTGCTCTCATAAATATGGCTATTACTTCCTTTGCTGCCTCCTTTAACTAGATAGATCCCATCTATCCCAGGTGCCTTTCTTATTTTTAACTTCAACAATTTCTCCTCCACTTTGCTTTCAGTTATTATAAAATCATTTAGCTCCCTGTTAGAGTTTGATAAGCTTCTGGCCTTCACTTCTCTACAGAATTCCTCATGTGTGAATGTAGCTGCAAAATACTCATTCAGTTTGTCGGCAAACTAAGCAAGATCACCAACAGTTGAACAATTGATATCGAGTGAACTAATGTGATTCGTTCCCTTCCTCCTAGATTTTACATAAAAGTAAAGAAGTCTTCACTGTTTTTCTTTGCATCCTTTGCCAAATATTTCTCGTAATCTGCCTTCAATTGCATAACCTCGATTGTTACTTGATTACAGACTAGCTTATATCTACCATAGGCTTCTGTGTCGACCAATAATTTATACGCATCCCATGCATTTAAAGATTTCAGACAAAAGATGAATATGGTTAAAACAAAAGAAATGATGCAAGTATGTCACAGGAAGGGATATCATCATTGAAGGAGCACAAATTGAAAAGATGGATTCATATACTTATCTTGAACAAGTCATTAGCTGTAATAATGATAAATGGCTGGAAATCAAGAGAAGAATAAATTTTGGATGAACAGCATTCAGAAAATATAGTCACATACTGAGGAGCAATATCCCAATTTGTCTGAAACATATAATAATGAACCAATGTATACTCCACACCATAACTTATGGAAGTTAAACTTGGGCACTCACCAAAAGAATGGAAGAGAAGTTGAAAAATACACAGCAAAGAATTATATTAGGAATCAGACTGTTGGAAAAGAAGAGAAACACTGGATCAGGCAGCAGCAAACTCAAGTAAAGGACATTCTTATCGATACTAAAGAACCAAAATGGACTTGGGCAGGACACATAGCTCAAAGATACGATGAAAGATGGACTAAGAAAATAACAGAATGGTACCCCAAGAGGAGCTAAAAGAAAACCTGGAAAACAGCAACAGAGATGGACAGATGAAATTCAAGATTTTGGATGGCCATTACACAAAACAGAAGAAACTGAAAGTTGCTGAAGGTGCCTTCATCCTGCAGTGGATTGAAAATGGCTGTGATGACTATTAATCACTGCTAAATTTAAATTTGTAGAGATGTACACCACATATAACATATGTTTATTTCACAAAATTTTGACATTGTTCCAACATTACAAATTAAACCAGATAATGTCTTGAAATTAATATTTTTCAATGGAAAAATAATGATAAATTATTATTATTTATTTCAAGTTTACAGTTTTGTAAACTTGAAATGATTAAATAAAATCATTCACCTCTAACAAAATGTGCTCCTGTGATATTTGTTAGCCACATATGAGCAGTTTTCTCTACAGACTTGAACTGTGACAGTCCAGATCTGCAGCATAAAATTTCTAATAATACTGCTCGTGCATGGCCAGCTATAAATGAAAAAAAATTTAAATTCTTAATTTTAATTTTTAAAGTTTTAAAAAATAATTATTTAGCAAGAAATTACTACAAGTATTAAAACAGTGGCCATCAAGATCTGTGAGAAAATTGCAGAAAAATAATTCGTATAATAATAATTTTTGCTCCAGTGGACCTACCTACCCCAAGGTCGGAGTGGCAGATAAGGCAGACTGCGGTGCCATCTGGTGTCACTCCTGAGAACTACCACTGGACATAAGCTGAAGCTAAACAGGTCTACCTCTATAGATGGATGATGTCGCAGAGAAATATTAATCATACTGCATCAAGTGTGGCACAGAATGAAGTCACTGACGTTCAGGCCTTTGGCAAAGGGGTCAGTTCGAAAAGTCAGAGACCGACTCCCGAGGAAGACAATGGAGCAAGTGGCACTGTCCCCCATATGGCTACCACAAGAGAAGGGCAAGACCATCCCGCCCCACAAACTGAAGTGCTTCCTGCGCAACTGCACTAGTGACCACCCATGAAGGAAGAAAACGGCAATGCATGAAGTGGAACATCGAAATGAATATGTACATCATACAAGCATATTACAAAATAATGAAGCTAGAGACCAATATGACAACATACAGGAGGAGACTACATACCAAGTGGTTAGAATGATTCCCGAATATTCAGTTTACCGAACAGCAAAGAGCAGACCAGAGAAGGATCATCATCACGAAGAACCTGATAGCTCCTGCAATTTTGCAAAAAAACAAGCAGGATGTGAGCAATCAACTACAAAGGATAAAGAATATGGTCAACAGAACCAGTTGTTGTTGTTGTTATTTGGTTTTTAGGAGCATTAGCAACTAAGGCCATATTGCTCCAGGATATGCAGTGGTCATTTCCTGACCTTTCCGCATCCTCCGTATTTGGTGGTGATGGGCTCGAACCCCAGTCTAATCAAGAAGCGTGTGCTATGCACTGCTGCTCCTTCCCACCTGGCTACGGAGGTGCAACAGAACCAGAGGATAAGAGCAAGAAGAAATACAGCCCACAGAAGCTGAAGTGGAAAGAGATGTGGTCATGATATCCAGAATAGAAGAGTGGAAGAAGGCCCTAACAGAATTCGAAGGAATGGACCCCCACAAAGACCCAAGTGATACCGAAGCAGATGCCCAATAGAACCTTGTGGAGAGTCACAGACCACCTCAATTGGCAAATAATACCACATTACCTCGATAACAATGGTGCAACACTGAAGGCCATCCACACAGCCGTATATTGTGCTGTCATAGCAGCCACTAGGATTAATGGAAGAGAAATGAGAGATCAGTAGAAGAAGAACAGAAAAAAGAAGGATCTGCCAGCTTGGGAAAGAAGACTTCAGCAGAAGATAGAAGAATTGAGAGTCAAGATAGGCCAATTGACCCACTACCAACCGGGAAATAGGAGTAAGAAATTGATTGGAAAAGTGAAGAGCATCCTCAAGAGAGTGTCCACAGCAAACACGAGACAAAAAATTAAAGAATAAGAGAGTACTTGGACACACTGAAGCAGAACCTCTTTGCACTCAGCAAGAGATTATGTTGATACAAAGCAAGCTCCCAGAGGAAAATAAACAGTCGAATCTTCGATGAGGACTAAAGAGCTTTCTACAGAAGTCTCGGAGAAGACAGGAAAAAGGGAACGGACCACCCAAGCAGAAGATGATGTTGTTGTTGTTGTTGTTGTTATTATTTGGTTTTTAGGAGCATTAGCAACTAAGGCCATATTGCTCCAAGGATATGCGGTAGTCAATCCCTGACCTTCCCACATCCTCCATATTTGGTGGTGACAGGCTCGAACCCCGGTCTAATCAAGAAGCGTGTGCTACGCACTTTTTGCTCCTTCCCACCTGGCTACGGAGGCGCCTAGCAGAAGATGATTGAGGAGTTCTTGGACAACATATGGAGCAAGCAAGTAAGACATAACAGCCGAGCCCCCT
The DNA here is from genome assembly GCF_048544385.1 of Mastigoproctus giganteus. Taxonomy (NCBI): domain Eukaryota; kingdom Metazoa; phylum Arthropoda; class Arachnida; order Uropygi; family Thelyphonidae; genus Mastigoproctus; species Mastigoproctus giganteus. Next base: position 130,171,735 of record NC_143582.1, read on the forward strand.
GGATAGAACTAGAACAGAAGAAAACCAAGGACTTACAAGAGATGAGAGAGTGGGAGATTCGGGAGGAAGAAGCAAAATAGACAATCAAGAACTCTCAAAACTGGTGAACTCCAGGAATAGATAACGTCCACAACTACTGGTATAAAAAGCTCACTTGCACACACAAGCACCTGGCAGAGCAGTTCACCCAAATGATAAGGCACCCAGAGACAATCCCAAAGTTTCTCACTAAAGGAATCACATATCTGAAGCCTAAAGATGAAGAAACAAGAAATCCGGTGAAATACAGGCCAATCACTTGCCTCCCAACGATGTACAAGATTCTGACCAGCAGCATAACCAGGAAGATATTAGACCACTTGGAGAGCCAGAACATAATGGCTGAACAGCAGAAAGATGCAAGCGGCTCAGCAAAGGATGCAAAGAGCAATTAATCATAGATGCCGCAGTTATAGAGCAAGCCTATAAGAAGCACCGCAACATGTACACCACATACATCGATTACTGCAAGGCTTTTGTCTCTGTGCCTCACAGCTGGCTAACAGAGGCACTGAACATCTACAAAGTCAATTCATTAGTGACAAACTTCCTAGGAGAAATGATGGCGAAATGGAGTACGTTGTTGTTGTTGTTATTTGGTTTTTAGGAGAATTAGCAACTAAAGCCATATTGCTCCGGGATATGCAGTGGTCATTCTCTGACCTTTCCACATCCTCCATAATTGGTGGTGACGGGCTCGAACCCCGGTCTAATCAAGAAGCGTGTGCTACACACTGCTGCTACTTCCCACCTGGCTACGGAGGCACCAATGGAGTACCACCATTAAGGTCGAGAACATCACAACCAAGCCAATCCCCATCAGGAGGGGGGGGTCTTTCAGGGAGTTCTGTGGTTCTGTCTAGCACTTAACCCACTATCCACCATGCTCAACAGCAGCAAGTACAGATATAACCTCAAAGAAGGAAGGAAGAACCTGTACCCTTCACCCACCTGATGTACATGGATAACATCAAGCTCTATGCGGGAACCGAGAAGCAAATCCAGCAACTATTCCGAATCACTGAAGAATTCAGCAATGACATTAGAATGGAATTTAGTCTAGACAAATGCAAGACCCATGGATTACACCACAGAAAATTAGTCAACCGGAACTACCATCTGCAAACTGGTAAAGAGATTGAAGCCATGGCAGAGGGAGAGGCCTACAAATACTTGGGGATGAGGCAGGCTCAGCAGTTACAGCACAAGGAAATTAAAGCCTGCCTGACCAAAAAATACTATCAGAGATTCAGAAGCCTGCTGAAAGCAAAGCTGTTTGTTTGTTATTTGGTTTTTTAGGAGCATTAGCAACTAAGGCCATATTGCTCCAGGGATATGCGGTGGTCATTCCCTGACCTTTCCGCATCCTCTGTATTTGGTGGTCACGGGCTCGAACCCCGGTCTAATCAAGAAGCATGTGCTACGCACTGAAAGCAAAGCTGAATTGAGGGAACACAGTTAAAGCCATAAACACCTATGCAGTCCCAGTGCTAACATACTCCTTCAGGGGTCATAGATTGAACTAAAACTGAGCTGGAAGATATCATGAGGAAGACAAGGACAATGATGACCAAGAGCCACCAACACCACCCAAAGTCAGATGTGAAGAGACAGACAATTGCTCAGAAAGAGGAAGGAAGGCGCTTGATAGACCTCATCGAGCAACAGAAAACAGCAATTTCTAACCTGAAGGATTACTTCCAGAAACACACAGCAGCACTCCAGCAGACCATAAGGAAGATAGATAAGTGGTATGTATAAGTGGTTGGGAGGAGACTCCTCCCACTCAACCTAAGCGAGGAGTCCCCTCCCAACCAGGAGGCACAAACGAAGCTAGAATGATGAGCAAAGAAGACACTCCAAGGCAGACACTACAATGATCTCTATCAAGATCACACAGATAAAATTGCTTCCAATGTATGGCTCATGAGCGGGACACTTCCCCAAGACTGAAGGATTCATGCTCGCCAACCAAGACCAGGTAATCAACACTAGAAACTACATCGCCAAGGAGCCCGGAGTGTCCAATGACACATGTCAACGATGCCACCTGGCCCCAGAAACAATTCAACACATCACTGCGGGATGAAAGGTGATCTCCCAGACTGAGTACACTCATAGACACGACCAGGTAGCCATGATAATACATCAGAAGCTAGCAAGGAAATACCAGTCGATCAAAGAAAGTGTACCGTGTTACAAGTACGAACACCAGGCAGTATTAGAGAGCCCAATCCACAAGCTGTACTGGGACCATGCCATAATAACAGATAAGACAATCGCACACAACAGATTGGACATAACCCTTGTGGACAAGAAGGAAAAGGCTACCTATCTGATTGACATAGCGGTACCCAACACTGGCAACCTGCAGAAAACCCATGGGGAAAAAAATCAGGAAATACATGAACCTAAGACAGGAGATCAAAGAGATGTGGCATAAGCAACAAGTAATGACGATCCCGGTCAATGTGTCAACCATCGGAAAGACCCCTACATAACAGCCTAGCAGCAATAGGTCTTCCAGCGAACACCTACAAGGAACTTCAGAAAGTTGCAACCCTGAAGACCTGTAGGATAGTCAGAGAGTTCCTTAACCAACAGTAACACCAGACATAACAACAACCTCCCTGTGTACTTGGTAGCAATACCCATCACGAGGTGGAACCCCAAATCAGGGAGAAATAATATGAGCAATAATAATAATAGTAACCAGACATAACTAACCACCCCAAGCACTTGGTACTAATACCCATCACAGGATGGAAAAATTCCCATAAGGAGAAAAATTCATAATAATAATAAAGAAAATATCCATTTTAGTATAATAATTCAAATATAAAACTGAAAATATGTAATGAGAGAATATGTTTCACTAATGATGAACTGCAAGTAGCCAGCTGCAATGGGGTAACATAAAGAGTATTGCAGCCTCTCAGTTTACAAAGTGAACAATAGTATAAATTAGTCCAAACTGCATGAAATACAAGACTACAGACAACAATAAGAAGGTACATAAAGTAACAACTGCTATCTTCTAACTGAATTAAACAAATTATTAGAGGGGAATGAACAAGTGATGTGGAAAGGGTTTTTTTTTTGGCTGATGCTGTATGGGTGCTTGCTTTCTTGAATCATTTGCCAATACTAATAAATTACAATCTTCCTGGATGATAAACTTTGTACCTTAATTTTAGAAAAACTAACTCATCCAGAGCAAGTGACAAAGGCCAATCAAAGTCCATTTCACCCTAACAAATAAATATTCCTCAACTTTGACTAATCACAAAACATGTAGCCAGGGGCTTTTACTGCACAGTTGGAACAACAGCAGCTGTAGTCATTGTGCCAGGCCAGGGGCTAAAAAAAATTTATTTTGATTTGTTCAGTATAAGCAGAACAGATCAAATTAAAATTGGGATAAAATATGTTCTGACATGGTGGATAAAGGGCATTATTCGTTCAGCTTCTGGAACTGTGAGGTAATTGGCATTTTGTTATATTCTGATCAAAAAAAAAAAAAAATTTTTGCAATTTGGGTAACTAATTAGCATTAACAAACCCACACATACCAGAAACTAGTCTGGTTCTTTTTCAATGGGAAATATAAATTAAACTAAATGCAACGTGAAATTAAAATTACAAAATACACTCAGTGATCACTGAATTGTGACCACCTACTGTGTTGCGCTACTGTTCACATGGATAACAGTCACTACTAGCTTAGGCACTGATTCCACTAGATGTTTGAAGATGTCCATAGAGATCTGCAGCCATGCTGCCTGCAAGGCTTTTTTTTTTTTTTTTTATGAGAACCCCAAACACGAGAGGTATTATAACCTATAGTACTTAGTACCGTGCTTGGGTTGGAGGTTGAGAAGACGAAAGAAGATATTTGTTGATATTGGACTTGAACTTCTGTAGATTGTAATTTTCAGGAAATATGTATGAAGGAAGGTTGTTCCAGAAAACGGCAGTAGAATGAATAAACGAGGAAGATGAAAAGTTGGTTCTGTGGGTTTGAAGTTGGACAGTAAATGGATGTTGGCTGGTGGCGGCACGTGTTCGGACTGTTTTGAAAGAGAGAGCGGGAATTATAGAAGCCAATTCAGAAGAACAGTGCCCATGGAAGTATCTGTAGAAGAGGCATGCAGCAGAAACAGTGCGTCTATGAGACAGCGAGTGGAGAGACTCTGTTAGAGATGAATCATTAATTAACCTAACTGCCCTCTTCTGAATGGAATCAAGAAGCCTGAGAGAGGTTTTGGGGGCACTACCCCAGATGTGGGAACAATATTCCATGGCAGGGCGGATTTGCGATTTATACAGAGTGAGCAGCTGTTTGGGAGAAAAGTAACGCCGAGAGCGAAAGAGAAAACCAAGTTTTTTAGATGCAGAGGAAGCAATATTTGTAATGTGCTTGTGCCAAGAGAGATTAGAAGTCAGGGTAATCCCCAAAAGAGATATATCATTTTGCCTAGAAATCGGAATGTCACTAAAGATAAGCATAGGAGCAGAAGAATCCTTTTTGCGAGATATAAGACAAGATTGAGTTTTAGAAGGGTTGAAATCAACTAAGTTGTCTTTGCCCCACTGGAGGATTACCTGAAGATCGGCATTTAAGGAATTGGCAGCAGATTTTCGAGAACTTGAAGCTGATTGAGCTGGACAAGGTTTCTCAAAATGGAAAGTTGAATGCAATGTGCTATCATCGGCAAAACTATGGATAGGATTTCCAGTCAATGGAAGAAGGTCATTGATATACAAGAGGAAAAGAGTGGGGGAAAGAACTGAACCTTGGGGGACACCGGCATTAGTGGAGAAGTTAGAAGACAGAGAGCCATCTACCATCACCCTCAGTGAGCGATCAGAGAGAAAACTGGATAACCAATTACTAAAAACAGTTGGCAAACCATAAGATGGAAGCTTGTTTAGAAGACCTTTATGCCAAACACGATCAAAAGCCTTTGAGATGTCAAGAGCAACTACTTGTGTTTCACCGAACTTTTCCATTGAATTAGTCCATAAATGGGTAACATAAGCCAGAATATCACCAGTGGATCGACACTGACGGAATCCATACTGGCGATCGTTGATCAGACGGAAGGTTTCTAAGTAGTTTAAGAGTTGGCGGTTAATTGATTTCTCCATTACTTTAGAAAGAGTAGAAGTAATTGCAATGGGACGATAATTGGATGGGAGGGATTTGTCTCCCTTTTTAGGAACTGGCTGGATATGAGCAAATTTCCAAGCAGAAGGAAAAACACCTTTGGAATAAGAAAGTGAAAAAAGGCGGCAAAGAATAGGAGTAAGTTCAGGAGCACAGGTTTTGAGAACAAGTGGAGAAATACCATCAGGACCTGGAGCTTTCTTAGCATCAAGATTCATCAAAATCCTTCTGATATCCTTTTGACGGAAGACCACAGGAGGCATTGAATGGAGCATGTTAGGAATGGTGGGAGGTGTTTTACCAAGATCATTAATACATGAGCTCAAAGAAAAATGGGATGCTAGCAGGTCAGCTTTATCCTTGGCTGAAGTGACAACAGAACCATCTGGTTTGGACAGAGGTGGGAGCAGAGATGGGCAAAAGTTGCGGCCAATAGCTTTGGCAAGAGACCAGAATGCTCGGCTACCATTAGGGCAAGAAGCAAGTTTTCTACTCTTAGCCTGTTCAAACTCTAGTTTGGACTGATTAATAACTGCTTTACAATTGTTGCGAGCTTTGGTGTAGGCAGAAAATGAAACTGAAGAATTAGAAACAAGCCAATTACGATATGCAACATTCTTCTCTTGGACAGCCTTAGCACATTTATTGGAAAACCAAGGTTTAGATAAAGGACGAGATTTTAAAGTGGAGTGTGGGATAAAGGATTCCATTCCTGCAAGAATAATTTCACTGACACGATCTGAGCAAACGTTGACATCAGAAGTTTTGAAACAGTAATCAGACCAAGGAAAAGAAGAAAAGAAGTCTCGCAGGTCATCCCATTTTGCATTCTTGTAATGCCAAACAATACGAGGTTGGGAATAGCCATGAGATAAAGGTTCCATTGGAGAAGAGGCAATCACCAAGTTGTGATCTGAAGTGCCTAAAGGACCTCTCACTTCAACCTTGTACTTAGAAGGGTTGTTTGTGAGAAAAAGATCAAGCGTATTGGCTGTATGATTAGGATTGTCCGGTATTCTTGTAGGTAAATGAACAATCTGTGCTAGGTCATTAGTAATTGCAAAAGCCTCAGCATCTCGACCTGCTGGGTCGGTGTGACTAGAAAACGGAAGCCAGCTGGTGTTGTGAACATTAAAATCACCAAGGAAAATTACCTCACTTTTAGGAAAGTTGGACTGGAGAAAGTCAAGTTGCAAAGAGAGGAAGTCAAAGAGCTCCAAGTGATTAGTGGAGTTGGGAGAACGGTAGAGACAACAGATGAATTTGACACAATGAGGTAGAGAGATTTTAAGCCAGAGAAGATCAAAGAGAGGAGATTCCAAATTGCCAAGTCTCTGACAGGGAATATCAGAACGGACATATGCACAAGTACCTCCTTTGAGGCGAAAGGAATCATACAGCAAATAATTTGGACATCTGAGATGAGCAGTAGTTGAATCAACTGATAACTGAGATTCAGTCAGAAAAAGTACATGGGGTTTGGAAGACTGCAAGTGGAAATGGACATCGTTGAGATTAGAATTGAGACCACGTATATTTGTGAAATGAATTAGGAAGTCCTTGGGAGGTTTAGTTCTTTTCGCAGATAAGCTAGTTCTATTATTTTGACAATTCATGGTGTATTCAATAGTAAGAAAAAGTGGGTGGGACATGCTGTATGAAGTAATGAAATTTTTGGATATGGCGTACATGTGGTAAGAATATACCCAGATCCTTGACATAACGTGGCCTCGACAATGCTCCCCGCATACACACTACTCGGACTCCCTCCAGTCACTATCTGGCAGAGTAGAGGTAGCAAGATTATACACTAGCTGATCCGGAAGCTTCCTAGACAGTTACCAATAGGTTCAGTCCGGTGTACTAACTAGCGGCCGGCCTGCGAACACCGTTTTAGAGCTGTACCCTCGAAATGTAAGGAATATTGGATCTCGCCACAACATTCATCATAACCTCAAAAATCATCAATCATACTGCATGATGGAAGAGATAGGGAAGGGTTGGCCGGAACTTAGCTCTAGAGACTAAACATGGGTTCCACCACTTCAAGCCTCCAATAAGCAAAGTCGTGGTATTTCACCGGTTGATGAGAGTCATCTACCACCTAGTACTGCCTATTAACATAGAGGGGCGGCATTCCTCCATGTGGTGTGGGTGCCACACCTCGACCCCTGCTTACGTTGGTTCACACCTGGGTGGTCACCCACCATGTACTTGTGCATGAAGGTTATACCCAGGATTACTAACAGTCCCACCATCGTGAAGGTGCAAGCAGAGGATTTGGCTGTCATAGACCGTCCGGACTTCGCCGAAATTGGGTCCACTTTGACTTGAGTGTCACCCGAATATCAGTTCCATCAGCATTTTAGACTCCCAGGTAGCAAGAACAGCTTGTCTGGCATATCTGAGAGAATGTCTGTGACAACCTCAAGGACCAAAACTGAGCTTTGCTTAGTGTCGGAAGAATAGAAAGCAGTTGCATGTCCATATGCCTCATTTCCCATTCCAAAGAATCCACAGGTGTTCAATTTTTCTATGAAATGTGTTTAAAGAAGACTCATTAGTAAGGGAGGGGATATGATTATCCTCCCAATTTTTCCATTGAATATCGAGGGATGTGTTAGATCATAAAAGCAACTGATCCAAGTGCTATCACTCAAGGGAGGTAAACTGAATAATGTCAAAAGGATATTTTCATGTAGCTGAATAGCAACAACATGAAAACAAAATATACAATAGCACTGGACATTTTTTGGAACGGGGCAGCATTTACTCATTTACATCCAGGGGCTTTACGTTTTGGCACAGCACAAACTGAATTATCTAGGCTATTAACTAGGAAGTATTAACTAGATTCTGGGTTTCGGCAGGCAAATTTAGTGTCCCCTTTTGTCATACTGGGGAAGGGAGAATCACTCTTTGTCATGCATTCCAGCCTAATCACTCACGAGCTTACTTTCAATCTGGATTTGTCTCCATTAAGACTGCCTGAATTAGTGTTTGCCATACTGGCAGCCTGCCTGGTAGACTGTATCATGTATTACATGGAACACAGAATAAGAAAAGTGCATAGTTTGTTCATATCCAACCGTGTTGTCTATACATCTCCAGAAATTTGATCAGAAATGAAAAACATCGACTTCCCGCTAAAAAAATTTTCATGTATCGTACTTTACAAAAAAATTGTCAACCCTATCGAGGATAAGACTGAACTTCCATAAAGAAGAAATAACAGGATAACTAATAATGCTATATCAATAAACAAAAGTAATTTAATCAAGAAAACTCACCAACTTTAGAAAACCACTGCTCGACAAAATTAATAGAACAAAATGTTTCTCATGAATATTTTATTGTGAACAATGTTGCCAAAGGCAAATATCTGATATAATATGCATCCTAGCTTGCAATTTCTGAGTATCCAGAAATTGCAGAAATCGATCAACTGCCTTAGAGCCATATATTATGCAAATTATTCACACCTATAAAAACACTTTATCTTTCAAGCTAAATTTCCAGTACTCAGGATGGCAAATCACCATCATTTAGATGATTCTTTCAGATGGTGAGCCACTGGATGATCTGAAGCCAGACAGTCACAGGCGAAGGTGGCACGTTGGCTTAATATGTCATGCAGAGTCACTTCGACACTATAGAAGCAGTTTCAGGAGATAGGAATCATTACAAGAGCTGGCCAAGGTTGCCTGAGGGCTATGTCAACCAGAACAGATCACTAACTGGCTCTGAAAGACAGAACCCTACGATGTCCTGTCATCAACTGTCTCTTGAGATTGCTGTGGCCACAGGTGAAAACATTTCCAACCAGATTGTGTTGAGGAGGCTTAATTCAAGTAGACTCTATGCTAGGAAGCCAGCAGTTTATATCCCATTAATCCCAAACCACCACAGAGCTTGTCAAAACTGGTGCCATGAACATGTAACTTGGAGCCCTGACAAATGGGGGAACAGTTCTGTTCTCTGATGAGTCTCATTTTAGCCTACAAACAGATTCTAGACATTATATTATTTGGAGACAATGAGGAATGTGGTATCGTCCCTCCAACATTGGAGAAAGGGACACTTACGGTGGAGGTGATATTCTCATATGGGGTGGAATAATGATTAACTGCCACACCCCCTTCATGTTTTTGATAGGTGTACCATAAATGTGCAGAGGTACTGAGAACAGATCCTCAAAATTTTTAGTGGAGCGATTGGCCCAGATTTTATTTTCATGCATGGCAACGCCATCGTACACTGAGCTCAAGTGGTGGAGGAATATCCTGAAACTGAAGATATCCAATGACCAACATGGCCAACACAATCACCAGACTTAAATGTGATCGAACTCATGTGAGATGCTCTTGACCACTGCATTGCATGCCAACAGCCAACTCCTCAGTCACTTGGTGAACTAAGGTCTGCACTGGTGGAAGAATGGGATTTGTTGCCACAGAATCTTATAGACACTTTTATATTGATCATGGTTCACTGCTGTCAGGCCTGTTAGCCATTGCAGGGGATAATATGGCATACTGATGTCATGTGACCATATTTTTAAGCATCTTGTATGAACTTCTGTAATATGACCGTTTTGGTAATTCTTATTCAACCACTGTAAACGTCCCTTATACCTGTCCGAAGTTTCATCTGGCTCCTCATTTCAATGTTATTTTATGGTACACCACCATACCAAATTTTGTCCCACTTCATTGCAAGCTGCATGAGTTACACCATGTTTTCTACATGTTCTGTTAATTTTGTAGAGCAGTGTATATAACCCTCCCTGCAAAAGTGTCATGTCACTTACCTCAAGTATTTGAATAACTTCCCGTACTTTCTGATTTTGTAATTCTCCAGAACAAGGTATTTCTTTGATTTCTTCTTGTTTCTTTTGCAATTCAGACAATGTGTACTCATGCTCCTTTTCTAAAACCTTTCTTCTTTCATCCACTTCATGCATTTTCTGCAACGTAAAATCTCATAATTGTGGAAGTACCTCATAACATATAAATAGAGAGAAATACAAGACTTACGATCATGAATGCAGTATGATACATTTGTGTTCAATCATTGGGGGCTTTTAAAATATTGCAAGAAACTGCAAGTTTTTATTTATTTTTATTTTTAATAGCAGTCACAAAGCTGACTGGTACTTTTCTTTCATAGAAGACTTAATTTTCTATTCAGAAGTGAGAGAAAGAGAGACAGAAAGCAAATGCAATAAAAAGGCATATACACACACATCTCTCTTTTAATATCTAAAAAGAATTTAATGGCAACAAAAATTACATACAGTCTAATTCATTATAGCAACCTCTAGGGGAATTAGAAAAACATTATATTGATAGTGAAGGACAAAGAACAGTTTTAACATTTAATGTAATTCTATTAATGCAATATAGTATAATCTAATTCAAAATATGTAACCACAATCTTCTGTCATTTCAAGTAACTCTTCTTTTAAAATAAATTCAACTTCACAATATTAGACAAAAAAATGAAGTTGATTAATTTGAAAATCACATACATACAGGAATTACTGTATGTACAGAATCTATATACATGAGAACATACATACGTACACATATATCAAGGCCTAACCTCAGACAGATGGGGGACTGGTTTCAGACAACAAAAGAATCAGTCGAAATGTGCTGTTTCGGTGGCAGAGCATGTTTCAAAACAAAATTATGAAGGTGCACTTACACAGGAAAAAAAAACATCGTAGAAGTTCTAATCATTAATAATTGTCCTTCAACAAAACTTCTTGCTCAATCACCATAGGTTCGACTTCAGGTTCCATTACATCTGCAATGGGCTGCTTTTCTTTTGTGCATATCCCAAAACATGCCATTTCCACATCCACTTCAACATAGCTATCAAAACATATAAGTTTAGGCATGATATACATTTCAAAAGTTTCTTCACTACTGTTTGGCTGTTCTTCACAATTCACAGAGGAAGAAGCATGCAAAGCTTCATCCATTGTATCATTCAAAGTGATGAATCCAGCACATTTGGAGCAGTTACCAATCACATTTTCTTCAACCTCATCGTACATGCAAAAATAAATAAACTGCCTACAGCACATCAATTTCACAATGTTTTGCTTTCAAGGCAGCACAATTTTGTTTAATGGTATTCTTACACAGTTTTTCTTAAATCATGGATTACAACTTAAGTGGTTGATAAACTGATGTCATATTAGGTAGCAAGTATTCAACAGTGACTGCACAGAGGCTATTCACTTGGCAATGAGGAGTGCAGTTATCCACAAACAGAAAAATTTTTCTATTTTCACCACTTACCTTGAAATCTAAGCCTCTGATCCATTCTTTATGGATTTTTGATGCTTGATATAGCTGGCAATATCTTCAAACCTTTAAAGCAGGGGTTCCCAACCTTTTTTACCTGCTGACCCCTTTAAAAAATGCATTTTTTCCTCATCAAACCCTCATCCAAAAAAACACATTTTAATTTTAATGGATGACAAGAAAAACCTGTTAATAATAGTTTATTATTTATTTTAAAATATAAAATAATAATAATACATAGGTGAGTAACAACAGTTTGCAATTACTTACCAGTTTCTTTAGTAAAAATTATTATTTGGTTTATTACTGCCATTTTAGTTTCATAAAATCACAGCCCAGTACATATCCATTTTAACAATTAATGCTAACGAGACAGTTATGGCTAATGGTTCAATAAAGCTGTGAGGTGTCTGGGCTCAAATTACTTAATTTGATTCTTACATCTCCACATTCTCATATATTCAGCCTGTTCTTATTTCTCCGAGTAAATTATTAATATGACTTGTAAATTCAGCTTCCACTAAATAAGAACTAGAGAAAGTTAACAAAAGTGGTTTTGCCATAGTTTGTAACTTAGGATATTTATTTTGTGTATCTTCATTATTCCAATTGGATATGTAACCCATTAGTTTGGAATAAGATCTGACCTCCAAATCTTCTGTCATTTCTGTCATTTAAAATAAATTCAACTTCAGACACATCACAATCAAATAACTGTATGATCCATTCTGGTACAATCATATTATGGGGATCTTGAAATTGAATAACAGACTTCTTTCAGTGTCTTCAATTGGAACGTGCACAATGGCAAACCATTGTCTGAAATTGTATATTATTCCATAATTGACAGATTAGCAAAGTAGAGAAAAATCTCTTTGATTTAAAGTGGATATAAATAGGTCCATTTTGTATCAAAACTTAAGAATAATTGTCCAAACTTGAATTATACTCATATCTCTGCCTTGTCTTGTTTGGATATCATTAAACTTTGAATATATATATATATACACTAAGTGATCACTGAATTATGACTACCCTCATGAAAACTGAATGTTACCGGTTGACCACATAAGGTATGAGAGTGTGCAGTTAGTCGACCTACATAACATAGATAAGGTGTCAGTGATTCAGTAGGTAGTAAAATTCCAAGCGTGATGGGTAAAAGGAAGGATTTATCAGACTTTAATAAAGGACAGATTGTGGGAGCTCGACAAGCTGGTGCTGCGATTTCCCAAATGGCTGAATTGGTGGGGTGTTCGAGAGCTGCTGTAGTTAATGTGTACTAGGACTGGCATCAAAATAGTCAAACAACGACCCGACGGAAAAACTGCAAAGATCAGCGAAAGGTTGAAGTTAAAAGAGGTGAGCGCCGGGTCCGACAACTCATACAGGCAAACAGGCACAGCACTGTTCAATAGAACATGGGCCAACCCGAAAGAAGGAACATAGAATGCATAGAATTGCATAGAATTTAAAAACTGTTGAGGCCACTATAGTCACCTTTACGAAAGCAAAAGCCTTTCCCTTTACCCTTGCATGTAAAAGACCCACTAGGCTGCCACCCGGGGGGGGGGGGGTCTTTTACATGCAAGATTCTTGATACATTAAGAATCACTGCTGAATACCAGATCAAGAGTATTGCTTCCTCTTGTTGCCTCTCTAACATGCTGCTGTAGAAAACAGTCATTCTAGAAATCCACAAAAGTCTTGCCAGTGTATGAGTAATCATCTGGAAAGTTAAAATCTCATATTATGAGACATTCTGATTTGCTGGCTCACTCTATTTCTGTGTATAGATAGCTGTTTGTTATACTCATCACAGTCATTAGGCCTATGTTGTTGTGTTAGCCTGTGGAATCTCACTGCTGAGCAAAGGCCTCCCTAACTTTCTCCATTCTTCTCGGTTCAATGCTACTCTTGTCCATGTGGGACCCATAAGGGATTTAACTCATCTCTTCACCTAGTTTTCTGTCTTCCTCTTTCTTTTTCCTTCTCTTGATAACTAAACAGTTGTGAGCTTATCCCACAAGTCCTCTTGTTTTCTGGCGAGATATCCTGCCCAAGTCCATTTTAAGGACTTGGATGTCTTGATGACATCGATTTTAGTTCTTTGTCTGATAGAAGTAGATTTTATTCTGTCTTTTTTGATTATACCCAGCATCCCCTTTTTTCCATTGCTCGTTGGCACGTTTTAAGTTTAATTACTTATTTTGCTGTCAAAAACCATATTTGGGCTGCATATATTAGATATATGATTATGTTGTATAAATTTATTTTTAGGCTGATAGGCAAATCTCCTTCCATCCATTGTTTCATACTCCAACAACTTCTCCAAGAGTCGTTGATTCTGGATTCAATTTCTTTGTCCATTCTGGTGAAGGATATTATTTGGCCTAGATATTTGAACTGCTCTTTGTAGTTTAGTGTTTTGAATCTGATGTTGATGGGTGAGGCTACATGGTTGGTCATTATTTTTATTTTGTTGCAGTTAATGTTTAAGCCAATTTCTTTGCTTTTGATCTTTGATCATTTGTTCCAATTGGACTGCTTTTGAAGAAGGGGAGCTATGTCATCTGCAAAAAGGAGGTTGGTTAATTGCCTGCCTAAGATGTTTATGCCATGTTTATGTTTATGTATGAATACCATCTCTATTACTGAAGTGAAGAGCTTTAGTCCTGTTTACTCTAGCTTGATGGTTGCATTGCTGTAGATATTTTGGAGTAATCTGATGTAATTCCTTGATTTTGCAAAATTATCATAAGAGGTTGGTGTTCAATTGGGTCAAATGCCCTTTGGAAGTCAAATGCCTTTTGGAAGGTTATGTGAAGCAGCAGGTTATATTCTTGATACTTTTCGATGACCTGATTAATGGTGTGGAGATGATCAATGATTGAGAAGTTTTTCCTGAACCCTGCTTGATCATACAGTTGATTCTCATCAAATTGATTGGAAATTCTGTTTTGGATGATTCTAATGAATATTTTGATTACAGACTTATTGGTCTGTAATTATTTATATCTCCCAAAAATGCCTTACCATTTTTTCTCATTTTTCATCTGTCTTATTGCCTGTTCTATTTCATTGTGTGTGTGTGTGTGTGTGTGTGTGTGTGTGTGTGTGTGTGTGTGTGTGTGTGTGTGTGTGTGTGTGTGTGTGTGTGTGTGTGTGCGCGTGCGTGCGTGTGTTATGGGGATTTAACAGCACATAAGCTGCTGTGGCTATAATGCACCTATTCACAGGAAAATGTTAAAAACAAAATTAGGCTTAAACCACTTGGTTGTGTTTAGAATTTATCATATAAACCAATTATTTTCAGATAAGAGAAAAGCTCGTTGATGTTTGCAACATCTCCAATAATATGTTGTAATGTCATTGGTTCTCGTAGATTTCTCAGGAAAAACAGGACGGATGATCTGTCCTGGTGAAAGTGAGGGCAGTCAATCAGAATATGCTTGACTGTTAAATTTTCTGAACAGTATGGACACTGAGGAGGATCTTTGCCTTTGATCAGATGGAGGTGGATCAGATATGTGTGTTCGATTCATGCAAGTACCACTTCTTCTCTTCGCACTGTTTTGGTGCTAGAGTGCCAACGCTTTGGATCGTGTTTCAACTGGTAGAGTTTATTATTGGTTTGGGTGTGCCATAGCTCTTTCCACTGCACGAGGCATGCTGTTTGTATGATGTGACTGTAGTCAGAGGCTGGAACTGTAATGGAAGTTAAATCAAAAGTTGATGGATTTTTAGCAGTTTGATCAGCAAGTTCGTTCCCCTTTATTCCCAAATGTGCTGGGATCCAGCAAAAGAGCACTGATTGATGACATTCTTCAATTTGTAATAGGAGTCTTCTGATTTGATTTAACATGGGGTGAACAGTGTAGGAGGAGTAATTGAGCTGAGAGAGTCCGTATATACAATGTATTTTAGAGATGGGTATAAATTCAGGTTATCTAAAGCTAATTTTATTGCTTGGAGTTCTGCAGAGAAGCTGCTATACTCAGGTGGAAGGGCAGCCGAAATGATAGTAGAGGGAAATACTGCCACTGTTCCAATGGCTGAATGTGATTTGGAGCCATCAATATATATTGGCATAAAATTTCTGAATATGGCTTGCATGGAGTTATTTCACATTGAGTGTCGTTAGACGATTCTTTTCCCACTTGTGAAGATAAGTATCGAAAGATAACTGCGGAGGGGGAGTCCAAGGCAGTTGGGAGTAATTCATTAATTGTCGCCTGCTGAAAATAAGAACATTCCAACTCTGCATTAATTCATTAAAGCGTAAGCCTGCTGGTCTTATTTTATGGGTTTATTTCTATAGAGGTTTTGTAGTGGTAGATTAAAGAGGTATGGCTCAATAGGATGCTAACAACAACTTTGTATTCGAGCTGCAAACTTAAGAAATAGTGTTTTCCTGCGGAGGCAAAGAGGGGGGCTCATGAGCTTCAATATATAAACTATGGGTAGGAGAAGTCCTGAAAGCACCAAGGGCAATCTTCGATGCACTATGCTGTATAGGTTCCAGCCAGCAGAGTGTACTCTTTTGGGCAGAATCATAGATTGGAGCACCATAAATCAAACGGGATCTGATCAATGCTCTATATAGGAGAAGCAAAGATGTACGGTCTGCTCCCCAAGACAGTGCAGATAAAGCTTTTAGTATATTCATCTTTCTGAGGCAGGTAGTACGCACAAATTTAATGTGCACAAAGAAATTTAACTTCCTGTCAAGGATTAATTCCAAGAATCTGACATTGTCAGTCACTGGAATGGTAGAGTTTGATATCGAAGTTCAGGATCTGTATGTAATTTACATTGATTGTAAAAGTGAATTGCAAAGGTTTTTTGCTATGACAGATGATAGCCATTACACGCTGCCCACCTTTGGACTTTATTCAGGGATATCTGTAATTGCTGTTCAATGGATCTCATTTTCTTAGAATGGCAAAAAATAGAGAGATCATTAGCGTAAAGGTAGGTCTGAACAGTATTTGTAAGTTCTTTTGTGATGGAATCGATTTGAAGGGCAAAAAGGGTTGCACTCAGTACAGTGTGGAATGCCTTCTTCCTGTAAAAATGTCATAGAAAGCGAGTTGTGGTATTGAACTTGGAACGAATGGTTCTGGAGGAAGTTCCTGATGAATATAGGCAGGTTGCCTCGTAGACCAAGAGCATGGAGGTCACTGAGAATGCCATGATGCCAAGTAGTGTCAAACACCTTCTCTATGTCTATGGAAACCATAACAAGGTGTTCATTTTTTACAAAGGCATTACGAATTGCAGACTCAGCTTTGATCATGAGATCTAAGGAGGATCTGTTCTGGCGAAATCCATGCTGATTATTACTCAGAAGATGTTGCATTTCTATGATCCAAACAAGTCGATTATGGATTATTTTTTCAAGTAACTTGCCAAGGCAACTGGAGAAGGAAATTGGTCTGTAACTGTGCGGACTGGTAGGATCTTTTCCAGGTTTCAAAAAGGCCAGAACTGTTGCACGGTGCCAAGAGGTGGGGTAAAGGTTTTCAAGAAAGATTCGGTTATAGAAGACCAGCAGTATTTTTAAATTTTTTTCTTCAAGATGTCGTAACATGATATAATATATTCCGCCTGGCCCAGAGACACTATTGTGTGTTGTTTTGATAGCATATAGTAGTTCAGAATATCGAAGTGGCTGATTATATGGAAGGAGTACAGAGGTTCGAAAGTTGATGGATCATTGTTCAAACATGGTCTTAATTTTCTGGAAATCCAGAGAGTAAGCTGATGCCGCTTAAACTTGGGTAAAGGTTGTGCCTAAGGCATTTGCAATGTCCTCAGGAGCAGAGAGCTCTTGTCCATTCCACAAAAGAACTGGGGAAGGGATGGTTGGAAGTTTGCCCGAAATCTGCCTAATTTTCTTCCATTTTAACCTGGAATTAGTGTTTTTGTTTACGGTAGAGGCAAACCGAATCCAGGAATTCTTTTTGGCTTGTCTTTGTGTGAGACGTGCTTTTGCTCTTAGTTTCCTATAGTTAATAAGATTAACCGTGGTTGGAGATCTATGAAAAGCATTCCACGCTTTATTCTTTAGCTTCTTTGTTTTTGTGCATTCTTCATTCCACCAATAATTATGGTGGCGTCAGGAAGGAGGATTCGACAATGGAATTGAGTATTTAGCTGCAGATAATAGATGTGACGTGATATAATCTGTGGCTTCATCTATCAGCTACGTTCGTATAAATTTCACATCCAGACTGATAGCTGATTGAAATTTGACCCAGTTGGCTTGAGAGAATTTCCATTTCCTACAGGGTTGTGATAATGGTAGTTGGATAGTGAGCGGCTTGCAAACGATTGGAAAATGGTCACTTCCCATGGGATCATCCAGAGCAGACCATTCCATGATTGGAAACAGAATCGGGGAGCATATTGATAGATTGATTGCAGCAATTTGTCCAGTTGGTAACTGTATGTGAGTGGGTGCACCAGTATTAAGAACAGTAAGGGTTTGCTTCTCCAGAAAGGTTTCAATTAATCAGCCATATCTATCTAATTTAGTCGATCCCCATAAGGGGTGGTGGCCAGTGAAATCCCCCAAGAGACAGACAGGGGAAGGTAACTGCATTAGAAGATTTTCAAGATCTTGGTTGGAGAAGGTGACTTGGTAGGAGATAGATTGATACTAGTGTTAATGCAATCTGGGCTATCAAACGTATGGCAACAACTTAACTTTCAGTTTGCAAAACAATTTGTTTGGTCAGGATCTTTGTACTGACCAAAATGGCCACGCCCCACACCGCATTTGAAGTATTACGATCTTGTCGATAGATGGAATAGTTCCTTATGTTGGTAGAAATTTGAGACGTTAGGCAGGTTTCTTGTAGACAGAAACCAACTGGAGAGTAGTGGCTAATTAAGACTTGAATATCATTAAGGTAGTTACGATATCCTCTATAATTCCATTGTAGAATGTAAGGCATTACTGGTGTTTAGTAGAAGCTGTATCTGACTGTTTCTTTAATGTGGTTGGCTTATGGCATTCAGGCTTTGGTTTGTCTTTTTTTGAGAAGAATGGCCGACTTGTGTCCATATCTTCTTCCACATATAATTCTAGGATTGGGTCTTCTTGTCTGGATGAGTCAATTGTATCCATAGACGTTTCTTGGATATTCTTTTTTAAATTTGAGCTTCGATTATTCAATGTAGAAGCAATCATTGAGGGAGGAGAATGAGATGTAGTTAGTACTGTAAGTACAGTATTACTTGCCTGGTTCAACTGTTTTGGGCTATTGGACCGTTGCTGAAAGAGAACAGTCCGAGCCCAGTCAAAGATTGAGGTGTTTGAAGGGACTGCAACATCAGTTTGGGTGGCCACTGATTGATATTTTTGCCCAGTATTGGCATACATACGTTTATTCATACTGGGAGCAATTAATTTCAGTGCTTCTTGAAAGCTTACTTTATTTTCGATCTTATATTTAACAATTTTCTTTTCAGTTTTCCATCTAGCACATGTCCTTGAATAAGCAGGATGTTTCCTTTACAGTTGGGGCAAGTCATTTCTTTTGCCAAGCAGTCACTTTGGGTGTGGTCAGAGGACCCACAATTAGGACAAACTTGGTTTCCTCTACATGCCGTTTGAGAGTGGCCATACTTTTGGCACTTAAAACATCTCGATGGGTTAGGAATGTATAGACTAATGCGGCAAAGTAGATAGCCTGCTGTTATCGATGGTGGTAGATTTGGCGTGTTAAAGGTTAGGATAATATTCCTTGGAAGTGTGAGTGTATTTTCTCTTTTACCCATAATTCTTTTCACAGCAATGACATTTTGACCTTGAAGCTCTTGTGTTATCTCCTCCTCTGTGACATTCAATAGATCCCAGCTAGATATAACACCCTTAGATGTATTTAAGGTTGCATGGAGAGAAACTTTTACTGGAATTCCAGCAAAGCTTGTAAGTTTTAGCAGTTTCTCTGAATGTTTATGGTTCATTGTTTCCACGAGAAGATCCCCTGATTGCAGTCTCTTGACTGTCTTAGGAGATTCTGCCAAACTTTCCAGGTGTTTCTGGATGAGAAACGGAGAGAGTTTACTGAGAAGCTGATCTGCAAGAGAGTGCATTATAAGAAATGCAGGACAATCTGTCAATGAGGAAGTGGTTTTCAACCTCTTGGATTGCAACGTGTTATGCTCAATGTCTAACTCTGACCGAGAGCTTTTCGACTCTAGAGGCGGAAATGCATTTTGATCCATGTTTGCTCCTTTTGGCCCTAGGCAGATAAGCTTTTCTGCCAAGGTATCCAGCCCCACCACGGGGAGGCAGGAGCAGTGCCCAGTGTGACCAAGCATAAAGTAGTAAGTGTTAGTAATAGAAATATGAAAAATAAAGAAAGTTAGTTTTTCTTTCTTGCTCTGTACAAGTACTTTTGTAACAGTAGTTGATATTAAATAAATAAAAATCTTAAGGGTAGGAACTTAAAAGAGCTATAAATCGCTTTTGGATAATCGCACTTTAAGCACAGAGAAAATGCTTGATCACAATTACTTGGCACCCGGGACCTCACTGTTGTAATTTCTGGAATATTACCCTCTGCAGGATTATGTAATTGGATATCTTCACTTAAGTTTACCTTCAGGTTGCTGGTAAAAAGTTCAGTATAGAATTCTGTTGCTATACTAAGGGTTTCAGATCTGTTTGTTGATATTTTTCCCAATTTATTTTTAAGGAATGGGATCCAGGATTTGCCATTATTCATTCCATTTCTTGATATCTTCAAAGAAGTGTTATTTTCTAAGGCTGTTTTGATTTTTTTTAGTATTTGCATCTCTCAGGTCTTTTCTTATTTCTCTTTTCATGAGTTTATTGAGTTCAGCGAATTCTATTTTGTGTTTCGGTGACATGAATCTCTGTTTCTTTAGAGATTCCTCTTTGCTTTATCAGATTTTTAGTGTAGTCTGATATCTTCAATTGTTTGCTGCTTTTTTTTTTTTTTTTTTTGAACTAGTTTGGATGCTTTATTTATTGAACTTTCAAGCTGGTCACAGAGTCTTTGGGTTTCAATTTCGCTAACTGGTTCTTATAGTGACAAGATATTCCTCAGATTATCTATATATTTCTCTCGGTTTTTTTGGATGTCTTGGATATTGGGTTTTTTGTTTCTAAACCACTTGTTTCTGTTTTTACCACTGTATAGTTTAAAGGTTCCTCTAATTAGTCTGTGGTCTGAGTTAAATTTAAACTGATTAATCACTTCAAAATTCCGGAACATTTTTGATATTTTAGTAGTATATAGTCTAAATTCGTTTTTGGTGTTTCCATCTGGGGAGACCCAGGTCCATCTTCTCTGTTCTTTTTTCTTGAATAGTGATTTACCAATTTTAAATTGCTGACTATAGGTAAATTGCAGTAGTTTTTCTCCTCTATCATTCCTTTTTATTAATTCCATATATTCTGAGGACTAGTTCCTCTCTTTCAATTCCGTATTTTCTGAGGACTAGTCTCCCATTATGACAATCGTGGAGTTTTTACCTTGGGCTATAACTGATGTTAAGTTATCATAGAATTCGTCAACTTCTTCTTTGCTTTGGGCAGTGGTGGGTGCTTAGACCTGAATTAACATCCAATATTTGCCTTTCTCCAGTTCTAGTTTTATTTTTGCGATTATTTTGGAGTAGCCCTTGAGTTCAACAGGACAGTTGGAGAGGTTATGCTAAGAGCATAACCTCTCCAACTGTCCTGTCCTGTCTGTCCTTTCTATATACATTGTACTTCCCATATTCAAATTCAGCATCACTTATATCTGAGTGACACCATGTTTCTGCTATTCCTACAATTTCTGCATTTGACAATTTTGAAGCACTTAATCAGTACTTCAAATTCATCTACACTGCTCCTAGAATTAGCATTAGCAGAGGCATATGATGCAAGGAAGCAAGCTTAAAAAAAAAACCTTCCCATTTCACCCATCCAGTCACTCCAAATGTTTGTCGAGTTCAGCCTTAAATATATTTAAGCTATCAACTTTGATAGGTGGAACAGGACCAGGGTATGTCTGCGAGGGGCAAAAGTTTATGACGTTGTAGAGCAGATATCATCTTTTCAGGGCACAAAAGGTGATATTGTAGTACACGTTGGAACTAATGACATTAAGAGTAAGAGATCTGCAGATTTACTCAACAAGTACAGGTCAATGTTAAAAAAAAAAGTCGCGAGTTAGGGTTGAATGTGAAAGTGTCTCCAATTCTGCCCGACACGATAGGAGGAAGTATATGATGAGAGCCTTGTCGATCAATTCGGCCCTGGAGAGATTGTATAAGGCTCAAGGGGTAGAATTTTTTTTCATCCTGGTTAGTGCTTGTTGATAGGAGAGACTGCTTCTATAGGGATGAGGTATACTTAAATAGAAAAGGTGCAAGAATATTTGCTGATGCTATTGAAGCAGTGTTAGGTGGGTCGGAAAACTGCCATATTCGGGGGGGGGATTCATAGACTAAAAGATTAACAGTGGCCGCAGGCAGAGGCAAAAGTGATTCTTGCACTGCTTCTATTAGAATGAGCAGCAGCCTGGAAAGCAAGGTAATGGAGATTTTTAGAACTGCTGGGAGTCACAGTGGAACAAGTAAATTCATGGATTTTTGTTAGTGTAACTAAGAGTAGGAACAGGTGCAATGCTAGGAGTATAGTTAATAAATTTGATGAGCTTGAAGTGCTAGTCAAGACATCAAAGGCAGATATTGTTGGGATATCAGACACATGGTATCACACAGATATAAGCAGTACTGAATTTGGGGAGTACAATGCTTTTAAAAAGGACAGACAGGATAGGAAGGGAGGAGGGGTTATGCTGTTAGCTAAAAAACATAAAATCTAAGGAAGTGCATCCAGTTGACACGGGTGGACAGGGCAATGTCGAGTCTGCTTGGTGTGATATTAACACTGGGAAAGGGAAAATGAAAGTAGGAGTATGTTAGAGGCCTAATGACTGTGATGAGTACAATGAACAGCTGTGTAGAGAAAGAGAATGGGCCAGTAAATCAGAATATCTCGTAATGGGTGATTTTAATTTTTGAGATATTGACTGGGACTTGTGGGTTGGTCACACAAATGCTAGAAAGACTTTTGTGAATTTATTGGAGGATTGTTTCTACAGCAACATGTTCAAGGGGAAACCAGTGAGAGTAACACCCTTGATCTGATTATGAACAGTGATTATTCATGCATTAAAAATTTGCAGATAAAGGAATCGCTAGGTGACAGTGATCACAGTGTACTGATGTGGGATTTACTTAAAGATGTAACTACCATCAAGGTAAAGTGAAGGGTTTTTGATTTCATAAATGTGACTACAGTGGTCTCAGACAGTTTTTAAATTCTATACAGTGGGATCAACTGGTGACGTTACAAATGGTGAATTTTAAATGGGAAGCCTTCAACGACTTAATCTTGGAGGCTACTAGGCTTTTCATACCAACTAAGAAATACCGTTCAAGGTTCAGCCCTAAATGGATATCTGATGAATTAATGAGGCTTGTGGTAATGAAGAAAAATGCATGGGACGCATATAAATTATCAGGCAACACAAAGGCCTACAGTAGATATAAGCTAGTCTGTAATCAAGTCACAAAGGAGGTTAGGCAGGCGAAGACAGATTACGAGAAATTTTTGGCAAAGGAAGCAAAGAGTTCTTTACTAATGTAAACTCTAGAAGGAAAGGGATGAATCAGATTGGTCCACTTAACAGAGATGGTTCGACTATTGATGATCCTGCTCAAGTAGCTGACAAACTGAATGAGTATTTTGCATCTATATTCACACATGAGGAGTTATTGAAGGAGGGGAATGCCAGAAGTTTATCAAACTCGAACAGGGAGCTAACTGATTTTGTAATAACTGAGAGCAAAGTGAAGAAGAAATTGTTGAAGTTAAACATAAAAAAAAAAGGCACCTGGGAAAGATGGAATCTATCCCAGGTGCCTTTTAATCCTTCATTATAACTGGATCAGTTATAATGAAGCAGGGCAGCAAGGGAAGTAAGCAAACCCTTAGCCATAATTATGAGAGCATCCTTAAGAGTCAGGGGAGGTCTCCAATGGACTGGAGATGTGCAAATGTATCCCCAGTTCACAAAGGGGGTTCAAAGGATGACACAAATAATTATAGACCTAAATAATAAATATAGGGGGTTCAAAAGGGTGACACAAATTATTTTAACTTCTGTTCTGGAGAAAATAATGGAGAAACTGATTAAAGAGGTGATACAGGTTCACCTAGACAAGACAGCAGTAATAGTTCAGACACAGCATGGGTTTGTTAAGGGGAAGTCTTGTCTGACCAATTTCATTGGATACTGCAATGTGGTCACAAAGGAACTGGATGCAAAAAATAATTTTGATATCATATATTTGGATTTCAGTAAAGCTTTTGATACTGTTGCACATGGAAGACTGCTGTACAAACTGGAGCATTATGGCATTAGGGGCAAGTTAATGCAATGGATAAAGGGACTGTTGAGTGGGAGACGGCAGATAGTGGTAATAAGTGGACACTGCTCGATGTGGACTTGTTATTAGAGGAGTCCCCCAGGGTTCGATGTGGCGCTCGTTGTTTTGCATATTTATCAATGATATTGATGAAGGTACATCAGGTTTTATGTCCAAGTTTGCAGATGATACAAAAGTTGGCAGGGTCATTACTGTCGTTTAACATTACTGAGTTTAACATTGCAAATGCAGAGCACTGCATATGGGTAGCAATAACAGAAGACAAACATACCAACTGGGTTGTACTACACTCAGGGAAGTGGAAAGTGAAAAAGATGGGGGGGGGGGGGTAATTGTGCAGTCAGATATGAAGTTATCAGATAGTGTAGACAGGCTGCCAGAGCAGGTCATAGCATTTTGTTAATGATATACAGGAATTTTGCTAGCAGAGACAAGGAGGTGATTATCCTTTTGTAAAAGAGGAGGTGATTATCCTTTTGTAAAAGGCAGTCGTCAGGCCACAACTTGAATACTGTATTCAGGTCTGGCGGCCTCATTTTAGGAAGGATGTAGAGTTGCTAGAACGAGTACAGAGAAGGGCAACAAGATTGGTGAGAGGAACAAAGGTGTGCACTTACGAAGAAAGGTTTAATTTCTGCAAGTTGCAGCATGTGGACACTAGGCATCTGTGACGTGAACCTGATCAAGGTGTATAAGGCCTTGAATGGTTTGAGCAGGCTCAATGCTGACGGGATACTTCTGCTTGCTCAGATTAAGAACCTGAGGGGGGGGGCATAGATTCAAATTGAGGAAAGACAGTTGTAGAATAGATGTGCGGAAGTTTGCCTTTAACCAGCGGGTATTTGATTGCTAGAACAGACTTCCATCTGTGGCTGTGAAAGTTGATAGCTTAAATAAATTTAAGGCTGAACTAAACGAACATTTGGAGTGACTGGATGGGTGAAATGGAAAGGATTTTTTTTTTTTTTTTTTGGCTGATGCTGTATAAGCTTGCTTTCTTGCATCATATGCCTCAACTAACGCTAATGCTAATGTTAATAACAAAGAATTTACTTCTGTAGCGATTCCAAATGACGACAACCCTGTTTTCACTAATTTCACTGCATATGAACACACTGAAAAAATGGTCATGCTATAGCTGCACTTGGGAATCCGACAGCATTGCACTACTCTCTCCATATGCACAGGCATCCCCTTGCCTAGCTCCATGGCATTTCATATACCTATTTCCATAAAACTACTTCCTTCACACACAAAAACCAGAAGTACAATAACATATTACATGCATATATAGAACAAGAGAATTCTTAACCCTTAACTAATATAAGGCAATTAAAGGCAATGTCCTGTTAGTAGTACAGTACAGTCTCACAGCCAGCTATAATTTTTTTATGCCTGATGCTTGAAAGTTTAAAATTTTGCTAAAAAAGTTTTGATACAATAGGAATATATTTTCAACTAAATAAAATGATGCCGAATAACTTTAACGTCTATTTCCAATTTTTTCCATCCAGTTTTTTCTATATAACAATTAAGTATTTTAATTAATTTTAATAACAATAATTTAAATTTTAATAATTGATATTACTTAATATTAATATTAATTGATTAATATTAATAAATTTTAATAATTTAATTAATCAATAAATTATTAATTTTAATTGATCAATCAATTGTTAATTAATTTTGATTTATTAATTTTGTTAGATTATTTATTAGATTTATTAGATTAATTTTGATATATTAAGGTAGATTATTAGTCAGGTTACAGGTTATTCTAATCTCGCTAGAGAAAACAGAGAATTTAAAGCCAAAACAAGAGATGGCATAAGACTGGAACAGGCAACTTTACCTAACTCCCTGGAAGGAAAAAGAAGAATAACTTTCATAGAATACTTTACATAATTCTTCTTTTTGATTTTGTTTTACAGAAAGTACTAAATAAAATATGAAAAAATTAAACACTGAAATTTTATCAAAACTTAAAAGATTAAATATTAAGTTTGTTAAATATGAAAAACAAAAATTATACAAAAATTAATTACACATGAATTATTATGACTCAAAAATGTCGACCTGCAGTCTGACAGACTGTACATAAAATAAAAAATTATTTACACAAAAATAAACAGGTCAACGGATTACAAATTTGAAACATGATAAATGTCAAGACTGATGTCAGAATTCTAAGCAGTGATTCTACTGTGAGTTGTGCACTAGTTAGTCCCAAGTATGCTAAACTTTAGCTAGCTGATGAACAGTTATTTCGTTGTGTAAGATGTCAGGAGGGGGCTGATGAACTCAATTCAAAACTTAACATACTGTCAGGCATGACTACCTCTGAGGAAGTGAGTTGATGCCCTTGAGCAACTTCTATCTGGAGTGGACTCATCAGAAATTAAATCATCAATTGTCTGATACTGTAACAGACAATGTACCGGTACTTCCAAATCTGGCCCCAGGAATACTTTGGGTCTGCAGTAGGATTCAGGACTTACAATTGAGTGCTCAATTGTAAGAAAGAGAAAACATTCTATAAGAAAGACAGGCAACACAAAACCAGAATGTCTACCACATGCAAAAATTGACAACATAACAAACAATTTATCAGTTTATAATGATTCTAGTGGGTGCACGGTAATACATGTGGGTACAAATGGTTTAAAGCTTAAATGATGTGAACTGGTTAAGTAATATAAGGTCATGTTTTAAAAGGGTCATGAGATAGGACAAAATGTTCAGGTGTTTGCAATTTTGTCCAGAAATGATAGAGTGGATTTCATGATTGTAGATTAAGTGAAGGCCTGGGGGGACTTCACAAGGCTTATGTGGAGAAATTTTTCTCAGAATTGGTGGTCTTTGTTAATATACAGAATTCACTTAAACAGAAGAAGAGCAGGGTTTTTTTGCTAATAACATTGAGGAGGCATTTATAATTCAGGAAAAGGGTCAGTTCAGGGGATTAGGGAAGTTGGCACATGAGTGACTCAAGTTGATGGCATGGGACAAAATTACACTTGCAACCTTTGTGAGAGTTCTTCTCAGAAAAACGAAGAAGGTTAAAGGTGACCACATCATAGTATCCGATCAAATTGGTCAGACAAGACTTCCCCTTGATAAAACCATGCTGTGTCCGAGATATAACTAAAGTCTTGTCTGATGATCCTGCAGTGCTTCTTTAACCAGTGCCTCCATTAATTTTCCTGGAATAGAAGATAAACTGACAGGTCTATAATTACTTGTGTCGCCCTTTGATCCTCCTTTGTGAACTGGGGTCACATTTGCACATTTCCACTCCATGGGCCGATCGGGCTAGCCGAGTGGGTAAAGTACCTGCCCGGCAACCCAAAGGTCGCGGGTTCGATTCCCGCCTCGGGCTTGGATCAAAGTACTGCAAAAAAAAAAACCTTGGGAGGTGCAATATGGCCACAGAAGCCGATGTGCCAACAACTACCAAATCAAAAAAAAAAAAAAAAACCACTCCATGGGTACCTCCCCTGAGTCCAAGGAAGCTCTCAAAATTATGGCTAAGGGTTTGGTTACTTCCTCTGCTGTCTCCTTTAATATAACTGGATAGATCCCATCCACCCCAGGTGTCTTTTTTATGTTTATTTTCAACAATTTCTCCTCCGCTGTCCTCTCAGTTATTACAAAATCATCTAGCTCACTGCCAGAGTTTAACTCACCTCTGGAAATACAAGGTTTGTATATTAAGTTTGTATATTAAGTTTGTATATCAAGGTTTGTATATTATACAAGGTTTGTATATTATACAAGGTTTGTTTATTAAGTTTGAATATGGTAAATATTAAGGTTTGTTTATTAAGTTTGAATATGGTAAATATTAAGGTTTGTTTATTAAGTTTGAATATTAAGGTTTGTATATTAAGTTTGAATGTTAAGTCCGAATATGAAAAATATTAAGGTTTGAATGTTAAGTTTGAATATGGTAGATATTAAGATTTGAAAAATACTGGATTTAGAAATAGGGAGGTTATAGATGTGTGAAATAAATAACAGTTAAATGAAGACAAGAAATAAAAAGTAATACAAAAAGGGTGAACTGAGAGTAAACAGAACAGTGGCTTGTATTAGGAAAGAAGTGATCATTTGCAAACGAGCGAGAAAGGATTACTAAGAGCAGAAACAATAGGGTTACCAAGAGCAGAAACCTTTGATCAAAGCCGCAGCTTGAAAACAGGAAGTGAATGAGTGGACAGTATAGCACGTTTGCATTGAAAAAGACAATTTTTGTGTAGCAATTTTTTGCAAGTTGGCGACATTTAGCAAGGAAAGTGTAAACATTAAAATAGCTACTTTTGGCGGTGCTCAGTGTACATGAAAGGGTTGTAATGTGGGAGTGCAAATTAAACAAGAAAATTACAAGAGAGGGATCTGGTTTGTTGCATGAGGGAGACAATAGTGTTAAGTTTTTTTTTTATCAAATAGGAAAGAGTGAGAAATTAAGTAGAGTACAGGCAACCCCCCATATAACACGGTACTTATACAACATGGTTTCACTCTAACACGATTTGAGAATTGCTGGAAATTTCGCATAACATGGTATTCTTGAGCTTTTGTGCTGGGAAAACCCTGCTATTATGTTAGATGTAATTTTCAACGTTTCAATTCATTTTTGGGAATCCTTGCTGTTGACCTGGCGTGAAAATTTTTCTAAACCACATTTCTGGAGGTCACTACCATAAAACAATAGAAACAATTTGCAGTTTCCGGTTTATTGGTCCTGTCTGTTATGTAATCAGTTATAAATGGGTAGTAAACTCGATCTTTACTACCCGTTTATAACTGATTATACAACAGAAAGGACCAATAAACCAGAAACTGCAAATTGTTTTTATTGTTTAGTAAA
Source organism: Mastigoproctus giganteus (assembly GCF_048544385.1). Lineage (NCBI taxonomy): Eukaryota > Metazoa > Arthropoda > Arachnida > Uropygi > Thelyphonidae > Mastigoproctus > Mastigoproctus giganteus. Next base: position 130,200,617 of record NC_143582.1, read on the forward strand.
CTCAATCTTCTTGCATTTGCTATAGTACCGATAGCTGGAATTCTGCAGGTTTTCAAGTTATTATGGTGAAATGTGTTTCCCCTTCCATAAAATATTTAATGATATAAAAAACATAAATAAAATTTCAGAACTCATTACTGTGTGCGTATCGTGTTTGTTGCAACTTGTGTGTGCAGTGTTCTTTGTTATTAATTGTTTATCATTTTTACTGTTTTAAATTTTACAACAAAAAAAAATAAAGTCCGTGAAAAGAAATATCAATTAGTTAGTATGTGCATATTACAGTACGTATTAATTAAGCTATGTACATAAGCGTAAATATATTTTTATTTTGCTAACTGGAAAATATTCTTCCGATTTTCACTTATCATTTAGCTTTGTAAATTGGTAAGGCAATAATGTTAAATTTGTGCTTTATATCTAAGCGGAGGTTCACTGTATTTTGTTGGGAGATCCCTGGGTTAGATCGTGTGCAATTGAACTTGTGCTTGTTTGAAACCATAAAAAATTGTGACTTTGAAGCGTGCAGAAGGTACATGAAATCTAGAAGCTGCAGAAAAGATTGTGCTTAGCAGCGATGAAGAGGAAGAAAATTAAATGAACATACATTATCTGACATATAAGTATCACAGTTTTTAAGGTAAGATGTTTGTTCAGTTATTACTATTTAAGTTACTACTATTATAAAAAGGAAGTTAAAATATTAAGTTATTACTACTATAAAAATTAAGTTTCCGATAGTTATATTAAAAAAAAATAATTTGTTAGCTTTTGGAATGTAACCCCGCTTTTTGTACTAGTTCTAAGTTCCGTATAACACAGTTTCGCATTACACGAGATTTTGTAGGAACCAAACTACTGTGTTATACAAGGGTTACATGTATTAGGATTGGTTGAGAATCCTGTGGGAGGAGGTTCAAACTGTTGAGGAAAAAGGGTTTGGATGAGAGTTCGTGAGTCATGAGTTGCAGATTCAAGGATGAGTTAAGAGTTTTAGAGTTCGAGGTTGGGAAACCATAAGAGAGATGAACAAGAAAAAGAGAAAAAAAATAGTGAGGTAGAAAGGAGGTGAGGATATAACGAGTTCAGGTTCAAGTTGGAGTTCAGAATAGAGAGAAGTGCGAGAGATAATGAGCCAGGCACGATGGTGTGTGGAAAGAGAGAGTCCAGTCATCGGTTGATCGATATGTCTAGCAATGCAATAACATGCTAAATTTTTGAAGTTAAATCGCACAAGAATGTATAGATGTGTCTAGGTCCAGTCCCATCAATAATGAGCCAGATGTGCAGATATGTGAGTCAAGAAATCTACATGGAAGGGGTGTCCAGTCCAACAGCTCCCGAAGAAGAGATAAACCGCCAGAAAGATTTGAAATGCATGTGAGAAGCCTGTCTGCCATGGAGAAAACCAGAGTGCCAAAGAACTGAAGTAGCAGCCCATTTCGGAACATGTATTCCAGTTTTATTGAACCCTGAACTCACAGACCAATTAGCTAAACTCTGTGAGAAATTGTCTGATAGTTTCTTTCCAAGGGATTCTTTTTGTAATGTACAAGTGAGTTATCAAGTGGGTTAGATTATAGATTAAGTTAATGACCATGACATTATGTAAGGGTACTAAAGGGGTAAAGAAGAAAAAAAAATATAAGGGAACTAAAAATAAAATTAATCATTGGCATAGTAGGATGAAAATGTGGTAACCTATATTATTATTCTAGACAATGTGCTAACAGATGATAATATAACAGATAAGATTCTAGGTAATATGTAAAAGGAAGAAAAATTTATTTTATTAAAAAATCTTGAGGACAAAGGGGAACCCTACCCAATATCAGAACAGGGAAGTAACAAAGATGCTTGTGGGTGAGGTTGTAGTAAGCACTACTGATGTAAAGTGAAAATAGTAATTGATCTGATAGCTGATTTGATAGAGATAAGTGATTTGTAGTAAGTACTACTGATGTAAGGTGATAAAAATAGAAATTGATTTGATACCCATTGGTGATTTGTAGCAAGTAAAAGACAACTGATGTAAACTGATATGTGTAAGCTTATAAAGGAAGAGAAGCATCTTTCCCTAAGTAGTTCATTGGAGTTTATTAATTGTGTGTGTGTGTGTGTGTGTGTGTGTGTGTGTGTGTGTGTGTGTGTGTGTGTGTGTGTGTGTGTGTGTGTGTGAGAGAGAGAGAGAGAGAGAGAGAGAGAGAGAGAGAGAGAGAGAGAGAGAGATAATCAATAACGGAAAAGGAAAGGAAGGGTTGTGTTAACCAACATGAGTTATGTATATATATGAGAAAATACTTGAGAATTGTTGATGATGTGTATGAGATGGTGAATATTCTTGTATCATAGTTCCTATATATGTAAAAAATTCAATTTGGAATCTGTATATATATATATATATATATACAGTGGAGTCCCGCTAATCCGAACGTCCGCCTAATCCGAACACATTTTGGTCAGTGGAGAGGAAACTTTTTAGTTCGCAAAATATACGTTTTTTTTGTATTTTCCAGTTAAATTTAAATGGTATTAATGGTACAAAAACATTTAGAATTCCACAAAAAAATTATATTTTATTGTAATACTGTACTAATACAAAATTAATAAATCAGTGTTTGACATGGTCTATTAAAACTACAGATCTATACTTACACACGAAAACAGGAACAAAAGTCATTTTTCAGAAGTAACAAACTCTGTTAGTTTCTTTTGACGTAACGATGAAAATCGGCTAGAAGATGCTAAGTTCACTTGTTTCATTTTCTCATGTAAAGAAAGTGAATTGGTGTTATCTTCTATCAAGGACCTAAGATATTTCTTTCTGTATGCAAGCTTGATAGACTGTAACACCCCCTGGTCCATGGGCTGTAAGAAAGCTGCCTTTATATCCACTGATGTCAACTCGGAAACGTCTGGGTGGGACGGCACATTGTCTATGAGGAGAATGGCATGAGATGGCAAATCATTTTCATTTCTGAAACGTTTCACTGCTGGGACAAATTGATTATGAAACCACTCAATGAAAAGCTGTCTGTTCATCCAAGCTTTTTTTTGACTTTTGTAATGAACTGGAAGATTGTTAATGTTCATATTTTTAAAAGCTCTCAGCTTCGCTGATTTACCGATCATCATCAAAGGTAGCTTGTGATTTCCTGAAGCATTACTAGTTATCAACGTCACTCGCTCCTTATTCATTTTAAAACCTGGGGCACACATTTCTTGTTGAGATGCTAGACTTTTTGTGGGCAAAGCCTTAAAATTTAAACTTGTCTCACCAGCGTTATATATCTGCTGAGGTGAATAATGTGATACCAAATCAGTGAACTCACCCAAATATTTCTCTGCTGCAGCATGATCAGCTGATAATTGCTCCCCAGTGATCGTTAGCTGGCGAATCCCATGGTGCTTCTTCCAGCGATCAAAGCAACCAGTACTCGCACTAAATGATTCATCACCTTGCATTGGTTTGTTGAGATTAATGGCCTTTTCTCTAACAAGAGGTTCACTTAGGGGGGTGTTCCTCTTTCTCTTTTCTGAGTGAACCATGTGAATAAGGCTTCATCAAGCTTGTCAAACATTGAGGGCCTTACTATTTGTCGATTTTCAACTGATTTTTCTGAAGTAGAGGTAAAAAACTGCTTGATCTTTGCACGGTTTTTTTTCCAGTCAGTTATCGTGGCCTTGCCCACTCCAAACTCTATTGCCAATTTCATTGCACTTTCACCCTTGTCCAGCCTTTTCAAAACTTCCAGCTTATCTTTCAACGTACACGTTGTGTGTTTCCATTTCAAGGCCATTGTAGCAGCAGACTGAACTAAACTAAACTACAATAATGTAGAGCGAAGATTTAAATATTCACGTTTAATGCACAATGTCGCGTGCAATGAGTCATAGCGTGGAGGGGGAGGGTTTGCTTCCGGTGTGTGTCACACTCGCGTACAAATGCTAGTAGGCCTACTATACATTCATTCCTTAATAAATCAGACCTGTTTTACTGCTTGCTTCTGCATTATTGCAGCTATTTGGCTAATCCGAAATTCTGCTAATCCGAACAGGGCTCGGTCCCAATTAGTTCGGACTAGCGGGACTCCAGTGTATGTAAATATTATTTTTTTTTTGAGCCTTATTAAAAGTTTGTTATTTATGACAACATATGTGTCATCTTCATGCCCTGCTAACTCACTGCTTTACACACCCTAGAATTTGGAATTTTCTGAAAATTGTAGTCAGAGTTGCGATTTGTATCCACCCAGGACTTCAGTAGGGTGGAAGCCAATTATTTTAAAGAAATGGAAAAAATAATAATGTAAATAAAATTTTTATTAATATACAGGTAACCACAAATGCTTACCATTTAGAATTTTCTGTTAACATCATCAGACAGTCCCACTGTATAAATTCTATACAGACTGTCATCATTCATCAGACCATCATCATTGATTACAACATCAGATGGACCCACTGTATAGAATTTAAACAAGGCTTCCAGACTTGTACTACATACAGGTCTGGAAACCTCGTGTAATTAGAAGGATGCAGATCCATTGGAATGGGTGCAAATAAGAATGCAAAATTAGTTAGGTGCATGGAACTCACTCTTACCTGCAAAATACACATCTGCAAGAAGAGCTGATTGAAGTGTTCAAGACTTTAAATGTGCTGAGCAAATTAAATGCCAAGGGAACCTTTACTTTTTTTTAGCTAACACACAAGCAGACAATTAAAACTCAAAGGATGGCCAGGACAGAAGCATAGATATTTCCCTTCAAGTAGAAAGGGTGTTTTTTTTTTTTTTTATGAAAACTCCAAGCATCTTTTAATGCAATGAGATGAGTGAGACTGAGCAGTATGAAATTAAACGTATGACTGAGACTGAGCAGTATGAAATTAAAGATATCTTTATTAACTGTAAGATATAATTGTATCACATATCTTTAAAGATTAAAGATATGTGATACAATTCAAACGTATCAGAAAACAGTACCAATTCATGAAAAAAAAACAAAAAAAAACAAAAAAAAAAAAAAAAAAACAATAAAAAAGCAATGACTTTTATGCGAAGACCGAAAGCATTCTGTTTCTGTGCTTCTGCCATATTTCCCATTTATTCCTCCAAACAGTGTAATACAAAATACAGTGCTTCAGCTATAATATGCATTATTAAGAATACCTATACTAGGGATCAGCAACCTGCGGCTCACAAGCTGCAGGCAACTCTTTGAACGTAACTGTGGCTCTCTAACTTTTAGCCCACATGTACAAGAGCAGTGCACAGCAGGTGGTGACGTGAATATAGCTTATGCTAAGAAAGATTAGAAGTCAGTGTATTCCTCAATAGAGATATATGATCTTGCCTAGAAATCAGAGTGTCACCAAAGATATAAAAGCAGTAGATTTTGCCAGTACGCATGTTTCTAATGAATATAATAGTGGTATAAATTCTAGAGTGGTATAATAGTGGTATAAATAATAGAGGCCAAAGTTGTAATGATTGATTATGGGTTAGATGTATTATGTTTGCAAGAACCATATGTTGGTGTTTTTGCAGAAACCTATAAAGTGACTGGTTTTCCCATAACATCCAAGGTAATCCATACAGCGACTGTGAAACCAAAAACAGCTATTGTAGTTTTCAATAAAAATTTAAATGTAACTGTTATATCCAGTTTTTGTTGAGAATATGCTACCTCTGTACATATTATTACTTCTTTGATATCAGTTTATGTAGTGTCTCTGTACTATTCTCCTGCAATTAGTATTGATGTTAGTATAGATTTATTCCATAAATCTTCTCAATATTTAGAGAAGATTTATGGAATTTTTGGCTGGCAGTAATGTAATTATAACATTAGATAGATACAAATGCTAAATCTAGAATGTGGCGTTGCAATTTTGGAGGCACAGTTGGAGGATTTTATTTTATGTTATAATTTGAATATTTTTTAAATTTGCCATAAAAGCCATATACATTTGACAATTTACATGGCTGTTCTAATATTGATATCACTTTAGTTAGTCAGTCTTTAGATAGAAAAATTTCTTATTGGGATGTTAAGGATAATTTTACTAATAGTGATCACAGATCCATTTTGTTTCATTTGAGTTTATGCAAAGGTCAGTTAAATAAGCCTGTGTTACAAGATCACACTAGGTTAAACTTTAAATCAATTAATTGGAGAAAGTTTATGTCTTGTTTGCATAACAGTTTAGATTTAAATAATGTTCAATCTTTGAATGCTGTTATAGCTACAGAATGTGCTTTATGTCCAGTCTGTATTACTGAATGTTTTTTTTTTTTTGTTTTGCAGTTAAGCATAAGAGAAACGTTTCACATAAAAGTACCTTGGTGGTCAGCTGAATTAACTGTATTAAGGCATGAGGTGTTTGACCTAAGGAGGAAGTATCACAGGCTGAGAAGTTGGGGTGCTTTTGAGGCTGATGTGTATAAGAATTTGTATAAAATTAAAGGGAGGTTGTATCATAAAGCCATTTATAATCATAAGATTAAGACATGACAAGATTTGGTTTTTAATGTTGGGAACACTGATCCCTGGGGACTTCTGTTTAAGCTAACAAGAGATAAACCAAATTTAAATAACACAATAAGTACAGTTACTTCTGAAAATGGGGAAACTACTGAATTGTTAAAACCTATAACTACAATAAATGATAAATTATTTTTGATGGATGACCATAGTGAGGATTCTGAGTATCAGAGGAAGGTTAGGGAAGAGAATCTTAGGAATATTGGTAATAATGATGTTGAATTGTTTAATATTATTGAACTTAGGTCAGTTTGCTCTACATTGAATATTAATAAAACTCCAGGAATTGATAAGCTTGAAAATAGCTGTATTATTAAAATTGTAGATACCTTTCCTGATCTTATATTAAAAAATATGTTTAATAAATGTTTTATTTCTGAGACTGTACCTGGGTTCTGGAAGATGGCTTTACTAAAATTAATAAGGAAACCAGTTACTGATCCAAGAGGCTATTGGCCTATCTCACTGTTACCAAATCTTGGTAAAGTATTAGAAAGATTGATATTAATCAGATTGGAGGCTTTATTTTTGGCAAGGAATTTAGATTTTCCACATCAATTTGATTTTAAAAGGAAATGTTCAACAGATACAATATATGATCTTGTTAATTATAATATAAACTGTAATTACAAATATGTCTTGACCCTCTTCACTGATTTTGAGGAGGGGGGGCTTTGACACTGTTTGGCATGAGAGCGTGTTATCCTCTTTGAGAGCACTACAGTGCCTGGATTTATTATATAGAATAATTAGAGATTATTTAAAGGGGAGGAGAATTATTGTTAGGGTACCACATTCTAAATTTGAATGAGATATTAACAGGGCTTGCCCACAGGGATCAGTATTGGGACCAGTCTTCTGGAATCTGGTACTTAATATGTGCATGATGATACACTTGATTGTCATAAAACCACATATGCAGATGATTTGGTGTTGTGCGTGCAAGGAAAATCAAAGAGAGACATTGAGGGTAAAATTAAGATGGTTGTGGATAGTCTTGCCAGTTGGGCTACAGGTAATAAACTTAGTAATCTTCTGCTAAGACGGCTATGATGTTGACTAAAGGGAACCTTGATTACCATAGGCCTCCTCATGTACTTATTAATAATAAGCAGATACCTTTGGTCTTTAAGGGCAAGCATCTCGGTATAATTATCGATGATAATGTCATTTGTGGCACATCTTGAATATCTGAGTGGCAAGGTTAAAAAATTTACTGCCTCTATTGTAAGGAGTCCTTGGGTTATATTCTTACTTATAGTATCATATGATACTTTTGTCTGGTTTAAGAGAATTAATGTAATTAAATTTAGGAATAAGATTAACTCAATTAGAGATCCATGTTGTTAACAATATTAAGAGTAAAACCATCTCTGCGCATGCAATGCAGGTAATGGCACCTTTCCATTAGACTTATATATAGCATTTAGGGCATTCGGCTAATTTTTGAGAAAGGGAATTCAGATTTCACTTTTGGGTATTACTAATGACATTTTCGTAGCTAGGAAAATTTAGGAAAACAATATATGGTTAAAATTAAATGAAATATGGCAGAACCATTGGAGCACAAGTAATACTGGATATGTTACTAGGCTATTTATTCCAAAAATAAGTTTTAATACGGATAAGAAGCCTACATGGTTTTACCCAACTATGGAACTGTCTTATTTGCTAAGCTATGTGATCTAGGTCTGGAAACAGATCCGTCGTGCTCCTATATGCTCAACAAAACTTGGGATCATGTTTTGTATGATTGCTCAATATATGAAGAATTTAGAAGTAAATTAGGAGCTAGCTTGGCTACATTGAATAGAAGAACTGAAACAGAATGGTTGATTAATGAAAAACGTTTTAAGCTATTACAGGAATTTTGTAGGAGTATATTCCTTAAAAGGAAGCAGCTACCTATTTTGATTAGTGTATATTAGGTTTTTAGTATGACTGTACTTTGTTTTGTTTTTTTTTCGCTTTTTTTTTTTTTTTTTGCTGGCATCGGTTAAGTATTACTGAAGCGGGATTGCGCTTTGCAAATACAGTATTCTTTCTTTAGCAGGTCTGTAAAGGGAAAAAATATATATATAATTTTTTTTCTAGTTTTGCTTTGTTTGCTGGCTTCAGTAGAATTAACTGATGCAGGATTGTTCCCTGAGGGCTGGCTGAAGAGGGGATTTGGGGTTGGGAGATTTTGTTGGCTCCTAGGTTTGGGCAGTCAGGGGGCAGGAGCCACTAGCTTTCATCGGACTTGCACTACAACTGCTGATGTGTGCAGGATTATTGTGTTATTTGCACAGACAGTATAGTGGACCCTGGCCAGGCTCCACGTGCCGGGGACAGAGACTGGGATGTGGTTGCCGTGGTGGTACCTGCTTCCTGGTGGCTGTGGTCTGCCTACTATTTTTTGGATGTTCCACTTGGATACACAAATATTATTATTATTATTAGCTACATGGTGCAAGGAAGCCTGAGGCTTATGCTGCACTAGCCAAAAAAAAAAAAAAAAATCTTGAGTTACCCTGGGGGGGAGAGAGAGAGAGAGAGAGAGAGAGAGAGAGAGAGAGAGAGAGAGAGAGAGAGAGAGAGAGAGAGAGAGAGAGAGAGAGTCAAAAGTAGAGGGGAATCACCAAGAAAGAGAAGAATAATGATATCCAGCCCAGGACCCTGGGTATGGCAAGCCCCATACTCACTAGATGTGAACCACTGGGGTTTCAAGACATTGAAACACAATCAAAAGCCTTTGAAATGTCAAAAGCAACGCTTGAATATCACCAAACTATTCCATCGAATTAATCCATAAATGGGTAACATAAGCCAGGATATCACCAGTGGATCAACAATAATGGAATCCATACTGGAGATGTAATATAGGTGGTGAAAAGTGGAGATGGACATTGGTCTGGGAGCCACCACAAACAGTTATACATAAAATGAAAATGAAAAAATGTCATCTAAGATAAGCATAGGAGCAGAAGAATCCTTTTTGCAAGATATAAATCAGGACTGAGTTTTAGAAGGTTTGATATCAACTTTGTCCCACTGGAGATTGGCATTTAAGGAATTGGTAGTGGATATTTTCGAGAAGTTGAAGCTGTTTGAGCAGGGCTAGGTTTCTCCAACTGGAAGGTGGAGTGCAATGTGCAGTCATCAGCAAAACTACAGATAGGATTTCCAGTCAATGGAAGACAATCATTAATATACAAGAGGAAAAGAGTGGGAGAAATAACTCAACCTTGTTGAATGGTTCTTAAGAACCCAGCATTAAGTGTAGAAATTAGAAGACAGAGAGACATCTACCATCACCTGCAGTGAGCAATCAGATAGAAAACTGGATACCCACTATCCATCTTATGGTTTACCAACTGGAAAAAACAGTTGGTAAACCATAAGATGGAAGCTTATTTAAAAAACTTTTATGCCAAACATGTAAAGGCATGCTACTAATGTAATGCAATTATATAGGCATTGAAACACAATCCAAAGCCTTTGAAATGTCAAAAGCAACGCTTGAATATCACCAAACTATTCCATCGAATTAATCCATAAATGGGTAACATAAGCCAGGATATCACCAATGGATCGACAATAATGGAATCCATACTGGCAATTGTTGATGAGATTGATTAAGACGATTGATTGAGTAACGAGAATGAGGGTAGCCTGTGCAGACGTACATTTTTGCCGCTCCTGGAACAGAGAAGTTTTTTCTGATTTATTTTCTGTTTTATTAGCTTAAATTGGCATATTAACTTATTTTCTAGAGTAGCTTTATATTCCTATTTACGATAGTTAGTTTAAAGTGACTTAGATAGAGATTTTGTAGGTATTACTTAGTATCGGAAAGGGTATCAAATCCACGTGTTTACCGTTCGTAAATTGCCGCCATTGTTATGCGATAATAGATAGCATAAGCTTAATATAGTATAGTATAGTACATAATATTGTCAATTAATCAGATAATTAATCTGTTGAACTTCATTGTCAATTAAATTGTACTTTTAACTATACATATAACGACTTGGGTTACGTAACATAAATAATTAGTAAAAAATAAATAATTAATACTTAACTTGATACGGAAGTTATATAAAGGGATTTCGTAGATAACACTCGATAGTGAAACATAAATATAGTGTTATAACTGTGTTGGGATATAAGTTTAGGGTTTTAATTTTGTACTGAAATTGAAATTTTATTGAAATTAAATCGAAATCATGACTCAGACCAGAGCAGCAAAGCAAAAGGCTCAAGCTAATGGGAGTGCTGTGGCTCAGGGGAGAACTGAGGGGGGGGGGCAGTTGCCCTCTGAATCACAGCCTATTAAAATGCACTACTTGCTTGATGTTTGTGGAGCAGTTGGGTACGGAACATGATACTGCCATGGGGGATGTCTCTGTGTGTGCGCAATGCAAGGAGTGTAAGGAAATCAGGCGACAACTCAGCGTTGTTATGGGCCTATATGAGAGCTTGAAGGACAGGGTGGATGCCCTCGAAGGATTAAAAGGGAGTCTGCTGATGAGGCTACTAGGAGACGGTCGTGTTCAAAGCCGCTAAGTGGATTTTTCTTATTTATTGATTTGAAATTATTGTTTTTCAAAAACTTTTGATTTAAATTTAGTAGTATAACATTATTTTGTGATTTTCTGATTAATTTGGTGTATTTATTCTTTATTCGGCCTTGTAATTGCATAAAAGTATCGGTAAGGGTATCCACGTGTTTGCAACTCCGCTGAACGAGTTCTTTAGCCATATTTAGCCGCTTGATAGAATATTTTTTACATCGAATTATTTCTGTAAGTAGCTTGTAGACCTAGTAAGGATCGTTAGTTTATTCTGAATTGAGACAACGAGATTTGAAAGTTAATTAATACTTAAGTGCCCGTAGATATAAAGTTCGTAAGTTCCCGCCATTCTGATACGATAGTTATATACCGTACTAGATAGCGTTAGTTGAATTTCGTTAGCAGTTAAATTGTACTTTTAAATAAATACATATAACGACTTAGATTACAAACGTAACATAATTAATTATATTTAACATAAGTAATAACATAACATAATTAATTATAATTAATTAATAAATTAATAGAATCATGACTCAGACCAGAGCGGCAAAGCAAAAGGCTCAAGCTAATGGAAGTGCTGTGGCACAGAGCAGAACTGAGGGGGGGGCAGTTGTCCTCTGACTCACAGCCTTATAAAATGCACTGTTTGCTTGATGTTTGCAGAGCAATCGGGTACGGGACATGATACTGCCATGGGGGATGTCTTTGTATGTGCGCGATGCAAGGAATGTATCGATATCAGACAACAACTCAGCGTTCTTGTGGGCCTATATGAGAGCTTGAAGGACAGGGTGGATGCCCTCGAAGAAACTAAATTGAGGGGCCCATCAAGCTCTCAGCCGCCCACATCAACGCCAGAGCTTGCACTTGGGCATCACGTGACACAGAGGCAACCCCCAAGGCAGAATGCGCTGGTCCCAAAGGAACTAGTAGTTGTTGGTGACTCTATTGTCAGGGAAACGGGGAACATGCTTTGTAAAAAGGATAGGTGGAACAGGACCAGGGTATGTCTGCCAGGGGCAAACGTTGATGACGTTGTAGAGCGAATATCATCTTTTAAGGGCACAAAAGGTGATATAGTTGTACACGCTGGCACTAATGACATTAAGAGTAGGAGACCGGCAGAATTACTTAACAAGTACTGTTGAACAAAAGCCGAGAATTAGGGTTGAATTTGAGAGTGTCTGCAATTCTGCCCAGACACGATAGGAGGGAGTATATGATGAGTGCCTTGTCGATCAATTCGGCCCTGGAAAGATTGTGCAAGGCTCAAGGGGTAGAATTTTTTTCAGCCTGGACTGTACTTGTTAACAGGAGAGATTGCTTCTACAGGGATGGGATACACTTAAATAGAAAGGGTGCAAGAATATTTGCTGATGCTATCGAGGCAGTGTTAGGTGGGTCGGAAAACTGCTAGCTTGGGGGGAGACAAAGACCAATAGATTGACAGTAGCCACTGGCAGAGGTGAAAGAGATTCTTGCACTGCTTCTATTAGAATGAGCAGAAGCCTGAAAAACAAGATGCAGGATATTTCAGAGACTGCTGGGAGTCATTGCGGTACAAGTAAACACATGGATTGTGCTAGGGTAGCTAAGAATAGAAATAGGTAGGAGTTTAGTAAATAAATTTGATGAATTTGAGGTATTGCTCAAAACATCGAAGGCAGATATTGTTGGGATATCAGAGACGTGGTGTCACACAGATATAAGGAATGCAGAACTGGAATTTGGGGAGTACAACGTCTACAGAAAGGATAGACAGGATAGGAAGGGGGGAGGGGTTATGCTATTAGTTAAGAAACACATAAAAACCAAGGAAGTGAAGCCAGTCGACATCGCTGGACAGTGCAGTGTTGAGTCAGTTTGGTGTGACATAAGCACTGGGAGATCAAAATTGAGAGTAGGAGTGTGCTATAGGCCTAATGACTCTGATGAGTATAATATGAAACTGTACAGGGAAATAGAGTGGGCCAGTAAATCACAGAGTCTTATAATGGGAGATTTTAATTTCCTAGATATTGACTGGAATTTGGGGGCTGGTCACTCACACACTAGCAGGGCTTTTGTGGATTTATTGGATGATTGTTTTCTACATCAGCATGTTCGGGAGGCAACTAGAGGGAGTAATACTCTTGATTTGATTATCAGCAGTGATTCTTCATGCATTAAGAATCTGTAGATAAATGAACCACTAGGTGGCAGTGATCACAGTGTGCTGAAGTGGGATTTACTCAAAGAGGTAACTACCATTAGGGGTAAAGGGAAGGGTTATTGCTTCCGTAAAGGCGACTACGATGGACTGAGACAGTATTTAAATTCTATACAGTGGGACCAACTGATGATGTTACCAACAGCAAATTCAAAATGGGAAGCATTCAAAGAACTTATCTTGGAAGCTACTAGGCTTTACATACCAATTAAGAAATATTGTTCAAGGTTTAGGCCAAAATGGATGTCAAATGAACTAATGAGGCATATGGCAGAGAAGAAAAATGCATGGGATACTTACAAATTAACACATGACACAGAAGCCTATGATAGATACAAGTTGTATGCAACCAAGTTACAAAGAGGTTAGGCAAGCGAAGGCAGATTACGAGAAATCCTTGGCAAGGGATGCAAAGAAAAACAGCAAAGAGTTCTTTACTTATGTAAACTCTAGAAGGAAGGGGATGAATCAGATTGGTCCACTTGATATTGATGGGTCAACTGTTGATGATCCTGCTCAGGTAGCTAACAAACTAAATGAATATTTTGCATCGACATTCACACATGAGGATTTATTCAGCGAGAGGAATGCCAGAGGTGTATTCAACTGTAGCAGTAAGCTACAGAATCTTGAAATAACTGGGAGTAAAGTGGAGGAGAAATTGATGAAGGTAAACACAAGAAAGGCACCCGGGGTGGATGGGATCTATCCAGTTATATTAAAGGAGGCAGCAAAGGAAGTAAGCAAACCCTTAGCCATAATTATGAAAGCTTCCTTGGACTCGGGGGAGATACCCATAGACTTGAAATGTGCAAATGTGACCCCAATTCACAAAGGAGGATCAAAGGCTGACACAAGTAATTACAGACCTGTGAGCTTAACTTCTGTTCCAGGAAAATTAATGGAGGCACTGGTTAAAGAAGCACTGCAGGATCATTTAGACAAGACTTCAGTTATAGCTCAGACACAGCATGGTTTTGTTAAGGGGAAGTCTTGCCCGACCAATTTGATTGGATACTATGATGCAGTCACAAAAGAACTGGATGCAGGGAATAGCTTTGATATTATATACTTGGATCTTAGAAAGGCTTTTGATACTGTTGCACATGGAAGACTGCTACACAAATTGGAGCAGTGTGACATTGGAGGCAAATTGCTGCTATGGATAAAAGGGTGGTTGAGGGGGAGAAGACAGAGAGTGGTAATCAATGGGCACTGCTCAACGTGGACTAATGTTATTAGTGGAGTCCCTCAGGGCTCAGTGTTGGGTCCATTATTGTTTTCTGTATTTATAAATGATATTGATGATGGTATATCAAGCTTAATGTCCAAGTTTGCAGACAATACAAAGGTTGGCAGGGTTGTCAAGGACACTACTGACACTATGCTGCTGCAACAGGTTCTGGAAACGTTCAGCAGATGGGCTGAGAGGTGGCAAATGAAGTTTAACATTGACAAATGTAAAGTACTACACATGGGAAACAGCAACCCCAGAGCAATGTATCAACTCTGTGGTACTACACTGACAGTGGTAGAGAATGAAAGGGACTTGGGGGTGGTTGTGCCGGCGGATATGAAGTTCTCTGAGCAGTGCAGACGGGCTACAAGAGTAGCTCATGGAGTATTGTCAATGATATATAGGAATTTTTCCAGCAGGGATAAGGAGGTGATTATTCCCTTGTATAAGGCAATGGTCAGGCCACACCTAGAGTACTGTATACAGGTCTGGAGGCCTCATTTCAAGAAGGATGTAGAGCTGCTGGAACGAGTACAGAGAAGGGCAACAAGATTAGTGAATGGAACAAAGGGGGTGCTCTTACGAAGAAAGGCTTACGTTTTGCAAATTACAGTGTCTGGAGACTAGGCACCAGCGAGGTGATCTGATAGAGGTGTATAAAACCTTGAATGGGTTGAGCATGCTTAATGCTGATGGGATTCTTCCTCTAGCTCAGAATAATCACCTGAGAGGGCATAAATTCAAATTGAGGAAAGACAGATGTAGGATAGACGTGCGGAAATTTGCCTTTAGCCAGCGGGTGGTTGGTTGGTGGAACAGACTTCCATCCCTTGTCGTGGAGGTTGATAGCCTAAATAAGTTTAAGGCTCAGCTGGACAGGTATTTTGAACGAACAGAGGGGTGAAGTGGAAGTGGGTTTTTTTTTTTTTTTTGGCTGATGCTGCATAAGCTTGCTTTCTTGCATCAAATGCCTGTACTAATGCTAAGTGAGGGGCTCATCAAGCTCTCAGCTGCCCACACCAATGCCAGAGCTTGCACGTGGTCATCACACAACACAGCGGCAGCCCCCAAGGCAGAATACGCTGGTCCCAAAGGAACTAGTAGTTGTTGGTGACTCTATTGTCAGGGAAACGAGAAACATGCTTTGTAAAAAGGATAGGTGGAACAGGAACAGGGTTTGTTTGCCAGGGACAAAGGTTGATGACATTGTAGAGCGGATATCATCTTTTAAGGGCACAAAAGGTGATATAGTTGTACACGTTGGCACTAATGATATTAAGAGTAGGAGACAGGCGGAATTACTTAACAAGTACAGGTAACTGTTGAAAAAAAGCCGTAAATTAGGGTTGAATTTGAAAGTGTCTGCAATTCTGCCCAGACACGATAGGAGGGAGTATATGATGAGAGCCCAGTCGATCAATTCGGCCCTGGAAAGATTGTGCAAGGCTCAAGAGGTAGAATTTTTTTTCAGCCTGGTCTGTACTTGTTAACAGGAGAGACTGCTTCTACAGGGATGGGATACACTTAAATAGAAAGGGTGCAAGAATGTTTGCTGATGCTATCGAGGCAGTGTTAGGTGGGTCGGAAAACTGCTAGATTGGGGGGGATACAAGGACTAATAGATTAACAGTAGCCACTGGCAGAGGTGAAAGTGATTCTTGCACTGCTTCTATTGGAATGAGCTGCAGCCTGGAAAATAAGATGCAGGATATTTCAGAGACTGCTGGGATTCATTGCGGTACAAGTAAACACATGGGTTGTGTTAGGGTAGCTAAGAATAGAAACAGGTGCAGGTATACTTGCGTGTACACCAATGCTAGGAGTTTAGAAAATAAATTTGATGAATTTGAGGTATTGCTCAAAACATCAAAGGCAGATATTGTTGGGATATCAGAGACATGGTGTCACAGATATAAGGAATGCAGAACTGGAATTTGGGGAGTACAATGTCTGCAGAAGGGATAGACAGGATAAGAAGGGAGGAGGGGTTATGCTATTAGTTAAGAAATACATAAAATCCAAGGAAGTGAAGCCAGTCGACATTCATTATTAAAAGCAGATTTTTGGAGTTCATGAGTGTTTTTACTGTATTGTTGATTTAGGTTTGGTTATGAAAAAAGGAAAAGGCTTCTTTATTTTTCGTTATATTTCGTTATTATTGCTGTTATTATTTGGTTTTAGGAGCATTAGCAACTAAGGCCATATTGCTCCGGGATATGCGGTGGTCATTTCCTGACCTTTCCACATCCTCCGTATTTGGTGGACACGGGCTCGAACCCCGATCTAATCAAGAAGCGGGTGCTACGCACTGCTGCTCCTGCCCACCTGGCTACAGAGGGGCCTTATATTTCGTAACCTGAGCGTAAATGGTAGGTTAGGAAATAATAGAAAATGTTTCCTTGTATTTCGTGACCTAACCTTAAATGTTAGGTTAATAAATAATAGGAAAAGAAAGAAAGATTCTTTATACATATACAGTATATACACATATAGTGAATAGCTATTGTGGTGTTGATTGACGTTATGATACGTGTGTATCCGCACGAGTGTCTTTAAAAACAAAAGTACAGTAAAACAAAATTAATATTTTGTTAATAAACAATTTATGAGCTAGTCCACCCATGATTCTAAAGAAAAAAGGTTAGGTTATCCCCTCCATTTCTAGAGGGGTTCAAGCTCCCATGGGATTCAAGTAGAGGTAACCGATTTTGCTCCAGACCGATAACAACTACTGTCTGTTTACCGAGTGATTATGGCACTCTGTCTACCACCAGAGTGCCATATCAGGAAACTAATCTTCTACGCAAGTTATCCAACATTTCTCGTCATTCTCGTGTTGCCTTTCTTTATCTTCGCCGAAACAAGTTTTGTATTCTTAGCCTGTTTGAAATCTAGTTTGGACTGATTAATAACTGCTTTACATTTGTTGAGAGCTCTGGTGTAAGCAGAAAATGAAACTAAAGATTTGGAAACAAGCCAATCATGATATGCAACGTTATTCTCTTGAACAGCCTTAGCATATTTATTGGAAAGCCAAGGACAAGATTTTAAGGTGGGGTGTGGAATAAAGATTTCATCCCTACAAGAATAATTTCATTGACACAACCTGAGCAAACCTTGACATCAGAAGTTTTGAAACAGTAATCCGACCAAGGAAAAGAAATCACTAAAAGCAAAAGGCTTATATCTTGTCCTTTTGAAAAACTATTGGCCACTACTTCTGTCTATCCATACTTCCATCTATCATATCCTAACAGTCCTACTGAATCTTCATCAACTTTTCAAATATCATCTACCAAGTAATTAAATATCAATCTCTAGGTAATTCTTCAGCAAGGCAAAGAAAATTTGGTTAACTTTAATCCGTTAGTCAAATTTCTAAACAAGGTCATATACCCTACTAGGAATTACCCTATCTTCTAATCGCTCTTAGCATAATCACATCACAAATATTGCTTTGTTTGCATCCAAAAAAAAAAACTGGGTTTTTTTCTAAACTACTATGTACAAATCTCAAAATCACCCTACAAATGGAATTTTGTTCCCACACCTGGAGTGGTGACCCAAAACTTGTCTCAAACTTTTGGACTCCAATCAAAAGAGGGTATTCTTTAATTAATTATTTCTATTGCATGTCTTTTCTATAGATACTTCCATGAGCACTGCTCTTCTGAATTGTTATCTCTAATTTGCCCACTCTCTTCCAAACCAGTCAGCTTCCATATACTGCTCAACTTGAAAAATCACAGAACCAATTTTTCTTCTTCCTCATTTATCCCTTCTCTTTTTCTGGAACAACTTTCCTTTCTATGTTTCCTGAAAACTGATAAAATTCAAGTGTAAGGCAATAGGTATCTTTATTCTTCTGAACATTAACCCAGCACGATATCATTTTTGATGTTCATTATTTATTTTCTGCTATTCTGGTGATAACCTGCTATTCTGACGGAGCAGGTTATCACCCACTATATTTGATCGCCAGAGATTAAGTAAGTATTCGCATATATGTATAGATATGCACCTATTGTCTTCATTTAACCCAAGGGTGTGTGACTCTCTCTCTCTCTCTCTCGGGGTAACTCAGAAATTTATTTGGCTGGTGCAGCATTAGCCTCAGGCTTCCTTGAACTATATGGCTAATAATAATAATAATAACCAACAGTAACACCAGATATAACAACTGCCCTGTGTACTTAATAACAATACCCGTCACAAGGTGGAACCCCCAATAAGGGAGAAATAATAATAATAAGGGATTTTTAATAGCCTTCTTAACAACATGGCTGTTAGTCAATGAGGGCAGCAAGGATTTTGCTCTCAGAAACTTGGATTTTTCGTCCAGGAAACAGAAAATTTACTACAGACATACAGGAAACAAAATGGCCTTAGTCGCTGATACTCCTAAAACCCTACTACAACAACTGCATGTTACAGAGAAAAAATTTGGTGTCTTTACAATCTGGTACCCTCTCTGATTGATCATTGTGAGTAGCAGTGCTTGACATGCCTAGCCCGCTATTGTTAGTTTTAGTTAGGGTGTTATGTAAGTTCTAGAAGGAAGGGAATGAATTAGATTGGTCAACTTAATATCGATGGGTCGATTGTTGAGGATTCTGCTCAGGTAGTTGACAAACTGAATGAGTATTTTGCATTTACATTCGCACGAGGATTTTCTGCAGGGAAGTGAAGGCCAGAAGTTTATCAAACTCTAACAGGGAGTTAAATGATTGTGTAATACCAAAGTGGAGGAGAAATTGCTGAAGTTAAACAAAAGGAAGGGACCTGGGATGGATGGGTTGAATATCCAGTTATATTCAAGGAGGCAGCAAAGGAAGTAAGCAGGCCCTTAGCCATAATTATGAGTGCATCCATGGATTCAGGGGAGGTCCCTACAGACTGGAGATGTGCAAATGTATCCCCAATTCACAAAGGAGGATCGAAAGGGGGACACGAGTAATTACAGACCTTTATGGAGTCACTGGTCAAAGAAGCACTGCAGGATCATCTAGACAAGATTGCAGTTATAGTTCAGATACAGCTTGGTTTGTTAAGGGGAAGTCTTGTCTGACCAATTTGATTGAATACTATGATGTGGTCACAAAGAAACTGGATGCAAAAAAATAATTTTGATATCACTTAAGTGGATTTTAGGAAAGCTTTTGATACTATTGCACATGGAAGACTACTGTACAAGTTGGAGCAGTATGGCATTAAGGACAAGTTGCTATAATGGATAAAAGGATGGTTGAAGGGGAAAAGACAGAGAGTGGTAATCACTGGACGCTGCTCTTCGTGGACAAATGTTATTAGTGGAGTCTCCAAGGGGTTTGGTGTTGGGCCCATTGTTGTTTTCTGTATTTATCAATGATATTGATGAAAGTATATCAGGCTTGTTGTACAAGTTTACAGATGATTATTATTATTATTAGCCATATGGTGCAAGGAAGTCTGAGGCTTATGCAGCACCAGGCAAAAAAAAAAAAAAAAAATACAGAGAGAGAGAGAGAAGTAGAAGGGAATGACCAAGAAAGAGAAGAATGATGATATCCAGCTCAGGATCCTGGGTGTGGCAAGCCCATACTCACCAGATGTGAGCCCCTGGGATTAAATACAAAGGTTAGTACCATCCTCACATTCACATGTGAGGATGGTATACTACTGCAATAGAATCTAGAAAAGTTGAGCAGATGGGCTGAGAGGTGGCAACTGAAGTTTAACATTGACAAATGCAAAGTACTGCATATGGGTAGCAGTATCTCCAAAGTAACATACCAACTGTGTGGTACTACACTCAGGGTAGTGGAGAATGAAATTGTGCAGTCAGAAATGAAGTTTTGTGAGCAGTGCAGACATGCTGCAAGAGTAGCTCATGGAATCTTGTCAATGATATATAGGAATTTTTCTAGTAGAGAAAAGGTGATTATACCTTTGTATAAGGCAATTGTCAGGCCACACCTTGAGTACTGAGTATAGGTCTGGAGGCCTTATTTTAGGAAGGGTGTAGAGTTGCTAGAATGAGTACAGAGAAGGGTAGCAAGATTGGTGAGAAGAGCAAAGGGGTTCTCTTACCAAAAGAGAGGTTAAATTCTGCAAGTAGCAGCATTTGGAGACTAAGCACCTGCGAGGTGATCTGATTCAGGTATACAAGGCCTTGAATGGTTTGAGCAGGCTCAGTTCTGATGGGATACTTCTGCTTGCTCAGATTAAGAACCTGAGGAGTATAGATTCAAATTGAGGAAAGACAGTTGTAGAATAGATGTATGGAAATTTGCCTTCACCCAGCAGGTAGTTGATTGCTGGAAGACCCATTGTTGTAGTGCAAGTTGACAGTTTAAATAAATTTAAAGCTGAACTAGACAAACTTTTGGAGTGAATGGATGGGTGAAACAGGAAGGGTTTTTTTTTTTTTTTTTTTGGCTGATACTATATAAGCTTGCTTTCTTGGATCATATATCTCTACTAACGCTAATGTCACTGCTAATATGCATCCTATACATTTTTCTTCTCTGTCACAAGTCTCATTATTTTATCTAACATCCATTAAAGCCTGAACCTTGAACAATATTTCTCAGTTGGTATGAAAAGTCTAGTAGCTTCCAAGATTAATTCTTGGAATGCTTCCC
This sequence comes from Mastigoproctus giganteus, assembly GCF_048544385.1. NCBI lineage: Eukaryota > Metazoa > Arthropoda > Arachnida > Uropygi > Thelyphonidae > Mastigoproctus > Mastigoproctus giganteus. The sequence continues at coordinate 130,221,793 of NC_143582.1, forward strand.
ATTTAGAATTTGCTATTGGTAACATCATCAGTTGCTCCCACTATATATAATTTAAAAACAAAAGCATTTTCAATGTTTTTGTTAAACTCGTGACAGAAAACTAATCTTGCATGATAGTCCTCTTCGCTTGTGCAATTTCACTCTTAAGAATTTTGCACTGTTGCTTTAGGAACACTGAGTTGGAAATATGCCTGTCTTAGGAATTTTTCTAGCTTTGATGAAAAGCTTCCTTTACAGATACCACAATCTCCTCATTTAATCTTCCAGTTGCCTTCCAGTTCCCGACTTATCATTAACAGAACCAGCTCTTCATACCTCTTCATCCAGTTTGAAATTTAATTTCTATGTGGTACTTCCTTTGTGTAATGTGTTGTAAATTTTCTTCTAACCACTGATATGGGCTTCAGCTCTACTATCCAGAAGACACAGTTCACTTTCTTTTCTACTGAAGTGATATCTTGTAGGGCAGATTATCTGAAAAAATTGGAAAACAAAATCAGAGTAAACTAAGTAATTATTTTTATGCATAAAAACTAGAATAAATGAACTTTCCAACGAATTTCATAGGTTGTTTTTTATCTCATATAGAACTTAGGTTATTGCGGTTTTAAAGTGCACATGGATTTTATGAATACTTGTACAGTAACAAAGTTTCTACTAATATGCAACCAACAATGAACCCATACTAATGAAATTTATAAGCAAAAGGGGATTATTAAATAGATTGAAAAATTCAATATATATGAGCTTCATAAATGGAAACAGAATTGCACAAGCTACAATATCAGTTCTTCTGTTTAAGGGACCACGTAGAGCTACTACATCATATTTCACCCTAAGAGTGTCCTCCAATCACTTGGGATGAAAACATATGCAAGGGTCAGTCTATATTATATACAGTGGATTCCGGTTATTTGGGCCACCGGTTAATTGGGGCAGCCATTTATTTGGGGCAAACCTTAAAAAACAGAACCCAATCGAGAAAATAGCCAGGGTTTACTTCACTTAATTGGGACAAAATGCCGTTTAATCGGGGCAAGAGACCGCAGCACTGAAGATTACCCTACGATTGTCTCCGACCGTACCACGTAGTTCAGTCGGATTTCTGTAGGTCACAACCATAAAACAATAAAAACAATTAGCAGTCACCTGTTTATTGGGCTTTTGTGTTAGTGAAATCTATCATAAACTGATAGTAAACTCGATCTTATTGAATTTGCGATAATACCGACAGATGGAATGCTGTTGGTGACTATTGGTAAAATGTGTTTACACTTCTATGGAATCTTCAATCATATAAAAAAAAAAATTTTCAGAATCTTTTCTTCATTCCTATTTTTAAAGCTTCGTAATTTGTTACTCCGTTCTCACTTGCACGTATCGTGTTACTAGCAATTTGTGTGTGCCGTGTTCTTTGTTATTGATTGCTTATCTTTTTACTGTTTTAAATTTTAACCCCCACCCACAAATGACAGTGAACAGAAATGTCAACTAGTTTAGTTAGCATGTACACATTATTACAGTACGTATTAATTCTTCCGATTATCATTTATATTCTTCCGAATTTCGTGTATCATTTAATTTTTTAATTGGTAAGGTAATAAAGGGTAAATTTGTACTTAATATATCTTTACTTTTATAGCCTGTGGATAATATTCCTCATATTTTTGATAATTAGAATCGCTGTTTAATTGAATTAAAATTCAATTCACAAACGTGATCATAATGACCGGCGCTTATTACACATTGTATAGTGAACGGTACTTTACAATGGTGACTCCATCGTAACGTGATTTGATTGTACAGTGAACCAATTGTAAAGGGGGGGTGCATTGTATTTTTAACTATTTACGTGAAACTTCGGATAATTGGGGCAGCCGCTTAATCGGGCCAAAATGCACTAGTCAAGATGTGTCCCAAATAACTGGAATCGACTGTATGTGAAAACAAAATGTGACCATTTTGTTGCCCAAGAGGATTTGAGTTAGCATCATGAAGTTTTATATACTGCCAGTATAGATATTAAGAAATAAACATGATAATAAAAGTTTTAAAATAAAAGTTTCTGTCTGTTACAGATTTGAAGTTCCATAACTTCAAATTTGTAATTTGGCTCGTTAGCACCTTCCTTTTTTTTTTTTTTCTTTTTTTTTTTTTTTTTTTCACATAGCCCGATTAAGCTTATTGAGTGTTTTGCATTATCTTTACTCATTTGCAGTCTAAATAAAGATAAAGACAGCATATAAGTGAAGAGATCTGAATAAGTTAAGAATAAATTAATAAGTAATCTGTATAAATTTGCAGTCATTTTAGTGAATAAAAATTCAACTAAAATTGGTTTTCTCTGCCCCCACATCATTGTGACCATAATTTTTTGTGAAGCTCTGGTAATTTGAGGTTTTTCTTCATTGAAGATTATGGTATGTCCATTTCAGTGACTAGCGTTGTAGAATAATGGTGCTTAGAATAATGATCATAATGAAAAATACAGATCTCATTACCATTTATCGGGTGTTTAATCTTCTTGAAAGTTACTGCACTCCTCCAACAGGTTTCTGCAGATCTCCTGCCTAGAAAATTTCACTTCCCTTGTTAAGCTATAATATAATATTTTTTCTACAATCTGATGGGCCCAAAATGGTTAATGTACACTGAGTGGACAAAAATCATCAGATAACCACCCAGTAACAGGTCGGCCCACCTTTTGCCCAGATAAGGGCAGTCACATGGTGAAGCCTTGAGTCCATGAAAGTGTTCCACAGGCATTTCCATCCATGCTTGTGGAACACTTTCATGGACTCAGTGCCTCGCCACTTCTGTGGGGAGGCACATCCTGCTGGATGAGTCCATTGCTCTTTCACACACGATAACCACGAAGGGATGCAGATGGTCTGCAAGGATGGACACATAACTTGGACCATTCAGAGATGCGTCTAGACATACCAGAGGTCCAAAGTGTGCCAGCTGAATGCACCCCAGACCATTACCGACCATCCATCTATCTGAACAGTTCCTTGTTGACACGATGGGTGCATGGCTTTGTGTGTTTCCGCCGGGTATACACCCTCCCACCTGCTTGAAATAACTGGAAACGGGACTCATCGGACCAAGAGACCCATCTCCAATCATCCAAGGTTCAGTGCCGATGTTCTTTCGCCTAGTTGAGGCGTAGAGTCATGGTGTTAGCAATAGGACTCTGGTAGGTCGGCAGCTCCCATAACCTATTGCATCTAATAATTATACTAACTCACTTCCCTTATTGAAGTTGGTGGTGATTTCTGCCACTGCTGCCAGTTGGTGGAAACAATGAGAGACAAACATCGACAGCCACATTCATCCACCTCCTTTCGCTGCCCACAGCACTGTCCATGATGACATGTTATTCCAGAAATGGCGTATTCCCGATACACTCTTGATACTGATGGAACTGATATTCCGGTGACACTCAAGTCAAGTGGACCCAATTTCGGCGAAGTCCGGACGGTCTGTGACAGCCAAATCCTCTGCTTGCACCTTCACGATGGTCGGACTGTTAGTAATCCTGGGTATAACTCCATGCACAAGTACATGGTGGGTGACCACCCAGGTGTGAACCAACGTAAGCAGGGGTCGAGGTGTGGCACCCACACCACATGGAGGAACGCCGCCCCTCTATGTTACCAGGCAGTACTAGGTAGTAGATGACTCTCATCAACCGGTGAAATACCACCACTTTGCTTATTGGAGGCTTGAAGTGTTGGAACCCATGTTAAGTCTCTAGAGCTAAGTTCCGGTCAACCCTTTCTTATCTCTTCCATCATGCAGTATGATTGATGACTTTTGAGGTTATGATGAACGTTGTGGCGAGATCCAATATTCCTTACATTTCGAGGGTACAGCTCTAAAACGGTGTTCCCAGGCCGGCCGCTAGTTAGTACACCGGACTGAACCTATTGGTAACTCTCTAGGAAGCTTCCAGATCAGCTAGTGTATAATCTTGCTACCTCTACTCTGCCAGATAGTGACTGGAGGGAGTCCAAGTAGTGTGTATGCGGGGAGCATTGTCAAGGCCACATTATGTCAAGGATCTGAGTATATTCTTACCACATGTATGCCATATCCAAAAATTTCATTACTTCATACAGCATGTCCCACCTACTTTTTCTTACTATTGAATACACCATTAATTGTCAAACTAATGGAGCAAGCTTATCAGCGAAAAGATCTAAACCTCCCAAGGACTTCCTAATTCATTTCACAAATATACGTGGTCTCAATTCTAATCTCAGCGATGTCCATTTCCACTTGCAGTCTGCCAAACCCCATGTACTTTTTCTGACAGAATCTCAGTTATCGGTTGATTCATCTACTACTCATCTCTGATGCCCAAATTATTCGCTGTATAATTCCTTTTGCCTCAAAGGTGGTACTTGTGCATATGTCCGTTCTGATATTCCCTGTCAGAGACTTGGCAATTTGGAATCTCCTCTCTTTGATCTTCTCTGGCTTAAAATCTCTCTACCTCATTGTGTCAAATTCATCTGTTGTCCAACTTTCCTAACAGTGAAGTAATTTTCCTTGGTGATTTTAATGTTCACAACTCCAGCTGGCTTCCGTTTTCTAGTCACACCGAATCAGCAGGTCGAGATGCTGAGGCTTTTGCAATATAGCACAGATTATACATTTACCTACAAGAATACCGGACAATCCTAATCATACAGCCAATATGCTTGATCTTTTTCTCACAAACAACCCTTCTAAGTACACGGTCGAAGTGAGAGGTCCTTTGGGCACTTCAGATCACAACTTGGTGATTGTCTCTTCTCCAATGGAACCTTTATCTCGTGGCTATTCCCAACCACGTGTTGTTTGGCTTTACAAGAATGCAAAATGGGATGACCTGCGAGACTTCTTTTCTTCTTTTCCTTGGTCGGATTACTGTTTCAAAACTTCTGATGTCAATGTTTGCTCAGATCGTGTCAGTGAAATTATTCTTGCAGGAATGGAATCCCTTATCCCACACTCCACTTTAAAATCTCGTCCTTTATCTAAACCTTGGTTTTCCAATAAATGTGCTAAGGCTGTCCAAGGGAAGAATGTTGCATATCGTAATTGGCTTGTTTCTAATTCTTCAGTTTCATTTTCTGCCTACACCAAAGCTCGCAACAGTTGTAAAGCAGTTATTAATCAGTCCAAACTAGAGTTTGAACAGGCTAAGAGTAGAAAACTTGCTTCTTGCCCTAATGGTAGCCGAGCATTCTGGTCTCTTGCCAAAGCTATTGGCCGCAACTTTTGCCCATCTTTGCTCCCACCTCTGTCCAAACCAGATGGTTCTGTTGCCACTTCAGCCAAGGATAAAGCTGACCTGCTAGCATCCCATTTTTCTTCCAGCTCATGTATTAATGATCTTGGTAAAACACCTCCCACCATTCCCAACATGCTCCATTCAATGCCTCCTGTGGTCTTCCGTCAAAAGGATATCAGAAGGATTTTGATGAATCTTGATGCTAAGAAAGCTCCAGGTCCTGATGGTATTTCTCCACTTGTTCTCAAAACCTGTGCTCCAGAACTTACTCCTATTCTTTGATGCCTTTTTTCACTTTCTTATTCCAAAGGTGTTTTTCCTTCTGCTTGGAAATTTGCTCATATCCAGCCAGTTCCTAAAAAGGGTGACAAATCCCTCCCATCCAATTATCGTCCCATTGCAATTACTTCTACTCTTTCTAAAGTAATGGAGAAATCAATTGACCGCCAACTCTTAAACTACCTAGAAACCTTCCGTCTGTTCAACGATCACCAGTATGGATTCTGATCCACTGGAGATATTCTGGCTTATGTTACCCATTTATGGACTAATTCAATGGAAAGGTTCGGTGAAACACAAGTAGTTGCACTTGACATCTCAAAGGCTTTCGATCGTGTTTGGCATAAAGTTCTTCTAAACAAGCTTCCATCTTATGGTTTGCCAACTGTTTTTTGTAATTGGTTATCCAGTTTTCTCTCTGATTGCTCATTGAGGGTGATGGGATGGCTCTCTGTCTTCTAACTTCTCCACTAATGCCGGTGTCCCCCAAGGTTCAGTTCTTTTCCCCACTCTTTTCCTCTTGTATATCAATGACCTTCTTCCATTGACTGGAAATACTATCCATAGTTTTGCCGATGATAGCACATTGCATTCAACTTTCCATTTTGAGAAACCTTGTCCTGCTCAATCAGCTTCAACTTCTCGAAAATCTGCTACCAATTCCATAAATGCCGATCTTCAGGTAATTCTCCGGTGGGGCAAAGACAACTTAGTTGATTTCAACCCTTCTAAAACTCAGTCTTGTCTTATATCTCGCAAAAAGGATTCTTCTACTCCTATGCTTATCTTTAGTGACACTCCGATTTCTAGGCAAAATGATATATCTCTTTTGGGGATTACCCTGACTTCTAATCTCTCTTGGCACAAGCACATTACAAATATTGCTTCCTCTGCATCTAAAAAACTTGGTTTTCTCTTTCGCTCTCGGCGTTACTTTTCTTCCAAACAAATGCTCACTCTGTATAAATCGCAAATTCACCCTGCCATGGAATATTGTTCCCACATCTGGGGTGGTGCCCCCAAAACCTCTCTCAGGCTTCTTGATTCCATTCAGAAGAGAGCAGTTAGGTTAATTAATGATTCATCTCTAACAGAGTCTCTCCACTCGCTGTCTCATAGACGCACTGTTTCTGCTGCATGCCTCTTCTACAGATACTTCCATGGGCACTGTTCTTCTGAATTGGCTTCTATAATTCCTGCTCTCTCTTTCAAAACAGTCCGAACACGTGCCGCCACCAGCCAACATCCATTTACTGTCCAACTTCAAACCCACAGAACCAACTTTTCATCTTCCTCATTTATTCATTCAACTGCCGTTTTCTAGAACAACCTTCCTTCATACGTATTTCCTGAAAATTACAATCTACAGAAGTTCAAGTCCAATGTCAACAAATATCTTCTTTCGTCTTCTTAACCTCAAACCCAAGCACAGTACTAAGTACTATAGGTTCTAATACCTCTCGTGTTTGGGGTTCACATAAAAAAAAAAAAAAAAAAAACTATCGATATTGTTTAATTTGTGATTTGTTTCTTTTAAGGAAAGAAAATAAAAAATGCACTGCCGTTTGTTTTATTTCATGAAGTTAATATGTTTGAAAAACGTTCTGCCATAGGTCTATATACCAGTGCTAAAGGAAGATATAAAAAAGTCACATGTCATTAGTATTAGTAGTAGCAAATGATGCAAGAAAGCAAGGCATCATCAGCAAAAAAAAAAAAAAAAAAAAATCCTTTCCATCCCCTCTAATGGTTTGCTTAGTTCTTCCTTGAATTTATTCAAATTACCAACATTCTGAAATTACCAACTATCCACTGGGTGAAGGAAAACTTCTTCACATCTATCCTGCAACCATCCTTCAATTTGAAGTAATGCCCCCTCATCTGTAGTCTGAACAAAAGGAAGAATACCATCAGCATTGGTCTTACTCAATCCATTCAAAGCCTTAAACATCTTGATTATATCACCTCATAAGTGCTTAGCCTCCAGACATTACAATTTGCAGAACTGAAGCCTTTCTTGGAAGGGCATTCTCTTTCTTGATCATTCTCTGCACCCTTTCCTCCAGACCTGTATGCAGTACTCAAGATGCAGCATAACCATTATCTCATACAATCACCTCTTTATCACTACTTGCAAAATTCTTGTATGTCATTGACAAAATCTCCTGGAACCTGACTGCACCGTTCAGAGAACTTCATATCCGATTGCAAAATTACTGCCAGATATTTTTTCATTTTTCACTACCTTGAATGTGGTATTATACAGTTCATATGTTAAACTGGAATTACTGTTACCCATATGCAGTAACTTACATTTGTCAATGTTAAAATTTAATTGCCACTTCTCAGTCCATCTGTCTAATTTTTCCTAGATCCTGTTGAAGTAACATACCCTGATTACGCAATAATTACCTGACTACCTTCATGCCATCTGCAACCTTAGGCATTAAGCATGATACACCTTATCAGTATCATTAATAAATAATGAAAACAACAATGGGCACAGCACCAAATCCTGGGGGACTCAACTAATAACATTAATCTATTGATAACCACTCTTTGTCTTCTCCCATGCAACCATTCATTTATCTATAACAGTAACTTGTGCTTAATGCCACACTGCTCGGTGTCAAAAGCTTACCTGAAATTCAAGTATATGACATCAAAATTATTTTTTGCATCCATTTCCTTTGTAACCCCATCACAGTATCCAATCAAATTGTTCAGACAAGATTTTCCCCATAAGAAACCTGTGCTGTGACTGATGCATAACTGCACGTCTTGATGGTCTTGCAATACTTCTTAAACCAGTAACTCCATTGGTTCCCCTGGAACAGAAATTAAACTAACAGGTCTGTAATTACTCGTAGTAGTAGTAGTAGTAGTAGTAGTGGCATGTGATCCAAGAAAGCAAGTGTAGGAGTTTATGCAGCATCAACCAAAAAAAAAAAAAAAAGAAATTTACAAAACAATTCCCACTAAATGTTTGTCCAGTTCCTCCTTAAATTTATTTAACCTATCAACTTCCACACGACAGATGGAAGTTTGTTCCAGCAATTAACCACCCACTGGCTAAAGGCAAATTTCTGTCCATCTATTCTACTCTGTCTTTCCTCAATTTGAATTTATACCCCCTTAGGTTTGTAATCTGAACAAGTGGAAGAATCCCATCAGAATTCAATGTGCTCAACCCATTCAAGGCCTTATACACCTAAATCAGACCACCTCACAGATGCCTAGTCTCCAGCCATTGCAATTTGAAGAACTTAAGCCTCTCTTGGTAAGAGGATCCCTTCATTCCCCTCACCAATCTTGTTGCCCTTCTCTGTACATGCTCAAGCAAATCTACATCCTTCCTAAAATGAGCCCTCCAGACCTGTACGCAGTACTCAAGGTGTAACCTGACCATTGCCTTATACAGAGGGACAATCACCTCTTTTTTCCCTGCTAGCAAAATTCCTGTATATCATTGACAAAACCCCATGACCTACCCTGGCAGCCTGTCTGCTTTGCTTAGAAAAGTTCATATATGACTGCAAAATTACTCCCAGGTCTTTTTCATTTTCTACCACCTTAAGTGTAGTACCACACAGTTGGTACGTTTCTCTGGGGTTACTTCTACCCATATGCAGTACTTTGCATTTGTCAATATTAAACTTCAGTTGCCACTTCTCAGCCCATCTGCCCAAATTTTCTAGATCCTGTCACAGTAATACACTGCCATTACTGTCATTAACAACCCTGCCAACCTTTGTATCATCTGCAAACTTCGACACTAAGCCTGATATACCTTAATCAATATCATTGATAAATATACAAAACAAGAGAGGACCCAACACCAAAACCTGTGAGACTCCACTAATAACATTAGTCCACGAAGAGCAGCACCAATTGATTACCACCCACTGTCTTTTCCCACTCAACCATCCTTTTTATCCATTGCAGCAACTTACCCTTAATACCATTCTGCTTCAATGCACAGGGAAGACTACTTGTACAGTAGTCTTCCATGAGCAACAGTGTCAATAGCTTTCCTGAAATCCAAGTATATGATATCAAAATTATTTTTTGCATTCAGTTCCTTTGTAACCACATCATAATATCCAATTAAATTTGTCAGACAAGACTTTCCCTTAACAAACCCATGCTGTGTCTGAATTATTGATGCAGTCTTGTCTAGATGATCATGCAATGCATCTTTAACCAGTGACTCCACTATTTTACACGGAACAGAAATTAAACTAACTGGTTTGTAATTACTCGTGTCACCCTTTGATCCCCCTTTGTGAATTGGGGATACATTTGCACATCTCAAATGTCCATGGGGGACCTTTCCTGAGTCCAAGGAAGCTCTCATAATTATGGCTAAGGGTTTGCTTACTTTCTATGCTGCCTCCTTTAATATAACTGGATAGATTCCATCCACCCCAGGTGCCTTTCTTATGTTTATCTTCAACAATTTCTCCTCCACTTTACTCTCAGTTATTACAAGATTATCTAGCTTACTGCCAGAGTTTAATACACTTCTGGCATTCCCCTAACTGAATAACTCTTCACGTGTGAATGTCAATGCAAAATATTCATTTAGTTTGTTAGCTACCTGAGCAGGATCATCAACAGTTGAACCATCAATATCAAGTGGACCAATCTGATTCATCCCCTTCCTTCTACAGGGTGTCTCAAAAATATTAGTATAAACATTTAGGGGAGGTAGGTAACATCTAAAGGAATTTAAATCACATAGGAACCCATAACCGGAAACATCACGGGAAAGTAGAAGCAGAGGCACAAGAAGCAGAAATGACACAAGACAGTAATTAGTGGCAAACATTTATTTATTTGACATAATATTAACAATGGAGTACGAGATGGATGCATTTCATGTTGTTACAACAGATGCTAGAAGGTTCCACCATGAGATGCAATGCATGCGTGACACTGACGCAGCATGGATTGGAGGACACGGTCGAACACACCTGGAGTTTCTTTGACAGTAGCAGCAGCGCAAACGAGTCTTGCCACGAGATCCATTTCCATCTCCACAGGTGATTCATACACAATAGATCTGAGGACCCCCCCCACAGAAAGAAATCAAGGCTCGATAAATCAGGTGAGCTTAGGGGCCAGGCAACGGGTCCACCACGGCCAATCAATCAACGCCCAAAACACCTGTTCAAATGGTCGCAAACACACCTTCCATAATGGGCAAGCGCCCCATCATGCTGAAATCAAATTTTGCGTCTCACATTTGCTGGAACATCGTTAAGTAACCCTGGTAGAACTTGTTCAAGAAATATCCGATATTTAGCGGAGTTCGTGCGGGATGGTAACAGGTATGGGCCGACTAAGCAGTCACCAACCATACCTGTCCACACATTTATTGCGAAGCGATGTTGTGCCGCATGGGTGCACACACCATGTGGGTTGTCGTGAGCCCACACGAGCATTGTGCTGATTGAATAAGCCTTCCCGAGTGAAATAAGCCTCATCCATGAACAAAACATAGCCTGGAAAATTCAAGTCTTGAACACTTTCTTGGAGAAACCACTGCACAAAAGCCACATGTGCAGAATGATCTTGGGGAAGCAGTAACTGTACCCTTTGGAGATGAAAGGGGTGTAAGGAATCGTTGTGCCAGACACACTGTACACTGCAACAAGACACTCCTAAGGCAGAGGCAATGGCACATGTACTGATAGTAGGATTATTCTGGATGGCATTCAACACACTTTCTTCCATGGCGGGAGTTCGCGTCGAACGTAGTCTGCCCGCACTACTCCTGTAACCTCTAAATGACCCATAATCGCACAAATTTTGATGCACACATGCAAACAAACGGTGGTCCGCTACATATCTGTCTGGGAAGCGTTCTCCATAAATTTGTTGAGCGGCTCGTCCATTGCACTCTGCTAATCCATACACTAGGTGCATGTCTGCCAGCTCACAGTTCGTATATCGATGCATGCTCTTCATGTGACGACTACCACGCCGTCTACCGACTTACGGTGACGTTTACGGTTGCGGGTTCCTATGCGATTCACATTCCTTTAGATGTTACCTACCTCCCCTAAACGTTTGTACCAATATTTTTGAGACACCCTGTAAAGTTTACATATATAAAGAACTCTGTGCTGTTTTTCTTTGCATCCTTTGCCAAAGATTTCTCGTAATCTGCCTTTGCCTGCCTAACCTCCTTTGTGACTTGGTTACAGACCAGCTTATATCTATCATGTTAATTTATACCACATGTTAATTTATATGTATCCCATACATTTTTCTTCTCTGCCACATGTCTAATTAGTTCATCTGACATCCACTGAGGCTTAAATCTTGAACAATATTTCTTAGTTGGTATGAAAAGCCTAGTAGCTTCCAAGATTATTTCTTTGAATGCTTCCCATTTTGAATTTGCTGTTGGTAACATCATCAGTTGGTCCCACGGTATAGAATTTAAATACTGTCTCAGACCACTGTAGTCACCTTTACAAAAGCAAAAACCCTTCCCTTTACCCTAATGGTAGTTATCTCCTTGAGTAAATCCCACTTCAACACACTGTGATCACTGCCACCTAGTGGTTCCTTTATCTGCAGATTCTGAATGCATGAATAATCACTACTGATAATCAGATCAAGTGTATTACTCCCTCTAGTGGCCTGACGAACATGCTGCTGTAGAAAACAATCATCCAATAAATCCACAAAAGCCTTGCTAGTGTGTGAGCGACGAACCCACAAATTCCAGTCAATATCTGGGAAATTACAATCCCCATTATAAGACTCTCTGATTTACTGGCCAACTCTATTTCCCTGTACAGTTTCTTATTATATTCATCAAAGTAATTAGGCCTATAACACACTCCTACTCTCAATTTTGATCTCCCAATACTTATGTCACACCAAACTGACTCGACACTGCACTGTCCAGCGATGTCGACTGGCTTCACTTTCTTAGATTTTATGTGTTTCTTAACTAAGAGCATAACCCCTCCTCCCTCCCTGTCCTGTCTATCCTTCCTGTACACATTGTACACCCCAAATTCCAATTCTGCACTGTTTATATCTGTGTGACACCATGTCTCTGATATCCGAACAATATCTGCCTTTGATGTCTTGACTAGCACTTCAAGCTCATCAAATTTATTAACTATACTCCTAGCATTAGTGTACATGCATGTATACATGTACCTGTTCCTACTCTTAGTTACCCTAACACAGCCCATGTGTTAAGGTAACTAAGCTGGGAGTCATAGTGGAACATAGTTGTTCCACTATGACTCCCAGCAGTCCTGAAAATTTCCATTACCTTGCTTTCCAGGCTGCTGTTCAGAAGCAGTGCAAGAATCACTTTTGCCTCTGCCCGGGCCAATGTTAACCTTTTAGTCTGTGTATTTCCCCATGCTAGCAGTTTTCCAACCCACCTAACACTGCCTCGATGGCATCAGCAAATATTCTTGCACCCTTTCTATTTAAGTGTACCCCATCCATGTAGAAGCAGTCTCTCCTGTCAAAAGGCGTCTCCGTAGCCAGGTGGGAAGGAGCAGCAGTGCGTAGCACACGCTTCTTGATTTGACCGGGGTTCGAGCCCGTCACCACCAAATACGGAGGATGCGGAAAGGTCAAGGGAATGACCACCGCATATTCCCGGAGCAATATGGCCTTAGTTGCTAATGCTCCTAAAAACCAAATAACAACAATAACAACAACAACAATCTCCTGTCAAAAGTTGGGGAACTGTCAAAATGGGTGCAGAGAAGAGCAACAGTATTAGTCAGGGACACAAAAAAGTATTCCTAACCTGAAAGAAACTCAATTCTGCAAATTGCAGTACTTGGAAAGTAGACACTTTTGAGGGGGACCTGATATAAGTGTTTGAGACGTTGACTGGATTGAGTACATAAATGAAATCCTAATGGGAGCCTTACTCTTTCTCAGACAACACTAAAAAACTTAAGTTGAAAAAGGATGCCTGATGGAGAAATGTGCAAAAATTTTCTTTCAGCCAGAGGGTGATGGATTATTGGAATAAACTTCCACCTGGTGTTGGATAGTTTCAATAAATTTAAGGAAGCATTGACATTATTAGAGGTGATAAACAGATGAAGTGGATAGTTTTTTTTTTTTTTTTTTGACTGATGCTACGTAAGCTTGCTTCCTTGCATCATTTGCCGTTATTAATAGTAAAAGTCATGATGGCTCAAGAGACTGATAAACCCATTGAGTCACATGGAAAAGAAATGGTTCTGTTGGATTTTATCGATTTTCCTTAGGAAATTGATAAATTTCCTAAGGAAATTTATGGACTAAACTAGAACAAATTTCCAATAAATTTCCTAAAGACTACACTAGAATAAATTTCCTAAAGACTACACTAGAATAAATTTCCTAAAGGACTATACCAAAATCCAACAGATTCTAGTATAGTCCAGCATTACTAAATCCTTTGAGGAATCTGAAGTGCTATACCCCCTCCCCCCAGCAACAACAATTTCCTCAAATAAACTTCAATCTGAACCTTCAGTTGGATAGCCTACGTATAAATATTATAATTACCAGTTCAGTTTATTTTATATTAATCTTTGGTTTACTGTATTAATAATCATTCTTTTTCTATGTATGAGTTTTATATGAATTACCATTTTTTTACTGAATGCTGTGTTTACTGCATGCCAAAGCCATTCCTTTCTGTGTATTGCAAGACATTGGACTATTGTTTTCTCTTATTTTACACTAAAACACATACTTAATGTTAGTAAAAAAACTAACATGTATTTTATACAAAGAATGAAGGACAAGCAGCAAAATGAGAATCTTACAACATTTTTTTTCTTCTTCAAAGGTCCTTAAAATCACTGGATAAGATATATGCAGGAATGTAATCCCTGAAAATTGGAAGAACCTGATGAATCTGAAAACTGGTTTTGATTTCATATGACTTTTATTACCTTCAGTAAAGTGTCCATTGTAGTTAGATTTCTGCTACTGACAAAACACTCTGTCATTGAGAACTTGAACCTCAGTATTTAAATGCTTCATTTTAAAAGCCATCTGCACCACCAAAAAGGTATCTGAAATTATACAGAAATACACAGAATACAAAAAAGGTAAAAGAAAGGAAAAATTGATGTGAAAAACATTAGTTATTAAAAATTTGGCAAATGCAAGAAATACTTTCTTTCCTTATTATTTTTTTTTTCTGTAAGTAGTATGATAAATTTGAACACTTTATTTAAATTTCATATAAATAGTAACTTTTATCATAACTTTCTAAGTTAATGAGGATAAAATATTTCATTTTATCTCACAAAGTGGAAAACTGAATACTAATTCTCTGAAAATATCATCCTATTTCTGAATCTGTATAGTTCCTAATAGATGCTGATAAAATTTCCTATCTTTAACTCATTCTTAATAGAAGAATGTAAATATAGAACTGATTATATGTATGTAAATATAGAATTGATTTAAACAGTGTGGGGAGGTACAAGGGTTTTCACTTCCTCATGATGTCAGTCATTGAAGAAGCATTTAGGACTCAGAGAAACCGGCAATTTGGGAGGTTAAGTGAGAGTCACGGGAATGACAGATTAATGACATGGGTCAAAATTATATTTTTGTCCTTGTTGTGTCCCCCTTCACCTTGTTGCTTTTCTCTGCATCCATTAAAACAGATTTAAAATTAGTAGTATATTATTTATTTGTAATTCTCTGTTTAATTTGGTGCATTTATTCTTTACTTGGCCTAATGCTTAAAAAAACCACAGTCAACTTCTGCCCCCATTGTGTTGTAATCAATAAGAACTTTTGAATTTTGCCACCATTGTTTTAGTATTGATATAGGCAATACTTAGAGATTCCGTGGACAGCACAAATTCAAAATTCATTTCCTTTTTCGCCAAAGACCATGATTTTCATTTTATTTGAGAATCTTCTGTTGTTTTGTTTATCTCTTCTAGTGCATCTCATACCTTGTATAAATTAAATTTATTTAGTTGGAATGCTGACTAAATGCTTTAACAGCATTTAGTCAGCATTCCCATCATGTGTCCAAGAGTGATAGTCAGGACAAATTTGATATATGTTTCATCAAGATGTTTCATTTTTGAGCTAATCCAGAAAATATCGTATATAATCTTTGAATTGTTCCAAAGAATGTCAGCACAGTTGAGGCCATGTCTCCTAGTAACAAATTCAAACTATGCACTGTATATGGCACAAAGAATGCTTCTGGATTTTTGGCCAAAATTCTGGCTTGTACAATTTTTCTTTACCAACCATATTAGCACCATTATCATAGGCTTGCCCTCAACAGTCTTTTAAATCAATGCCTAAAATTGAAAGTTCTTTTTTTTAGTTCTTCACTTAAGTCAAAATCTGTACTTTTTACAACAGGTGTAAAACCAATGAAATACTCATTAATTTCGACTTCTTTGTTTTCTTGTTCTGGTAGTTCAACAATATGTGTAATAAATGTTAGTTGTTCAACATGACTTTTAGAAGAGCTGTTTATTATATACAGAAGGCACATTGCTGTATACAACTTCATGGCTACAAACCAGGGGGTTAAACCAGGGATTGTACCAGTTTGTCCCTAGTACAATCTAGTTGAACTGAGTAATATTTACTTTTTGTAATTTTATGTATGATTTCTTCTTTCACTTTATTACCCATTAAATTAATAATTGAATTTTGAATTCTCCATTATTTGTTTCATTATTTTTTATCCATCTTAGATGTTCAGCCTTTCTAGCATCAAATTTTGAAATCATTTCTACTAAACCCAGCAAGTTTTCATTGTTTTCTGTAAATATTGTGCTATTAGTGCCACGAAATGCATCATTATGCTTGGCTAAATATTTTAGTCTTCACATGCAGATGGAATGGGCAAGCAAGTGTGAATATCTTATTATGGTTAACTTTAATCTGCTCCAGATTGATTATTATAAGCGGGAGGGAAACTCACAATTGGGAAAAACTTTTTTAAATAAACAAGATGATTATTATTTGTACGAGCACAGAAAGTACTAGTGTTAAGAATATACTTGACCTCATCATTACTAATGAATCAGATGACATCTCAGGGCTAAAGGTATAGGAACCATTGTCAGAAAGTGATCATGCAATCATCAGCTAGAAGATGAAGAAAGATGTTGCATTAGTTAAAAGTAAAGGCATGGGTTTTAACTTCAGACGAGGGGACTTTGACAGTTTAAGGCACTAAATGGCATCTGTGAACTGGTCAGATTGCCAAGGAATAGTGAATACATTTGAATTATGGAATACTTTTAAAGTAAAAATCACAGAAGCCATGAACGTATACATACTTTTAGAAAAATACTGCAGGAGGAGGATGCCAAAATGGATGACTGTGGAGCTGGCTGGTCAAATACAGCAAAAAAAAAAAAAAAAAAAAAAGATAGCATGGGACAGTTGCAAAGCGATGAAAAGTACCAAAGCTTACAAAAGATACAAGTTGATCTGTAATAGTACCACAAATAAGGTCAGGGTGGCCAAGGATGCATATGAGAAAGCATTGGCTAAGAGAGCAAAGAATGGGAACAAGGAATTTTTCATGTATGTGAGTGCAGGGGAGGGACTGATCAGATCAAACCCTTGTTCACCGGGCATGGGAGGGTCTTGGGCAGTCTGGTTGATGTTGCAGATTAATTGAACAGGTACTTGGCATCTGTCTTTGCTAATGAAAGACTGTTCAATGCTGAGAAGAGGCAGTGCGAGTCCACTTCTGCTCTCAAAACAGATGGCAAGAAGCCTTAGTTGTTTTTCTTGGTTTCACTGGTTAATATAAGTAACTTCAGTTGAGCTCTCTAACTGCTGCTGGATTGTTGTTCCTTCAACTTTGAATTATTGAATTGAACTGTTTATCTTTTGGAGATTAATAGCGATGATCAGTCTCTAGGATGTGATCCTCATCTGTGGACAGTGTCTCTTCATCGGTTTCTGTTGTAGCCTGCTTGTCCAGCTCATTGTGCTGTAGCTGATTTCAGATGACCATTGCACAGTTGGTTTTTCATCTGCTAACTGAATTAATTTTTATGTACAATGTTTCATGTATATAAGAATATTGTTAATATTTGTATATTGTACCATGTCTATATGTATAGCGAATTTGGCAGATTTTTTGGCCAGGGACCGCTTTACTCAATAAATGAAAAAAAAATTTATGAATGAGGCTGTCGTATAAAGTTGGTAATGTTGTGATTACAGATGATTGTTTATTAGAAGGACTTTTGAGCATCACATCCTAGAGACTGAACATTATCGTTAATCTCCAAAAGATAAACAGTTCAATTCAATAATTCAAAGTTTAAGGAACAGCAATCCAACGGCAGTTAGAGAGCTCAACAGAAGTTACTCATATTAACCAGCAAAACCAAGCTGATAGAAGGTGTTATTCCATGACCAAACCCAAGAAGAAACAACAAGTAAGGCTTCTTGCCAACTGTGTTGGGAGCAGAAGTGGACTCGCACAGCCTCTTCTCAGCATTGAACAGTCTTTCATAATGGCCATATGGCGCAAGGAACACAAGGCTTATGCTGCACCAGCCAAAAAAAAAAAAATAATAATAAAATTAAATAATTAGCAAATAATAAAAGATGAGGAAATAGATAACTATGCACTTCCCTCCTCCCCTAGGTAACTATCCAGCTAACTTCTGAATTTCCCAGAACTGTCAGCCTCTACCACCCATATATGTTATGTCGGTTTTTAAATTGATCCAGCCAACCATTGTTACACA
Source organism: Mastigoproctus giganteus (assembly GCF_048544385.1). Classification (NCBI taxonomy): domain Eukaryota; kingdom Metazoa; phylum Arthropoda; class Arachnida; order Uropygi; family Thelyphonidae; genus Mastigoproctus; species Mastigoproctus giganteus. The sequence continues at coordinate 130,240,111 of NC_143582.1, forward strand.
CGAAATCATCGCGTCCAAATTGTTTAGCAAATTTTTCCGCCTGAGCCTTCAAGATCAGACAGTCTATTGAAATCTAGCACTTCTTTGTGTGGTGAACCAGTGAAGCCATGTTTCCTCAACATTTGCAACCTCGCACTTTCTAAATTTTTTTTTCGGTTATGTTCTTTTCAGGTGCCGATATGAAAACATCTTTATTCTTCCACAATGTCAATACACTTGGAGAGGACAAAGAAAACTTTTTACACACTTCAACATTTTTTGCACCACGTTCTAACTCCCGAATAATTTCGACTTTTTCGCGAATTGAGAGAGACTTTCTTTTGTTAGCAGACATGTTTTCGAAGGAAGGGTTCGTCTCTGACTGATTTTACTTTAAAATGATAAAATGATCTGCATACAACATTCCTAGAAGTCCCGAAATGCATACAACATTCCTAGAAGCCCCGAAATGCATACAACGTTCTTAGAAGTCCTGAAATAAATTTATGGTTCAGTGACTACAAGACAATCTGTAAATAGGGTAATGCGACAAGTGGAATGCCAATGAACTCTATTGTATAGTTCCCATTCCAGGAGGACAAGGTCATAAATCGGCCGCTAATCCGATGCAGGTGGTCATAAAAGCTAAGTCGCCCTTTTCATTTTCATCTGTTCCAAGAATTGGGTTTTTCCTACTACCCGAGCAATTAAGAATGTTTGCATAGTTACCAAAATTTGTTTGGTATATCCGTGTAGTACGCTCGTTATAACAGTGAGCGATTGTATGGGAATACACGTAAATTAAAATCATTATGGCTTTTTGCTCATTACAGCCGTGACCTTGTTATTTCTGTGCTCGTTATAACCAAGTTCGACTGTAGTTTATTTGGATTTTAGCAAAGCATTTGACCCAGTACCTTGTGAGAGGTTACTGTATAAGCTTGAAAAGGTTAGGATCACTGGTAGGCAGGGCAGAAGGCAGATGGCTGTGATTAATGGATATTATTCACAGATTGGTGTAACGTCAGGAGTAGGATCCCTCAGGGATTGGTTCTTGGACCACTGTTGTTTCTCATTTTCATAACTGACATCGACGAAGGGATAAAAGGTGTGATGTCTAAATTTTCTGATAATGTAAAGATTGGCAGAGTTGTTAATGATCAGTGCTAAGCAGCGTTCCTTCAGGATGACTTGAGCAGACTTCAAGGATGGTCAGAGAAGTGGCACCTACGTTTTAATGTCGCTAAATGCAAGGTCTTGCACTTGGGGAAAGCAACCCACAAATAAATTATACATTTGATGGGGGCAAATTAAAAACAGTGGAGGAGGAAAGGGATCTGGGAGTTAAATACAGGAAGATACGAAGTTTTCTGAACAACGGGCAGCTAGGAAAACACATGGTGTCCTATCAATGATTTCTTGTAAGATCACATTTGGAATACTGTGTTCAAGAATAGACCACATCTGAAAAAAGATATTGAGCTTCTTGAAAGGGTCCAAAGATGGGCTACTCGAATGATGAGATCAGCAGAAGAACAACCATATGAAGAAAGACTCCAATTATGGGCTACAGAGCTTGACAACCAGGCACCTCAGAGGTGACCTGATTGAGGTTTATAAGACTCTGAGAGGGATTAGTAAAATGAATGAAGGTGGAATTCTCACTGTTCTAAAGAATTCCAGAACTAGGAGTCATAAATTCAAATTACATGGGTTGAGGTTTAGATTAGATTGTAGGAAGTTTTCTTTTAGCCAGCGAGTCATTGATAGCTGGAACAAGTTGCCCTCACAGTCAAAGCTGGAACAAGTAGCCCTCACATTTATTCAAACTGTCAGCCTTGAGGCTGACAATTTGGATAAATTCAAAGGTCAACTGGATACTTACCTATGTGAGGAGGGAAGCATATAATCTGTGTTTGCTTATCTACTTGGTTGGGATTTTATTTTTTTGCCAGTGCAGCAAAAGCCTGTGGCTTCCTTGCACTATATGGCAAATACTATTTCTGCATAATTTTGTAGCAGTGTAATCGAATTAGGAGAGGTCTATAAAGTATAATTTATAGCAATATATATGTGTTTTACAACTAAGGTAAAGTAAGTTAAGTTAAAGGTGATATAGTTGTACACGTTGGCACTAATAATATTAAGAGTAGGAGACCGGCAGAATTACTTAACAAGTACAGGTCACTGTTGAAAAACAGCCGTGAATAAGAGTTGAATTTGAAAGTGTCTGCAATTCTGCCCAAACACGATAGGAGGGAGTATATGATGAGAGCCTTGTCGATCAATTCAGCCCTGGAAAGATTGTGCAAGGCTCAAGGGGGTAGAATTTTTTTCAGCCTGGACTGTACTTGTTAACAGGAGAGACTGCTTCTACAGGGATGGGATACACTTAAATAGAAAGGGTGCAAGAATATTTGCTGATGCTATCGAGGCAGTGTTAGGTGAGTCGGAAAACTGCTAGCTTGGGGGGAGACAAAGACTAATAGATTAACAGTAGCCACTGGCAGAGGTGAAAGAGATTCTTGCACTGCTTCTATTGGAATGAGCAGAAGCCTGAAAAACAAGATGCAGGATATATCAGAGACTGCTGGGAGTCATTGCGGTACAAGTAAACACATGGGTTATGTTAGGGTAGTTAAGAATAGAAACAGGTGCATGTATACTTGCGTGTACACCAATGCTAGGAGTTTAGTAAATAAATTTGATGAATTTGAAGTATTGCTCAAAACATCAAAGGCAGATATTGTGGGGATTTCAGAGACATGGTGTCACACAGATATAAGGAATGCAGAACTGGAATTTGGGGAGTACAATGTCTACAGAAAGGATAGACAGGATAGGAAGGGAGGAGGGGTTATGCTATTAGTTAAGAAATACATAAAAACCAAGGAAGTGAAGCCAGTCGACATTGCTGGACAGTGCAGTGTCGAGTCAGTTTGGTGTGACATAAGCATTGGGAGATCAAAATTGAGAGTAGGAGTGTGCTATAGGCCTAATGACTCTGATGAGTATAATAAGAAACTGTACAGGAAAACAGAGTGGGCCAGTAAATCAGAGAGTCTTATAATGGGGGATTTTAATTTCCAGGATATTGACTGGAATTTGGGGGCTGGTCACACACACACACACACACACACACACACACACACACACACACACACACACACACACACACACACACACACACACTAGCAAGGCTTTTGTGGATTTATTGGATGATTGTTTTCTACATCAGCATGTTCGGGAGGCAACTAGAGGGAGTAATACTCTTGATTTGATTATCAGTAGTGATTCTTCATGCATTAAGAATCTGCAGATAAATGAACCACTAGGTGACAGTGATCACAGTGTGCTCAAGTGGGATTTACTCAAAGAGGTAACTACCATTAGGGGTAAAGGGAAGGGTTATTGCTTTCGTAAAGGCGACTACGATGGACTGAGACAGTATTTAAATTCTATATAGTGGGACCAACTGATGATGTTACCAACAGCAAATTCAAAATGGGAAGCATTCAAAGAACTTATCTTGGAAGCTACTAGGCTTTACATACCAATTAAGAAATATTGTTCAAGGTTTAGGCCTAAATAGATGTAAGATGAACTAATGAGACATATGGCAGAGAAGAAAAATGCATGGGATACATACAAAATAACATGTGACACAGAAGCCTATGATAGATACAAGTTGATCTGTAAACAAGTTACAAAGGAGGTTAGACAGGCAAAGGCAGACTACGAGAAATCTTTGGCAAAGGATGCAAAGAATAACAGCAAGGAGTTCTTTACTTCCGTAAACTCTAGAAGGAAGGGGATGAATCAGATTGGTCCACTTGATATCGATGGGTCAACTGTTGATGATCCTGCTCAGGTAGTTAACAAACTAAATGAATATTTTGCATCGACATTCACACATGAGGAGTTATTCAGTGAGGTGAATGCCAGAGGTGTATTCAACTCTGGGTAAGCTAGAGAATCTTGTAATAACTGAGAGTAAAGTGGAGGAAAAATTGTTGAAGATAAACACAAGAAAGGCACCTGGGGTTGTTGGGATCTATCCAGTTATACTAAAGGAGGCAGCAAAGGAAGTAAGCAAACCCTTAGCCATAATTATGAGAGCTTTCTTGGACTCAGGGGAGGTACCCACAGACTGAAGATGTGCAAATGTGACCCCAATTCACAAAGGTGGATCAAAGGCTGACACAAGTAATTATAGACCTGTTAGTTTAACTTCTGTTCCAGGAAAATTAATGGAGGCACTGGTTAAAGAAGCACTGCAGGGTCATTTAGACAAGACTTCAGTTATTGCTCGGACACAGCATGGTTTTGTTAAGGGAATGTCTTGCCTGACCAATTTGATTGGATACTATGATGCAGTCACAAAAGAACTGGATGCAGGGAATAACTTTGATATTATATACTTGGATCTTAGAAAGGCTTTTGATACTGTTGCACATGGAAGACTGCTGCACAAATTGGAGCAGTGTGGCATTGGAGGCAAATTGCTGCTATGGATAAAGGGGTGGTTGAGGGGGAGAAGACAGAGAATGGTAATCAATGGACACGGCTCATTGTGGACTAATGTTATTAGTCGAGTCCCTCTGGGTTCAATGTTGGGTCCATTATTGTTTTCTGTATTTATAACTAATATTGATGATGGTATATCAAGCTTAATTTCCAAATTTGCAGACGATACAAAGGTAGTTAGGGTTGTTAAGGACACTACTGACACTATGCTGCTGCAACAGGATCTGGAAAGGTTGAGCAGATGGGCTGAGAAGTGGCAAATGAAGTTTAACATTGACAAATGTAAAGTACTTCATATGGGAAACAGCAACCCCAGAGCAACGTATCAACTCTGTGGTACTACACTGACAGTGGTAGAGAATGAAAAGGACCTGGGGGTAATTGTGCAGGCAGATATGAAGTTCTCTGAGCAGTGCAGATGGGCTGCATGGTGTCTTGTCAATGATATACAGGAATTTTTCTAGCAGGGATAAGGAGGTGATTATGCCCTTGTATAAGGCAATGGTCAGGCCACACCTAGAGTACTGTATACAGGTCTGGAGGCCTTATTTTAAGAAGGATGTAGAGCTGCTGGAACGAGTACAGAGACGGGCAACAAGATTAGGGAATGGAACAAAGGGTTGTTCTTACGAAGAAAGGCTCAAGTTTTGCAAATTACAGTGTCTGGAGACTAGGCACCAGCGAGGTGATCTGACAGAGGTGTATAAAGCCTTGAATGGTATGAGCATGCTCAATGCTGATGGGATTCTTCCTCTTGCTCAGAATAATCACCTGAGAGGGCATAAATTCAAATTGAGGAAAGACAGATGTAGGATAGATGTGCAGAAATTTGCCTTTAACCAGCGAGTGGTTGGTTGATGGAACAGACTTCCATCCCTTGTTGTGGAGGTTGATAGCCTAAATAAATTTAAGGCTGAGCTGGACAGGTATTTCGAACGAACGGAGGGGCGAAGTGGAAGTTTTTTTTTTTTTTTTTTTTGGCTGATGCTGCATAAGCTTACTTTCATGCATCATATGCCTCTACTAATGCTAATGCTAATTCCGAGTGCCCAAAAATTTGTATGCGTGCCCCTTCGGGCACACGTGCATAGGTTTACTACCCCTGGTATGGTACAATTCATATAACATAAACTTAATACAGGTTGCCCGTCACTAAACTGGCAGCACTGGGACCTGCGAGGTGCCGGATTGGTGAGTTTGCTGGATCACTGGTGGTTATATTAGCACATAAAGTTTACCCAACAGCTAACCACCTCATCCTCCCTTTAACACGTTGACTGCCAAGCCAGTTTAAGAAAAAAATTCCCCATAGGACAAAAAATATTTAGCAAATAATTTGATTAGTAATTCTAAAATAAATATTGTAATGTCAGTGTTTTCATTTTTTTGCTTAAAATATCAAAAAAAAAAAAAAAAAAAAATCTATTTTTTTGTGTCGCATATATGTGGCCGACGTGGCCCAGTAGGCTACTTTATATCTTGAGAAGCTGTGTCGGCCACATACGTGTGACGGTATTATGGCATACATATGAAGGTCGTTTTTGATTAGTTTATTGCATACGCGGCGAGTGCTGCAATAAAACCAATTGCGATAAAAGAAACTCTCAAACGTCGCAATAAGGTGCCAGTATTGTTAGAGATTTTGTGAAAACAAGTTCGTTAGCGCACATTATTATCCATCATATTGTGTTGAGTTTTTCTGAAAGTTTGTAGTACAAGTGTTGTAAAAAAAAAAAAAAAAAAAAAAAATCTAAAAATGAATGGCTAAAAGAAATTTACTAAAATAAGAGGAACTGAGAGAAATTTCTGGAATTTACAATTAAGCAAAGTTAAACTTCTCACTGCTGTCGAGAGTTTTCAGAAGTTCAACTCTATCTGTTATGGACAATGTACAGTGTTTGCTCTTTACACCATGAGAAGCACTTCCTTCGTGCATTAGAACCATGGCTGGGGCTAAATATGAGCAGGTTATAATCATAAATGCACAAAAACAAGTATGAACAGCCTGCCAGTGTTTAAGAGATCGCGCCGATCAGTGATTAAAGTAAAAATAAAAAACAAACTCATGTCATTACAAAGATCTATGTTGTTGGCCCTATTGCATGCCCCGAGGACGGTATCTATGGCTGCGCTACAGGTAAGTGCTGGATCTATTCCTCTTGATCTCTACATTGCATATCATGGAATGTTATATGCTATGAGAAAGGAAATCCCTGCTAATTATTTGGACATTTCCATCAACCCGGATGCCAGTGTTAAGGAGGAGAAACTTAGAATCTGGAATGAACTAATAGAGATTTGGAGGAATCGGTGGATTTCGTCGGAGGTGGGAGTAATAACTAGGAATATTATTCCTGCTGCGGACTTTGCTACTTCTAAAACAGTTTCATCATGGTTTTGTCCTTCAATGTTCACCAACTATGTGCTGACAGGACATGGGTCCTTTCGAGACAAATTATGTTCATGGGGTCTGGAGCCAGATCCGTGGTGTTCTTGTGGTGAGGCGGAAACTTGGCTGCATACACTGTTTCATTGCCCATTTTATAATGTTGAGAGGCGTCGTATTTTCGAACTGATTCCCGATCTAGCTGAAAGCAACGTGCAGGAGTTTGTGAACGGAGTGTCTAATTTTCAGGCATTGCAGGTTTTTGCTGCTGCAGTGTTCTCTAAGAGATCAATTATAAGGAACCTATCAGAAAATGAACTGGCAGTGTATGTTGGGAGTTTTGCTTGATTGCATCTGGGCTTGGGAGCCTCAGGCCTGGAAGCTTTATGTCAATAGTATTGCAGTTTCTCTTTTGGGTGTAGAAACAGGTTAATGTTTCTAAGTGTTATTGTTAAGTTAATGTCATTCTAAGTGTATGTATTTGCTATTTACATGTAAATATTTGTATAATGTTGCTTTTGTCTCAACAAGTATACATTGTTCTTAGTTGGAAATTTTTTTATTTTTTTATTTTTTTTATTTATTTATTTTTTTTTTTCCCTGGCCTCCATGTTTGGGCAGCCTTGGGAGCAGGACTGTTGGCACCTACCAGTATAGCACTACTCCGGTAGGTGCGGGATTTGTGCATTACAGCACACTCCGAGAATGGTTGATTTCAGGTGTTGGTTAATCCCTGGTGGCGAAATGGCCTGAAATAACACTCTTTTTCAGGCCTGTTTTGCAGAAGTTCTGAGATTTTAGAGGAGTAAAAGTTGGAGATGGGATTATCAGTTGTCCTCTGACTCACAGCCTTATAAAATGCACTGTTTGCTTGATATTTGCAGAGCAATCGGGTACGGGACATGATACAGCCATGGGGGATGTCTTTGTGTGTGCGCGATGCAAGGAGTGTATCGATATCAGGCAACAACTCGGCGTTCTTGTGGGCCTATATGAGAGCTTGAAGGACAGGGTGGATGCCCTCGAAGAAACTAAATTGAGGGGCCCATCAAGCTCTCAGCTGCCCACATCAACGCCAGAGCTTGCACTTGGGCATCGCGTGACACAGAGGCAACCCCCAAGGCAGAATGCACTGGTCCCGAAGGAACTAGTAGTTGTTGGTGACTATTGTCAGGGAAACGGGGAACATGCTTTGTAAAAAAGATAGGTGGAACAGGACCAGGGTATGTCTGCAGGGGCAAAGGTTGATGACGTTGTAGAGCGAATATCATCTTTTAAGGGCACAAAAGGTGATATAGTTGTACACGTTGGCACTAATAATATTAAGAGTAGGAGACCGGCAGAATTACTTAACAAGTACAGGTCACTGTTGAACAAAAGCCGAGAATTAGGGTTGAATTTGAAAGTGTCTGCAATTCTGCCCAGACACGATAGGAGGGAGTATATGATGAGAGCCTTGTCGATCAATTAGGCCCTGGAAAGATTGTGCAAGGCTCAAGGGGTAGAATTTTTTTCAGCCTGGACTGTACTTGTTAACAGGAGAGATTGCTTCTACAGGGATGGGATACACTTAAATAGAAAGGGTGCAAGAATATTTGCTGATGCTATCGAGGCAGTGTTAGGTGGGTCGGAAAACTGCTAGCTTGGGGGGAGACAAAGACCAATAGATTAACAGTAGCCACTGGCAGAGGTGAAAGAGATTCTTGCACTGCTTCTATTAGAATGAGCAGAAGCCTGAAAAACAAGATGCATGGTATTTCAGAGACTGCTGGGAGCCATTGCGGTACAAGTAAACACATGGGTTGTGTTAGGGTAGCTAAGAATAGAAACAGGTGCAGGTATACTTGCGTGTACACCAATGCTAGGAGTTTAGAAAATAAATTTGATGAATTTGAGGTATTGCTCAAAACATCAAAGGCAGATATTGTTGGGATATCAGAGACGTGGTGTCACACAGATATAAGGGATGCAGAACTGCAATTTGGGGAGTACAACGTCTACAGAAAGGATAGACAGGATAGGAAGGGGGGAGGGGTTATGCTATTAGTTAAGAAACACATAAAAACCAAGGAAGTGAAGCCAGTCGACATCGCGGGACAGTGCAGTGTTGAGTCAGTTTGGTGTGACATAAGCATTGGGAGATCAAAATTGAGAGTAGGAGTGTGCTATAGGCCTAATGTCTCTGATGAGTATAATAAGGAACTGTACAGGGAAATAGAGTGGGCCAGTAAATCAGAGAGTCTTATAATGGGAGATTTTAATTTCCCAGATATTGACTGGAATTTGGGGGCTGGTTACTCACGCACTAGCAGGGCTTTTGTGGATTTATTGGATGATTGTTTTCTACATCAGCATGTTCAGGAGGCAACTAGAGGGAGTAATACTCTTGATTTGATTATCAGCAGTGATTCTTCATGCATTAAGAATCTGCAGATAAATGAACCACTAGGTGGCAGTGATCACAGTGTGCTGAAGTGGGATTTACTCAAAGAGGTAACTACCATTAGGGGTAAAGGGAAGGGTTATTGCTTCCATAAAGGCGACTACGATGGACTGAGACAGTATTTAAATTCTATACAGTGGAACCAACTGATGATGTTACCAACAGCAAATTCAAAATGGGAAGCATTCAAAGAACTTATCTTGGAAGCTACTAGGCTTTACATACCAACTAAGAAATATTGTTCAAGGTTTAGGCCAAAATGGATGTCAGATGAACTAATGAGGCATATGGCAGAGAAGAAAAATGCATGGGATACTTACAAATTAACACATGACACAGAAGCCTATGATAGATACAAGTTGATATGCAACCAAGTTACAAAGGAGGTTAGGCAGGCGAAGGCAGATTACGAGAAATCCTTGGCAAGGGATGCAAAGAAAAACAGCAAAGAGTTCTTTACTTATGTAAACTCTAGAAGGAAGGGGATGAATCAGATTGGTCCACTTGATATTGATGGGTCAACTGTTGATGATCCTGCTCAGGTAGCTAACAAACTAAATGAATATTTTGCATCGACATTCACACATGAGGAGTTATTCAGCAAGGGGAATGCCAGAGGTGTATTCAACTCTAGCAGTAAGCTACAGAATCTTGAAATAACTGGGAGTAAAGTGGAGGAGAAACTGTTGAAGATAAACACAAGAAAGGCACCCGGGGTGGATGGGATCTATCCAGTTATATTAAAGGAGGCAGCAAAGGAAGTAAGCAAACCCTTAGCCATAATTATGAGAGCTTCCTTGGACTCATGGGAGGTACCCATAGACTGGAAATGTGCAAATGTGACCCCAATTCACAAAGGAGGATCAAAGGCTGACACAAGTAACTATAGACCTGTGAGCTTAACTTCTGTTCCAGAAAAATTAATGGAGGCACTGGTTAAAGAAGCACTGCAGGATCATTTAAACAAGACTTCAGTTATAGCTCAGACACAGCATGGTTTTGTTAAGGGGAAGTCTTGCCTGACCAACTTGATTGGATACTATGATGCAGTCACAAAAGAACTGGATGCAGGGAATAACTTTGATATTATATACTTGGATCTTAGAAAGGCTTTTGATACTGTTGCACATGGAAGACTGCTACACAAATTGGAGCAGTGTGACATTGGAGGCAAATTGCTGCTATGGATAAAGGGGTGGTTGAGTGGGAGAAGACAGAGAGTGGTAATCAATGGACACTGCTCATCGTGGACTAATGTTATTAGTGGAGTCCCTCAGGGCTCAGTGTTGGGTCCATTATTGTTTTCTGTATTTATAAATGATATTGATGATGGTATATCAAGCTTAATGTCCAAGTTTGCAGATGATACAAAGGTTGGCAGGGTTGTCAAGGACACTACTGACACTACACTGCTGCAACAGGATCTGGAAAGGTTGAGCAGATGGGCTGAGAGGTGGCAAATGAAGTTTAACATTGACAAATGTAAAGTACTACATTGGGAAACAGCAACCCCAGGGCAACTCTGTGGTACTACACTGACAGTGGTAGAGAATGAAAGGGACTTGGGGGTGATTGTGCAGGCAGATATGAAGTTCTCTGAGCAGTGCAGACGGGCTGCAAGAGTAGCTCATGGAGTATTGTCAATGATATACAGGAATTTTTCCAGCAGGGATAAGGAGGTGATTATTCCATTGTATAAGGCAATGGTCAGGCCACACCTAGAGTACTGTATACAGGTCTGGAGGCCTCATTTCAAGAAGGATGTAGAGCTGCTGGAACGAGTACAGAGAAGGGCAACAAGATTAGTGAATGGAACAAAGGGGTGCTCTTACGAGGAAAGGCTTAAGTTTTGCAAATTACAGTGTCTGGAGACTAGGCACCAGCGAGGTGATCTGATAGAGGTGTATAAAGCCTTGAATGGTTTAAGCATGCTCAATGCTGATGGGATTCTTCCTCTAGCTCAGAAAAATCACCTGAGAGGGCATAAATTCAAATTGAGGAAAGACAGATGTAGGATAGACGTGCGGAAATTTGCCTTTAGCCAGCGGGTGGTTGGTTGGTGGAACAGACTGCCATCCGTTGTGGTGGAGGTTGATAGCCTAAATAAGTTTAAGGCTCAGCTGGACAGGTATTTTGAACGAACAGAGGGGTGAAGTGGAAGTGGATTTTTTTTTTTTTTTTTTTTTGGCTGATGCTGCATAAGCTTGCTTTCTTGCATCAAATGCCTCTACTAATGCTAATGCTAATAAAGCCTTGAATGGTTTAAGCATGCTCAATGCTGATGGGATTCTTCCTCTAGCTCAGAAAAATCACCTGAGAGGGCATAAATTCAAATTGAGGAAAGACAGATGTAGGATAGACGTGCGGAAATTTGCCTTTAGCCAGCGGGTGGTTGGTTGGTGGAACAGACTGCCATCCGTTGTGGTGGAGGTTGATAGCCTAAATAAGTTTAAGGCTCAGCTGGACAGGTATTTTAAACGAACAGAGGGGTGAAGTGGAAGTTTTTTTTTTTTTTTTGGCTGATGCTGCATAAGCTTGCTTTCTTGCATCAAATGCCTCTACTAATGCTAATGCTAATGTCATTCTAAGTGTATGTATTTGCTATTTACATGTAAATATTTGTATAATGTTGCTTTTGTCTCAACAAGTATACATTGTTCTTAGTTGGAAATTTTTTTATTTTTTTATTTTTTTTATTTATTTATTTTTTTTTTTTTCCCTGGTCTCCATGTTTGGGCAGCCTTGGGGGCAGGACTGTTGGCACCTACCAGTATAGCACTGCTTCCGGTAGGTGCGGGATTTGTGCATTACAGCACACTCCGAGAATGGTTGCTTTCAGGTGTTGGTTAATCCCTGGTGGCAAAATGGCCTGAAATAACTCTTTTTCAGGCCTGTTTTGCAGAAGTTCTGAGATTTTACAGGAGTAAAAGTTGGAGATGGGCTTATGTCTAGGAGCCACCCTTCTTATCAGGACACACACAATCAAATGTACAGAAAGACTACAGTATATATAAGAGTATGTATATAAAATCTGTATATAAATTGATTAATGTATATTAGAGAATGTATATACAGTTGTGTGTTAATTAAAAAAAAAAAAAAAAAAAAAAAAAAAAAAAGCTGATACTGCAACCAACGCCAACAAAACAGTAGCGGTAGGCTGGTGCGCCGACCGGGAAATTTGAAATTACGTTCGCAGAAATTATGTCCGAATTAGCAGTGGAACCGGATTATCGGTGGACAGATTAGTGATGGTCGACCTGTAGCACAGCACATATAGTGTAACTTGATAGCATAATATGTATTATTGCATTTAGGTATCTATCGAGTATTATTCTCAGTTAAACTGAAATTGAACAGAAATCATGCCTCAGACTATAGCAGCAAAGCAACAGATTCAGAGTAGTGGCAGTGCTGGGAAGAAATGAAGGGAGCATAACTGCTCCCTTCAGTTCTCCCTGGAAAAAGAATCATGGCTAATGAAATGTACTACTTGTGCTATGTTTGCAGAAGTATCTCAAATTGGGCATGATGGAGCCAAGGGGATGTCTGTTGCGTGTGGTTCAGTGCAAATAGTACAAAGAAATTAGGTGCAAATTCAGCATTCTGATGGGTATTTATGATAACTTGAAGAACAGGGTGGATGCCCTTAAAACAATTAAAATGGGGACTCATGAAGCTCCAAGCTGCCCAACTCAATGCCAGAGCCATCACTTGTGCATCAGGCAACACAAGTGGCAATCACCAAAGCGAAATGCGCTGGTCCCGATGGAGGTAGTAATTGTCGGTGACTGTTGTCAGAGAAATGAGAAATAAATTGTTGTGCAAAAAGAATAAGTGGAATAGGACCAGGGTTTGTCTGCCAGAGACAAAAGCAGATGATGTTGTAGAGTAGATATCATCTTTTAAGGGCAAGAAAGGTGATATTATTGTACATGTAAGCACTAATGATATTAAGAGTAGGAGGGCAATGTTGGGAATGAGTTGCAAGAGGATTACATTTGAAAGTGTCTACAATCCTGCCCAGACATGATAAAAGGGAGTACATGTTGAGAGCCTTGATAATCAATTAAGCCCTGGAGAGAATGTGCAAGACTGTGCAAGGAAGAATTTTTCCTCAGCATGGTCTGTGCTTGTTAACAGGAGAGACTGTTTTTTCAGGAATGGGATAAACTTAAATAAAAGAGGTGCAAGGATATTTGCTAATGCTATCGAGGCAGTGCTAGGTGAGTCAGAAAATAGCTTGGGGGTAATACACAGACTAATACATTAACTATTAACTAGAGCCCCAACATAGTGAAAGTGATTCTTGTGGTGCTTCTATTGAAACATGCAACAGCAGGCTGGAAAGAAAGTGTCAGGGATTTCAAGCCCTGCTGTGGGTTATCATGAAACAAGCAAATATGTGGGCTGTGTTAGGGTAATTAAGGGCAAAAACAGTTGCATATACACTAATGAATTTGAAGTACTGATTAAGTCATCAAATGCAGATATTATGGGGATATCAGAGGCGTGGTGTCACTCAGACATAAGGGATGCAGAACTTGAATATAAGGAGTACAATGTGTACAGAAAGGACAGACAGGGCAGGAGGAGGGTTGAAATCAGGCTTTAGAAGCATATCAAATTAAGTCAGTGCATTCAGTTGAAATGGATGGCCAGTGCAATGTTAAGTTACCTTGGTGTAACATTTTTGTTTTCTACTGAGAAAACAAAAATGAGAGTAGGACTGTGACATAGGCCTAATGAAGATGATGGATATAACAAACAACTGTATAAAGAAATAGAGTTGGCCAGTATATCAAATTGTCGTATAATGGAAGATTTTAACTTTCCACATATCGAGTGGAACTTTTGGGTTTGTCACTCACTCACTAACAAGACTTTTGTGGATTTATTGGATGACTTTTCTGCAGCAGTATGTTAGATAAGCAACAAGGGTAAGCAATATGCTAACAGCAGCAACTCTGCATGCATTAAAGAATCTTCAGGTAAAAAACCCTCTAGGTAATAGTGATTACAGTGTGCTGATGTGAGACTTAAAGACATAACTACTGTCAGGGAAAAAGGGAAGGGCTTTTGCTTCCACAAGGGTGACTACGGTGGTCTTAAACAGTTTTTAAATTTTATACAGTAGGACTGTCTGATGATGATGATGTTGCCATCAGCAAATGCTAAATGGAAGCATTCAGGGAAGTAATCATAAAGGCTACTAGGCTTTTCAATTAAGAAATACCATTTCGGGATTAGACTAAAAGGATGTCAGATGAACTGATGAGACTTGTGGCTGAGAAGAAAAATGCATGAGATGATCTGGTAATACAGAAGCCTATGGTATAAATGTATGGTAGAAATATACTAGTTTGTAATCAAGTCATAAAGAAGGTTAGGCAACCTAAGGCAGATTATGTGGTCTCTCTGGCAAAGAATGCCAAGAAATGCAGCAAAGCCTACTTTAGTTATATTAACAGTAAAAGGAAGGGGGATGAACCACATTGGTCCACTTGACAAAAATGGCTTAATTGTGGATGATCCTGCCCAGGTTGCCGACAAACTCAGTAGGTATTTTGCATCTACATTCCCTCACGATGAGTTTTTTTTATTGAGGAGCATTCGAGAATGCCATCAAAATCGAACAGGAAGCTATATGATTTTGTGGAAACTGAGAGGAAAGTTGAAGAGGAATTGTTGAAGCTCAACATGAAAAGGCACTTGGTATGGATGGAACCTATCAAATTATATTAAGGGATGCAGTAAAGGAGATAAGCAAACCCTTAGCCATAATTATGAAGGCATCCTTGGATTCAGGAGGGGTCCCTATGGATTAGAGATGTGAAAATGCATCCCAATTCACAAAGGGGAATCAAAGGGTAGCATGAATAATTAATATCTGCTAGCTTAACTCCTCTTCCAGTGAAAATAATGGAGTCTCTGGTAAAAGAATAATGCAGGAGATAGGAATGTACTTATAATCTGATTGGATATTATAATGCAGTAACAAAGGAACTAGATTCAAAAAATAATTTTGATATCATAGATTTCAGGAAAGGTTTTGATTCTGTTGCTCATAAAAGACTGCTGTACAAATCAGAAAATTGGAGCAGCATGATGTTAAGGGAAAGTTACTGGATAAAGGGATGGTTGAGAGCGAGAGAGAGAAGTTATTAATGGACACTGCTCTTCACGGACTAAAGTTATTAGTGGATTCTCCCAGGGTTCACTGCTGGGCTCATTGTTGTTTTCTATATTTATTACTGATATTGATGAATTTATATCAGGCTTAATGTCTAAATTTGTAGATGATACAAAGGTTGGCAGGGTAGTTAATGACAGTAATCGGGGTACACTGTTGCAAAAAAATCTAAACAACAATAGCCTGGTGGGCTGAGAAAAGGCAGTTGAAGTTTAACATTGATAAAAAGCAAGATACTGTATATGGGTACCAGTAATCCTAGATTAACATACCAACTGTGGTACTATACTCACAACAGTGGAAAATTTAAAAAATTCTTGTGGTAAATGTACAATCAGATTCTCTGAGCAGTGCAGACAGGCCACCAGGACAGCTCCTGGAGTTTTATCTATGATAAATAGGAGCTTTGCTAGAAGGGACAAGGGAGTGATTAACCTTATGTATAAGGCAATTGTTAAGCTTTTTGAGTACTGCATACAAGTCTGGAGGTCTTATTTTAAGAAGGATGTTGAGCTCTTGGTAAGGGAACAAAGAAGGGCAACAAGATTGATGAGGGAAAGAATGTGGTACTCTTACCAAGAAAGGCTTCAGTTCTACAAATTGCAGCATCCAGAGACTAGGCACCTCCAAGGTGATCTGATTGAGATTTTTAAGGATTTGAATGGATTGAGCACGCTCAATGCTGATGGCATTCTTCCTCTTGCTCAGACTACACACGAGGGGTGAGAAATTCAAACTGAGGAAGGATGGTCGCACAATAGGTGAGCAGGTTTTATTTCAGCCAGTGGATGGTTGAAAGTTGGAACAAATTACAACTGGTGTAGTGGAGGTTGGCAGTTTGAATAAATTCAAAGAAGAACTAAACAAATTATTGGAGTGGTGGACAAATGATTTAGTTTTTTTTTTTGGCTGATGCTTTATAAGCTTGCTTTCTTGCATTATATGCTGCTACTACTACTACTACTAATAATAATAATCAAGATCACATCAATAACATTGCTTCCAATGCATGGCGACAAGCAGGATGCTCTTCCCTGAGACTGAAGGATGCTGGCCATCCAAGGCAATCAACACCAGAAACTATAGAAAATACATCGCAAAGGAGCCCGGAATGTCAGATGACATATGTCAACAATGCCACCTGGCCTCAGAAATGATCAATCACATCACAGGGAAGGAAGCAAGGTTATCACTCAAACTGAGTATGCTCGTAGACACGACTACGTAGCCAGGATAATACATCAGTAGTTGACCAAAGAAAGTGTACCATACTACAAGTACGAACCCCAGGCAGTACTAGAGACCCCAACCCACAAGCTGTACTGGGACCGCACCATAATAACAGATAAGACCATCCCACACAACAGACCGGATATAACCCTTGTGGACAAGATGGAAAAGGCTACCTACCTGATTGACATAGCAGCGGCCAACATTAGCAATGTCCAGAAAACCCATGAGAGCCGACTGGGCTAGCCAGGTGGGTAAAGTGCCTGCCTGGCAACCCAAAGGTCGCGGGTTCAAATCCTGCCTCGGGCTTGGATCAAAGTACTGCAAAAACCTTGGAGGTGCATTATGGTCACAGAAGCCGATGCACCAACAACTACCAAAAAAAAAAAAAAAAAACCCATGAGGAAAAAATTAGGAAGTACACAAACCTGAGACATGAGGTCAAGGAGAATGGCATATGCAAGAAGTAACGACCATCTCGATCATTATATGGTGGCAAAGACCCTACACAGCAGCAGTATGGTGCCAAAGACCCTACAGCAATATGTCTCCCAGAGAACACCTACAAGGAACTACAGAAAGTCGCAATCCTGAACACCTGTAGTTCACCAGTCAGAGTCCTTCACCAACAGTAACACCAGACATTACAACCACCCTGTGTACTTGGTAGCAGTACCTGTCACAGAGTGGAATGCCCCAGTCAGGGAGATATAATATAAGAGCAACAATAATAATAATAGACATGAACAGGTAGCCAGGATAATACATCAGAAGGAAATACCAGTTGATCAAAGAAAGTGTACCGTATTACAAGTACAAACCTCAGGCAGTATTAGAAACCCCAACCCACAAACTGTACTGGGACTGCACCATAATAACAGATAAGACCATCCCACACAACACACTGAACATAACCCATGTCAACAAGAAGGAAAAGGCTACTTATCTGATTGACATAGCAGTGGCCAACACTGGCAATCACCAGGAAACCCATGAGGAAAATATCAGAAAGTACACAAACCTAAGAGAGGAGATCAAAGAGATGTGGCATATGCAACAAGTAATGACCATACTGATCATCATGTCAACCACTGGTATGGTGCCAAAGACCCTACATAACAGCCTAGCATCAGTAAGTCTCTCAGAGACCACCTACAAGGAACTTCAGAAAGTCACAATCCCAAAACCTGTAGGATAGTCAGAGACTTCCTCGACTAATAGTAACACCAGCCATAACAACCACCCAATGTAGTTAGTAGCAGTACCCGTCACGGAGTATACCCCCCCAATAAGGGGGAAATAATATAATAATAGTAATAATAACAAGGTACAATTGATACCAGTACTATCCATCAAGAGGTAGAATCCCCATCAGGAAGAAATAATATAAGAATAATAATAATAATAATAATAGGGGGTTCCACCCAGTGAAGGGTACTGGTACGAAGTGCACAGGTGGTTGTTGTTAATAATAATAGTAAGTAGGGACCTCTACTCACAGACTGCACCATCATAAAGGACAAGACAATCCCACACAACAGCCCAGTTTCCACAACATTTCCGTTCTTGTCAATATCCTCATTGACAAGAATGGAAATGGCTACCTATCTGATCGACATAGCAGTACCCAACACCAGAAACTTCCAGAAAACATACGAGGAAAAGATCAAGAAGTACTCAGACTTAAGACAGGAAGTCAAAGATATGTGGCATATGGAACAGGTAATGATGACCATCCCAATCATCATGTGATTGGGATGGCCAAAGTGCCTCCATAAGAACCTAGCAACAATAGGTTTCCCAGAGAACACTTACATGGAACTCCAGAAAGCCACGATCCTGAATGCCTGTAGAACAGAAAGACAGTTCCTCAACCAACAGTAACAATAATAGTAATCTGTAGAACAGAAAGACAGTTCCTCAACCAACAGTAACAATAATAGTAATCTGTAGAACAGAAAGACAGTTCCTCAACCAACAGTAACAATAATAGTAATTGGACACAACCAACCACCCCATGCACTTGGTACCAGTACCTGTTGGCACCTCCGTAGCCAGGTGGGCAGGAGCACATGCTTCTTGATTAGACGGTGGTTCAAGCCCGTGACCACCAAATACGGAGGATGTGGAAAGGTTAGGGAATGACCACCGCATATCCCCAGAGCAATATGGCCTTAGTTGCTAATGCTCCTAAAAACCAAATAACAAAAAAAAACAACCAGTACCTGTCAAGGGGAGGGAAAAAAATCCCATATAAATATGAATAAATTTTTTTTTTTTAAATAATAGTAATAATAATATAGGTACTGTGTCTGACCTGTGATTATCTTATGCACAGAAAGAGACATTGAACTACATGCAAAACCCATGCGCATCAAATATTCTTGGGAGAAACCTGATTGAGAAGCTAAAAAGATGCAACTTATTGCAAAATGTCATAAAATACAAAATGTAATTTGTCTAATATAATAATGCCAGAATTATGGTAAATAAATTAACCATTTTTGATCTTTTAATTAGTATGAGCACTAGCATTAATAGTGGCATATGATTCAAGAAAACAAGCTTACACAGCATCAGCTAAAAAAAAAAAAAAAAATACACAAAACTAGACAAAGTTTAGTTTTCTATATTTTGAAAGGGTGAAATGGGAAGGGGTTTTTTTGCTGTTTAAGCTTGCATAATATGCTTCTACTAATGCTAACTTCCAATTTCACTTATCCATCCCCTCCAATAATTTGTCTAGCTCTTCCTTGAATTTCTTTAAGCAGGTTTTGGTTTTGTGATCCTCTACATAAGGAAGTACTGTGAGAAAGGAAAGTGATAAGGTTATTAATTTGAGAACATAAATGGCAGATTAGGAAGATTTAAATGCTGCTAACTGATAGGGTAAAATGAAGGCTCAAACAAAATGTATCTGGAGTCAGAGAGATTATATTGAACTATGATAGATATGAACTATACCAGCAAGATGCTATAAATTTACATCCACTAGCATTAATAAAAGAACATATCCCATTTGGTTAATTGCAATATCTGAATAATGATGATGAGATACAATATCTGAAGAGGGTGGTTATTATAATAATATAAATTGAATGCAATAATCCAGAAATTTTTATGCAAACAACAAACTGCAAAGATAGACTTGACATAAAGAGAACATCAAAGTTCATGATTACAGGTTTAGGATCAAGACGATAAGGTTACAAAATTCAAGAACATTAGCATTAGTAGTAGTAGTGGCACATGATGCAAGAAAGCAAGTGTAGGAGCTTATGCAGCATCAGCCAAAAAAAAAAAAAAATCACACCATTCCCTCCAAATGCCTGTCCAGATCCTCCTTAAATTTATTTAACCTATCAACTTCCACGACAGATGGAAGTTTGTTCCAGCAATTAACCACCCGCTGGCTAAAGGCAAATTTCCGCACATCTATTCTACATCTGTCCTTTCTTAATTTGAACTTATGTCCCTGTAGGTTGGTAATCTGAACAAGTGGAAGGATCCCATCAGAATTCAGCGTGCTCAACCCATTCAAGGCCTTATAGACCTCAATCAGATCACCGCGCAGGTGCCTAGTCTCCAGCCACTGCAATTTGCAGAACTTAAGCCTCTCTTGGTAAGAGAATCCCTTCATTCCCCTCACCAATCGTGTTGCTCTTCTCTGTACACGCTCAAGCAAATCTACATCCTTCCTAAAATGAGGCCTCCAGACCTGTACGCAGTACTCAAGGTGTGGCCTGACCATTGCCTTATACAGAGGGACAATCACCTCGTTTTCCCTGCTAGCAAAATTCCTATATATCATTGACAAAACCCCATGACCCGCCCTAGCAGCCTGTCTGCACTGCTCAGAAAACTTCATATCTGACTGCACAATTACTCCCAGGTCTTTTTCATTTTCTACCACCTTAAGTGTAGTACCACACAGTTGGTACGTTTCTCCGGGGTTACTTCTACCCATATGCAGTATTTTGCATTTGTCAAGGTTGAACTTCAGTTGCCTCTTCTTAGCCCATATGCCCAAATTATCTAGATCCTGTTGCAGTAGCACACTGCCATTACTGTCATTAACGACCCTGCCAACCTTTGTGTCATCTGCAAACTTCGACATTAAGCCTGATATACCTTCATCAATATCATTGATAAATACACAAAACAACAGTGGACCCAACACCGAACCCTGTGGGACTCCACTAATAACATTAGTCCACGAAGAGCAGCACCCATTGATTACCATCCTCTGTCTTCTCCCACTTAACCATCCTTTTATCCATTGTAGCAACTTACCCTTAATACCATTCTGCTCCAATTTGTACAGTAGTCTTTCATGCGCAACAGTGTCAAAAGCTTTCCTGAAATCCAAGTATATGATATCAAAATTATTTTTTGCATCCAGTTCCTTTGTGACCACATCATAATAACCAATCAAATTTGTCAGACAAGACTTTCGCTTAACAAACCCATGCTGTGTTTGTATTATTGCTGCAGTCTTGTCTAGATGATCCTGCAATGCATCTTTAACCAGCGACTTCATTATTTTACCCGGAACAGAAGTTGAACTAACTGGTCTGTAATTACTCGTGTCACCCTTTGATCCACCTTTGTGAATTCGGGACACATTTGCACATCTCCAGTCCGTGGGAACCTCCCCTGAGTCCAAGGATGCTCTCATAATTATGGCTAAGGGTTTGCTTAGACATAATTATGAGAGCATCCTTGGACTCAGGGGAGGCATTTGATGCAAGAAAGCAAGCTTATGCAGCATCAGCAAAAAAATAAAAAATAAAAATAAATAAATAAATAAATAAATAAAAAATAACCACTTCCACTTCACCCCTCTGTTCGTTCGAAATACCTGTCCAGCTGAGCCTTAAACTTATTTAGGCTATCAACTTCTACGACAAGGGATGGAAGTCTATTCCACCAACCAACTACCCGCTGGCTAAAGGCAAATTTCCTCACGTCTATCCTACATCGGTCTTTTCTCAATTTGAATTTATGCCCTCTCAGGTGATTATTCTGAGCAAGAGGAAGAATCCCATCAGCATTCAGCATGCTCAAACCATTCAAGGCTTTATACACCTATTATCAGATCACCTCGCCGGTGACTAGTCTCCAGACACTGTAATTTGCAAAACGTAAGCCTTTCTTCGTAAGAGCACCCCTTTGTTCCATTCACTAATCTTGTTGCCCTTCTCTGTACTCCTTCCAGCATCTCTACATCCTTCTTGAAATGAGGCCTCCAAACCTGTATACAGTACTCTAGGTGTGGTCTGACCTTATACAATGGAATAATCACCTCTTTATCCCTGCTAGAAAAATTCCTATATATCATCGACAATACACCATGAGCTACTCTTGCAGCCCGTCTGCACTGCTCAGACAACTTCATATCTGCCTGCACAACCACCCCCAGGTCCCTTTCATTCTCTACCCTGTCAGTGTAGTACCACAGAGTTGATACGTTGCTCTGGGGTTGCTGTTTCCCATATGTAGTACTTTACATTTGTCAATGTTAAACTTCATTTGCCACCTCTCAGCCCATCTGCTCAACCTTTCCAGATCCTGTTGCAGTAGCATAGTGTCAGCAGTGTCCTTGAAAACCCTGCCAACCTTCGTATCATCTGAAAACTTGGACATTAAGCTTGATATACCATCATTGATATCATTTATAAATACAGAAAACAATAATGGACCCAATACTGAACCCTGAGGGATTACACTAATAACATTAGTCCACGATGAGCAGTGTCCATTGATTACCACTCTCTGTCTTCTCCCCATCACCAACCACCCCCTTATCCATAGCAGCAATTTGCCTCCAATGCCACACTGCTCCAATTTGTGCAGCAGTCTTCCATGTGCAACAGTATCAAAAGCCTTTCTAAGATCCAAGTATATAATATCAAAGTTATTCCCTGCATCCATTTCTTTTGTGACTGCATCATAGTATCCAATCAAATTGGTCAGGCAAGACTTCCCCTTAACAAAACCATGCTGTGTCTGAGCTATGACTGAAGTCTTGTCTAGATGATCCTGCAGTGCTTCTTTAACCAGTGCCTCCATTAATTTTCCAGGAACAGAAGTTAAACTAACAGGTCTATAATTACTCGCCCTTTGATCCTCCTTTGTGAATTGGGGTTATATTTGCACATCTCCAGTCCATGGGTACTTCCCCTGAGTCCAAGGAAGCTCTCATAATTATGGCTAAGGGTTTGCTTACTTCCTTTGCTGCTTCCTTTAATATAACTGGATAGATCCCATCCACCCCAGGTGCCTTTCTTGTATTTATCTTCAGCAATTTCTCCTCCACTTTACTCTCAGTTATTACAACATTCTCTAGCTTACTGCCAGAGTTGAATACACCTCTGGCATTCCCCTCGCTGAATAACTCCTCATGTGTGAACGTCGATGCAAAATATTCATTCAGTTTGTTAGCTACCTGAGCAGGATCATCAACAGTTGACCCATCGATATCAAGTGGACCAATCTGATTCATCCCCTTCCTTCTAGAGTTTACATAAGTAAAGAACCCTTTGCTGTTTTTCTTTGCATCCCTTGCCAAAGATTTCTCGTAATCTGCCTTCGCCTACCTAACCTCCTTTGTAACTTGGTTACAGATCAACCTGTATCTATCATAGGCTTTTGTGTCACGTGCTAATTTGTATGTATCCCATGCATTTTTCTTCTCTGCCATATGTCTCATTAGTTCATCTGACATCCTCTTAGGCCTAAACCTTGAACAATATTTCTTAGTTGGTATGTAAAGCCTAGTAGCTTCCAAGATAAGTTCTTTGAATGCTTCCCATTTTGAATTTGCTGTTGGTAGCATCATCAGTTGGTCCCACTGTATAGAATTTAAATACTGTCTAAGTCCATCGTAGTCACCTTTACGAAAGCAATAACCCTTCCCTTTACCCCTAATGGTAGTTACCTCTTTGAGTAAATCCCACTTGAGCACACTGTGATCACTGCTACCTAGTGGTTCATTTACCTGCAGATTCTGAATGCATGAAGAATCACTACTGATAATCAAATCAAGAGTATTACTCCCTCTAGTTGCCTCCCGAACATGCTGATATAGAAAACAATCATCCAATAAATCCACAAAAGCCTTGCTAGTGTGTGAGTGACCAGCTCCCAAATTCCAGTCAATATCTGGGAAATTAAAATCCCCAATTATAAGACTCTCTGATTTGCTGGCCCACTCTATTTCCCCGTACAGTTTCTTGTTATACTCATCAGAATCATTAGGCCTATAGCACACTCCTACTCTCAATTTTGATCTCCCAATGCTTATGTCACACCAAACTGACTCGACACTGCACTGTCCAGCAATGTCGACTGGATTCACTTCCTTGGATTTTATGTATTTCTTAACTAATAGCATAACCCCTCCTCCCTTCCTACCCTGTCTATCCTTTCTGTAGACATTGTACTCCCCAAATTCCAGTTCTGCATTCCTTATTTCTGTGTGACACCACGTCTCTGAAATCCCCACAATATCTGCCTTTGATGTTTTGAGCAATACCTCAAATTCATCAAATTTATTTACTAAACTCGTAGCATTGGTGTACAAGCAAGTATACATGCACCTGTTCTTTTTCTTAGCTACCCTAACACAACTCATGTGTTTTTTTGTACCCCAATGATTCCCAGCAGTCTCTGAAATATCCTGCATCTTATTTTCCAGGCTGCGGCTCATTCCAATAGAAGCAGTGCAAGAATCACTTTCACCTCTGCCAGTGGTTACTGTTAATC
Organism: Mastigoproctus giganteus; assembly: GCF_048544385.1. Taxonomy (NCBI): domain Eukaryota; kingdom Metazoa; phylum Arthropoda; class Arachnida; order Uropygi; family Thelyphonidae; genus Mastigoproctus; species Mastigoproctus giganteus. Next base: position 130,264,636 of record NC_143582.1, read on the forward strand.
TATTAGTCCTTGTATCCCCCCAATTTGGCAGTTTTCCGACCCACCTAACACTGCCTCGATAGCATCAGCAAACATTCTTGCACCCTTTCTATTTAAGTGTATCCCATCCCTGTAGAAGCAGTCTCTCCTGTTAACAAGTACAGACCAGGCTGAAAAAAATTCTACCCCTTGAGCCTTGCACAATCCTTCCAGGGCCAAATTGATCAGCAGAAGATAATGAATAACCAGTAATTTGGCTTTACTGTGGTACTGTCCTCTCAAGTAGCAGTGATTAAAATCACCACCCTCCCAACACAGGGTGGAAAAGGTCAAGATACGAATCCTGTCAGTGACATGAGAAATTTCTCTGCTTTAGACTCCATCAGATTTTGAAGTTTAACATTGATAAATGTAAGATACTGCATTTATCAATGCATAGCAATAATCCTAGATTGACATACCAACTTTGTGGTACTACACTCACAGCAGTGGAAGATGAAAAAAAGACATGGGGTGATTGTGCAATCAGATTCTCTGAGCAATGCAGATAAGCTACCAGGGCAGCTCCTGGAGTTTTATCTATGATATACAGGAACACTGCAGATGTCAGGCCATCAGACTTTGAGATAAAGAGTTGGCTATGTTATTAAAGTGAATACATAGTGTGGCAATTAAATAATGAGATTGACACTACTACAAAAAAAAGAATAACACTAACAGCAAAGTAAGGTTATATATTTTTGACGTAATCACCTCCGATGAGTACACCCCGTTTACATCTTTTATACAAGTTTTGAAAACACTTCTGGAACTCCTCTTCTGGTACCGCTTTCAGCTGGTCAGTCACTGCAGTCTGGATGTCCTCTATCACCCCGTATTGTGTTCCTTTCATGGCTGTTTTCATTTTGGTGAGCAAAAAGTAATCTGCAGGAACCAAATCCGGTAAATATGGGGAGGTGTATGATGACTGAAATCGATGTTTTGCCAAAAATTGCTTGATGTTGAGGGCAGAATGTGCGGGTGCATTGGTGCGGCCGGGTCAGGGATCATCCTCTAATGACTCACATCCTTTACAAAAATGAGAAAAACCATTCAAACACTCTTGGTTGAGACAAACATTCATCAGCATAAACTTTTTTTAAATCGTCAAACGTTTCCGTATCACTTTTCCCAATTTAAATTTAAAATTTGATAACTGCTCTTTACTCCATTTTCAATTTTCTGATGACGTTCACAAAACTACTATTACTCTTTCCATCATAAATCACGAACTACTGACTGGACAAGTTTAAACTTGCACTCGTTGGAAAGAGCACACTCTAGCGGATCTAACCATGTACTATTTTGGCCTCTTACGTTAATACTAAATGCAGAGAGCACGCAGTTTCATTATTTAATTGGCGCACTGTGTAAAATCATAATTGCTGATCCTCTGACATTTACAAATTTCAGAGGATCTGCAATTATGATTTTAATCACTTGGTATTAGCAAGCACTCAGTATTTGCTTATATAACAGGGTAGAAGTTAATTATGTTGCAGAATAGTTATCTTGATGATATTGTTGTTTATTGTTGTTATGTTTATTTACTTACAATTTACTTAACAATATAGGACAATGTAAAAAGCCACAAATTGAGAATAAACTTGAAAGTGTCTGGAATTCTGCACAGATACAACAGGAGGCAATACACAATGAGTCTTGTCAATCAGTTTTACCCTGGAAAGCTTGTGCAATGCTCATGGTGTAGAGTTTTCTCAACGTCATTTGCACTTTTTAACAGAATGGGTGCAAGAATATTTGCTGATGCTATGGTGGGTCAGAAAACTGCTAGTTTGGGGGGGGGGGGGGATAGAGGGGCAATCCACTATAATCAAAATAATGTTGATTTTTGCTGCTACATGATGATTAAATCTTAATGAATCTTTATAACACTGCTCTAATTCTCCCACTTTAGAAAATCCTGGGACCACCTCCTTGAAGGATACACAAACTAATAATTTAACAGCAGCCACAAGAAGAGATGATAATGATTCTTGCATTGCTTCTATTGGGATATACAGAAACCTGAAATACAAGGTGGGGAATTACAGGTTCTTCTGAGGGTCCTCATGCAACAAGATATATGGGCTGTATTATGGTTACTAAGAATACAAACGGTTGCATATATACATGTTTGTACGTTAATGCAGGAGTACAGTAAATAAATTTGATGAATTTTAAATATTGGTTATCGACTGCAGACATTGTAGGAATATCGGAAACATGGTACTACTTCAACACAAGGTTTGAGCAATTTGAATATAATGTGAACAACCTGCTTTTTTTATTTTATTTTTTTAACTGTTAAGGTCGTCCCTGCCAACCTATGACAACCCTGCCATCTAAAGTGTGTGGATGTTGTGTTAGATAAAGGCTGATCACTACAGTGTGTGCATATACCACAGTGTGGTGTTGTATGACCTCTTAGCCCAGATGACCACAAAATGAGCAGCCACTAGGTTTCTATCCTGTGCTTCCTTCTTATTATAATACTAATACAGCTCTATTCCTGCACAGAGAGTGAGGAACATAAAGACAAGATGATAGCTACAAGGAAGAACAGGTCCATTAATAAAATGTTTGCCGAAATCATCCACAACAATAAAATTGATAGATACCCAAGGTATATGAAGGTTCATTATAATGTTTTTTCTTTAAAATTTAGATACTGACATCTTGAGAAAAAAATATATAAACAGATTGCAAGATTCACCTAAGATCTTATAAAAAAAATTACAAAATAACTGTCATCATCTTGAACCAGCATCTTATTTGAACTGTTAGAATTTAATTGTGCAGCCAAAATATTTCCCTTAACTTCCATACAAGTTTCTCTTGGAAATTTTAATAACAGCTTCTTTTAAAAATTTGATACTCATTTTACCATGTTAATTTTGTTATAATTGTCCACAAAGAATGATCACCAGTTTCAAAAAATATTAGTTTCAGTGCATGACTTAGCATAAGCAATAGCATACTTAACTAGAAAGGACAAGTCTTTGCTTGGCACTTGTAATAGGAATGATCACTATTTTTAGATGAAAACAGATAATCTCCTTGCTACCTTGCTATAACATCACTCTACAGTGTAACCAAATCCCAGGGACTAAAAGCACATGGTTACCAGGTAATACCTTTGGAATTTATGTACCCTCCACTCGATAAAAACAGTAATACTAGTAATATTATTTGCCATATAGTGCAAGGAAGCCACAGGTTTTTACTGCACCAGCAAAAAAAAAAAAAAAAAACACAACCAAGTAGATAAGAAAACAAATTATATATCCTCCCCTTCTCACACAGGTAAGTACCCAGTAGACCTTTGAATTTATTCAAACTCTCGCCCTCAACTACCTGCGAGGGCAATTTGATCCAGCTATCAACAACTTCCTGACTAAAAGAAAACTTCCTACAACCTAATCTAAACCTCAAGCCCTGTAATTTGAATTTCTGACCCCTAGTTCTGGAATTCTTTAGAACAGTGAGAATTCCAATTCATTTTGCTAATTCCTCCCAGACCCTTATAAACTCAATCAGGTCACCTATGAGGTGCTTGGTTCTAAGCTCTTTAGCCCACGTAATCAGACTCTTTCCTCATGCAGTCGTCCTTCTGTCCATCTCACCATTCAAATTGCATGTCTTTTGACCCTTTCAAGAAGCTCATTTTTTTTTTTTTTTTTTTTTCAGATGAAGTCTCCATACTTGAAGATGGTATTCCAAATGTGGTCTTACAATTGCCTTATAGAGTGGGATTATGACTTCCCTATCTCTATGGAATAGCATTCCGAAAAATCATTGATAGAACACCATGGGCTTTCTTGACTGTCTGTTTACACTATTCAGAATACTATATATTAACTCCCAGATCCCTTAACTCCTCCTCCACTGTTTTTAATTCATTCCCACCAAGTTATAATTTATTTGTGGATCGCTATTCCCCAAGTGTACGACCTTGCATTTAGCAGCATTAAAACATAACTGCCACTTCTCTGATCATTTTTGAAGTCTCTTCAAGTCATCCTGAAGGAGCACTGCTTAGCACTGATCATTAATGACTCTGCCAATCTTTATGCCATCTTCAAATTTTTAAATCATACCTTCTATCCCTTCGTCGATGTCATTTAAGAAAATGAGAAACAACAGTGGTCCAAGAACCAATCCTTGAGGGACCCTATTCCTGATGTTACACCAATCTGAAAAATATCCATTTAATCACAACCCTCTCCTTCTGCCCTGCAGTCCATCTTAAAATCTTACCAGTAATCCCAACCTGTTCAAGTTTATATAGCAACCTTGCATGAGGGACGAAGTCAAATTCTTTGCTAAAATCCAAATAAACTATGTTGAGATTATTCCCTAAATGCAGCTCATGATGCATTAAAGTAGCCTACTAAGTTAGCTAAGCATGATTTACCCTTAACAAATCCATGTTGTGTGTCTTCAAAATGTCATATCTATGTAAATATCCCTGGATTGCATTCTTAATCACTGCCACTAAGATTTTTCCAACCACTGAAGTTAGACTTACCATTCTGTAGTTACCAACTCTTAGACCGCTTTATGTATTGGCAATACATTGTCACTTCTCCAATGCAAAGAAATCTTCCCCGAGTCCAAAGATGCCCTCACACACTCTCCCTGAAAACTACAGGGTATATGCCATCAACTCCATATCAAAAGAGTGGGAACAAGGAACTGTAACATATATAAATGCAAAGAAGAGAAGGACAAATCAGACCAGACCAGACCAGACCAGACTCCTATGCAATGGATGTCAGACAGTATCAGACACCCCAGCCAGTGCTGCAGACGAACCCAACAATCACCTTGCACTGATATTGAGCTCATGAGTAACTGCATTAAAGTAGCCTACTAAGTTAGTTAAGCATGATTTACCCTTAACAAAGCCATGTTGTGTGTCCTTCAGAATGCCATATCTATGTAAATATCCCGGGATTTCACTCTTAATCACTGCCATTAAGATTTTTCCAACCACTAAAGTCAGACTTACCATTCTTACCAACCAACTTCATTCTTAGAACCGATTTTATGTATTGGCAATACACTGGAACTTTTCCAATCTAAAGGAATCTCCCTTGAGTTCAAAGATGCCCTCATAATTAATCTCAATAGTTCAATACATTCCCTTGCACTCTCACTCAAAAGTACATTGTATATGCCATCAAAATTTACCCCCAGGGGTTCACATCTGGTGAGTATGGGCTTGGCACACCCAGGGTCCTGAGCTGGATATCATCATTCTTCTCTTCTTGTTGATTCCCTTCGACTTTTGACTCACACTCTCTCTCTCTCTCTCTCTCTCTCTCTCTCTCTCTCTCTCTCTCTCTCTCTCTCTCTCTCTCTCTCTCTCTCTCTCTCTCTCTCTCTCTCTCTCTCTCTCAGGGTGACTTGGGGAATTTTTTTTTTTGGCTGGTGCAGCATAAGCCTCAGGCTTCCTTGTACCATGTAGCTAATAATAATAATAACTCCAGGAGCCTTACTAGCCTTTATGCTCAAAAGTTTTTCCAATAAACAGTCATCTATAATTACATCACTAAATTCATATGATACAGCCTCACTCACACGGCCTCTTCTCAGCATAAATGGTCTATCATCAGTAAAGGTGTATTGAAAGTACCTGTTCAATTCATCTGCAACATCAGCTGGTTGTCTAAGGGTTTTCCACACCCAGTGTACAAGAGTCTAATCTGATTTGCTTCTTTCTTCCTTGTATTCACATACATGAAAAATTCCTCATAAATTGCTCTCTCATACTGATCTGTAACAGTACCACAAATAAGGTCAAGGAGGCCTCCTTGACCTTATTTGTGGTACTGTTACAGAACAATTTGAACATGTTAGCTTCAGTACTTTTCGTCACTCTGTCTAAGGTCCCATACTATCTTTTTCTGCTCTATTTGCCTGGTCAGTTCTGCATTCATCCATTTTGGCATCCTCTTCCTGTAATATTTTCTAAAAGGTAGGTATGCATTCAGCAGACATACCTTTAAGTATTCCATAATTTAAACATATTTGCCATCCCTCGGCAATCCGCCCATTTCACAGATGCCATATAGCACCTTAAATTGTCAAAGTCCCTTCTTCTGAAGGTAAAACCCATGCCTTTATCTTTAACTACTGCAACATCTTTCTTTAACTTCCAGCTGACAATTGCATGATCACTTCCTGACAATGGTTCCTGTAGTTTAAGCCCTGTGATGTCATATGAATTGTCAGTAATGATGATGTAAGAATATCTTACCCCTAATACTCTCTCTCTCTCTAAAATGCTGGTACAAATAATAATCATCTGGTTTATTTAAAAATGTTTTCCCCATTGTGAGTTTCCTTCCCACTTATTCCAGTCAGCCTGAGGCAGATTAAAGTCACCAATAATAAGACATTCATGCTTGCTTTCCCATTCCATCTGCATGTAAAGACTCTCATCATATTCTTCACAATCTTCTAGTCTTTAGATTACTCCCACCCTCATTGTTCCTTTGCTTCTGACTAACTCACACAACGCAGATGTAACTTCAGACTCGGCCAGCAAAAGCTTCTTTCATGCTCAGACTGCTTTGGAGAAGAAGCATGACCCCTCCACCCCTTCTTTCCCTTCATAAATACATAAAGTAGTGGAACTTGTCATCACTAATTTCCAGGTGGCCCCGCTTTTCTGTTATCCCTATTATATCAGCATTAGTTGTCCTAACCAGGAGTTCACATTCAGCCATTTTATTGATAACAACCTTGAAATTACTGTAGATACAGTTGAGACTAAGTAATCTTCTATAGTTCAATACTCTGACAACCACATTGAAGTTATTTAGGTTTGTATCCCAAACTATATATTCCCTCTCATTTGAAACATTGCTCCCTCAGATCTTCTTATCAATGTCAGCTGTTGTGGCAATAAACAAGAATTCATTGGTGAGTGCAAGCATTACTTTGACCCATATCATTAGAAAAATGCAGATCTAAATTACCCTTCTCTCCCCTAAACAGAAGTTTCCCTGAACCCTTAGGGTATCCTCAGTGAGACTGGCAAAAATCCTTGCACCACCTTTGTTCAAATGAACACCATCTCTACAAAATAGATCTCTACTACCTACAAATGGAAGCCTCTCTGATAAAGAATTCCCCCCCCCCCGCTAGAGCCTTGCAGATTCCCTCAAGTCTCTAGTGAATCCCTTCCTATCGTGTCTGGGCAAAAGTGCAGACACGTGCACATTGTAAACTAACTCGCAGCATTTCTTCAGCATAGTCCTATATTTCTCCAACAGGTGGTCAGGTCATGTACACTTAATATCGTTAGTCCCCAAATTAATAATAATTCTCTCTTTACCTTCCTTTAAATCTAAAAATCTGTTGATAACATCATCAATTGTAGCTCCTGGCAAAACACACTCTGGCTCTGAACCACCCACCTTTATTTAATTTGTGGTCACAAAGGAACTGGATGCAAAAAATAATTTTGATATCATATACACGGATTTCAGGAAAGCTTTTGATACTGTTGCACATGGAAGACTAATGTACAAATTGGAGCAGTATGGAATTAAGAGCACATTGCTACAATGGATAAAAGGATGGTTGAGTGGGAGAAGACAGCAGTAATCAATGGATGCTGCTCTTCGTGGACTAATGTTAGTAGTGGAGTTTACTAGCATTTGGTTTGGGGCCTTTTTTTTTTTTATTACTCCAAAACAGCCGAAGCCTTACAGAGGAGAAATTTTTCAGCAGCAATATAGTAATCATTCTATTTACAATCTGTACACAATGCCAGGTATCAATATACAATTTCAAATATACAAGGTAATTTACAACATATACAATGCATATCATATGTTACAAGCGATTTGCATTTGAGCAAAGCTGTGGTAACAGAGAAATATGTTTTACTAACATTTGTTGTTTTCTTTTCTTGATAGTTAACAAAAAGTAGTTGCACTGATTGATTTGTGTTATTATAATCTTATGGTTATCCCTTTTTTTTTTTTTTTTGTCAATCACTTTTTAAACTTAAAGCTAAGTAAACCTATCTTTTAGTATTATTATTGTTATTATTATTAAATTAGTCATTTATTTTCATTCTCTATTAATTTGATTGTAATACCTTTGTAGCTCTTTTTTGATATTAATGTTTTCATTTAGGATATCAATGTTGGTTTCATTCAGCAATTTTGTAGTTCTGTTAAAGTAGTGGAATCTGAGTTGATCAGTTCTGAATGGCTCTTGTGCCAGCATATTTTGTCTTCTCAAGACTCTTGGAGGACAGCTGAAGTTTATGAGGTAGAGCAGCTTGGGGGCATCCAACTTTCCAGCCACAAGATGCATTAAAAATTTGCAGTCTGCCGCAGCTCTTCTTTGGTATAGTGGTACAATCCCGAAGTGTGTGCACCATTCATCGTAGGATTTTGTGTTCAATTCCAACCTAGATTTGTACACCAGGAATCTGACTATGGATTTCTGAATACGTTCCAGTTGTTTTATAAGAATTTTTGTGTGAGGATTCCAGATTTGTGAGGCATATTCTAGAATTGGGTTGATTATCATCATGCAAGCTGTTTTTATGAGCTGTACGTTGGTGAAATCCAAGAAGATTCTTTTAACCAGTCCAAGGGATTTGGAGGCCTTAGCTGTAGTTTTATTTACATGTTTGTTGAAGTTCCCTTCTCAGAAAACCAAACTCCCAAATCTGAAACCTCATGTATTCTCAATAGCTGATGATTATTAGCTTTATAGGGATAATTAATCTTGTGTTTCTTGTGATAGTCTGCGACAGACATGGTGCAGCATTTGTTTAAGTTTAGTGTTAGACCATTGTTTGTGATCCATCGGGTGATGGTGTCTAGTCCATTTTCCAGTGATTCACAGTCTTGTGTTGTTTTGATGGTTTTGTAAATTTTCAAGTCATCTGCATATGAGAGCACTTTGATGTCAACATGTTGCATACCATCTTGTATGTCATTAATATATACAGCAAAGAGTAGTGGCCCCAGAGGAGAACCCTGTGGGACTCCCCTTTGTATATGGAAAGTGGAGGAGAATTTTCCTTCAAAATATACTCTGCTTTTCCTATTTTCAAGGAAGTTAGACATAAGTGATAAGGCATTACTTGATAAACCTATGTGCTTTAATTTGAGGCAAAGCAACTTGTGTGGTACTGAATCAAAGGCTTTCTGTAGGTCCAGGTATATAATGTCTATCTGATTGTTATTGTCACGGCTAAGTTTTATGTCATGTTCTATGGAGAGTAGGTTAGTCACTGTATTGTTGGGGCCTATTGTTGTTTTCTATATTTATCAACAGTATTGATGAAGGCATATCAGGTTTAATGTCCATGTTTGCAGATGACACAAAGGTTGGCAGGTTTGTTAATGACAGTAATGATATTACACTACTTCAACAGGATCTAGAAAAGTTAGTCAGATGGACTGAGAGGTGGCAACTGACGTTTAGCATTGACAAATGCAAAGTACTTCATAATGATAGCAGTAATCCCACAGTAACATACCAACTATGCAGTACTACACTCAGGGTAGTGGAGAATGAAAAAGACCTGGGGCTGATTGTGCAGTCAGTCAGATAAAAAGTTTTTTGGGCAGTGCAGAGACTGCAAGAGTAGCTCATGGTGTCTTGTCAATGATATGCAGAAATTTTGCCAGCAGGGCTAAGGTGATTGTATAAGGCCACACCTTGAGTACTGCATACAGGTCTGGAGACCTCATTTAAGGAAGGATGTAGAGCTGCTGAAACGAGTACAGAGAAGGGCAATGAGAGTGGTGATTGGAACAAAGGGTTGCTCTTACCAAGAAAGGCTTAAGTTCTGCAAATTGCAGCGTCTGGAAACTAGGCACCTGCAAGGTGATCTGATGGAGGTGTATAAGGCCTTGAATGGGTTGAGAAACCTCAATGCTGTTTGGATTGTTCCTCTTGTCCAGATTACCTGACTGAGAAGGCATAAATTCAAATTGAGGAAGGGCAATTGTAGAATAGATATTCAGAAATTTGCTTTTAGTCAGTGGGTGGTTGATTGCTGGAACAAACTTCCATCTGTCTTTGTGGAAGTTGACAGCTTAAATAAATTCAAGGCAGAACTAGACAAACTTTTGGAGTGACTGGATGGGTGAAGTGGGAAGTTGTTTTTTTTTTTTTTTTTTTTGGCTGATGCTGTATAGGCTTGCTTTCTTGCATCATACACCTCTACTAATGTTAATGTTATTACAAAAAATGTTACCTGTTTCCCTGACAATAGTTACCCAATAAAACTACATCACCTTCGCCTAGAGCAGTCTGCACTTGACTATTCTTTTCTGGGTCATAATCAGGGGTGCATCACTTGACAGGTCAGGAGATACTTGAGTCGCTGATGAGCTCACAGTTACAATTGTCTCTAGGGCAAGCACTCATTTTTTCAGCGATGCAACTTCTTCTCATAATGCATTAATTTGTAATTTGAGATCAGTACAATCCTTACACCAGTTGCAAAGAAAAGAATCGCCAAATGAGCTCCATCTGTCTGCTAGACCAGCCTTAGAATACATGCCACAGGCTGTACAGATGATGAAGTCACTACTCACACCAGAAATATGCACAGGCATTTCCGTTTGAGTCACGATGTCCCTGGACTTTGAATTGTAAGTGAATCAGATCTTGTACAACCATAATTTAAGTAATATTTGAACTTTACAAAGATTATGAAATTAAAATTCACAATATAATACAGAATTTATGTTAACAAAATATTGCAGAAATTAAACAGAAATTAAATCACTAAAGAAGTTAAATTTAAGATATTGAACGAAAGTTACAAAATTCCACCAAAACATCAATGACAAAGGTAATCTGAATATTAAGCTGCAGCTTAATATTTCTAATATCTCTATAATCTTGAAAGTAATTTCCAATATCCTATTATGTCCTGAAGTAAACCAATCAATTCTGAAAACCACACACACACACACACACACACACACACACACACACACACACACACACACACACACACACACACACACACACACACACACACACACACAAGATTCATAGTGAAAATCCACTATGGTCAATGTTATATAAAATTATACATGGTCTCAAGCCCAACAGTCTTCTTGTAACAGATCCAGAATCTTTCAGAATACAATTTGATTCCATCAAACTATTGTCCCTAAAACTATTAAGATGGAGAACAACACCATTATCCAAAATCTCTCATATATTTTTAATTTTCAGCTCATTCAGATTTGTTTTATATCTGATAAACATCCCCTTGATATCCCTATTCATGGAACAGAGAGAATTCTCACTAGACTCTATAAGAACTCTAGGTCTATTGGGAACAGCTGGGGAAGCAACATTCTTCACAACTTCAATGAAAACCTGAGTTGGTGTAATAGTACCAGTTCCAGAATTGTACGTATTGTTGTGTTATATAATCCAGTGCTTCCCAACCTTTTTTGCCAGGGAACACTTGGAAAATTATAATTTTTGTAAGACACACGGAGATAAACTGGGGCAGATTTTGGGATTTCTATAAGGACTTTGTGAAAAAATGTACTACATTTGCGTTATTATTATTATTATTATTAGCCAAATGGTGCCTTATGCTGCACCAGCCAAAAAAATATTCCCGAGCTATCCTGACAGAGAAGTAGAAAGGAATCACGAAGAAAGAGAACAATGATGACATTCAGCTCAGGACCCTGGGTGTGCCAAGCCCATACTCACCAAATGTGAGCAAATTATGATAAGAAAAGTAAAATATACATACTACAGAAGATATTAAATATTTAACATTAAATTCATACAAAACTTCAAAATAAAATTTTTTCTATTTTTTTAATGAGAAACTTTAGCTTGCTTCTGTGAACATAGTATTTTTATATCACGTTGTAATCTCTAAATGGATAGGCTAGACTTTTTAATGATGTTCTCTTCGAATTATTGATAGTCACCATTGACAAGAAACTTTGTTCGCAGAAATAGGTGGTAGAAAATGGAAGAGTGTCAACTGCTTTTTCTCCAATTGAAGGAAACGTCTTTCTCACCATAACCAAAATTCGGATAACTCGATTTCTTTAAGTTGTACTTGAAGGGTTCAATCATTTCTTAAATCTAACAGCTCTTCTTTTTCTTTCATTGATAAATGTAATACTGGAATTTCTAGGGATAATGTGAATGGATTTTGAATCCAATCAAATTTTTTTACATTAGCATTAGTAAAGGCACAGTGCGCTGGTCCCACAGGAGTTAGTTATCATCGGTGACTCTATTGTCAGGGAGATGGGGAATATATTGTGTAAAAAGGATAGATGGAATAGGACCAGGGTATGTCTGCCAGGGGCAAATGTTGATGATGTTGTAAAGCATATATCATCTTTTAAGGGCACAAAGGGTGATATTGTTGTACACATTGGCACCAATGACATTAAGAGCAGGAGATCTGCAGATTTACTTAACAAGTACAGGACAATATTGCAAAAAAGTTGAGTTAGGGTTAAATTTGAAAGTGTCTGCGATTCTGCCCAGACGTGATAGGAGGGGGTACACGATGAAAGCCTTGTCAATCAATTCGGCCCTGGAGGAAATGTGCAAGGCTCAAGGGGTAGAATTTTTTTCAGCCTGGTCTGCACAGGAGAGACTGCATCTACAGGGATGAGATACACTTAAATAGAAAGGGTGCAAGAATATTTGCTGATGCTATTGAGGCAGTGTTAGGTGGGTCAGAAAACTGCTAGCTTGGGGGGGGGGATTCACAGACTAAAAGGTTAAAAGTAGTCACAGGCAGAGGTGTAGGTGATTCTTGCACTACTTTTATTAGAATAAGCAGCGGCCTGGAGTGAGGGGTGTTGGGGGTTTCAGGGACTGATTTCAGGCAGTCATCGTGAAACAGGTGGCTATAGGGGATGTGTTAGGATAACTAATAATAAGAATAGGTACATGTATACTTGCATGTATACCAATGCTAGAAGTATAGTAAATAAATTTGATGAATTTGAAGTGTTCGTAAAGGCATCAAAGGCAGATATTCTTGAGATAGCAGAGATGTGGTGTCACACAGATATAAGGAATGCAGAACTGGAATTTGTGGAATACAATGTGTACAGAAAGGATAGACAGGATAGGGAGCATGTTATGCTGTTAATAAAGAAAAACATAAAATCAAAAAAAAGTGCATCCAGTTGACATAAATGAACAGTGCACTGTTGAGTCAGTTTGGTGTGACTTAAGCACTGCGAAAGCAAAAATAAGAGTAGGAGTGTGTTATAGGCTTAAAGACACCAATGAGTACAATGAGCAATTGTACAGAGAAATAGAGTGGGCTACTAAATCAGAATGTCTTATAATGGGGGATTTTAACTTCCCAGATATAGACTGGAACTTATGGGTCGGTCACTCGCACACTAGTAACACTTTTGTGGATTTATTGGATGACTGTTTTCTGCAGCAGCATGTTCAAGAGGCAACCAGAAAGGGTAATACTCTTGATCTGATTATCAGCAGTGATCATTCGTGTATTGCAGATGATACGAAGGTTGGCAGGGTTGTCAAGGACACTACTGACACTATGCTGCTGCAACAGGATCTGGAAAGATTGAGCAGATGGGCTGAGAGGTGGCAAATGAAGTTTAACATTGACAAATGTAAAGTACTACAGTGGTAGAGAATGAAAGGGACCTGGGGGTGGTTGTGCAGACAGATATGAAGTTCTCTGAGCAGTGAAGACGGGCTGCAAGAGTAGCTCATGGTGTATTGTCAATCATAAATAGGAATTTATCTAGCAGGGATAAGGAGGTGATTATTCCCTTGTATAAGGCAATGGTCAGGCCACACCTAGAGTACTGTATACAGGTCTGGAGGCCTCATTTCAAGAAGGATGTAGAGCTGCTGGAACAATATTCTGTTCCATTCACAAGATTAGTGAATGGAACAATGGGGTGCTCTTACGAAGAAAGGTTAAAGTTTTGCAAATTACAGTGTCTGGAGACTAGGCATCAGTGAGGTGATCTGATAGAGGTGTATAAAGCCTTGAATGGTTTTGAGCATGCTCAATGCTGATGGGATTCTTCCTCTTGCTCAGAATAATCACCTGAGAGGGCATAAATTCAAATTGAGGAAAGACAGATGTAGGATAGACGTGCGGAAATTTACTTTTAGCCAGCGGGTGGTTGGTTGGTGGAACAGACTTCCATCCCTTGTCGTGGAAGTTGATAGCCTAAATAAGTTTAAGACTCAGCTGGACATGCTTACTTTCTTGTATCAAATGCCTCTACTAATGCTAATGCTAAGAATTTACAGATAAAGGAGCCATTAAGTGGCAGTGATCACAGTGTACTGATTTGGGATTTACTTAAAGATATAATACCATCAGGGGTAAAGGAAAGGGTTTTTGCTTTCGTAAAGGTGACTACAGTGGTCTCAGACAGTTTTTAAATTCTTTACAGTGGGACCAACTGATAATGTTATCAACAGCAAATTCTCTAAGTGGGAAGCATTTAAGGAATTAATAGTGAAAGCTACTAAACATTTCATACCTATAAAGAAAAAACCCTTCCCTTTACCCCTGATGGCAGTTACCTCTTTGAGTAAATCCCACTTCTGCACTGAGTAACTGCCACCTAGTGGTTCCTTTATCTGCAGATTATGAATGCATGAATAATCACTACTGATATTACTCCCTCTAGTGGCCTGACGAACAAGCTGCTGCAGAAAACAACCATCCAATAAATCCACAAAAGCCTTGCTAGTGTGTGAGTGGCCAACCCACAAATTCCAGTCAATATTTGGGAAATTAAAATTAGTAATGGCCACATGGTGCAAGGAAGCCTATGGTTTATGCTACACCAGCCAAAAAAAAAAAAAAATTTAAATAAAAAAAAAAAAAAAAAAAAAAAAGAATAAAAACAAATTAATAATAAGAAGAAAAATAAAAAAATAATAATAAGAAGAAGAAAATTAAAAAATAATAATAATAATTAATAAGAGAAAAGGAAATTAGCATTAGTAGAGGCATATGATGCAAGATAATAAGATAATAAGCTTATGCAGCATCAGCCGAAAAAAAAAAAAATTCCACTTCACCCCTCCGTTTCTTTGAAATACCTGTCCAGCTGAGCCTTAAATTTATTTTGGCTATCAACCTGCACAACAAGAGATGGAAGTCTGTTCCACCAACCAACTACCCGCTGGCTAAAGGCAAATTTCTGCACATCTATCCTACATCTTGTCTTTCCTCAATTTGAATTTATGTCCTCTCAGGTGATTATTCTGAGCAAGAGGAAGAATCCCATCAGCATTGAGCATGCTCAAACCATTCAAGGCTTTATACACCTTTATCAGATCACCTCGCCGGTGCCTAGTCTCCAGACACTGTAATTTGCAAAACTTAAGCCTTTCTTCCTAAGAGCAACCCTTTGTTCCATTCACCAATCTTGTTGCCCTTATCTGTACTCGTTCCAGCAGTTGTACATCCTTCTTGAAATGAGGCCTTCAGACCTGTATACAGTACTCAAGGTGCTAGAAAAATTCCTGTATATCATTGACAAGACACCATGAGATATACTTGCAGCCCGTCTGCACTGCTCAGAGAACTTCATATCTGCCTGCACAATTACCCACAGGTCCATTTCATTCTCTACCACTGTCAGTGTAGTACCACAGAGTTGATACGTTGCTCTGGGGTTGCTGTTTCCCATATGTAGTACTTTACATTTGTCAATGTTAAACTTCATTTGCCACCTCTCAGCCCATCTGCTCAACCTTTCCAGATCCTGTTGCAGCAGAATAGTGTCAGTAGTGTCCTTAACAACCCTGACAACCTTTGTATCGTCTGCAAACTTGGACATTAAGCTTGATATACCATCATCAATATTATTTATAAATACAGAAAACAATAATGGACCCAACACTGAACCCTGAGGGACTCCACTAATAACATTAGTCCACGATGAGCAGTGTCCATTGATTACTACTCTCTGTCTTCTCCCCCCCATCCACCCCTTTATCCATAGCAGCAATTTGCCTCCAATGCCACACTGCTCCAATTTGTGCAACAGTCTTCCATGTGCAACAGTATCAAAAGCCTTTCTAAGATCCAAGTATATAATATCAAAGTTATTCCCTGCATCCAGTTCTTTTGTGACTGCATCATAGTATCCAATCAAATTGGTCAGGCAAGACCTCCCCTTAACAAAACCATGCTGTGTCCAAGCTATAATGAAGTCTTGTCTAGATGATCCTGCAGTGCTTCTTTAACCAGTGCCTCCATTAATTTTCCTGGAACAGAAGGTAAACTCACAGGTCTATGATTACTTGTAGTAGTAGTAGTAGTAGTAGTGACATGTGATGCAAGAAAGCAAATGTATGAGCTTATGCAGCATCAGCCAAAAAAAAAAAAATCACACTGTAAGAACTATTCTTACACTTATATTTTTAGAATTTATAAATTATCAAATTTTAATAAATGAGCGAGTTAAAAACAGTCAAGCCCTCGGCAGAATTGTTTGTGCTGGTTTACTCTTCGAAAGTGAGAGATTAGTGTAGCAGCAGGAGGGACGCTGACCAGATTATGATACAATGGGTAGGCCAGTTTGACGCAGTTCGTGCCTACAGAAAAAAATAGGGCTGTGGCTGCTGACGGTAACGGGGGACAAAAGAACGCCCACACCCCTAAAGTGGTTCCATCTCCATCCAAAAGGAAGACCCAGATCAGTAAACAAACCCAGATCAGTAAACAGACTCGAGATGTAAACAAAGTACAAACAGGCCGACATGGGAAGCACTCAATGATTTCACAGGCGATGTCTTGTAAGGAAGCGTGACAGAAGAGGTAAGTGAAATGGTCATCCCAGGATAATTTCTAGAGATTGGTTAGAGCCCGGATGTTGTGAATACAAAGAAAGGAGTTGTACCTATCAGACGCGGGTCCAGGCGAGGAGAAAAGAAAATTAAGCGAATGAAATTCAAGATGAAGAGAGAGAGAAAAATGTGATTGGATGGAAAATAAACGAGAGTTGGAAACAAAACTCGGATGCGGGAGTGAGGAAAGGAGGGGAAAAAGGTCAGAGTCCCGAAGCGGAGGAGAATCCCGGGAAGGCGCTTGAGAGTGGCTGAAGGAAATTCTGGGAGTGTGGGAAATGCATATAGAAAGTTCCGGAAAGATGATAGTATAGTGGGAAAGGAAAATAGCAAAGGAGGAATAATCTGAGTAAGGAAGGTCGTTCGAGTTATCCACTGTGGAAAAAAAACAACAATCCTGGAGGAAGATTCTGTGCGCGATAGGAACGCCTGAAGTCTAGCCGGGAGCACATCTAGCGAGTTTGCGGTGGCTAAGTCCAGCGAGGAAATAGCTGAGAAGCAAAGCAAGAAAACTCATCCAGGTGGTAGAAAAGGAATGCAAGTAAGTTTATATAGAATTATTATTAGCGGAAACGGTGTTAGAAATAAATAAACGAAAGAAAAAGTAATTGACAGGACATTTAGTAAAGAACTGAAACCAGGGGAACAGAATATATTGTAAGTGATAGGAAGTAGAGTCAATAACTTGGGAGAAAGAGAGAATTGACAGGACATTTAGTAAAGAACTGAAACCAGGGGAACAGAATATATTGTAAGTGATAGGAAGTAGAGTCAATAACTTGGGAGAAAGAGAGAAAGAAAGTGTGTGTGTTACTCATCTGTGATTAGAAGTATCTGAGAAACAAGGAAAGTTATTAAGCCTGAAAAGGCTCAAATGATTGTGTTAGCCTCAAATGATTGTATTGGTTAGTTATTAGCATTCTGTATAGTAGATGAGGAAGTTACAATTATGGTTAGAAGAACAAAGATGAGTGTAGACATCATAACATGTATAGTAATAGTTGATTGTTGTAAAATTTCGATATTATGAATTATAAAGTGTGTGTAAATATCTTGTGTAAAATAAATCTAGTTTGTTGTTTTATCTTGAGCTTATGTGTGATATTGACACCAACTATTAACAATTAGTGGTACGAACTATCCAAGCAGGGAAGCTAGAGTAAAGAGAAAAATAATAAAATAAAGTCCTTAGAACTTGGATCTTCTGATAAAATTAATGGATAAAATATATTACGCAGCAGGTAGCATGTGGGCCTTGGAAGGAAATTGAGGACCCCCCCTTGCTTCAAGAAAAGAAAATCAAATAAATTTCTTAAGCATCGGCCTAATGAAGGTTCCAAGGAGGGGATATGAATATATATATTGTGTATAAATAAATAATAAATAAATAGAATCGAAGGGATATATTTAATAAAAATATATACACCCCTGTTTAAAATTATAAATAAAAAATACACCCCCCCCACAACACCATTCCCTCCAAATGCCTGTCCAGTTCCTCCTTAAATTTATTCAACCTATCGACTTCCACAACGTCAGATGGAAGTTTGTTCCAGCAATTAACCACCCGCTGGCTAAAGGCAAATTTCTGCACATCTATTCTACATCTGTCTTATCTTAATTTGAATTTATGCCCCCTTAGGTTCGTAATCTGAACAAGTGGAAGGATCCCATCAGAATTCAGTGTGCTCAACCCATTCAAGGCCTTATATACCTCAATCAGATTACCGCGCAGGTGCCTAGTCTCCAGCCACTGCAATTTGCAGAACTTAAGCCTCCCTTGGTAAGAGGATCCCTTCATTCCCCTCACCAATCTTGTTGCCCTTCTCTGTACACGCTCAATTAAATCTACATCCTTCCTAAAATGAGGCCTCCAGACCTGTACGCAGTACTCAAGGCGTGGCCTGACCATTGCCTTATACAGAGGGAAAATCACCTCCTTTTCCCTGCTAGCAAAATTCCTATATATATCATTGACAAAATCCCATGACCTGCTCTGGCAGCCTGTCTGCATTGCTCAGAAAACTTCATATCTGCCTGCACAATTACTCCCAGGTCTTTTTCATTTTCTACCACCTTAAGTGTAGTACCACACAGTTGGTACGTTTCTCTGGGGTTACTTCTACCCATATGTAGTACTTTGCATTTGTCAAGGTTAAACTTCAGTTGCCACTTCTTAGCCCATATGCCCAAATTATCTAGATCCTGTTGCAATAGCACACTGCCATTACTGTCATTAACAACCATGCCAACCTTTGTATCATCTGCAAACTTCGACATTAAGCCTGATATACCTTCATCAATATCATTGATAAATATACAAAACAACAGTGGACCTAACACTGAACCCTGTGGGACTCCACTAATAACATTAGTCCAAGAAGAGCAGCACCATTGATTACCACCCTCTGTCTTCTAGCACTTAACCATCCTTTTATCCATTGTAGCAACTTATCCTTAATACCATTGTGTCAGCCTTTGATCCTCCTTTATGAATTGGGGTCACATTTGCACATCTCCAGTCTATGGGTACCTCCCCTGAGTGCAAGGAAGCTCTCATAATTATGGCTAAGGGGTTGATTACTGCCTTTGCTGCCTCCTTTAATATAACTGGATAGATCTCATCCACTCCAGGTGCCTTTCTTGTGTTTATCTTCAACAATTTCTCCTCCACTTTACTCTCAGTTATTACAAGATTATCTAGCTTACCGCCAGAGTTGAATACATCTTTGGCATTCCCCATGTTGAATAACTCTTTGTGTGTGAACTTCGATGCAAAATATTCATTTAGTTTGTTAACTACCTGAGCAGGATCATCAACAGTTGAACCATCGATATCAAGTGGGCCAATCTGATTCATCCCCTTCCTTCAAGTGTTTACATAAGTAAAGAACTCTGCTGTTTTTCTTTGCATCCCTTGCCAATGATTTCTCGTAATCTGCTTTCGCCTGCCTAGCCTCCTTTGTAACTTGGTTACAAAGTTGTAAAATGGATAATCTATGCATTTCCCTCCTCTTTTAGGTAATTATCCAGCCGACCTTTGTATTTTCCCAAACTGTTAGCCTCTACCACCCATGTAGGCAACTTATTCCAGTAATTTATAACTCACTGGCTAAAATAAAACATCCTGCAATCCAGTCTAACTCCCTTCATAACTTGAAATTTTGGTCCCTTGTTCTAGAATCATTTATAACTGTGAAAATTTCATCCTTATTCATTTTGCTTATGCCTCTCTGAGCCTTAAACACCTCATTCAAGCTCTGCAACCCACACATTTGAAGTCTCTCCTCATATGGGCACTCTTTTGCCGATCTCACCAGGAGAGTTACCCGTCTTTGGATCCTTTCAAGAAGCACAATGTCTTTCTTTAGGTGCAGTCGGTCTCCACACTTGAACACTGTATTCCAAGTGTGGTCTAAAAATAACCTTATATAATGGGATTATGATGTCCTTACCTCTACTAGCAATTATTCGATAAATCATCGATAGGACACCATGGGCCCTCCTTGCAACCCATCTACAATGCTCCGAGAACTTCATATCTGACCGAATCGTAACACCCAAGTACCTTTCCTTTGCTATCAACTTTAGTTCAACTCCGCCAAGTGTATAAGTTATTTTGGAGTTACTGTTCCCTAGGTGCAATACCTTACACTTTGCTGAATTAAAGCATAGCTGCTATTTTTCTGATCATCCCTGAAGTCTGTCTAGGTCATTCTGAAAAAGCTCTGATTGGCGGCAATCATTAACTACTCTACCAATCTTTACATCATCCGCAAATTTAGACATCACGCCCTCTATCCCTTCAACGATCTCACTTATGAAAATCAAAAACAACAGTGGTCCTAATACTGATCCTTGGGGAACCCCACTTCTTACATCAACCCAATCTGAGGAATAATCATTTATCACAACCCTCTGATTCCTGCCCTGAAGCCATCCAGCTATCCATCTAAGGACTTTCTCTGTGATTCAAACCTGTTCCAACTTATAAAGTAACCACTCATGTCGGACTGTGTCAAATGCCTTGCTGAAATGCAAATAAACAACGTCAAAATTGTTCCTCAGGTCCAGTTCTTGAGTGACCCTGTCAAAATAGCTAACCAGATTAGTTAAACTCGATTTTCCCTTTACAAAACCAGCTGAGTATCCTTCAGAATTCCATTTCTATCTAAGTGATCCTGAATTCCACCCTTGATCATAGTCTCCATGATTTTCCGTACTACTGAAGTTAAACTAACCAGCCAGTAATTTGCCACTTCACTCTTAGAACCACCCTTATGTATTGGAGATACATTGGCCCTTTTCCAATCCAACGGAATCACTCTCGTGTTCAGTGATGCTCTCATAATTAGCTTTAATGGTTCAATGCGCTCACTTGCCACCTCCCTTAAGATTATAGGGTAAATGCCACCAACCCCAGGAGGCTTACTGGTCTGTAGACTTGAAAGTTTTTTCATTAAATAAACGTGAAATTTGAACATCATTAACTGCATTTTTTTCAACTTCACTTCCATAATTTCTCATTGACGTAAAGGGTTTGACGTAAAAATCTCCCATTATAAGACACTGATTTACTGGCCCACTCTATTTCTCTGTACAGTTGTTTATTATAATCATCAGAGTCATTAAGCCTATAACATACTCCTACTCTCAATTTTGCTTTCCTAGTGCTTATGTCACACCAAATTGACTCGACACTGCACTGTCCAGCCGTGTCACTGGCTGTACTTCCTTGAATTTTATGTGTTTCTTAACTAATAGCATAACCCCTCCTCCCTTCCTATCCTGTTTATCCTTCCTGTACACATTGTACTCCCTAATCTACACATCAAGTATTTCAAAACAGTGATAAAATTTTAACTCAAGCAAACACAAATGTTACTCTACCAATCCCAATAATTCTTCTTTAGGATTTAAATTATAACACCAATAAACATTATTAGTAATCCATTTTTAACCTAATTTTTCCTAAGTTAAATTTTTTCTTTGAACCCATATACCTTGTCTGGACACATTAGTATGTTTTCATGTGATCCTTGCAATTTTCGATTTAGCTCATCATTCAGGTGCTCAAAAATATCAGATAAGTAACTAGTTTTTGGAGCCAATAACTATCCTTCAGTAAATCTGTAAAATAAGAATTACTCACAAAAAAAATTTTTTTCACTCTTCTCTTAGCTTATAAACACCGGATAAAACTCTTCCTTTGGACAGCCAACGTACTTCAGTGTGAAATAGCAGAGAGTGATATTCCGATCCCATTTCTCACATAAAGCTGAAATCAGACATGACTTTAATTACTTGGATTTTATTAAATTCACCATCTTGATAATATCATGTAATGTGGAATTCAGATCCACAGGCAACTTTTAGTTACGAGAGCTTCTCTGTGAAAACAAAAACAATATATTACCTGAATTTCTGGGTTTGCAGAACAAACCCTTGAGGTAAAACCTTTACTCTTCCAGTCATTGCAGCTGCACCATAAGCACACTTTCTATTATATCTTATTTGTCTCAAAATATTCATTTGCCACTTTGAATATTTCATCCCCATTAGTGTGATTTGGCAGTTCTTTGCAAAACAAATAATGTTCTTTCCTCTTCAATGATTCTGACTAGTGCTATTAATTGAGCACAGTTACTATTTATAAAAGTAGATTCATCAATTTGCAATGAAAATTTTTTAGATTTGATAATTCTCTGAATTAATTTTGTTTCTGTGTCATCTGATATGTTTTCAATGCGTCTGCTAATAGTGTTATTCAAAAATGTCACTTTTTCAATTTCCTTTGCTTCTTTTGCCCGAAGCACAGTGTTAACAATTTCAATGCAGGCTGGTAAAATAAGTGATTCTGCAATTGTATGAGGCATTTTGGATTTGGCTACCAATTGGGCAATCTTATAACTAGCCTCTCGAGCTTGATTTGATACTGTTGTAATCGAATTCATAAAAGAACTTTGCCTCCTATTTTGTGTTTGAAGATGCATAAAAAATTCAAATCTTTTTCTGCACATGATGGATATTTCGTGGTAAGGTGCCGGTATAGTTTACTTAGTACCATTGCTTCATTTGATAATTCTGCTAGGCGAATAAGACATATGGGTAGAGGAAGAACAGAATTATCACAGCATACAAATCCATATTTGATATATTCCTTATTATACTGCCTAAATACTGGTTTTATCTTTTTTTGGACTACTTTGTTTGTCCTGGGAATTTGATGAATTTCTAGCTCTCTTCAAAAAGTTTCCATTATGGGTGGAAAATAAATATGCACAAAAATTAAATTTGGTTAAATATAAAGTACTTAATAAAGTAATTTAATAAATATATTTTGAATAATTATTTGTTTTTAGATATAAACATTAATTTTTGTTTCTAAAAGTAAGCAATATCTAATTATACATCTTTTCAGTAGAAAAATGTGAAAACTGGTTCAGAATAATTCGAAAAAACCAATAGGTAAAACAAAAACAAATCACAACTAAAGTTTAAACGGCAATATAGAACTTGATTTTCATATAAAAAAATGTATTTTTATCAAAAACAAGAGAAAAAATATTATCATATATATTTAGTGTTCCACTGATTTTCTCATTATTTTTAAATTATAGAAATTTTTCTTGCATAAGAAATGATTTAATCGGTTTTTGCCTTGCATTAAAGAAGATATTTTTCAAATTTAAGTTTAAAAAAAGGGGAAATATAAAAAAAATAAAGAAAATGTGATTTTTAATCTTCCAACAAAGGTCAAACTAAAGTGTGCTTATAAACTAAAATCATTGGCAGGTGGAAATCACATTCAGCTATACCTGGTTAGCGATGCCACCATTCATTCTAACTAAGCTCATATCTTTTTGTATAATAAAATTACAAACCAATAAAATTCAAACGGTTGTACAAATTGGATTTGATTTTTTATAACTTATGAAAATTTTATAAAATTAAATCTCTCGCAGCATATCAGTAACCTTTCTTAACTTTTTAGATTTCAGTAAACTTTTTAGATTAGACCTTCCCCACTGGTGTGCTGCGGCACACCAGTTGGGAAGGTCTAATCTAATCCCCTCTGATATTGAAGAATGGTTTGAAAAATGACATACTCTTCTTATAACAAAAACTCACTTTTTAATTTTTTTTAATTAATTAATTTAATTTTTAAATTTTATATTTATTAATTTTAATTATTTTTTTTAAAACTAACTTTTTAATTCTGCTTTCAACTAACTTTCTATTTGAAAAGTTGAAATTAAGAGAAATCATCATCAATTACTGTGTAAGGATGTGCATAGAAAGAACATGGATTTTTAAAAGCTTGGAGCAATTACGTGAATCAGAGAGCCTCTACTGGGTTGGTTACTGATGACTTCATGTTATCTACGGGCAAATTGCAGAACATTTGAAGGTGTATATGTCAGTGTGTTTGTGGCATTTAGAAAAAATTAACCTTGTCAACAACTAACCCTGTAAGAGCTTCTAGCTTACATGATCACTCCAAGCCTTTAAAAATTTCTCTTCATCTCACTTGCACCCTTATACAGTAATTGACAATTATGACCTCAAACAGACCTGTGCACTTTTTACAGTTTTACACTGTACTTTTTTTAAATATGATAGACATGCTCTCCAATGATGTGCCTTCATGTAGGCAGTACTTTTCTATGGTTTCCCACTGCTCAGTTTTATTTTCTTCTCATAATTTTGACTGACCATATTTGACTATCCGTATGGAATTTAAATAAGCAGAAATTAAGAAGTGAGTCATCTTTGTAAAGCAGGCTATCTCGTTTTCAAGTACTGAATATTACTTGAAAGCTTAGAATATTCTATAGAATAGAATATTCTAAGAAACAGAATATTCTATAGAAAAGGAGGTTAGAATTCCATTAGCTCTATTAATGGAAGATATCATAGTCTCTCTGGTTTAATCCAATTCAGAAACTTCTTCCCCAGTATGCTCAATTAAGCATCTCAAAGTGTTGTTTAGAGATTTGTTCTAAATGACCTCCACAGGCCGGAATTAAAATTAGGTCTGTTGCTTTCTTATCTTCAATTTCCTTCATTTGTACTGCTAGACTCGTGGTCTACCCATATAATTCTAAGGACAGCTTTAGAAAGCTACATAATTATTATCTACCTAAATTCATTAATTATTCTAAATCATCAAAGTTCAGCAAGTCTGAATACCCTCATTTAATTTAGATTCAAGAATCTGGATGAGTTTTCAATGAAATCCCAACATATGATTGTTAGTTTTATTTAAAATGTCCATAAGTGTCAAACTATAAGTGATCCCAAGGCCCCATGTAGTGTGCTTCACTGTCTTCTAATCCTTCACAGCCCATGTTATGTTCTTAGTTGAGAAGCACAAAGAATTGAAGGCAATGCACTGTGTTGACATGGGTTGTCATTGTAATATTGATTCAGTTTGGTGTGACATAAGCACTTTGAAAACAAAAATGAGAGTTGGAGTTGGTGCAAGCCAATGAGTGTCGTGAGTATAATGAACAGCTAAACAAACAAACAGAATGAGATAGTAAATCAGAACTGGAATTTGGGGAGTAAAATGTATACAGAAAGGATAGACAGGATAGAAAGGGAGGAGGGGTTATGCTGTTATTTAAGAAACAAAATCTGAGGAAGTATATCCAGCTGACATGGGTGGACAGTGCAATGCTGAGTCAGTTTGGTGTGACATAAGCACTAGTAAAGCAAAATTGACAGTCGGAGTGTGTTATAAGCCTAATGACTCTGATGAGTACAAAGAACAACTATACAGAGAAATAGAATGGGCCAGTAAATCAGATAGTCTTAAAATGGGGGATTTTAATTTCCCAGATAATGACTGAACTTTTTAGTTTGTCACTCACACACTAGCAAGGCTTCTGTGGATTTATTGTATGATTGCTTTCTACAGCAGCATATTCAAGAGGCTGTTTGTTGTTATTTGGTTTTTAGGAGCATTAGCAACTAAGGCCATATTGCTCCGGGATATGCGGTGGTCATTCCCTTGACCTTTCCGCATCCTCCGTATTTGGTGGTGATGGGCTCGAACCTCAGTCTAATCAAGAAGCGTGTGCTACGCACTGCTGCTCCTTCCCACCTAGCTACGGAGGCGCCCATTCAAGAGGAAACCAGTGGGAGTAATACTTTTGATCTGATTATCAGCAGTGATTCTTCATGCATTAAGAATCTGCAGATAAAGGAACCACTAGGTGGCAGTGACCACAGTGTGCTGGTGTGGGATTTACTTAAAGTTATAACTACCATCAGGGGTAAAGGGAAGGGTTTTTGCTTTCACAAAGGTGACTACAGTGGTCTCAGACAGTTTTTAAATTCTATACAATGGGATCAACTGATGATGTTACCAACAACAAATTCTAAATGGGAAGCATTCAAGGAAGTAATCTTGAAAACTACAGAGCTGCTTAGTTGGGATTCATTCAATCAGAATGAATCCCAACTAAGAAATACAGCAATACCCCACATAGCACTGATAATTGGTACCGAAACTGTTCGGTGTTATGTGAAACCGTGCTGATTGAGGTATAATTATAATGGGTTTTAAGTGAATGTGTATCAGAGAAACAGTCTATAAATAAATTATAATAAATCTATAAACAATTTGTGCTTGACAGCCAATTAAAAGAATTTGAAATAAAAAATACTGCAAAAATTTTATTAATGAAAAGATAACATCATGAGAGATGAGAAAAAGCTTTATTGTTTATTTAGGTATTTCAGTAATAAAGTCTGGTAAAGTCGTCTCTTCTTTTTCTTGATGTACAAGTCATTGTAGCATTGAATCCCATCTTGTAAAATTTGCCATATCTTAATGCTAGGTTCAACATTCGGATCTCCATTCATAATCACCTGGAAGGCCATGTCAACCTCCCAAAAAACTTTCTCCAATTCTTCTGTTGAAAATTCTTTTGGTGCCACTTCAGTGTAATCCACTTCAAAATTGTTTTCCTCTTCTTCATATGCAGTTTTCTCGTTAATTTCAAGGAGAGCTGCAGCATCTAAGTCATTTGCATGTAAGTAATGCAGTCATGTATATTGGCAGTGTCCAAAGTTTTGAATCCCAAGTCTTTTCCGAACTTTACAATGTCTTTGGCAATTGTCTGAATTGCAATTCAAAACCAGTGAAATCATTTGCCAAATGGGACAAAACATGCTGCCAAACAGAATGCATGTCATTGGAAGTGATTTCTAACCAAGATGCAGATATATTTTCGAAGTATTTAAAGGGGTAAAAAATAAATTGTGAAATGAAGAGTTTGAAAAGCTATCACATCATCTTGTCAAAATGGAATTAAGAATACTGAACACTTGCACATTGCCACTGACTGCCTGAGGGAAAGCTATTGGCACATGTGCATGTGAGACAATAGAGTTGGCACTGCAGCATATATGTAAGAGTACCTAAGCTACAACAATGCAGTATATATGTAGAGTATGTGTCTAGACTATTGAATGAGTTTTGATATGTACAGTAAATTTGACTTAAACTTAATTGAAAACTGTGCTGTTTGAAGCCGTGCTAAGTGAGGTATTGCTGTACTGTTCAAGGTTTAGGCCTAAATGGATGGCAGATGAACTAATGGCAGAGAAGAAAAATGCATTGGATGCATATAAATTATCAGGTGACACAGGAGACTATGGTACATATAAGCTAGTTTGTAATCCAGTCATAAAGGTCAGGCAAGCAAAGGCAGATTAGGGAAAATCTGTGGCAAAGGATGCAAAGAAAAACAGTAAAGACTTCTTTGCTTATGTAAACTCTAGAAGGAAGGGAATGAATCAGATTGGTCCACTTGATATCGACGGTTCAATTGTTGATGAACCTGCTGAGGTAGCTAACAAACAATGAGTATTTTGCATCTACATTCACACATGAGGAAGCCTGTAGGGAAGTGGATGTCAGAAGCTTAAACTCTAGCAAGGAGCTAAATAATTTTGTGGTGACTTAGAGCAAAGTGGAGGAGACATTGTTGAAGTTGAACATAAAAAAGGCACCTGGAGTGAATGGGATCTATCCAGTTATATTAAAAGAGGCAACAAGGGAAGTAAGCAAACCCTTAACCATAATTATGGAAGCTTCCTTAAACTCAGGGACACAAGGGAGATGTGCAAATGTGTCCCCAGTTCACAGAGGGAGATCAAAAGGTGACACTAGTCATTACAGACCTGTTTGTTTAACTTCTATTCCAGGGAAAATAATAGAGTAACTGGCTAAAGAAGCACTGCAAGATCATCTAGATACGAATGCAGTTATAGTTTAGACACAAAGTAAGTCATGTCTGACAATTTTGATTAGATATTATGATGTGGTTACAAAGGAACTGGATGCAAAAAATAATTTTGATATCATATACTTGGGTTTTAGGAAAGCTTTTGATACCGTTGCACATGGACAACTACTGTACAAATTGGAGCAGTATGGTATTAAGGACAAGTTGCTGCAATGGATAAAAGGATGGTTGAGTGGGAGAAGACAGAGAGTGGTAATCAATGGACACTGCTCTTTGTGGACTAATGTTATTATTAGTCCCCCAGGGTTAGGCATTGGGCCCAGTGTCGTTTTCTATATTTATCAATGATATTGATGAAGGTATATCAGAGTTAATGTCTAAGTTTGCAGACGATACAAAGGTTGCCAGGGTTGTTAATGACAGTAATAATAGTATACTATTGTAACAGGATCTAGAAAAATTGATCAGATGGGCTGAGAGCTGCCAACTGAAGCAACTCAGCTTCAGTTAACCTTGACAAATGTAAATTATTGCATATGGGTAATAGTAACCCCAGAGTAAAGTACCAACTGTGTAGTACTACACTCAGGGTAGTAGAGAATGAAAAGGACCTGGGGGTAATTGTGTAGTCAGATATGAAGTTTTTTGAGTAGTTCAGACAGGCTGCAAGTGTAACTCATGGTGTCTTGTCAAGGATATACAGAAAGTTTGCTAGCAGGGATAAGGAGGTGATTGTCCCCTTGTATAAGGCAATGGTCAAGCCACCTTGAGTACTGCATACAAGTCTGGAGGTCTCATTTTAGGAAGGATATAGAGCAGCTGGAACAAGTACAGAGAAGGGCAATGAGGTTGGTGAGTGAAAGAAAGTGTTGATCTTACCAAGAAAGACTTAAGTTCTGCAAATTGCAGCAACTGGAGCCTAGGCACCTGCGAGTTAATCTTATTGAGGCGTATAGGTCTTGAATGGTTTGCACAAGCTCAACACTGATGGGATTCTCTTCCTCTTGCTCAGATTATTAACCTGGGGGAACATAAATTCAAATTGAGGAAAGTTAATTGTAGAATAGATGTATGGAAATTTGCCTTTAGCCAGCGGGTGGTTGATAATTGAAACAAACTTCCATCTGCCATAGTGGAGGTCGAAAACTTAAATAACTAGAACTAGACAAGTATTTACAGTGAATGGCTGGGTGAAATGGGAAGGGGTGTTTTTTTTTTTTTTTTTTGGCATGCTATATAAGCTTGCTTCCTTGCATCATATGCCTCTAGTAATGCTAATATCTTATAACGAGAGATTTAACTTTCCAGATATTGACTGAAACTTGTGGGTTGACTGCCTACACTGTAGCAGACCATTGTTAGATATATTGGATGACTGTTTTCTGCACCAGCATGTTAGAGTGGAATCAAGAAGAAACAATGTTCTTAATCTGATTGTCACCAGTGACTGATCATGTATTTAGAATCTCCACACAAATGAACCTAGTGATTCATTTATGTGGAGATTTTTAATTCCAATTCAATAGAATATGATCACTACCACTAGGTGCCAGTGATCATAATGATGTGAAATACAAATGCTAGGACCATTGTAGTTAGTTTACAAAGCAAAAACTGAGATACTTAAAACCAGTGGTGAGCTGTAGTGGGCTCGCGAAAGCCCATTGTTATTATTTTTTTAAATTTGCGAGCCCATTGTTGAGATGATCATTTATTGTACAAATGAAATCCTGAATTCAATTATTGGTTATCCAGAGCCGAAATAACGGTAGGGCTAGCTGGGCTCCATTCCCAGCATTTTAATTGCACAATCGATTGGAAATATCTTTGAAACCATTGCGATTAGCAGTGCTGAAGCTGAGTGAACTTTCAGTGTAATGAATAATACTGTGACAATTAAACATATTGCAGATTATGATGACCATATATGTAAATGGAAAACCATTGCTTCAATTTGATCCAAATCGTTACGTCAAATCATTCTCTGTAATCATTGCTCAGCTATTGAGCAAAGCAGAAGATCGACAACAAATATTAATAAAGAACTAAATTCTATATGGCAATTTTTAGAATAAAATTTTCTTGAATATTTATGAAATAATTTTTTTTCATGTACTTTTTCTAGAAAGTTTGTTTTTTATGTAATATTTGTTTTTATATAGTGGAATGCTTTGTGATAGTTTTTATGTTATTTGTAATATGGAAAATATTTCATGTTATTTTTTATTCGCAAAATTAAAATTTTATCATGAAAAAAATGTATCCATTATATTTCCCTAGTTGTTAAAAAAAAGACGAATAAAAAAGTTGCATGTGTGCCGAACACGCATGGTTGATGGTTTATGCAAAACATACTTCACATTTCTTTTAGGTATTTTGATTTGTATATATCGATTACGAAATAAAAGAGCTTTTTTATTGTAAATATTTTATTGATCATTCACAGATTTTTATAATTTCTGGAAGACAAGATACAATGGATTTATGATAACTAAAGTAAGAGATGTATACTTGCAAGTGCAATGTATCTAAATATCTTTGTAAAATAGCACTGATTGATGTACCAATCTTGTAGTTGAAGCGACATACGCAGCTCTTAGGGGCATCTAACAATGGAATGTAACAAAAATGCGAGATGAAAAAAGAAATTGTTGACAAATATTTGTATTGTTGCAATCATACTTACTGCAGTAGTAACTTCAGGAAGAATGATTGTGACGTCATACTATTCAAAAACTCTAAAAAGTTAGAACTCCAGACACTGTCGTATCCAGTTATCATCGTAAGGAGAGGCATTACAACCAGGTTTTTAAGTTTTTTTTTTTTAGATAGACCTAGGAACGCTTTACACATTCACGTATACGCATGGTTAAGGGAGTAATAACCCCCATCTGACCACCCCCCTAAATCCTCCCCTGACTCAAGAAATCATACTGGTCACGAAAAATTCGTCACGCGCTCTAATCGCACTACTAGTAGTTGTTGTTGGTATTTGGTTTTTAGGAGCATTAGCAACTAAGGCCATATTGCTCCAGGGATATGCGGTGGTCATTCCCTGACCTTGCTGCAACCTCCGTATTTGGTGGTCACGGGCTCGAACCCCAGTCTAATCAAGAAGTGTGTGCTATGCACTGCTGCTCCTGCCCACCTGGCTATGGAGGCGCCACTACTACTACTAGTAGTGCGAGCATGGGAAGCATCTGTAGTGGAAGCCGCGGATGACATCACTTCTGTGACCAATCAAATTTACTCGATAGGAAGTTGGAAAAACTGTGAGCCCATTGTTAAAATATTCACAGCTCGCCACTGCTTAAAACCATATCTTTAACTTTAAATATGATTTTAAGTATCTCAGTTTTTGCTTTGTAAAGCTGACTAGACAATTTTTAAATGCTTTTTGGGGGGAGGGAGCAACTTATGATGTTAAAACTGCAAATTAAGCTTTTTATACTAACTAAGAGATATTGTTCAAAGTCTAGACATAAACAGATATTGGATGAACTGATGAGATTAATGGCAGGAAAGAAAATGCATGAGATGTTAGTAGTATAATTATGTAGATGGTTTAAAGCACAATGTACACCTTTATAAATATGTAAAAATCCTTTCCTCTGATAAATCCCCCATTTCTCTTAAAGGCATTAATTTTTTAATATAAACTACTGAAGCCAATTATTTACATTTTTACGAAAATAATGTAGGTTTTTAGCTCAAATTATCATAAAATCCAGCATCCTTTTCAATAAAACAAGCTAAATTTCATAAAAAATCTTATACTATTCTTCAACATATGAAATTTCATGTTACTTTTATCCATGAAAAAATGTCTTTCTTTATAAAATGCCTGTTAGATGAACTGATGTTTTCTGTTATTGAAATTTAACCCCAATAAAATTAAAAATAGAAAAATCTGAATAGAAAAAAAATTTAATAAATTAGAAGTTAAACAAAATAAATACACTGTTACACCATGTGAGTATTTTTAAAGTGTTTACTGAAGTGTTAACACATCAATACAGTTGGTTACATTTCAAGGTTCTGCTAAACCCCATCTTGAGGCCTTCTGGGGATTACAGATGAAGAAACCCAATTAAAAAACAAATATGGTAATGTGAAATTCAGATGCTCTGTGAGCTTACACTTGATATAGTAACAGTAATAAACTTAAAGAAGCTAAAAATATGTGTGACTTAAGAAAACAGTTGAGAGTATAATGCTAGTTCACAGCCTCCCTCTAAATAGTAACATAACATAATATAATAAAGAAAACAGTTGTGAAGAAAAACTGTTTATATCTCACAAATTATATTTCTAGATTAAAAACTGCACATTAAAAGT
This sequence comes from Mastigoproctus giganteus, assembly GCF_048544385.1. Lineage (NCBI taxonomy): Eukaryota > Metazoa > Arthropoda > Arachnida > Uropygi > Thelyphonidae > Mastigoproctus > Mastigoproctus giganteus. Next base: position 130,297,116 of record NC_143582.1, read on the forward strand.
TACAATGAACAAATTTAGGTGAATAAAGAGTAAGTGATAACTAAGGACCTGTTAAAATTCATAAAATGTTGGGAATTCTTTTAATAGATAGTTTAACAGAAGTGAGACTTTTCATGCTATAAGGACAAAATTTAATATACAGTATATTGAAACATGGTGAGACTTACCAACACAGAGAAAAGCTCATGAAACAGGAAGACACCAACAGGATGAGATGTTGTTTATATATGGGCAGACCTAGGTCAGTTGTTTAGGTTGAACCAATCAGGCACATTTGACATTTGTAAACCAGAGACCAGAAATTTTGGGAATGACAATACATGAGTCACCTGGGACAGAGCCTAAGGAATAATATAAGGATTAAAAGATTATGATATGGTGCCCAGAATATTCTTATAAAGGACATTACCTGAGGAGGAAAAAGGAGACAAAGCAATCTGGGTACTTGAGTACAAGGAATATATATGAAAATCTCGTGAAATATTAACTGTGGTAAAGAAATAGACTTAATGAATTAATTGAAATACATAAATGAGATTTTGCTAAATCAGTTCTTTCTAATTCTTTTATATGCTAAATCTTCTTCTACTTCCTGGAGGCTTAAAGATGTTCAGAAAAACCTTAAAATGTTGTTGTTTGTTGGGCTTAATGGCACAAGGGTGACTGGGCCATAATATGGGGGAAACGTACAGTCGGGTCTCCATATTCGAGGGGGGTTACGTGTCAAGACTTCCCACAAAAATCTGTACTCTTGTCCAAATAGCCCCAGATGTTTTCTACATGTGCCTAAACACTTATGCAACCATTTACAATTAATAGAAAAATGTTTAAATGTGTTTAAAAGGTTTTTATTGTGTTTTACAATAATCAGTAACATTTTAACATTTTAGATCCATGTTTCAAAAATACTCTATCAAAGAGGAGTTTTAGGCATTGATGTAGAAGTTTTCCTTTTCCTTGATGTTATTAAGGAAATGTTATTAAGGAACATTGTGATGGGAAGCTGCTTCTTCTTTTGTTTGAACTCGTTGAACATGGCTGTGTATAGTTGAGGCTTTCCTGGAACTTCATTGCACAAATCATGTTATCGTATTCATAGCAGCCCACTAGATGTCAACCATAGCGCATTGCCTGCACTAGGTTTTCCAAGTTGAACTTCTTCTCTTGGCATGGTTTTTTCTCAACCTCGTCCTCATCCTCAGAGTTGGAACAAATAAGCTCCTTGAGTTCATCATCCGCTAGTGTTGTTGCCTGTCCATTGATGTCCTCCTAAGTCCTTGAAACCTATGCCCCCCCCATTCTCCTGGCCAACTCCTTTATTTCTGTGATGGTCTTCTTGCACTGTTTGTCTAGAATGGTTCGTAGTTCATTTGGACTGAAATCATGCACAACCTCGGGCCACAAGTTGTTCCTAATATCTACCAACGGGTGTTTTATTAGGAAGAGAATGTCAGCTATGGTGAAGTCCTGCCAAACTTAATAACATTGAGGTTGTCGTTGCTGTCTATGGCCTCAATGATTCAATCCATACACCTCTTTGTGTAGTTGGCCTTAATGATCTTGATTACCTCCTAGTTGAGCAGCTGGATAATGAAGGTAGTGATAGGTGTTACGTCTTCGTTTGAATAGTCTTTTGCATTATTTGGGATATGTCATATGGCCTGCTGCATTGCTGCAAACTAGCAGCATAACCGATCTCACACCACCCTGAATCTTGGGCCTTCTTCTCTTTGATGGCTATATAGGTGTGCTGAGGCACCTTCTTCCAGAATAATGCCATCTCATTGGCACTGGAAACCTATTCAGGTTTATATCCCTTCTCAATGAGCTTCTTGATGTGCAGAGCAGGCCTTAGCAGCCTCGTGATCAGCTGAAGCAGACTCACTCGTAATCTTTACATTACAGAGTGAATAATGCCTCTTGAGTTTCTAGAACCAGCCTTTGCTGGCATTGAAAGTAGTTTCCACGGTGCTGCTGGTACAGGGGGTTTGCTGCTTAAATTTGTTGTAAAGAATGATGATAGCAGAAATCATACCAATGTTCACAGGCAAGTTTTTCTTGTGCTGGTCTTCGATCCAAATGAACAGTGCATTCTCCATTTTTAACATCATTTTATCATGTGCTCACATGTGGTGAGTATGGGATTGGCACACCCAGGGTCCTGAGCTGGATATCATCATTCTTCTCTTTCTTGGTGATTCCCTTCTATTTCTGACACTCTCTCGGTAACTCAGACATTTTTTTTTTTTTTTTTTGGCTGGTGCAACAAAAGCCTCAGGCTTCCTTGCATCATATAGCTAATAATAATAATTAATAATAATAAGCTGCACATTTAGCAGTAAAAATTCAACCAGTTTGCATTGCCTCTCTAATCTCAGTTTCTTGTTCGCTTAAGATATCATACAGTACTTTTGTTGATACCAAACATGCGGCCTACGGTAGCATATGTGAGCCCTTCTTGACATTTATCTAGAATCTGCACTTTCTCGTTCAAGGTACTTTGTTGGCCCTTTTAGGCTTTGAAATCTTTTGTTTATCACTAGATGCGCTTTGTTTAGAACCCATGGGTATTCACATAAGCAAGTAATATTTTAAACACAAGGAGCCTAACTCATCCTACTCAGATGACGCCCACTACGAGACTGAAGATATGCATGCCCCACCATTACTCAGGGTGAATGCAATGAGCAGCAGCCAAATTTTTAGTATAATAAATTTTGCAACAGCCAATACGAATCTGCAAATATTGAGACCCAACAGTAACATACAGTTTCTTGAGAACATCTAGGAATTTGACTATAATTTAAAGTGCACTGTAGCATCAAATCCATTTGAGATAGATAAATATTTTGGTTACATTTGATATATCTGCTAACAGTTGTATTAATGTGAGAGGCATACTTATGGTAGAAAACAAGCCAGAGGTTACCTGTCGGTCTCTGTTGTGTATGGGACAGTCTACAGATATATGTTACACTGTGAGCAGTGTATTTCAATTTGGACATTCTGAAGGATTGGTAGCTATAAGCAGATGCAATTGAGTTAGGTGGGTGTGACCTATCCACAATATAGCAAGTATAACTTGCTTGTGTGTTACCTCAGATACTGGATTTCCATGCTTTCAGACCCTACATTATACAGGATAAGTTGTTGGTTTGGTTTTCCCAGATTTATTTCCATTTTTTTGAACATTGCTGCTTAATGATTAACTTGTACTCTAAAAAAGGTGCAAAGGAAGGATCATTGGTGTTTGTTGCACTTTTGGCAGCTAAATCTGCATGCTTGTTTCCCAGGGTACTACTATGACCAGGGATCCAACAGAAGAGGACGCTCTGCCTATTTTCATCTAATTTGGTTAGAATATCCCAGCTCTCTTTCAGTAGTGGATTGTCATTCTTGTTCTTCCACTGTATAGGTTGAACTGCACTAATTTGAATCTGTGTATATAACAGTGAGCAGTATGGTTGTTGACCATGTAAAATTTAAATCTATGATAATTGCATAGAATTCCACGCTAAAGCTGCTACATTCATTCGGAAGTTTTTTAGCTTTGCTGATATTTGGAAAAACTGCAGTTGCACCAACATGACTCAGTTGTAGATCCATCTGTATACACTTGAGCGAACTTTGTATACTGGGCTTGTCAGTGATGCATGCAAGTGTAATATGTTCTGTTGGGACTGGGAATTTTTTCCCCCATGAGAGATAAATCACATGGCCACACATTGTACATGGAACTGTATAAGGGACACCAGGTTGTAATTCACTTAAATCAAGTTCCCAACCATTGCTGGTCAAGATATCAAAGGCGGATATTGTTGGGATATCAGAGATGTGGTGTCACACAGATATAGTGAATGCAGAATTCTAATTTAGGGAGTACAATGTGTACAGAAATGACTGGAAGGGAAGAGAGATTATGCTGTTAGTTAAGAAACAAATTCTAAGGCAGTGCATCAAGTTGTCATGGATGGCAACTACATTCACTGCTCTCGTCCATGGAGTGGACAGGGCAATGCTTAGTCAGTTTAGTGTGACATAAACACTGGGAAAGCAAAAATGAGAGTAGGAGTGTGTTATAGGCCTAACAACTCTGATGAGTACAACGAACAACTGTACAGAGAAATAGTGGGCCAGTAAATCAGAATGTCTTATAGTGGGAGTATTTTAACTTCCCAGATATAGAATGGAATTTGTGGGTTAGTCATTTGCACACTAGCAAGACTTTTGTGGATTTATTTGATGATTGTTTTCTACAGTAGCATATTGAGAGAGGCAACCACAGGGAAGTAATACTTCCCTGTGGTTGCCTCTCGAACTTGATCTTATTATCAGCAGTGATTATTCATGCATTAAGAATCTTGGTGGCAGTGATCACAGCATACTGATGTGGGATTTACTTAAAGATGTAGCTACCATCAAGGGTAAAGGGAAGGGTTATTGCTTCCGTAAAGGCGACTACGATGGACTGGGACAGTATTTAAATTCTATACAGTACAGTGGGACCAACTGATGATGTTACCAAAAGAAAATTCTAAATGGGAAGCATTCAAGGAATTAATGTTGAAAGCTACTAGGCTTTTCATACCAATTAAGAAATACTGTTCAAGGTTCCCTAAATGAATGTCAGGTGAACTAATGATACTCGTGATAGAGAAGAAAAATACATGGGATACATGTAATTTATCAGGTGATGCAGAAGCCTATGGTAGATATAAACTAGCCTGCAATGAAATCACAAATCAAGTTAGGCAAGCGAAGATAGATAACGAGAAATCCTTGTCAAAGGATGCAACAAAAAACAGCAAAGACTCTTCACTTATGTAAACTCTAGAAGGAAGGGGATGAGTGAGATTCGTCCACTTGATATTGATGGTTCGACTGTTGATGATCCTGCTCAGGTAGCAGACAAACTAAATGAGTATTTTGCATCTACATCTACACATGAGGAATTCTGTGAGACTTTTAGTGTATTAAACTAAAACTAGTGTATTAAACACTAGTTTTAGTTTAATATTGTGAATTGGGGATAGATTTGGAGATGTGCAAATCTATCCCTAGCTCACAAAGGAGGATCTATGAATGACATGAGTAATTACAGACCTGTTAATTTAACTTCTGTTCCGGGGAAAATAATGGAGTCACCGGTTAAAGAAGTGATGCACGATCACTTAGACACGACTGCAGTAATAGTTCAGACACAGCATGGGTTTGTGAAGGCGAAGTCTTATCTGATAAAATGGATACTACGATGTGGTCAAAAAGAAACTGAATGCAAAAAATAATTTTGATATTATCTACTTGGATTTCAGGAAAGCTTTTGACACTGTTGCACATGGAAGATTGCTGTATAAATTGGAACAGTATGGCATTAAGGGCAAGTTGCTGCTATGGATAAAGGGGTAGCTGAATGGGAGAAGTGGTAATCAATGGACCATGCTCTTCATGGACTAATGTCATTAGTGGAGACCTCCAAGGTTTAGTGTTGGGCCCATTGTTGTTAAGTTGTATATTTATCAATGATATTGATGTAGGTATATCAGGCTTAATGTCCCAGTTTGCAGATGATATGAAGGTTGGCAGGGTTGTTAATAGCAGTATGCTACTGCAACTGGATCTAGAAAAGTTGGTCAGAGGGGCTGAGAGGTGGCAAATGAAGTTTAACACTGAGATATGCAAAGTACTACATAACGTGCACAATTATTCTCAGGGTATTGGAAAATTAAAAAAACCTGAGGGTAATTGGGTAGTCAGATATAATTTTCTGAGCAGTGCAGACAGGTTGCAAGAGCAGTTCATGGGATCTTGTCAATGATATATAGGAATTTTGCTAGCAGGGTTAAGCAGCTGATTATCCCTCCCTTTGTATAAGGATATGGTAAAGACACATCTTGTGAATGCATACAGGTCTGGGAGCCTCAATTTAGGAAGGATGTAGAGCTGCTGGAATGAGTACAGAGAAGGGCAACAACATTGGTAAGGAGAACAAGCTGTTGCTCTTACCAAGAATGGCCTGCAAATTGCAGTGTCTGGAGACTAGGCACCTGTGAGGTGATTTGATTTAGATTTTTAAGGCCTTGAGCAAGAGTTTGAGCAAGCTCTATGCTGATGGGATTCTTCCTCTTGCTCAGATTACACACTTGAGGGGACATAAATTTAAATTGAGGAAATTCATTTGTAGAACAGATGTGCGGAAATTTGCCTTTAGCCAGTGGATAGTTGATTGTTGGAAGAACTCAAGGAAATTCAAAGAAGAACTAGACAAACTTTTGGAGTGAATGGATGGGTGAAATGGGAATTTTATTTTTTTTTTTAGTTGATGCAGTATTAGCTTGCTTTCTTGCATCATATGCCTAGCTATTGCTAAAGTGTGGCCAAAGGCATATCCCCATTGATGAGTTCAATGATGGGCAGGCTCTGTAAAGATTTGCCTGTTTTGGGAAGATAAATAGTTTCCAAGTTGGGTGATTTAGTTGTCCACTGAGTTTCATTACATAGCTTACAAAATTAGTTTCTCTGTGTGAATGTAAAGGAGGTTTATTTGGCTTCAAGATGGAGACTACGGATTGGCGATGTATGATACAGAGTGAGTGCAAAGTGACGGCCACTGTGATGTATAGGATAAAACCATCATTATGGGATTGGTCTGGCAGAGATGTAAACTACAGAGACATAATCTACCTGCAACCATATTAGCACATGGTACAGATGCAGCAGTGTAAATCAGTCGGCTCCCTGCGAGACAGCACACTTAAGACATTTAGTTTTTTTGGGCATGCTATCCGGAATTTTTTTATAATGCTCTAGGAAAATAAATTGTTGATGACATATTGCCCCTATGAAGCAGATGCTGAAACTACGAATTACTTAGTTGTCCAGTTGGAGTTCAGGTCTGGATGTAGAGTATATTTTCTACAAAAGCGTATCCCGATGGCCTTTTGAGATGAGAGGCAGATGACTGTTTTCAGTCCATATAACAATTTTGTCAATTGCACCTTGTAACTGTCTTTCCACAATCGCATATTGCAGGAATGGCAGGAGATACTGAGGTCATCTGCATACAGAGAGGTAGGTACTGCTTTTAGTAGGTTCTGCATTACTATGTTTATTTTTATGATAAATAAAGTGGACCCTGTGGGACCCTTTCCTCTTAGACAAGTTTACAGGGTATATGGTTATGGAGGCAAATCTGAAAAGTCTGTTCTTGCAGGAAGTGCTTGATGAACAGTGGAAACTTGACCTGCAATGCTAGGTCATAAAGGTCCTGCAATATACATTATCTCCATGTAGTGTCAAAGAATTTTTATATACCAAACAGTATCATGACATGATATTTTTTGATGTGAAACATCCTTGGGGCAACTGCAACTGAGTAAATCTGATCAGTCATGAAAAATGCGTCACAGAAGTGACATCATCCGCTGCTTCTGCCAGAAGTGCTTCCCATGCCTGTGCCAAGCACTCACTAGTAGTGTGATTAGAGCATGTGATGTATTTTTCATGACCGGTACAATATCTAGAGTTTTATAAAATTGAAACTGATTTATAAAATCAAATTTTGTCAAACTGCATTAGAAACACGCAATAAAAAAAAAACACAGTAAAACAAAAAACCACAGCGTACCTTGTACGCACAAAAGATATTTTATTTTATATGAAAACATCCTTGGCTTGGAAGAGGTTAGCAAAATCCAAGCCAATAGCCTAATTGCCTATTTGATTGCAGCCATTTGTTGAATAGTATAATTGCAACAATACACGTATTTGTCATATGACTGCAACAATTTCTTTTTTCGTCTCGCATTTTCATTACATTCCATTGTTAGGTGTCGCCATAGAAGATTTCGCATCAATAATTTTGGAAAAGGTGTTCAATGATACCAAAGTCAAATGCACAGCATTCTCAAGAGTATCAAGCAAGAATGAAAGGGACAAGACCTAAGAAAATAAAGATGAAGGTAACAATGAGTACATGAGATCAAAAAAGATTATCGAGATTGCTTAAAGACAAACAGAAAATAAAGCTTTGGATTTAGCAGTGCTTTCAACCAGCAATGCCGCTGCTCCATCAAACAACGATGCATACAAAGTGAGTATTAATTGTGTACAACGGAACATTTCTCCAATTGCAGAGCAGATTAGTTTAAATTATCAAGCTCCTTTTCCTTGCACCAACTACTATTTAAATGAAAACGTGCATCGAGAGTTTGAAAGGAGATTTATGAAAAATGATTTCTGTTCTGTATGATGCATTTGTAATCATCTATGGTTTGAAAATGATACAAAGAGACCAGCTGCTAAAGATACATCATTGATATGCACTGCATTTCCCGATGTTGACATCAACAGGATCCTTTGTAATAGCTGTAGAGGTTCACTTAAGAACACCATTCCAGTACTATTAAATTATTATTATTATTGCTCTTATATTATTTCTCCCTGATTGGGGTTCCACCTTGTGACGGGTATTGTTACCAAGTACACAGGGTGGTTGTTGTTATGCCTGGCATTACTGTTGGTCGAGGAACTCTCTGACTATCCTACAGGTGTTCAGGATTGCAACTTTCTGGAGTTCCTTGTAGGTGTTCACCTGGAGACCTATTTCTGCTAGGCTGTTATGTAGGGTCTTTGGCACCATACCTGTGGTTGACACGGTATCGAGGTAGTCGTAACTTTTTGCATATGCCACACCTCTTTGATCTCCTGTCTTAGGTTCATAACCTTCCTGATTTTTTCCCCATGGGCCTTCTGCAGGTTGTCAGTGTTGGGTGCTGCTATATCAATCAGATAGGTAGGCTTTTCCTTCTTGTCCATAAGGGTTATGTCCGGTCTGTTGTGCAGGATTTTCTTATCCATTATTATAACACGGTCCCGGTACAGCTTGTGGGTTGGAGTCTCTAGTACTGCCTGTGGTTCGTACTTGCAGTATGGTACACTTTCTTAGATCAACTTGTATTTCCTTGCTAGCTTCTGCTGTATTATGCTGGCTACCTGGTCGTGTCTATGAGTGTACTCAGTCTGGGTGATCACCTTGCATCCCGCAGTGATATGTTGGATTGTTTCTGAGGCCAGGTGGCACCATCGACATGTGTCATCGGACACTCCAGGCTCCTTGGTGATGTATTTTCTGTAGTTTCTAGTGTTGATTACCTGGTCTTGGATGGAGAGCATGAATCCTTGAAAAGAGCTCCCCACTCATGAGCCAGGCATTGGAAGCAATTTTATCTATGTGATCTTGATGGAGATCATTGTAATATCTGCAATGGAGTGTCTTCTCTGCCCATCTTTCTAGCTTCGTTTGTGTCTCCTGTTTGGGAGGGGACTCCTCACTTAGACTGAGTGGGGTATACTGCTGTGTGGTTCTGGAAGTAATCCTTCAGGTTAGCAATCACTATTTTCTGTTGCTCAATAAGGTCTATCAGGCTCCTTCCTTCTTCTTTCTGAGCAACTGTCAGTCTCTCCACAGCCGACTTCGGGTGGTGTTGGCGGCTCTTGGTCATCATTGTCCTTGTCTTTCTCATGATATCCTCCAGCTGGATGTTGGTCCAATCTATGACCCCGAAGGAGTATGTTAGTAGTTAAGGTGCCTGAGAAATACATACAGCCAATGCTGCTTTCTGGGATAAGTGATCATTGTGTCTGTTTCAATCAACATGATGGTCCATCACTTGCCAAGGGATTTCACAATGATCATTGTATAAATGTGCATTAAAATGCATGAAATTACACAAGTCCAGCTATTTGATTGGATTAATAAGAAAGCATGTGGTTAAAGCATGGCTTCAGTATTTGGTTGACACACCTCTATCGACTGCATCAAATAATGATAGATGAGTCATTCTTTGATGACAGCCACATGGAAATTAATTTGGGTAAAGACAACATAAGTAAAGTGGATCCAAATGAGGAAAGTCTCATTGCCCAACAACAAACATTCTTGTGGAGCAATGATAAATATCTTAGAATGGACCCAGGACAAACTAATGTACCACACAACTTACTGTTTGATGAGCATGCAGGGAAGCTGTCCTTTCCCAGCGTTTATCTTGGACAATTCAGAACATTCTCAGAGAATTTACACGTGACTCCGTTCATGATGGCAATGAGCAAGCTCAGACAATCTGACTGATGAGGTATTACTCCATATCATCTCCTTTATGTAGCAACGAAGATAACGAGATTGTGAACGACTCTTTGACAGTGACTTTCAAATACATAGGTAAAGATACTAAACTGACCCGCAAGCAAGTTCAATCCAAAGAATACATTTACAGCTGCATCAAACACAATTTAACCTTCCTAAGGACAATTCCAAACTCAACCTTCTACTGGGCTCAACGTAAGCACGATCTATTCTCTATGATTAGACAGCTCAGTGAACCTACAGTGTTCTTGATTCTAAGTACCAATGAAATCTGTTGGCCGTGCTTGCTTCAGCCATTGTACAAGTTACAGAATAGTGGGCACGATATTAGTGATGATATGAGCAACATGGACTTCATAAAGAGGGTAACACTAGTGAATGAAGATACTTTAACTTGTGCAATATACTTCAAGATCATGGATGTAATTATGAACATATTGGTCAATTTTATGTGGTCAACTTTTTCAAACGTATAGAATTTCAAAACTGCAGTAGTCCCCATGCGCACATTTTGCTGTGGCTAAATAACCCTCCCAAAAACCCTTTGGGCAAGACCAAAAAAGACACCATAGCAATGATCAACAAGTTAGTGTCTGTCTCCGCTAACAAGGCTTCAGGGAGCATCAATGTGTTACAACAAAATAATGCTGGTAAAAGACAGACGTGCCGATTTGAAGCTTCATTCATGCCTTGTCGCTCAACCACTATATTAGTGCCCATGCCAACAGACAGATGCAAAGTAAAATATGCCAATCACTACAAGATGTGGCAAAATGTATAGGATAACAATTACACCAACATTGAATGCCTTCTTTAGGAGTTAAACAATGTATGCTTAGAGCTGGCATAAATTGGCCCAAGGTATTTCTCAAATGTCAATCTAGAAATGTCACAATCCATTCAACCTGCACATCCAATTCATTACGTTTCATTGTGCCACATATTATTAGCCATATGGTGCAGCATAAGCCTTAGGCTGGTGCAGCATAAGCCTAAGGCTTATGCTGCACCAGCCAAAAAAAAATCCCCCAGTTACCCTGGGGGAATTCAGGGAGAATCAGAAGTAAAAAGGAAGCACCAAGAAAGAGAAGAATGATGATATCCAGCTCAGGACCCTGGATGTGCCAAGCCCATACTCACCAGATGTGAGCCCCTGGGGTATGTCTGAATATGTGAACAAGTCGAACTGAGGGATCCTGTTCAAAAATTACTTGCGAGCCCTACGCAAAATTTATTCAGTGTTTTCGTAATAGTGAATTTTTTTCAAATTTTGCAGTAACTAAGAAAAAATTAAATTTAAAAATAACTAATTTAATTTATAAAATATTTTCATATTATACAAATTAAGTTTGTGTTTCCGTTATTATTAAAGATATTTATATCATATAAATTATTTGCATAAAAACTATTTTTGTCTTTATAAATATAATTTCAATGTACCTACCCAGGTACACTGAAAATTATCAGTACCTACCTAGCATAAGAACAGTCGATTGCGGTAAAAAAAATATTACACATTTTAGTATTTATGATATCACTTCAGTAAATTATAGGATACAATATTAATGACTTGTTAATCTTTATAACGATTTTAATATTTAACAAAACACAGGGCCGCTGCAAGCCTATGTGCTACCAATAAGCAAAATCAAATTTTCTGACCCAAAATATGCGGATTAAAAAACAAAATAAGGCGTAAATAATTATTATTAATTTATTGAAAAAGAAATTAATTACAACATATCTCACATATAATATAGTAAAACGAGAAACAAAAATAAAAAATTCATTCTGAAATTCTGTAAATAAACTTTAAATTCTAAATCGCAGTAAGAGAGTGCACTTTTTTTCCCACGGGGAAAAAAAAATCCCATTTTAATTTCTTCGTCATATTTTAACCCTATGGATTAGGATTTAAGTTTGGTGATGTTTATAAGCAGTGTTAAAAAAGTGAAATCATATAGAGAATAAAAGCTATGAGCATATGCTAACAAATAAGTTCAGAGTTATATTTTCCATTATAAAAATTATTTACCTTGAGAAAAAATTGAAATATATGGTATAAACAAACTATTTTGTAACTGCGAAATATAAATAAGAAACAAAGATCCATATACATAATAAGAAAATTACGTAAGTCTGCAATTTCATGTACTGTACTGTAATTATTTCAAATGAATTATTTACCTGCCGTGTTTACCCAATCAGATGAACAGCACGATTTTTAGGTATGTGGAACAAGTGATTGGATAGGTTTTAAGAGTAACACTGTTGCAGGATGGTAATCCCTTTGACTCTTAGTTCATACTTAGCAGCAGCAGCACTAATTGCCTCAATTGCCTGAAGGCCAGAAGTGCGAACAATGTGTTTCCAGTTAAGCCTCTGGTAATCCGTTCGTTATATTGAAATTTCCGTCGTTCTACGGAAACCATTTTAAATGTTCGATAACAAACGAAACATACACATTGAGAATGAAGTATACGCTCAGAGTAATTTTCAAGTCGACTCGCGAAAGTGGTCTTGGAGTGACGATAATGTGGATAACTAGACATTTAGACGGCGGTAGGCTCGTTAATAGAAATGCGGAAAAGACGCAGATGATATTATTCTTTAGACCATTTGTGCGCGGGACCCTATTCCACAGAACCAGGCAAGGGACCCTGTTCGAAAGAACCGATTGAACATGCTTGTGGCCGGCGCTGCGAGGCATCAACAATGTACAGCGACAGATCATTACAATTATGAACGAACACCCGGAGTTCAACATTGTCGAAAGCAGGAGAAAATTATCCATCGATATGCGCAACAGCTTCGAGATCACGTCAAGAAGCCGCCTGGTACTTGCTACATCACCCCATGTCAGAGAGCTCTGCGGTGGCAGTTTTCATTCCAACTGTTTAGCATTAGCATTAGTTGAGGCATATGATGCAGAAAAACAGGCTTATACAGCATTAACTAAAAAAAAAAAAAAAAAAGACTTCCCATTTCAACCATCCGAACAAATATTTGTCTCGGTCAGCCTTAAATTTATTTAAGTTATCTACTTCCACAAAAACAGATGGAAGTTTGTTCCAGCAATCAACTACCCGCTGGCTAAAATTCTGCACATCTATTCGACAACTGCCTTTCCTCAATTTGAATCTATGCGACCTCGGGTTCTTAACCTGAGCAAGTGGAAGTATCCCATCAGCTTTGAGCCTACTCAAACCATTCAAGGCCTTATAATCCTCGATCAGGTCACCTCACAGGTCCAGTCTCCAGATGCTGCAACTTGCAGAAATTAAGCCTTTCTTTGTGAGCACACCCCTTTGTTCCCCTCACTAATCTTGTTGCCCTTCTCTGTACTCGTCTAGCAACTCTACATCCTTCTTAAAATGAGGTCTTTAAAGATGTATGCAATACTCAAGGTGGGGCCTGACCACTGCCTTATACTAGGGATAATCATCTCGTTGTCTCTGCTAGCAAAATTCCTATTATCATTGACAGAACTCCACGACCTGCTCTGGCTGCCCATCTACACTGCTCAGACATATCCGACTGCACAAATATCCCCAGGTGTTTTTCATTCTCCACCTCCCGGAGTGTATTACCACACAGTTGGTACGTTTCTCTTGGGTTACTGCTACCCATATGGAGCGCTTTGCATTTGTAAACGTTAAACTTCATTTGCCACTTCCCACCCCATCTGTCTAACTTTTCTTGGTCCTGTTGCAGTAGCATACTGTCTTTACTGTCATTAAAAACCCTGCCAATCTTTGTATCATCTGCAAACTGGGACACGTGACATAAGCATTTGGAGATCAAAATTTAGAGTAGGAGTGTGCTATAGACCTAATGACTCTGATGAGTATAATAAGAAACTGTACAGGGAAATAGAGTGGGCCAGTAAATCAGAGAATCTTATAATGGGGGATTTTAATTTCCCAGATATTGACTGGAATTTGGGGGCTGCTCACTCACACACTAGCAAGGCTTTTGTGGATTTATTGGATGATTGTTTTATACATCAGCATTTTCGGGAGGCAACTAGAGGGAGTAATACTCTAGATTTGATTATCAGTAGTAATTCTTCATGCATTAAGAATCTGCAGATAAATGAACCACTAGGTGACAGTGATCGATCTGTGCTCAAGTGGGATTTATTTAAAGAGGTAACTACCATTAGGGGTAAAGGGAAGGGTTATTGCTTTCGTAAAGGCAACTACGATGGACTGAGACAGTGTTTAAGTTCAATACAGTGGGACCAACTGATGATGTTACCAACAGCAAATTCAAAATGGGAAGCATTCAAGGAACTTATCTTGGAAGCTTTACATACCAACTAAGAAATATTGTTCAAGGTTTAGGCCTAAATGGATGTCAGATGAACTAATGAGACATATGGCAGAGAAGAAAAATTCATGGGATACATACAAATTAACACGTGACACAGAAGCCTATGATAGATACAAGTTGATCTGTAACCAAGTTACAAAGGAGGTTAGGCATGCGAAGGCAGATTGCGAGAAATCCTTGGCAAGGGATGCAAAGAAAAACAGCAAAGAGTTCTTTACTTATGTAAACTCTAAAAGGAAGGGATGAATCAGATAGGTCCACTTGATATCGATGGGTCAACTATTGATGATCCTGCTCGGGTAGCTAACAAACTAAATGAATATTTTGTATCGACATTCACACAAGAGGAGTTATTCAGCGAGGGGAATGCCAGAGGTTCTGGCAGTAAGCTAGAGAATCTTGTAATAACTTAGAGTAAAGTGGAGGAGAAATTCTTGAAGATAAACACAAGAAAGGCAACTGGAGTGGATGGGATCTATCCAGTTATATTAAAGGAGGCAGCAAAGGAAGTAAGCAGACAGATGTAGAATAGATGTGCGGAAATTTGCCTTTAGCCAGCGGGTGGTTAATTGTTCGAACAAGCTTCCATCTGTCGTTGTGGAAGCTGATTGGTTGAATAAATTTAAGGATGAACTGGACAGGCATTTGGAGGGAATAGTGTGATTTTTTTTTTTTTTTTTTTGGCTGATGCTGCATGAGCTCATACATTTGCTTTCTTGCATCACATGCCACTACTACTACTACACTTAGCCATAATTATGAGAGCTTCCTTCGACTCAGGGGAGGTACCCATGGACTGGAGATCTGCAAGTGTGCCCCAAATTCACAAAGGAGGATCAAAGTCTGACACAAGTAATTATAGACCTGTGAGTTTAACTTCTGTTCCAGGAAAATTAATGGAGGCACTGGTTAAAGAAGCACTGCAGGATCATCTATACAAAACTTCAGTTATAGCTCGTACACAGCATGGTTTTGTTAAGGGGAAGTCTTACCTGACCAATTTGATTCGATACTATGATGCAGTCATAAGAGAACTAGATGCAGGGAATAACTTTGATATCATATATACATGGATCTTAGAAAGGCTTTTGATACTGTTGCACATGGAAGACTGCTGCACAAATTGGAGCAGTGTGGCATTGGAGGCAAATTGCTGCTATGGATAAAGGGATGGTTGAGGGGGAGAAGACAGAGAATGGTAATCAATGGACACTGCTCATCGTGGACTAATGTTATTAGTGGAGTCCCACAGGCTTCAGTGTTGGGTCAATTATTGTTTTCTGTATTTATAAATGATATTGATGATGGTATATCAAGCTTCATGTCGAAGTTTGGAGACGATACGAAGGTTGGCAGGGTTGTCAAGGACACTACTGACACTATGCTGCTGCAACAGGATCTGGAAAGGTTGAGCAGATGGGCTGAGAGGTGGCAAATGAAGTTTAACATTGACAAATGTAAAGTACTACATATGGGAAACAGTAATCCCAGAGCAACATATCAACTCTGTGGTACTACACTGACAGTGGTAGAGAATGAAAGGGACCTGGAGGTGGTTGTGCAGGCAGATATGAAGTTCTCTGAGCAGTGCAGACGGGCTGCAAGAGTAGCTCATGGTGTATTGTCAATGATATATAGGAATTTTTCTAGCAGGAATAAGGAGGTGATTATTCCCTTTTATAAGGCAATGGTCAGGCCACACCTAGAGTACTGTATACAGGCCTGGAGGCCTCATTTCAAGAAGGATGTAGAGCTGCTGGAAGGAGTACAGAGAAGGGCAACAAGATTAGTGAATGGAACAAAGGGGTGCTCTTACGAAGAAAGGCTTAAGTTTTGCAAATTAGTGCCTGGAGACTAGGCACCAGCGAGGTGATCTGATAGAGGTGTATAAAGCCTTGAATGGTTTGAGCATGCTCAATGCTGATGGGATTCTTCCTCTTGCTCAGAATAATCACCTGAGAGGGCATAAATTCAAATTGAGGAAAGACAGATGTAGGATAGACGTGCGGAAATTTGCCTTTAGCCAGCGGGTGGTTGGTTGGTGGAACAGACTTCCATCCCATGTCGTGGAAGTTGATAGCCTAAATAAGTTTAAGGCTTTTATTGAACAATTAGACTTTACACCAGCCGTATTCAAATAAACAAATTCCAATCCTGCAACTAAAACACTTTATTTACAATAAAATAAAATACGAGCATATAAAATGAAATGAAATAAAATAAAATATATAATAGTCTAAAACTGATGTGATTTAATTTACAATAAAATAGAAAAATATAAAATATGATGATAAAAGCGATAAAAACAATTAATAAAATACTGTAACAACTGGAGCTTTCGGAGATAGCGATCCCCTTTCTCAACAGCATATTTCTGCTGTGTGGCACATCCTTAAATAGCAGATCCACGGCACTCGTCACATGGTTCCTCGGGAGTAAGGCCGGAATTTCCCATTTATGCACCGATAACGGAAATGGCTCGTGAGCGCGCTAGCTGAAACCGTTCATCTCGCCCAAGAACCACGGTTTCCAAGAGGGGATGTAAACGTACACCCTTGTCACTATTAATGGAATTGCTAGCTGCTCTAATACGTAAACTCTCAAGCCATTTACGGTCCCAGAACCCCTGTTCATGATCCGTGATGACAGCATCCTCCGGGAAGATTTGATGTTGCTTCTCCCAGAAATGTTCTGCCACGGCAGACTTCCCATTATTTGCGGACTTTATTGCACTCATATTCTCCCCCAGACGGTCTTTCAGTCGACGGCCCGTCTCACCTACATAACACACCCCACAATCCGGGCATTTAATCTCGTATACCACCCCACTGTTGGCTTCTTTCGTTATGAGGTCTTTGACACAAGATATCACTGTGTACAACCTCCGTTCCGGGAGTTGCACACAGCGTATCTGACACCCCCGAATTACTCGTGCAATGTGGTCTGAAAGGCCCGGATAGTAGGGAATGTATGCAGTGCTCACAGGGGCGAACGGCTCAGTACGGGTGGACTCCGCTCCTCTAATTCCGCAAGTCCACAAATTATGGGAAGTATGAATCCATCGTACCTTGTCTTCCAGCTGAAATTATGGAAATTTGTGAATGATCAATGAAATACATACAATAAAGCTCTTGGCTGTAATTTAGTATCCCGTACCCCTGGGTCTCGCGGATGAACAGTCTAAGTGGAGGATGTGTTTGTTCTGTCGAAGTGAAGGACGTGATTGTTCTCCTTTACGTGATACGTGATGAGCTACAGAGAAAGGCTACGTGAAGGACGTGAACTGAGAATAATAATTGCAATTTAGAAGGGAGGAAAAAACACTTATAGGAAGGGTCATGTTTTTAATCGACTTTCATTTTTGTTTAGTGAAAAAAGGTTATGTTTTTACACTCCAGGACGGATTCAAACAAAACAAGCAGCACATCATTCATTTTGACCGATCGTTGACCAACCCCAGAGGTACCAGATACTAAATTTTTAGCAAGCTCTTTTATTTCGTAATCAATATATACAAATTAAAATACCTAAAAGCACCTATCCAGGCGTTGCAATTTGCAGAACTTAAGCCTTTCTTGATAAGAGCACCCCTTTGTTCCTCTCATCAATCTTGTTGCCCTTCTTTTTACTCGTTCTAGCAACTCTACATCCTTCCTAAAATGAGACCATTTCCTTGTATAATGGGATTATCACCTCCCTGTCCCTGCTAACAAAATTCCTATATATCATTGACAAGACTCCACGACCTGCCCTGGCATCCCCTCTGCACTGCTCAGTGAACTTCATATTTGGCTGCACAATTATCCCTCGTCTTTTTCACTTTCCACTTCCCTGAGTGTAGTACCACCCAGTTGGTACGTTTCTCTTCGGTTATTGTTACCCATATGCAGTACTTTGCATTTGTCAATCCGTAGCCAGGTGGGAAGGAGCAGCAGCAGTGCGTAGCACACGCTTCTTGATTAGACCGGGGTTCGAGCCCGTCACCACCAAATACGGAGGATGTGGAAAGGTCAGATGACCACCGCATATCCCGGAGCAATATGGCCTTAGTTGCTAATGCTCCTAAAAACCAAATAACAAACAAACAAGCATTTGTCAATGTTAAACTCCAGTTGCCACTTCTCAGCCCATTTTCCCAACTTATCCAGATCCAGTTGGAGTAGCATACTGTCATTACTGTCATTAACAACCCTGCCAACCTTTGTATCATCTGCAAACTTGGACATTAAACCTGATATACCTTCATCAATATCATTGATAAATATGCCAAACAACGATCGGCACAACAGCGAACCCTGGGGAACTCCACTAATAGCATTTGTCCACGAAAGCAGTGTACATTAATTACTACTCTCTGTTGTCTCCCATTCAACCATCCCTTTATCCATTATAGCAGCTTACCCTTGATGCCATACCTCTCCAATTTGTACAGCAGTCTTCCATGTGCAATAGTATCAAAAGCTTTCATGAAATCCAAGTATATGATATCAAAATTATTTATGGCATTCACTTCCTTTGTGACCACATCATAGTAACCAATCAAATTCAAGTCAGACAAGACCTCCCTTTGACAAACCCATGCTGTGTCTTAACTATTACTGCAGTCTTGTCTAGATGATCCTGCAATGCTTCTTCAAGTGTTTCCATTATTTTCCCCGGAACACAAGTTAAATTAACAGTCCTGTGGTTACTTGTGCCACCTTTTGAACCTCCTTTGTGAATTGGTGATACGTAGCGAAGGATGTTTCACATAGAACCATCTACCGCACGTGCGCCACATTTTTTCCCTTTGTTGCTGCTATTTTTAATGCTCCAAAACAACTCCAGGATGGGTAGAACAGTTGACAACTTCACTGGAATTGTTCTTCAGAGCTAGCACTGTAGCCTCACAACTAGAAATAGAATGTGCAATTTTTATAGTAGTGACTAATATCCAAATGGGCAGGTAAATTTCTGGCGATAGTGTATTAAAAGGGACATATAAATGTAATAGACGGCTGACATGTTTTACCTCCTCTCCCCAGAGGAGGTAAAACATTTCATTGAGTCTCTTTAGAGACTCAATGAAAATGAAAAAACAAAAATCCATAATAATCTTCTCTGAGTCAATGCAGCCTATTCAATTTTCAGATCCTCACACCACAAAAAAAAAAAAAAAAAAAAAAATCTAACAATAATATCTAACAAAAAAAATAAAATAAAATAAATAAACAGGCAACACGTAGAGTCATAACATAACTAAAAACATTCAGTTCAGGGCAGTTACATTTTTAATTCCTGATATGAACCATATATATAAGGTTCAACACACCTGACAAGTTCCTTATAATCCACATGAAAGGAAATGTTCAGCAACAGCTCAGCTGGAAAATCTTCCAAAACAAACATTATTTGAAACAAGATACATATAATTTTAAAGCCCACTTAGTATCATGTACCACGTGGAAATCGCTTCCAATTCGAAAAAAAGAAGGGAGATGTACATATACCGAATAACACGGGTAAAGTAGACACCATAAACACCCTCTTTACATTTTCAAATTCATCAACAAGAAAATAATACGCTACAATTTTTATTTAATAGCATTTTCACAGATAGAAAACACAACTTTGTGTGTAGGCAAAACGCCTCACTGAAAAAAAAACATAAGATAGTACTGGGTGAGAAACACTCCAGCCGACCATTTTTTTTTTTTTCAGAAATATCCCCTTCAACGCAATTAAATATTCTTGTTTCTGACAAAGCTTCTATTCAATTGATAAAAATCGAAAAATATTTCATCTTTGAAGTTATTGAACTTTTATATTCCTGTATCAACAAACAATATCTCAACGAGCAAGCAATTTATAAGTTCTGAGCCAAATTTATTTATTTTCTTCGCTATCCCCTCCATAGAAAACGAACTCACTTACTGTGACTGAATGTAGTAAACGGAGTATAATGAAGAAGTTCGGAAGAACTAACTTTAAGGAATTCAGAAATACATACCAAAGCAATCAGTACTTTCTCATCTTTACGATGAGAAAGTAAATACAAGAAATAACACAAAAGATTTTCTCAAAAACTGATCAGTATATAGTATTAACCATGTCCATGTACAAAGCGGAAATTCCATCCGTTGTATTTCATCTCGCTCGTATTGTCTACGTCAGTGGCTCCGGGATACGCGGCACCTTATGGTGCCGCAACAACATTCCAGGGGTGCCACGTAATTTGGGTTTAAGTTACTTAAATTTATTATTTTTTAAAATTTTATATGTTTATTTCATTATAAAACGGTGTACAGTATGGTAGGAGTGCCGCAAAATAAAATAAATTTCTTAGGGGTGCTGTTATTAAAAAAAGGTTGAAAACCATTGGTCTACGTCCTTGTGGTCTGTATTACTCTTATTCTGGAAATGAAACGCTTCCATCTCTCTCTCTCTCTCTCTCTCTCTCTCTCTCTCTCTCTCTCTCTCTCTCTTGCTGTTTTGCCTAATAGGTCTTGCTTTTGCTCTAGCTTATTGAAGTACATAAGATTTGCAGTTTTTGGGAATTTCCTGAAAATGTTCCCTGCTCTTTCTTTTCATTTTTAGCTTTACTGTTGTTCATCGTCTCACCATATTTTCGGCCGTGTGTGAATTTTAATGGATTGTTTTGGGATTGCTAGGTCTGTTTGCCTTCTGCATTTGGCTTGTTATTTACTTCAGAGCTGCGTATATGGAGGAATTTTGGATCTGCTCTTTCTTCAATACAGCCTGCTGCTTATACAGATTCCAATCAGCTGTGTGGGAATACCATTTTGTAATTTGTTTGGAAAGGTGGAGGATGCTAGTGTCAGTGCAGCATAATACAGGATAAGGGTCACTGCCAAATGGGTTGCTGTGTGTGGTCAATTCAAATTCAAATGAATTCAAACTAAATCTTAAGCAGAAGTAGATCCCGTTGGAAAATGTGTGTAGTGTAAGATTTGAAAATCTTACAAAAATAAAATATTTTTTATTAAGACTTTGAAAGTTAGTTTTCTTTTGATTCTTGCCGTTAATAGGATAAATGGGTAATATATGCAGTTTCAGAAATAAGAATTATTCTGGAAGGAGGTATAAAAATTAAAAGGTAGTAGGAACGAAAACAGAGCCATTAGCTTTACTTCCGTTAAAACAGGGAACTGATGGAGGATACTATGGCAAACCCACCAGGGGGTCCGGCGCTACAAAAACAACTTAAGGTTTATGAGGGGTCACACACCGGAAACGTATTCTGAACAACACACACTAGTTTCTAAAAATAGACGCTATGTCTCCAGTGTCACAATTTGTGGTTTTTTTTGAGTGCTATAGAGACAAGCTGTTATGAGACAGAAAGAGTTGTTTTGAAGTATTCGGCCGACGGATGTCAACAGGTTGTAAAGAAAGGGGTATAGAGAATTACGTGCTAGTGCTACGGGGCAGGCTGAACTAAGCCTTCCAACAAATGAAAAGAAAGAAAAATGAAAAAGAAAGAGTGATTGGAAGAAAACACTATGGGAAGGCGTGGAAAACTCCTGGAGAAAATTGTGGATGGATATGGACACAAAAAAAAGAGAGAGGGAAAAAGGAAGAGAAGGAGAGAGGAGAATCTTTTTGAGCGGTGCTAGTGGAAGGGTGAGTCGGGTAGAGTTGCTTGAAAGATGATGAAGAAATAGCCGACGAAAAAAGTCGAAGTGGGGTTATCAGTAATGTAATGAGTGAGAAATTAGGAGATGAACTGGAAAGGGGTAGTAAAAGGAAGTTCTGCAAACAGTGAGAATGAGAGAAGAAGATTCCCTTAGAACACCCAGTCCACCGAGGGAGGCAATAATATCCTGATATAGTCTTGAAAGGCAAAGGTAGCCGTCCTGACAGGAAAAGTAGCAGATCCTGAAAGCGGAGTAGCAGTTGCGAACGCCATACGATGATGATCTGGAAGCTGTAAGATGTTGCCCTGGAAGCTGTAAGATGTTGCCCTGGATAGCAGAAGATAGCAGCTCTGGATAAGGATAGGATAGAAGGCCCTTATGAAGACACCGGATCACAGAAATTAAGTAAGTGAAAGTTAATTTGAGAATACTGTAAGTTAGCTGCTAGAGAAAGGACTGTAGTGCGATATTTGGGGAATTCAATGATAAGAGAAAGTTATTTTGAAAATACTGTAAGTTAAATACTAGTGAAAGGACTGTAATACGATATTGGGAAATTTAATGATAAAGATAAGATTAGATGGGTGAACCAAAATAGGAGTAAAATCTACTCTAAGGCAATTATGGTTGGTTTAGGCAGTAATTTGGAATAAGTAGGATAGTAATGTAGATGAGAAAGTGAATGGAAGGAATTGTAGTAAAAATAGAAATATTAAATGTGTGGAGATAAAATTTATGTATATTGCCAACCCTTAAAGGTGTGTTTGAATGTGACATTGTATTTTGGTGATCAAGTTCTGTAACTGATAATGGTTAAAGAAATATATAGGAAAGAGGAATAGGGAATTAAAGAATAAATTGGTAGTTATGATGATACATAAAAGTAATATGATCAATGATATGTTTAACTTTAATGATAAAAAAAAATGTTATTGACACCTATGAGGTATGATTTGATTGTGTTGTAATAGGAGCAGAAATAAGGTGAGCATATAAAGAGTGTAACTATTTAACCTGTGTATGCATAATGAGAAAGGTGAGATAAAAAAAAGTCAAGTCTGTAAAGGAGCCTGTTAGATAGGAAGAGACTGGATATGTTGTAAGTACCTTGGTGTTGAAACAGTGAAATTTTATTCTTAATGAGATTTGTTATGATTAACTGTAAATAATGCATAATAAACTTGTTTTTTTTGTATAACATTTGTGTGTGTGTAATTGTTGTACTGGACACAAGCCTAACCAATGGAAATTAAACATATAAGAGTTTCTCCCCTATGAACTTAGAATTTTCTGTGAAGTTGAATAGTCAGATGCGCAAGTGGGAAGATATTATAAAGGGGAGTTGTTTAAATAGGGGAATGAATTAAAATAATATATATATATACAACAACATTACACCCCCCCCCACAGTAGGTATCCACTCCAGTATTCAGAACTAGCATATTATGTTGGTTGAGTAATTTTACCATAAAACATAGCCAATTGTATTTTTATTTATTTATTTTTTTTTTGTTAGTTGTTGGCGCATCGGCTTCTGTGGCCATAATGCACCTCCCAAAGTTTTTTTTTTTTTTACTCTGATCCAAGCCCAAGGCGGGATCCTAACCCGCGACCTTTGGGTTGCCAGGCAGGCACTTTACCCACCTGGCTAGCCCGGTCGGTCCAATTGTATTGTGCAGATTTCATGTGATAACACTACAATAAACAGGATACCAATATGGCAGCCATTCAGCGTGGACACGTTATTTCCAGCTCCTGATTTTGTGTCTATACATGTGGTTTAAGTGCTTTCTGTTTCAGGCAAAGTGTATCAAGTGTTAAAGAAACATAGCGGATTCCCTAGGTGAGACTATTTTTTAATCTACTGGGTTATTTAGCAGAATACAAGCGTTTTTTTACCTATTCCCTTTGTTGGAAGACAGGTCACCATGTCGCTGACAACAAGGAAATAGGGAGGGCGACCAAATATTCCCGGTCAACATGTTTGGATCCTGCATTTGACTTGGGAGGGAGCTTCCACCTGAGTGACTTTGGACCGAGATACTGTCCCAACATTTTGAG
Source organism: Mastigoproctus giganteus (assembly GCF_048544385.1). Taxonomy (NCBI): domain Eukaryota; kingdom Metazoa; phylum Arthropoda; class Arachnida; order Uropygi; family Thelyphonidae; genus Mastigoproctus; species Mastigoproctus giganteus. Next base: position 130,321,293 of record NC_143582.1, read on the forward strand.
ACTGAATGTGATAAAAAATTGACAGTTTTGAACTATTTTGCGAAGAAATCATGACTATCGAGTTCCCCCCTGCCATAGACTAACAATAGACAAGCTACTGTACTGACCCGTACTGTGGAATGTGTAGTATTCCCCTCCGGCGCAGGGATTAGTCATCTGACATTTATTAGCTGTGACCTTGATTGCAGTTCACTCTCTGTGAAGCGAATGTCCACGGGCATTATACAGAAAGTAACAGTATCCTTCTGGGCCGATCTTGGAACAACCTTTCCCCCCACTATTTTTGGAAGGGGGACAATCCAAAAACTTATTGCTCTGCTGCAAGGCTAATAATTGCACTACAAACACCTAGCTAGTGTCATTCGATGTTCCTTTCATTCCTCTCTTGAATGAAAACAATACGGACTCGGTTATCCGAAGTGAACCCGATAATACGAAAATGATGGAAAAGGAAGAGATATCAGGAAATTCTAGAGCGCCTATTTCGCAGACAGCTCACAGTGATGACCCAGTCATAGTGGACTGCTACGAGGACTCTGAATCCACGCAATCTGGAGCTTCCGCCTCCAAGCGGAAGCACGAGAAATATGTTGTACCGAACACTGATAGGAAGACTCGCTCCCAAAGTGAAAACAAGGAATCCACAGAGCAAACTACCACCCAAAATGACAAAGCCTCAGGAAAGCCATGGGATAAACTACAAGAGACTCCTACGGACCCAGCTCTCCCGGAAGGAACCATCCTGGAGCAGTCCCTTGCTTTGCGAACTCCCCTGGAGAGTCTCTTTAAGGAGCCAACCAACAGGATTACAGCTGTTCTCCGCGCAGAGATCGTCTCCATTTGGATGAAAATGGAGACGAGACATCCTGGTACACACTCAGCTAGAGAAGGAAATTGCCACAGCAAAATTGGAAGTCCTCCAAAACAGTGGGGCAAACCACATGCTACAGCGCGCTCCCGCTTATTCACAGGCGCTGAGGAACAACATCAACACTACAAATGGAAACCGTCCTGCAGATCAGGCTGGAATAGCCTCAAGAAAACCCCGATCACCAAACCACACCTAGTAATGTTGAAACCAACGTCAAACGGAGTCCACAAAACGAGTGAGGAAGTGAAACAAACAGTAATCGAAAAGCTTAAGGATGACTTCAAACACACGAAGATTAGATCTGTCAGAAAGACAAGGAACATTGGAGTTATAATACAGACTGACACAGAGGAAGATCTAGGGGAATACTACAAAATCCTAAAATACCCTCCTTAGGCCTCATAGCTGAACCTCCTAAAGAGAAAGGGCCAAGCATACTAACATTAGGCATCGACAAAGATGTGACCCCAGAAGAACTTGTTCAGGAGATTTATACCAAAAACTGCCGTCAGCTACCCACAGGCGATAAGCCACGACAACATATCATACCGAGGTATAAAACAAAGCCCAGAAATGGAAATTCTGCTAACTGGATCATTGAACTGTCTCCGGCCGCTTGGAGAATCCTGAGCCAACAGTCCAAAATCTATGTAAACTGGGGCAGCCACCGTTTCAGAGAGCATGTGGCTGTTCCCAAATGCTTCCGGTGTTGTCGTTTTGCGCAAACCTCGGTTTGTGCAAACTGTAGGGCCATGAAGTTACCATCGGATCATTCCATCAGGGACAGTAAATGCCCTATCTACATTAAAGCAAAGGGTGTGCAACAATTGAGAATCAATTATGGAGAGTAATAACAACTACTATAACATGTCAAAGGTGAAGATAGCACAACACAATGCGCAACGCTCCAAGGCGGTCGTAGCACAGCTAGTTAAGAAAGCTAAAGAAGAGAAGCTAGACCTACTTCTTCTACAAGAGCCCTACACACATAAATATCAAGTTAGAGGGTACCCACTAAAGTTTAAAATTGTCCAAGTGGATGGTGAAACTCCTTGGACTGCCATCGCTGTTTGTAATCCTGACCTCACTGTAACTAAGATAACAGACCTGTGCACAATCTGGGCAGTCTGCGCCCATATAGCATCATCCCTAGGGGAATTTTACGTAGTGTCCATCTACGCCCGACCAGGAGAAGACATACTCAAATATCATCAGAATCTGCAGCAACAACTACCAAACGCCAAACTTATATTAGGCCTTGATGCAAACTGCAGATCACCTGCCTGGCACAGTGAGACACCAGAACGAAGAGGAACAAAAAAAGGCCAGCGCCTAGAGGAGTACATATCAAGCAGCGACCTATCCATTCTAAACAGACCAAACCAGCCCCACACCTTCTCGAACACTATGTGGGAAGCTAATATCGACCTAACACTTGCAAGTCATTCCATAGCAGGACACCTATCTCCTTGGGAGGTACAACAACACTGGACCACTTCAGATCACAGAGTGTTAACTTACAACCTCCACCAATCACTCCAAACGCAACATGTCACATTACTTTTATTACCAAGATACGCCATATCAAAGGCGGATTGGAAACTTTTTAAGCAGCTGCTGACGGAGAAAGCAGAAAACTTCCACCCCAATGAATTCAACCTAGACCGGCATCAAAAAATTATTATTTTAGGATTGCCCGTAATTAAATACATTAACCAGTATTTGTGTCTGTAAATTGCGTATGTTCTATGGTCGATTTGCCTATTTTGCTGGACGAAAAAACCCCAGTTACTGGGGAGAAAAACCTTGCTATCTACGCCTGAGACCAACTAACTCAGCCACGGAGTGAAATCCTAGACCGGCATCATAGTGTGCATAGTGTTAGGGTTGGGCACCACCTGTGGTTTCCCACATCTGCGCCATATGTACACTGTGAAGAAATACAGAACACTGTAAATGCCAGAAAAAGTGTAGTGTGTTGAATGTGTAGTTTTGTGGTGGGTTCTGTTGTGTGTCCTGGCATTTGGCCCCAGGGCCCCTGGTGGAACCCCACATTGCCAGCACACACCACTAGGAGGTAGCCAGGCTGCCCATTATTCTCTGGCAAGTCTCCGTCAAGGTCGCCTGAGCTTCCTGAACGGAGACCAATTAAAAAAAATAATAAATAAATAAAAAATAATAATAATAAAAAGTAAAAAAAATAAAAAATAAAAAAAATAAATAAATAAAAAATAATAATAAAAAATAAAAAAATAAATAAAAAATAAAAAAAATAATAAAAAATAAATAAAAAATTTATTTATTTTTTTAAAAAATTAATTAAAAAATTAAATAATTAAAAAATTATTTTAAAATTTAAAAAATAATTAAAAAAATAAAAAATAAAAAATAATAAAAAAATAAATAAATAAATAAAATTTAAAAAAAAAAATAAATAAAATTAAAAAATAAATAAATAAAAAAAACCGATAATAATAATAATAATAAAATAAAATAAATAAAAAATAAAATAAAATAAAATAAGTAAATAAATAATAAAAATAAACTAGAAAAGAATAGCGAAAGCTTAAAAAGCGGTACTCACCTTGAAATTAATCTGCGATGGTTTACTTAGGTAGCGTGGTTAATGTTTAAGTTGAATTGTTAAATTGAAAAATTAAAAGGGAGGGAAGTAAGTAAAAGTTGACCGAGTTAAATAGGCGCAAGGAAATAGAAGTGTACACATCCAATCCTTGGTTGTCATCGAAATAAAAGAAAAGAAAAGAATAGTTAAAAACTGTAAGTGAATCCGGTGAAGACAAATTGGCTAAAAACTGCAACACAAAATACTTCCTCCTAATATCGATTGACTTCGCAGGAGCCTTTGATTCTCTCTGGTGGCCTGCTGTTCTGGCCAGGCTCCGGAAGGCTCATATCACAGGAGACATATCGATGCCTCAAATCCTATCTTGAAAACAGGCGAATCACTGTTACCACTCCATACGCCTCGGTTTCTAGGGTGGTCCAACTGCCCTCAGGGTTCTATCCTGGGGCCGCTCTTGTGGAACCTGGTCCTAGACGAGTTCTTTAATTTGGATATTCCAAATGTTAAAACCCAGGCATATGCAGATGACCTGGTTCTGATGCTGCAGTCTGACAGCCGGGCACAACTGGAGACCATAGCAAACCAGGCCACTAGCGACTTGCAAAATTGGGCTAGTGCAAATCTCCTTACTATCTCCTCAGACAAAACAAGTTCAATACTTCTCAAAGGATTCCTTGATCCTAGAAGACCACTGCAGATTAAAATAAACTGGAAAACCATAAAGCTGCTAACAGAAATAAAATACCTCGGAGTGATACTTGACATAAACCTTAGCTTCACACCACATCTCTGCTACTTGAGAACAAAAATAAGAAGATATGCGAGCCTACTGGCCAGAGTCACTAGGAAAGATTGGAGCCTGAAAAAGAGGACCCTTGGCGTCCTCTATAAGGCATTCTTTATCCCAGCACTAGCCTATGCAGCTGGGGCCTGGTACACAAAGACTAGCACAGCTGTCAACAAGAAAAAAAACTAGAGATGACACATCATCATCATCATCATCATCAGCCATTTTCAATCCACTGCAGGATGAAGGCCTCTCCAGCAACTTTCCAGTTCCTTCTATTTTGAGCACTGGCCATCCATTTACTACCTAAAAACTCATGAATTTCATCTATCCATCTCCGTCTTTGTCTTCCAGGTTTTCTTCTAGCTCCTCTTGGGTACCATTCTGTTATTTTCTTAGTCCATCTGTCATCATGTCTTCGAGCTATGTGTCCTGCCCAAGACCATTTTAGTTCTTTAGTTTTGATAAGAATGTCCTTTACTTGAGTTTGCTGCCTAATCCATGTGTTTCTCTTCTTATCTAACAGTCTGATTCCCAATATAATTCGTTCCATTCTTCGCTGTGTAGTTCTCAGCTTCTCTTCCATTCTTTTGGTAAGTGCCCAAGTTTCACTTCCACAAGTCATGGTGGGGATTATACATTGATTCATTATTTTACGTTTCAGACAAACTGGGATATTGCTCTTCAGTATGTGACTATATTTCCTTAATGCTATCCATCCAAAATTTATTCTTCTCTTGATTTCCAGCCATTTATCATTATTACAGCTAATAACTTGTCCCAGATAAGTATATGACTCCACCTTTTCAATTACTGCTCCTTCAATCATTATTTCCCTTTCCGTGGCATACTTGTTCATCATTACTTTTGTTTTAGCCATATTCATCTTTAGTCCAAAATCCTTACTAACTGTGCATAAATGATTAAGATTTTCCTCTAATTCTTTGGGATCGTGGCTTATAACCACAATGTCATCTGCAAATCGTAGATGGCTTAGGTACTCTCCGTTCACATTGACTCCTTTCTGCGACCATTCTAATCTTCTGAAAGCTTCCTCAAGGGCAGCAGTAAACAGCTTCGGAGATATTGTATCTCCTTGTCGAACTCCTTTCTCGATTTTAAATTTGCTACTGTCTTTGTCTAGTCTAATAAAGGAGGGAGCACTCTCATATATTTTCTTCAAAATCATAATATATTGGGTATCTATGCCTTGTCTTTCCAGTGCCCGAAACATTGCCTTATGCTGTATGGAGTCAAATGCCTTTTCATAATCCACAAATGCCAGGCATAATGGTGTTTTATATTCATTTGCTTTCTCCATTAGCTGTGATATTACGTGAAGGTGATCCATAGTTGAGAATCCTGTCCTAAAGCCAGCTTGCTCTTTCGGTTGATTCTCATCAAGTATTCTTTCTAATCTGTTAGTAATGACCCTTGTGAACAACTTGTAGATGTGGGATAACAAGCTAATTGGTCTATAATTTCCAATTTATCTCCTTTCTTATGCAGCAAAACTATGATTGCATTATTCCACTGCTTAGGCGTCACACCTTTTCTAATGCACTTTGTGAAGAGCCTTGCCAGTTTTTGTGTTATGTCTCTTCCTCCCAATTTTAACAACTCTACAGTAACTTCATCTTCCCCCGGGGCTTTCCGATTCTTCATTTTCTTCAATGCATGTTCTACCTCATCAGGAAGAATATCGGGTATGTCGTATGTGTTGCTACTTTGCAATCCATCTTCCCCACTGCTGGTATCATTCCCTCGTTCCTTGTATAATTAGCATTAGCATTAGCATTAGCATTAGCAGAGGCATATGATGCAAGAAAGCAAGCTTATTCAGCATCAGCCAAAAAAAAAAAAAAAAACACACCACTCCCATTTCACCCCTCCGTTCGTTCGAAATACCTGTCCAGTTGAGCTTTAAATTTGTTTAGGCTATCAACTTCAACAACAAGTGATGGAAGTCGGTTCCACCAACCAACCACCCGCTGGCCAAAGGCAAATTTCCGCACATCTATCCGACATCCGTCCTTCCTCAATTTGAATTTATGCCCTCTGAGGTGATTATTCTGAGAAAGATGAAGAATCCCATTGGCATTGAGCATGCTCAAACCATTCAAAGCCTTATACACCTCTATCAGATCACCTCGCCGGTGCCTAGTCTCCAGACTCTGTAATTTGCAAAACTTAAGCCTTTCTTCGTAAGAGCAACCCTTTGTTCCATTTACTAATCTTGTTGCCCTTCTCTGTACCCGTTCCAGCAGCTCTACATCCTTCTTGAAATGAGGCCTCCAGACCTGTATACAGTACTCAAGATGTGGCCTTACCATTGCCTTATACAAGGGAATAATCACCTCCTTATCCCTGCTAGAAAAATTCCTGTATATCATTGACAAGACACCATGCGCTACTCTTGCAGCTCGTCTGCACTGCTCAGAGAACTTCATATCTGCCTGCACAATTACCCCCAGGTCCTTTTCATTCTCCACCACTGTCAGTGTAGTACCGCAGAGTTGATACGTTGCTCTGGGGTTACTGTTTCCCATATGCAGCACTTTACATTTGTCGATGTTAAACCTCATTTGCCACCTCTCAGCCCATCTGTTCAACCTTTCCAGATCCTGTTGCAGCAGCATAGCGTCAGTATTGTCCTTAACGACCCTGCCAACCTTTGTATCATCTGCAAACTTGGACATTAAACTTGATATCCCATCATCAATATCATTCATAAACACCGAAAACAACAACGGACCCAACACTGAACCTTGAGGAACTCCACTAATAACATTAGTCCACGTTGAGCAGTGTCCATTGATTACCACTCTCTGTCTTCTGCCACTCAACCATCCCCTTATCCATAGCAGCAATTTGCCTCCAATGCCACACTGCTCCAATTTGTGCAGCAGTCTTCCATGTGCAACAGTATCAAAAGCCTTTCTAAGATCCAAATATATAATATCAAAGTTATTCCCTGCATCCAGTTCTTTTGTGACTACATCATAGTATCCAATCAAATTGGTCAGGCAAGACCTGCCCTTAACAAAACCATGCTGCGTCTGAGCTATAACTGAATTCTTGTCTAGATGATCCTGCAGTGCTTCTTTAACCAGTGCCTCCATTAATTTACCTGGAACAGAAGTTAAACTAACAGGTCTATAATTACTTGTGTCAGCCTTTGATCCTCCTTTGTGAATTGGGGTTACATTTGCACATCTCCAGTCTATGGGCACCTCCCCTGAGTCCAAAGAAGCTCTCATAATTATGGCTAGGGGTTTGCATACTTCCTTTGCTGCCTCCTTTAATATAACTGGATAGATCCCATCCACCCCAGGTGCCTTTTTTATGTTTATCCTCAACAATCTCTCCTCCACTTTCCTCTCAGTTATTACAAAATCATCCAGCTCACTGCCAATGTTTACTTTACCTACATCATTCTCCTTCCTGAATAACTCCTCATGCGTGAATGTAGATGCAAAATACTCGTTTAGATTGTTAGCCACCTGAGCAGGATCCTCAACTGTTGAACCATCAATATCCAGTGGACCAATCTGATTCATCCCTTTCCTTTTCGAGTTCAAGTATGTAAAAAACTCTTTTCTGTTTTTCTTTGCATCCTTTGCCAAGGATTTTTCATAGTCTGCCTTTGCCTGCCTAATCTCCTTTGTGACTTGGTTACAGACCAACTTATATCTATCATAGGCTTCCATGTCACCCATTAATTTGTATGTATCCCATGCATTTTTCTTCTCTGCCACATGTCTCATTAGTTCATCTGACAACCATTTAGGCCTAAACCTTGAACAATATTTCTTAGTTGGTATGTAAAGCCTGGTAGCCTCCAAGATTAGTTCCTTGAATGCTTCCCATTTTGAGTTTGCTGTTGGTAACATCATCAGTTGGTCCCACTGTATAGAATTTAAATACTGTCTCAGACCATCATAGTCGCCTTTACGAAAACAAAAACCCTTCCCTTTACCTCTGATGGTAGTTACCTCCTTGAGTAAATCCCACTTCAACACACTGTGATCACTGCCACCTAGTGGTTCATTTATCTGCAGGTTCTTAATGCATGAAGAATCACTACTGATAATCAGATCAAGAGTATTGCTCCCTCTTGTTGCCTCACGAACATGCTGATGTAGAAAACAATCATCCAATAAATCCACAAAAGCCTTGCTAGTGTGCGAGTGACCAACCCACAAATTCCAGTCAATATCTGGGAAATTAAAGTCCCCCATTATAAGACTCTCAGATTTACTGGCCCACTCTATTTCCCTGTACAATATCTTATTATACTCATCAGAGTCATTAGGCCTATAGCACACTCCTACTCTCAATTTTGATTTCCCTATGCTTATGTCGCACCAAACTGACTCGACACTGCCCTGTCCATCGATGTCGACTGGCTTCACTTCCTTGGACTTTATGTGTTTCTTAATTAATAGCATAACCCCTCCTCCCCTCCTGTCCTGTCTATCCTTTCTATACACATTGTATTCCCCAAATTCCAGTTCCGCATTACTTATATCTGTGTGACACCACGTCTCTGATATCCCAACAATATCTGCCTTTGATGTTTTGAGCAATACCTCAAATTCATCAAATTTATTTACCAAACTCCTAGCATTGGTGTACACGCAGGTATACATGCACCTGTTTCTATTCTTAGCTACCCTAACACAACCCATGTGTTTACTTGTACCGCAATGACTACCAGCAGTCTCTGAAATATCCTGCATCTTGTTTTTCAGACTTCTGCTCATTTCAATAGAAGCAGTGCAAGAATCACTTCCACCTCTGCCAGTGGCTACTGTTAATCTATTAGTCCTTGTATCCCCCCCAACTAGCAGTTTTCCGACCCACCTAACACTGCCTCGACAGCATCAGCAAAAATTCTTGCACCCTTTCTATTTAAGTGTATCCCATCCCTGTAGAAGCAATCTCTCCTGTTAACAAGTACAGTCCAGGCTGAAAAAAATTCTACCCCTTGAGCCTTGCACAATCCCTCCAGGGCCGAATTGATCGACAAGGCTCTCATCATATACTCCCTCCTATCGTGTCTGGGCAGAATTGCAGACACTTTCAAGTTCAACCCTAATTCACGGCTTTTTTTCAACAGTGACCTGTACTTGCTAAGTAATTCCGCCGGTCTCCTACTCTTAATATCATTAGTGCCAACGTGTACAACTATATCACCTTTTGTGCCCTTAAAAGATGATATCCGCTCTACAACGTCATCAACCTTTGCCCCTGGCAGACATACCCTGGTCCTATTCCACCTATCCTTTTTACAAAGTATGTTCCCCGTTTCCCTGACAATAGAGTCACCAACAACTACTAGTTCCTGTGGGACCAGCGCATTCTGCCTAGGGGGCTGCTTCTGTGTTGCCTGATGACCAAGTGCAAGCTCTGGCGTTGATGTGGGCAGCTGAGAGCTTGATGGGCCCCTCAATTTATTTCCTTCGAGGGCATCCACCCTGTCCTTCAAGCTCTCATAAAGGCCCATAACAACGCTGAGTTGTCGCCTGATTTCCTTGCACTCCTTACATCGTGCACACACAAAGACATCCCCCTTGGCAGTATCATGTCCCGTACCCGACTGCTCCGCAAACATCAAGCAAACAGTGCATTTTAATAGACTGTGATTCAGAGGGCAACTGCCCCCCTCAGTTCTCCCCTGAACCACAGCACTCCCATTAGCTTGAGCCTTTTGCTTTGCTGCTCTGGTCAGAGTCATGATTCCGATTTAATTCAATAAAATTCAAAACAAAAATTAAATCCTTAAGTTATATCCCAAAACAGTTATGTTATATATATATATTTTTCGGTATCTAGTGTTTTCTACGAGTTCCCTTTATACAACTTCCGAATCACGTGTACCACTATAGTTATGTATTAATTATTTGTTACGATTAAGTCGTTATATATATATATATATATATATATATATATATATAGAGTTAAAAGTACAATTTAATTGACAATAAAGTTTATCAAGATTAATAGATTTACTGATTAATTGACAATATTATATTATGCACTATACGACACTAAGCTTATGCTATCGTGTAAAAATGGCGGGAATTCACGAACGGTATTTCTACGGACTCGTAAGTATTGATTAGCTTCCAAATCTCGCTATCTCAATTTAGAATCAACTAAGGATCCTGACTAGGTCTATAATCTACTTATAGATGATAATTTGATATAACAGTTGGTTAATAAATCGACTAAATTTGGTTAAAAAAAAAATTTGGTTTGTGACACGTGGATTTGATACCGTTACCGATACTAAGTAATATCTACGAAATCTCTGTCTAAGTTAAACTTTAAACTAAGTATCGTAACTAGGAATATAAAGCTACTCTAGAAAATAAGTTAATATGACAATTTAAACTAATAAAGCAGAAAATAAATCAGGAAAAACTTCTCTGTTTGAAGAGCTTTAAGGAGCAATGTCCGCACAGGCTAACCTCGCACCCAGACTCTATAGTAGTCTTCTGCTAATTCTCTATAGTAGTCTTCTGCTATTTGAATTATGCCTTCTCTGCTGTTTATAAGTACACCATCGCTATTCTTCAGTTTCAGTATCATTTGTCTTTCTGTATTACTGCTCATGGCTGCTGATTTAAATCCTTTGTTTTCCCTTAATGCTTGTTCTACTTTTCTTGTGTTAGATCTTCTTATGTCCTCTCTGAGTCTCTTTCTAATGGCTTTGCATAACTCAGTATACTCAATTTTCTCCCTGTCAGTGTTTTTCTTGATCTTCATTTGTCGTCTTCGGTTCATCATGACAAGTGTTTCTTGACTAATTTTTTCTTCTTTGGATTTCTGTTTCCCTATAGGTTTCTTGGGCTTTATCACTTTCAGAAAGTTGTAATATTCCTCGTCGATATCTTGGTCCTGAGCAGTCTGGAGAAGCTCAAACTTGTTCTTAAGTTTCAGTACATACTGCTTTTTCTTCTCCTCTGTTATCTCAAAGACCTTTGTATTATTTACTCGAGTCAGTTTTTTCCTTTCCTACATCAAGTTTGCATCTTACCATTCTGTGATCACTTCCAACATTTACCTTATTCAGGACGGTAACATCATTCACAATATATCTTCTGTTAGTGAGGATGAAGTCGATTTCATTAGTTGTTAATCCATTTGGATTCTTCCATGTCCACTTTCTGTTCACCCTTTTCTTGAAAAAAAGTGTTTATTACTGAGTAATCCTTGAGATTCTGCAAATTCCACAAATCGTTCACCGCTTTTATTTCTTTCACCAATTCCGAAATTTCCTATAGTTCCTCTTTCTGCACTGTTTTGCCTTTTTCCAACCTTAGCGTTGAAGTCCCCCATAATAATAGTGTAGCGGGTTTACTGCTCATCTAGAAGACTCTCAATTTCGGTGTACATTTCTTCAACCTCTTCATCATCATGGCCTTTAGCTTGTACCTCTTAGAAATCTTGAGTATTAGTCTTGACACCCTTGGTGATGTACTTTTGAATTCCAAAATGTTGTTTTTAAAATCTTTATGGACCAGAAACCCAACTCCACCTTTACTCCTTTCACTGTTTCCATTGGTGTACAGCAGATTTCCACTTGATAAACGTATAAATGATTCATTTCTTCTTCTTGTTTCAGCCAAACCGATGATATTCCAATTCACATTTTCTGTTTCACATTTTTGAGATGACACACCGACCGATATTACTCATAATGACAAGAGCTTGCTGCACTGTGAGCACCCACACACTCCAGGTCCTGGCGAGATGCCTTCCCCTGGACTTGGAGAATGCGTGCTGGGGGTTGCTGTACCAAAATTCCAAAGGAAAAATAGTCTCTCATATAGGATTCACCACAGACCCAACAAACTCCAAAACCGTGGAGAACAGTCGGATTTTGCAACACGTAAAATCACTATGGCAAAATTGGTGGAACCTCACTAACAAAGGCTCCATTACTAAGAAGTTTATACCGGATGTAGGACAAGTTTATCCATTCTCCCCAGCCTGGTTTTCGCCCGGACTCAAAACTACCTACCTATTGATCGGACATGGCTCCTTTAGAAAGAGGCTATATGACTTTGGAATCTCAGCTAATCCGCGGTTCTCCTGTGGACAGGAGGAGTCCTGGGAGCACCTGGTATACGAGTGTGACCAATACGAGGACCTCAGATGTCAACTATACACCAAGATTCACTCGCTTCTTCGAAACCAGGAGGACATCGTTCTACAAGAGGAAGAGACCTACAAAGCATTCACACTTTTTGCGCAAAATCTGTTCACAGGACAACGGACCATCCCCTATCCTTGAGTAGAGGTATTCCAAAAGTTCACAAATCCATGAATAGGACAATATCAATCACGAGACAATAGCCATTCCTCAATGGCCCAGAGTAATGGAAACACAACTAAGACTGACTCAACTTGTTCAAAGACACCACAGAAGACCAGAAGAATCCCATCTTGCCCTGTTGGGCACCTGGACTAAAGGACATCGAAGATAGTCATATGACTCAACATACACTGTTTCTCTCTTGAACGTGCTTTCTTTCCCTTCCTGTGGGGAGAGGGGGCTTTGCCCCCACTCCTTCCCTTCCCCAAAGCTCTTCCCTCTGGTGGAGCACGGGCCTGCTCCACTGCAATCGCTGGGCCGTCCTCTCTATCGGCCCCTTACTTTTCTTCCCTCCAGTCTTCACACCCACTTCACTGTTGACTTTCACAGCGTTTTCAGCCCTACGCGTCCAAATTTAGCTACATCAAAATTTCCTGCCCGACTCATTTAGACATATAGAAAATATTATTTCAGCGTATAGCCCCTCGCAAGCATCTAAATTATTATAACAAATGCTAATAACTAACCGCGAACAGCACTTTTTTTTTTTTTTTTAAGGGTCTAGCCACTGAAATCCCAGGAAAGTAGGTGGCAGGACCCACCAGAGTACTATATAGGTAACACCCGGCCGGCCTCCCCGTGGCGAGGTATGGTAACGTCGGGTCCCGTTAGGGGCCCGGCGGTTAACAGGCCGGATGAACAAGGGCACAACATGCTAAATACCACATGACCCATATACTTTTAAATCCCTGGCTTGTCCGATACAGTGTACATATGCGGAGATGGGAGAAATCCCAGGAGCCGTTAGACCCAAATATACCTATACCTATACCACAATAAACATCCTAAAACATATTTTGAAGTTTAAAAGTGAATTGATTCCATTTAACTTCTATAAATGACTAGCCATATATTTCAGACTATTATATTTATTGGATATTTTGAAATACAAAATCAATTAAATGACCTGATTTATTTACAATACCTTTCATGACTTTATAAATTTATTTACTTTTTTATTATTAAGTTAACTGTTTTCAAAATCTCTCCGGTAAAAATACTTTAAAAATGATGTTTTAATTATAATCATATAAATTTATGATTATAACTAAATAATCATGCAGCAATGATTGTATCACCCCTGTGATACAAGCACTGCCGCCTGGTACCTCCTTAAGCTACCTATTCACTTCAAGTTGTGAATAACTCAGCATCAAACTCTCTCTTTAATTTCCACTCATATGTTCTTTATCCCTTCTTTGCTACTTTGGCCTGTGCTGCCCAATTAAATCTTTCATTCCTTCATATCTCAGAAACTTTGGTTTTTCGTCCGGCAAACAGAAAATGAACATTAGAATACACGTAATGTGCAGACAATATACAGAGAACAATATAGCCTTAGTCATTGATGCTCCTAAAGGTCTACTACAAAAATAACCTTAATATCATTTTGTTTCCCACCCTTCTACAGGTCCCATACCTGCTTCAGGCTCCTACTCCTCATTTGCCTGGGGAATTCCTTCCTCTTCCAATCCCGTGTTATCCCCTGCTCGTACCTGTTTTCAATTATCTACTATGTTCTGGAGGCTACCTCTGCTCTTGTCCAGGCCAGAGTTGAGGTAACACAATAAGTTTTCCTTGATCAAAATCTGACGGAGCTGAGCCAGATTCTGATCAAGCCTAGAAATTAAGTGACTTGTCGAAAAACACGAACTACCCATATCAACTGCTCTTGCAAAATGCTTCATGTCCTCCCCACACTTGGTAGAAAAGACCTGAGCTCGAATACCATTGATGAAACGAAGGATTTGTATTGGCCTTTATCACAAGTCTAAGTTAGTCGGTCTCAGGTGAGGGTATCGTGGTTTTTTCTCCCGGAAACTGGAGTATTTTTTCTAGTAAGCAACAAATTGACCAAAAAACACGAGCTATTACACATTATATACCGTATAATATGGCCTAAATTACTGCTGCGCCTAAAACTATACAATAATCGCACAGTTGTGTAGCATCACAAAGAGTTTAACAATGATACAGAGGAAACCACAGAACCGCGCTGATAATAACACTGTATTCATTACATTTAGGAATGTGTCCTCGTGGGTAGCACACTGATTATAATCACCATCATCCCAACACTGAGTGTAAAAGACCCGTTTAGAATTCCACCAGTGGTGTGAAAAGTTTTATTGGCATTTTTCACTATTCGTAGATCTCAGGGGACGATAATAAGTTTTTACGTCCCAGAAACTCTGGTTTTTCTCCAGCAACAGCCAACTCGATCAGAAAGGAATAATTCTAATGTCGTGGTCAACTACAAACATGGCGGCATCGTTTTGGTATGTGGGAATATTTTCCTGGAAATCCCTTGGAGCCCTCATACTTCCAGACTTCATACGGAATACTAACTATCCATTGATGGACTTTCACAATTTACATCGTGCCTTCTGTTACTTTCAAAAACGTCAAACCTCTATGGAATTCTACGGAATACAGAATGACATTCTTGCAGACACCAAAGCTGAAAAATCCCGGATTTGGTCTGAATTAATAAAAATATGGCAAGATCGTTGGGACACAACCCCTAAAGGCTGAACTACATATAAATTTATACCAGATGTCTCCTTTACTGCCAACAAGGAAAATTCCCTATGGTTCTCTTCAAATCTCTACACGTCATTTATCATAACCAGACATGGCTCTTTTAACTCCAAACTCTTTCAGTTCAGAATAACCAATATCGATTCTTGCTTTTGTGTCCAACTGGAAGACTGGAACAACCTACTCTATCACTGCTCTTTTTATGCTGACCTATGGAAATCCCTACAAGACCGCATAAACAGCTTCTCACCTGGCAACGAAAAACATCTAGTAGAATCTGCTTCACATCTCGGAATCCAACAACAATTTCTTCCGATTTATTTGTATGAAGAAAACTTCTGTTGGCCAATCCCGCTTCAGCTGCACCTCCACCTCCTATGGTGCCTCCAGCACCTTCAATAATGTCGTCAGCTTCAACAATCAGCGTACCTCAATGAGTGGTGTCTTACAAAGTTAAAACCTTGTCATCTTGAACAGCTATTAGAAGATCATCTTTTTGAAGAGCCACCCCCACGTTGATCCAGTTTTTTTTCTTTACTTTTATTTCCCCTTGGGGCTGGGCAACCAGAGGATTGCTGGCACCAACTGGTATTGTACTGCCTCCAGTGGGTGCGGGATTTGTCCAGTCTTAGACAATTCATTTATATATAGCAGGTGTTTATAAAATAAGTTTCCCTATTCAGAAAACCCTATTGTCAAAACGGTTAGAGTTAGCACTGTGAAAATCGGTTGGTGTGTCATTTAGGGTATGGGAAAGCGATTTGTAGAAGAAAAAAAAAAATTAGTTCAAATTTCCACTACCAGGGGAAAACGGCGCTGCACATATGTAAAAGTTGTCATTTACTTCAAAGACACGCTGCTTACACAAATGACATCCTGTTAGATAAAACAGATGCCACCGTCAATAACCATTATGGCTCTTAGAAAAAAGGAACGTACTCTTTTTAGTAAAACTGTTCTACCAGAATAGCTAATATAGCGTTACTATTATTCTGGTAGCACTACATGAATATCGGAAACTTAAAGGACCTTTGATGTCAGTGGGGTTTATAAAACAAATAAAGAAATTTGAAGCGACCAGGAAGTTACACCTAACTCCCTGGTCCCTGGGCGATATGTGGTCGTTCCAGGCAGGGAACGACCACATATCGGAACGGAGGTAGTGGATGAAGTGGCTGTTGCAATGGCCTCCAGCTCAGAATGAAAAACACTACCAGTCAGTAGTGCCAGAGGTGTGTCAAGAGACTTGAACCTTCCTTGGTTTACTGTACGTAAAGTGCGTCGAATAATTTTACGCTGGTTCCCGTACAAGATTCACATAGTGTAAGAACTAAGTCTTGTGATCAGCAACAACGAATAGACTTTGCTCTACAATTTCTGGCTCGTATGGAACTTGACGATACATGGGCTCGAATAATATTGTGGTCCGATGAGGCACATTTCACTTTTCATGGGACGGTAAATGCACAAAACTACCGAATATGGAGAACTTCTCGTCCATCTGCTGTGCATGAAATGGTCCGATTATAAACTCAGCTGTGAATCCACACCATACTGTAACGTACGAACTTTATAATCAGACCATTTTTCTTTAAAGCGTCTACACCTCATGGCTCCGTAAGGTGTACAGTAACGAGTGCATGGTACTGTGTTCTTCTAAGAGATCACATTATTGCCGCTCTGCAAGAAAGGCAATGCTTGGAGACCATAGTGTTCATGCAAGATGGTGCCCCTCCCCAAAGTAAAGGAACTGTTCCATTCATCATTCGGAAATGATCGCATCATTTCCAGAGACTTTCCGCAGTTCTGGCCAGCTGATCAGTAAAACTCTTTCCCTGTGATTTCTGGCTATGGAGATACCTGGAGGACACAGTTTACTATGGCGGCAAACAGATGTTTGTCGATTTGAAAACAAGCATTAAACAGCATGTAGCCAACATCCCCAATAAAATGCTACAGAAAACTGTGTTTCAGGTCTTGTGGCCACTGTGGAGGCGGTGGACATGTGTTTGCTGAATACACACACAGGGAATTACCCCCTCGGTATGTCAATTGTAAAAGACGCAACAGACATTGTCAGAATTCAGTCCGATACAATAACTGGCCGGAGTATAAACGAGCTGTTCAACTAGTAAACCAAAAAACTCATAATGAATAATACGGCTACTACAGATTTTTCTAACGTTGTGGATGTGAATTTTGAGGGTATAAAAATGCTGCAAATAAACTGCCAGCGTTCACGAGTGGTCATGGATGAAGTAAGAGTGGCGATGATTGAAAATAATTATGATCTTATATGTTTTCAAGAATCTTATTATTCGACTCAAGTAGGGGACTTGATTCACAGGGTTATGGGATTCCCGTTATCCCTCAGAATAGTTCATTCTATAGAAACCCCTCCTAAAACTGCAATAGCAATATGCAATCATGAATTAGTAATGACAACCATCTCGGGAGAGTGCACAGACACTGTAAGCTGTCTTTTGATCTCGTCTCCAATTATTACTTTTCATCTAGTTTCTCTGTATTGCCGTCCATCAGCAGATATTCAAACGTCCTTACATCAGCTGGATCGTATATGCACAAAATTTGCTTCAGGCAATTCAATTATATGCGCTGATTTAAATGCCAAATCATCTTTTTGGCACAGCAGAATTTCAGACAACAGAGGTTGTGCTGCGAAAGATTTAATATTGTCTTACAATTTAGTAGTTCAAAATTTGCCAAACAAACTTTACACATTCTCGTCCTTAAATGGAACATCAAACATTGATGCAACTATTACCTCTGTTAAACTGGACGGGCAGATAACTAATTGGAATGTTCTACCATCACTTATTAACAGTGATCATAACACTATAGTATCCAGTATCAAACCCACAGTTAGAAACGCGAATCTACAGCTGGTGGACTTGAGAAGATATTCCATGGAAAAAATTAAATGGGACAAGTTTAAGATTTTCTAAATTTGTTCTTTCGTCCTGAGGTGGCTTCTACTTTAAATTTCTTATTTGCCATAGAATATTCAAACTGTGTTCAGTCACACTTATTCCTTGCTATAAGCTACTCTGCTAAACGTGAACAATCCAGATGCCCATCTGTCCCCTGATGGACTTCGGAACTTACTGCATTAAGAACCCAAACCATGAATGCTAGGAAAACTTACCAACGAAACAGGCACCTGGCAGACACTGATGTACAGAGACTGAAACAACAATACAGTGATCTAAGGAAAAGGCTACATAAAGTCGTCGCAGATGCAAAAATTGAATGCTGGCAAAACTTTGTTCGTAACACGGGAAACACCGAACCGTGGGGTCTAGTGTACAAGATTTCCAGGAACAAGTTAATCTCCGGAGACATATATAACACTGTTATAGTGGACGTACAAGAAACTACCGACTGGTACTGCACTGTTGATACTATTGTAAATAAGCTTTTTCCTCAAGACAATCCAGAGGATTATTCTCCCGAACAAGCAGAAATTAGGAGAGACAATCAACAATATATTGGAACATGTGACGTCAATCCTTTTACTCTTGTTGAACTAGGAACAGCTGTTTCCAAACTAAACAGTAAAAAATGTCCAGGGATGGATCTGATAGAAAACCAGATAATAGTCAAGTTTTATGACCTATTTCCCAATATCCTCCTCAATCTCATGAACAAGTATTATATCGAGGGAGTCTTTCCAAGACTGTGGAAGATTGCCCTATTTTATTTATTAAAAATTTAAAACATTTTTGGACAAACTTCACATTTTATACAGCCCGTCTCCTGAAAACTGTCCGGCTGTTGAAAATGCCTGTCACGAACAGGAACGAAATTTAAGAAAATTGAACGAATTCTTGGGGTACGCTGGATTTCGAGCAGTTTCTGTACAGTGGGAATCCATATGAATCTTTGCATGCCATTTTAAAAAGTCATCTGCTGATCCAAATTTAAAATCTACTTATACAGGCTTATTGAAAAGATTTGAAAGTTCTGAATTTGTTTTTGATTTAGGACTCGGGTATTCAAGAATTGTCTATTTTATGGGTAGGACTTCAATCTCGAACAACATCACTACCGAAAGCTGAACATCTAATAAATAGAAATATCTGAATTTTAGAAAGTTTCAAAGATCATCCTGATGAAAAAACGTTTACAATAAAAATAGGTAATACCTATTAATTACAAACTGGTAATCCAAAGTATGATTTATAGAATGAAATTAAGACTTTGTTCGAACAGTGGGAGGGAACAACTTCTTAAAGATATTTCTGTTCTAGATCCAATAAATGTAAAAACAGAAGACGTGCGTTGTGGAGAATTAGAAATAAAACGTATCTGTCGTCGCTTTAACCTAGACGTAACCCCAGGGGCTCACATCTGGTGAGTATGGGCTTGGCACACCCAGGGTCCTGAGCTGGATATCATCATTCTATCATTCGTCTCTTTCTTGGTGATTCCCTTCTACTTCTCTCTCTGGGCAATTCAGGAATTTTTATTTATTTTATTTTATTTTTTGGCTTGTGCAGCAAAAGCCTCAAGCTTCCTTGCACCATACAGCTAACGATAAGAAATAAGAAATACAGGCAATTCAAGTTATGCCAGAAATTTTAAAACCTGTTTTTTAAAAAATTTCAACATTGCCCAGATCAACAGTTGAGTGTGAAAGAGGCTATAGTTTAATGAATAATATTATAAAAGATTTAAGGGCATTATTGATAATTTCAAATGTGGCTAGTCTCATGTTTATTAATTCCAACTGACCATCTATTGAACAATTCAATCCGAAAAAAATATGTTCGATCGTGGTTAATAAACAGGCCGCCGTAGCCTAGTGGTCAGGCGTGCGGGTGCATAAGTACACGTGCCTTGAATGACCGGGGTTCAAGCCCGTGACTGCTGAATACGGTGCTGTTCCTTGTATTCTGTCTATCTTGTGAACTCCTTTGACCGTTTGGTCGTCCCGGAGTATAAACAGTAAAAATTTAAATCAGCGTTCGGCCACTGACTCAAGATCAAGTTTACTCTGGTGAAAAAGAAATTGAAAATGCATCACGCGAGGTTTTGTGGAATATTTTAAAATTATAATTAAAATGTAAACATCTATGCAGTCAATTTTCATTATTTAATTCTTAACAAATAAG
Source organism: Mastigoproctus giganteus (assembly GCF_048544385.1). NCBI lineage: Eukaryota > Metazoa > Arthropoda > Arachnida > Uropygi > Thelyphonidae > Mastigoproctus > Mastigoproctus giganteus. The sequence goes on from NC_143582.1 coordinate 130,341,597, forward strand.
AATTTTTAAAATTGTATTAATGTAGTACAGTTTCATATAATAAATAACATTTATTATATTGATTTAATTTTTACTCTAAGCGATTTTTCAACGTAGTATCCCGCTGGCACATCTCAGGGAATGTTGTTTATGAGTAAGATAAGTTGAGAGACAAAGCAGTAGCAGTATATCTTTGTATGCCGACCGGGCTAGCCGGGTGGGTAAAGTGCCTGCCTGGCAACCCAAAGGTCGCAGATTCGAATCCCTCCTCGGGCTTGGATCAAAGTACTGCAAAAACCTTGCGCCACAGAAGCCGATGCGCCAACAACTACCAAAAAAAAAAAAAAACTTTGTATTAGTAAAGTGGGAACTTTTACGAATTGTCTGTCGTTCAACAGCAAGTATAACAAACATCACTGGACTTACCTACATTGTTGTATAGTGTGATGCTGTTTGCCAAGTAATGCGCTAGAAATTTAATTTCATTGACTATCAGAAGTTTTTCATATGCTGATTACCAAAATACACAATATTACATTGAAAAATCGTTTGTTTTATTATATGTGACCGAAGCGAATTCGATTAATAAGCCTGATATGCACAGTATATTCTCTGCTTTTCATAACATTCATAGAGTATACCTTATGCTAATTCTACGACAACAGCACTGGGAACAACTTTACCATTGAGAAAAAAGCAGTTGAAGGCACAATTTTAATGTAGATTTTGGAAAATCAAAACTGTAATACTTTGAATTCAGTTTTCACATTAAATTCAACCCAAATATGACAAAAAAGATTCACACCGATTAATAGTTTAAACCTAAAAATCATTGAGATAGAGGATGGCCGGTGCCTTTTAATTGAAAGAAACACCTTATATGTTCTTTATTTAAATATTTCAATTTGCTTGACATTCGAGCAACGTGCGGATGGAAATCCTTCGCTCAGCTGTTTGTGTTACTCTCCTTTTTGTACTTGCTTCCCTTATTCTTTTCTTTACTATTAATTTAATTTTAATTTTTCAATATATATATACAATATACAATGTGCTGCCACTTTATTAGTACACCTACCTAGTACAGTAGTGAGCCTCCTTTAGCCTTCAAAACAGCCTGAATTCGTCTAGGCATGGATTAAACAAAATGCTGAAAACGTTGTGCAGGAATGGAGTACCATGCAGACTTGAGTGTGTCACGCAGTTCCTTGAGATTCCACGGAGATGTAGGCCTGCAGCGAACAACCCTTTCCAGCTCATCCCAAAGATGTTCAATAGGATTGAGATCCAGGACTGAGCGGGCCACTGCAGCAAAGAAAGTCATTGTAATGTTACTGGAACCATTCCATAGTGATTCGGGCTTTGTGCACTGGCGCATTATCCTGCTGGAAGTAACCATCTGACTGAGGATAAACTGTCAATATGAACGGATGCACTTGATCAGCAAGGATGTTTAGGTACGTTGCGGCACTCAGACGTGAATCTATGAGTATTAATGGACGCAACATGTGCCAAGAAAACATTCTCCCACACCATAACACTACCCCCACCACCTTGCACAGTTATTTTCGCCAAATTCTGAGCCTTCCATCAACATAATGCACCAGGAACTTCGACTCGTCAGACTAAGCAACTGTTTTCCAATCCTCGATAGTCCATTGCTGGTGTTGATGTGCCCACAGGAGGTGTGCTCCCTTGTTCTTCATTGATAACAAAGGTACGCGATATGGCCGTCGGCTGTTCGCGACAAAGTGCGACTAGCGGTCCTTTGCAATATTTCGTTCTGCGCACCACGGTTGTATTCTGACGTGATGTGCGACATTGTGGCCCGTCTGTTTGCTTGCACAATTTTAGCCATCCTCCTCTGACCTCTCTCACCAACAAGCGATTTTCTTCGACAGGAGTGCCGCTGAGAGGATGTTTTCTGTTCGTTGCACCATTCTCGATACACCCTTGAAACTGTGGTACGTGAAAAGTTCAGGAGAATTGCCGTTTCAGAGATGCTTTGTCCAGCACGTCTTGCACCTACTACCATGCCACGTTCGAAGTCCGTTAGATCACTCCGTTTCCCCATTCTTGCTACAGTTTGTACGCTTAACTGATACTAGAAAGGTTGTTCTGCTGCATTTATATCCACAACTGTCGTCATTTGACTTGCAACGTTGTGGGACAAACCATTTGTGTGCACAGTAAGGGTGTACCTAATAAAGTGGCAGCACAGTGTATATATATATATATATATATATAATATTGATAAAAATAATAGGATATAATGACATTACTGAACGTCTAAGCAAGCAAGAAAAAGTATTAAATTATTAAACAGGGTTATGGATTCGGGGCACTACTAGTTATAGCAGAAATACCTGGCAACCATAATGAAATATAGACAAATGTATTTTATCAGTGTATTGGGTAGGGGTGCTGGCCTGTCAAGTGTAATTACAATGCAAAAAATTGAGAATGTCCTCAAGATAAAAGCAGATAACCTGAAATTAAATTAGATTAATATAAAAACAATAATGATAACAACAATGGTACCTAATGCAGTGGGTTCTAGGACTTTAACTACTTCATCATGGAGTCAGCAACCAAAACCGTGTCCTGACTTTATTCCTTTATCTTAAGTTACTTTGAATTTCATACTGAATTTTGCCTTAATTTTTTAAATTCAAACTTTCATTCAATTTTCCTTGAACAGAATTTAATCGGCATTATTTTAGCTTTTTAACTTTACTTTATTTATTTATGTTTTAATTTTATTCCTTCCTTTTGGTCTCTGTCGGGTCGGCTATGATGTATACGTTTCGTAGGTATACATCATAACAGAAACAGACCCTGCTTATTGCGGTGGCTCCTACGAAGTAGTCAAAAGTCCTAGAACCCACTGCATTATGTACCATTGTTGTTATCATTATTATTTTTATGTTAATCTTAATTTCATTTAATTTCAAGTAATCTGCTTTTTACCTTGCAGTCATTATCAATTTCTATCATTGTAATTAAACTTCACAGGTCAGCATCCCTATCCAATATACTGATAAAATACATTTGTCTCTCTCTCTCTCTCTCTCTCTATATATATATATATATATATATATATATATATATATATATATATATATATAATGTGTGTGTGTTTTAGTTTAAGAATGTGACGTATTCTTCTAATCAATCGCTGATTAATTAAAATGTGTGATGATTTTTGACTGAAAAAAAATTTTCAACTTCACTTATTCATAACCTTTGATTCTGGACATTATTGTCTGGTGTTAATTCTAATTATCCAGATTGTATAATCAAAATAAATCTTTTGAAAAATTCAATTAAATCTGAAATTATTTATTCTTTAAGAAGCATTTAGTTAAAATGCAGAGTGACTTCTCTGCCAATCGAAGAAAACGATGGTATAAAGGTTGCTGACTTGCTTAATAGAGAGTTCAAGAACCGGGAATTCGGTTCTGTTTGCATGCGGAAGAGGACAGCCTACTGGACAAGCAAAATAAACTTGTGATCTAACTTACCTGGATTCTGCAATTTAAAACCAGCTGTAACTTATTGGGTATCCTCGTTATTAAGTTAATCCTACAATGTTCTGAAAAATTTTAAGCCTAACTGCGCTATCTGCAGCGTGATTTTGCAAAGTGAGCTCGAATAGCGGTCGCTCCTGCTACACCCTGTCTCTTTCATCCTCCGAGACATTCAATCAATAGCCTCGACTGGTCGCAACCATAAAGAGAAAGAAGGGAGATCACTCTCACAGGAGAGGGACGCTGTGCCACAAAAATGAAGAGAGAGAGAGAGATAGCGAACTCAACAAAATCAATGCAGTCGTGTTTCTTCTGTTATATTGTTTCAATTTTCTCTTAATCTGCTTGACATTCAACGTCCTACGATCAAGTCATAAAATATGGTGAATTACTCTGCTTCATATTCAATATTTAACACTTCGAGATGTTAAAATATATCCATATCTTACAGAGAAGATGGAACACAGTTTATACGGAATACATATTTATTTACATTGAAAACTTTAACGATAAAGGGTTACGCTTGCATTCCATATTGGCAGAATTTGCTCATCAATGTTTTCAAAGTATTCACATAGATCCGTATAATTCCACTGAATTCAATCAGGGGATATATTTATTGATTGACTGAGCATGTTCATCAATGTGTTCAAATTATTCATATAATTCCGCTGAATTCAATTAGGGGATGTAGTTATTGATTAATACAAAAAAAGCAAGTTTGTTTTCTTTCAATAGTCATGGAGACCCTTAGGACAGCCATTACTAAGATATGGTTAAGTGAATATCAATTACATTAAAATCTAGTAAAAGTCCTCAACTTCTTTTTAAGATATTGATTGAACAGTATACTCGTTTTAAATATTGGTGATTTCAGCTTATGCTAATTACTTTCCAGACTAGGCTTAAGTTCAACTGTCGCAGACCGCAGCCGACCGGGCTAGCCGAGTGGGTAAAGTACCTGCCCGGCAACCCAAAGGTCGCGGGTTCGATTCCCGCCTCGGGCTTGGATCAAAGTACTGCAAAAACCTTGGGAGGTGCAATATGGCCACAGAAGCCGATGCGCCAACAACTACCAAATCAATCAATTAAGTCGCAGACAGCACAGTGCATAATGATTGCTGGTATTCCACAAGACTTACTTTCAAATCCCATCAAGACGAGGTGGGAGGAATAAAAATTCCACTATGTAAAAAATTTTCAAAAAGGTTTAGTTCGTCTACATTTCTTGGTATTCCTGTAGGAATTTGGGTATGCTAATTCCGAATATAAATTTAATTTTTGCATGCCATCAATGGTTTGCTCAGAAATGAAAGAAAAGTAAATATACAATAAGAATATATCTGCAATATGCAATAAGAATATATCTGATTTGAACAGATTTATGGCTAAAGTGTTATAGAGAGTTATATAACACCATAATTGCACATGATCAATCTGTAGGTAGCGTTGAGCAAACTGGCATATTGTGTAGACACTTCACGACAAATTGCCTTGGTATTCTGCTACCGCAATAAAATTTTGATTTGTATTTTATGTGTTGTTTACTTTAGTAATAATTACTATTCTGTCTGTACAGAAGTTAAACTAAATCTGATAACTTAGAAATACTTCTAAAATGTGGATTAGAATATCGCTTATTGCTATAGTAAACGCATCAGGAAACACAGCTGCAATCAACAAAGCTGAATATTCTGGTACCACAAGAAATAGTTATTGTCGGTGAGTCTATCGTCAGGAAAACAAGGGGCATATTGTGCGAGAAGGATGGGTGGAATGTCTATGGTATGTCTACCAGGAGCAAAATTAGTTTACGCTGTATAGCAGATATCTTTTACGGACACAAAAGGTGATATTGTTGTACAACTAATGCTAATGCTAACAATATCACCTTTTTGATCACATCATATTCTCCCCTCCAATCGTGTCTACAATTTTGTCCAGACACGATAGAAGGTATATGATGAGAGCCATGCCAATCATTTTGGCCCTGGAGAGATTATGCAAGGCTCATTGGGTAGAATTTTTCCCAGCGTGACCTGTGTTTTTACAAGGAGACACTGCTTCTACACGGATGGGATACAATTAAATTGAAAGGGCGCAGTAATATTTGCTGCTGTCGAGGCAGTGGGTTTGCTCGGTAGCACAGTGGTATCGTCACCGTCCTCCCCACACTGGGTGGAAAAGGCACGGGTTCGAATCCCTTCGATGACACGAGGAACTTTAATGGGCTTTTTTCACTCCGTGGCTGAGTTAGTCGGTCTCAGGCATAGATAGCAAGGTTTTACCTCCAGAAACTGGTTTTTTCGTACAGCAAAACAGGCAAAAATATCTGAGAACACACGCAATTTACAGACAAAAATATATACACTGTGCTGCCCCTTTATTAGGTACACCCCTGCTGTGCACACAAATAGTTTGTCCCACAACATTGCAAGTCACATGACTAAGTTTGTTCTCCTGGATATAAATGCACCAGAACAACCTTTCTAGTACCAGTTAAGCGTAAAAACCGTAGCAAGAATGGGGAAAAGGAGTGATCTAACGGACTTCGAATGTGGCATGGTAGTAGGTGCTGGACAAAGCAACTCGGAAACGGCAGTTCTCCTGAACTTTTCACACACCACACGCACCACAGTTTCAAGGGTGTATCGAGAATGGTGCAAAAAACAGAAAACATCTTCTCAACGGCACTCCTGTCGAAGAAAATCGCTTGTTGACGAGAGTGTAGAGTGTATTTAGTGTCAAGCGGCACCAGGGGTTTCCCCCATCTCCGCGTTGCTTTCATTGTAGGTGTGCCAGTTCACTGGAAATGCCGGAGATTTCAAAGTGTACGGATATTGTATATGTATAGTGCTATGTACCGTTGTTCTTCTGGCCATTTAGCCGCTGGACCCCTGCTGAGGCCCAACGTTGTCCACACTCAGCCCCGTGGAGGCAGGCCAGGTATATCAGCATTATAATTAATTACTCTGGCAGGTCCTGCCACCTAATTTCCTGAGATTTCAGCGGCTAGGACCTATAAAAAAAAAAAAAAAAATGATCTTTCGCGTGGGGGGGGGGGGTAAGAGTGCTAGGATTTGAAAGGCCGAAACTATTGGCAAACAGTAATTTGGACGTGTAGGGCAATCGCTTGGTAAAGATAGAGTAGGGGAGGGAGATTGAAGACTGGGGGGGGGGGAGAGCTTGTTGATGAGAGAGGTCAAAGGAGGATGGCAAGAATTGTGCAAGCAACCAGACGGGCCACAATGTCGCACATCACGTCAGAATATAACCTTGGTGCGCAGAACAAAATATTGCAACGGACCACTGGTCACACTTTGTCGCGAATGGACTACAACAGCCGACGGCCACATCACGTAACTTTGTTATCAATCAAGAACAAGAGAGCACGCCTTCTGCGGGCACAGCAACACCAGCACTGGACTATCGAGGATTGGAAAACAGTTGCTTGGTCTGACGAGTCGAAGATCCTGGTGCATCATGTTGATGGAAGGCTCAGAATTTAGCGAAAACAACATGAATTCATGGACCCGTCGTGTCTGACGACTACCCGTCGTGCAAGGTGGTGGGGGCAGTGTTATGGTGTGGGGAATGTTTTCTTGGCACATGTTGCGTCCATTGATACCCATAGATTCACCTCTGAATGCCACATCGTAACTAAACATCGTTGCTGACCAAGTGCATCCATTCATGTTGTCAGTTTATCCTCAGACAGATGGTTAGTCCCTGTATCTCAATCCTATTGAACATATGTGGGACGAGCTGGAAAGGGCTCTTCACTGCGGGCCTACACCTCCGTCAAATCTCATGGAACTGAGTGACACACTTAGATCTGCATGGTACTCCATTCCTACGCAGCGTTTTCAGCATCTTGTTCAATCCATGCCCAGACGAATTTAGGCTGTTTTGAAGGATAAAGGAGGTTCAACACGCTACTACGTAGGTGTACCTAATAAAGTGGTAGCACAGTGTATATGGGTATACATTAGAAATAATGAGTGGCTCTAATATAATAGTTTGATTTTTGTCAAGGCAGCGTTATGTTGTTGGAAACTGCTAGCTTGGGGATAACAGACGTTGTCTCTGGTTGTTAATTGGAGATAGACTGCTTCTACAGTGATGGGATACATTTGAATAGATAGGGTGCAATAACACCGGTGAACACGTAAAATGTTACGAAAATGAAAATACCCAATCTTGACTAATTTTATGCTGCTGAACACGAAAATCACATTAAAATTTGTCGATTGGCTCGTTTTTGAATGACAGTTGGGATCTGATATTAGCTACATTATCAACTACGGTTCCTGGCAAAATGCATGGTAAAACCGCAGTTTCAGTACCACACGCTCTTATCATGTGATCGACAACTGTGGCCTCGCTTGTATCATGTGATATTGTTCTTCTCGCCTCAAACGAGTCTTCAAATATGTTGCAGTAATCCTCGGATATGGCTAGGTACGGGGAACAAATGTGTTCTCATTAACTGAGAATAGATTCGTTCTCAGTTAATGGTTGTTCTCCGTGAGATTCCTAGTTTTTCCGCAGTATTTGTGTCGTGTTAGGTTAACATGCCCCGTAATTATGTGAATAGTCCTGTAAGATTCAAAATCTTACAGAATAAAAATAATAAGAAGTTTGTTTTTATTAATTAAGAAATAGGAATTCTTGTTGCTAGTGAATAAGAATGTAATATCGTCTGAGTTCAATAATAACAATTTTTCAGCATGGAATATAAATTTAATGAGTTGTAAGTAATAAAAGCAGAGCCATTAGCCATCAACTTCCATTATAAGCAGGGAAACTACGGCAAAGCAGCATGGTTCCAAACAACAACAGGAAAATTAAGCTTTATGCGGGGTCGAACCTAGTAGGTCGTCAATAGGAAGTGGGTTCTTAAAGAGCCCACAAGTTTCCAAAGATAGATGCTGTTGTCACTAATGTCATTTTTTGTAGTTTTGGAACGCTATGGAGACAAGCCGTTATATGAGAGGAGAAGAGTTGTTTTCTGGATGCTCGGCAAACATCAAAGGGCACACCGGATGGCAGCAGATCCAGCAGGTTGTAAAAAGGGGAGTATTGATCACGTGCTACTGGGCCGGTGGAATAAGAGTTTTCCAACAAATGGAATGAAAAAAAATCGGAAAGTAGACATAGGATTGGAAGGAGTCACTGAGAATAGGAGTGGCGAAATCGGGAGTAAGATGAAGGAAAAAGGCAGTGAAAGGATGGAAAAAAGGCACAAAGTTGAGATTTTTGTGGGGTCAGTGAACATGGTTTAGGACACAAAGTTGAGATTTTGGCGGTGTGAGTGAAAATGGATTAGGGGGGGGGGGAACAAAGTTGAGATTTTTGTCGGTGTGAGTGAAAATGGTTTAGACACACAAAGTTGAGATTTTGGCGGTGTGAGTGAAAATGGTTTAAGAGACAGAGTCGAGGTTTTAGTCGGTGTTTCTGAAGATGAGTTAGTCGAAGACACAAAGTTGAGAAGGAGAGTTTTTCCTTGAGTGAAGGAGTGGGTAGAGTGGGAGAGGGATGATTTTAAGAAAGTAAGTCGGGCAGTCCAGATGTGTAAAGAAGTGTACAAAAGTATAGGACAGTGTAGTACTGTAGCGTAGTGTAGTGTACTGGGAATCGAGTAGTAAGAAAAAATGAAGGGGAAAGGAAGTGTCGATAGCAAGTGCCTGTGACAAGTAAGTGGACGAGGAGAAAGTGGAACATAGTCAATGTTAGCTCTTTGGAAAGTCTAGGAGTTGGGAAGAAATAGTGAAAGAGTGAAAGACAAAACGAGTCTCTCACAAGAAAAAGGTAAATCAAATCTGCCGTTAAAGATCAAGATTCCTGAAATCTTGGAAGGCAAAGTGCTGAACCGGATGGAATCGGAACACTGACCGACATGAGAGTAGCCATTCTGGAACAGAAGAAGTGCATTAAGCGGGCTGAATAAATGAAGCTGAAATCTACCTGGCAGCCCTACTACCCGTGGCAAATTCTTCGAAGATAGTAAGACGCCGCCCCAGACAGTGAAGGTAAGCAGTACCTAACCGGAAAGATGAAAGGTGACGCCCCACAAGGTTCTACAAGTAAGTCGCTAGTTGTAGTAGTACCTTCACACACACAAAGAACTGTAGGAACCCTGAAATTTGATTAGCAGGACTGTTTAAAAAAAAAAATACTGTGAGATATGTACTAGAAATACCTAATTGTAAAGATAGTTTAGAGAAGAATCAGGAAGGAAAGACATTAACAAAAGGGGAAATTTATTATATATATATATATATATGATATTTTGGAAGGGAATAGTAAAGGATCGATATTTTAATAATAAAAAATAATAATTTTCTGTTTATACTCCGGGACGACCAAACGGTCAGAGGAGTTCACAAGATAGACAGATTACAAGAAACAGTACCGTATTCAGTAGTCACGGGCTTGAGCCCCGGTCACTCAACACACGTGTACTTATGCATCTGCGCACCTGACCACTAGGCTACGGCGGCATTTTGGTTTTACTATACTAGGATTAAACATATGTAGAAAGGAATAGAATGGAATTGATATTTCTTGTTAATGGTATTTAATTGACGCGGTATTAAATATATGTAGGAAGGAATAGGGTGCAATTGATGTTTCTTATTAATGTATTTAGATGATGCAGTATTAAACATATGTAGAAAGGGATAGAATGGAATTGATATTTCTTACTAATGGTATTTAAATGATGCAGGATTAAATATATCTAGAAAGGAAGGGATTGATATCAAGTAATGATTTTAACTGATGTGTGATTTTGATATATATATATACACATGTAGGTGAGACTAAATCACGTTGTCTTATGTATGAGTTAATTATTTTGGTTTTAATACACTCATGTAAATATGTATAATAAACTGAATTTTATAAACAACATTGTGTGTTTTTTTTTGTTGTTCTGAGCACAAGCCTATCCGAAGAGAATTAAATACACCTAAGAGCTTTTCTCCTTGAACTTAGAATTTTCTGTGAAGTTAATAGTCAGATGCTCAAGTGGTGAGTTATTCTAAAGGGGATCTAATCACAAGGGGATAGATAAAATATATGTAAATAAAATAAGCATCTAAAATCCCCACCCTCATAGTCCGGATGCAGAGAAGTCACGTTAGCTTCAAGAAAGCTTCCCTTAACTCGAGTTATAAAAACAGCCTAGTTCTTGTATTTTGAGTGTAAAGTAGGCGACCAGGACAACAACTGGGTTCCACATATGCTGCATTGCCTGTTCATCAAAACTCTACGAATGGGTGAATTGAAAGGGCACTTCATATCATGGGCACTGCCTTTTGCAGTGCCCATGATATGAAGGAGCCAACAAATCACATCACAGACTGTTACTTCTGTTTGGTGCCTCCCATCAGAAAAGGGATGACAATGAAGAAAAAGTGGACAGTGACGTACCCAAATATATCATCTGCCATTCGTCCCGTGCTTCACGGTGAAGTACTACTATAAGGCTATTGTTAGACCACATTTGGAATACTGTGTTCAAATATGGAGACCACACCTAAAGAAAAACATGCTTCTTGAAAGGGGCCCAAAGACGGGTGAGATCGGCAAATGGGCGTCCATATGAGAAAAGACTTCGAATATGTGGGTTGCAGAGCTTGGAAACTAGGCACCTTAGAGGAGACTTTATTGGGGTATTTAAGGCTCTGAAAGGCATTAGTAAAACGAATTTTCACGGTTATAAATGATTCTAGAACTAGGGACCATAAATTCAAGTGATGAGGGGAGATGTTTAGACTGGATTTCAGGAAGTTTTATTTTAGCCAGCGAGTTATAAATTACTGGAATAAGTTACCTACAAGGATGGTGGAGGCTGGCTGACTGGGAATTTCAAAGGTTAGCTGGATCAGGATAGAAACGCATATACATTGTCTATTTCCTTTTTTCTATTTTAATTATTATTTTTTTTTATTTATATTTTTAAATTTTCTTCTTATTATTATTTTATTTTTATTATTATTTTATTTTTAATTAAATTTATTTTTTATTATTATATATTTTTTGGCTAGTGCAGCATAAGCCATAGGCGTCCTTGCACCATGTGGCTATTACTAATATACTAATGCTATTTCTGAACCACTCGACCGTTTTTCTCTACATTCTGATAAAGATGAAGACATTAATGAACTTCAACTTGACATACACGAAGTACAGTAGCCGTCTACATCAAAGGATCCACCATTTTGTCCAAACCTTTATCCTTCTGAATCACATAAGATCACAGAATTATTATTAACCTAATCAGGGATCTCGAACTGCCGAAGAATAAGGCAGAGCTTTTGGCCTCGAGGCTACAACAGTGGAATCTTCTAGATTAGTAGTTCCCAAACTACCGAGATCTACGGACCCTTTCGAAATTCAGAAAAGTTTACGGACCCATATATATATATATATAAGGGTCCGCATATACAAATATATATATATATATATATATATGTATATATATATTTTTTTAATTATATTTATTTTAAAAAGATAAATTACTAGTCAGAACAAAGTAATGCCATCAGAAATGATTTAACATTACATTTGCCCGAAAATATACAAATCATTTTTTTATTCAATAGTTATAGCATAAAATGGTACCAATCATAATAAATTAATTAAAATTCAAAAAACAGAATTGGCAGTGAATATCTGCAACTTACAAAGGACCCTATCAGCCTCTATATAAAGCAAAGTTAATAATAATCATAATAATTCCATATTTACAAAATATAAATATAAAATACAAAATCTAAAAAACTCAAAAATAACGAAAATACAAAATTTATCAGTTATTACTGAATAAGGCTTACATTGAAAGGCACGTTTTCATAGGGCTAGCGCCTCTCAATATATGCCATCAATAACAACCAAATCTATCTCTTTCTGCTAGTTATATGCCAGCTTTAAACATTTTTATGATATACTAAATATAGTATGAAATATAGGTTTAAGTTAAGTTGATATCAGTTAACATAAAATTAACGGAAGACTGGCAAAAATAACTGCTAGCCCCACAGATAGCGAACACTAATACAATTAATTAAAACCTTATTAAAAATATATACAAATGTTTCTATAACCTATGAAAAATTATTATATACAAGTTTTTCTGTTTTTAAGGCAAAATATACAAGTGTATCTGTTACTTGTGAAAAGCAAAGCAAAGGTATAAACCAATATTAAGATGCAAGGATAGAAATAGTACCGCAATCTCCCTCGAATACTCTAATAGATTTTGAGGCATAAGATATTATTATTATTATTTTTATTATTTATTTATTATAATTAGCCTTATGGCGCAAGGAAGCCTGGGGCTTTTGCTGCACCAGCAAAAAAAAAATTTCAGTTACCCACACAGAGAGAGAGAGAGAGAGAGAGAGAGAGAGAGAGAGAGAGAGAGAGAGAGAGAGAGAGAGAGAAGTAGAAGGAAATCACCAAGAAAGAGAAGAATGATGATATCCGGCTCAGGACCCTGGGTGTGCCAAGCCCATACTCACCAGATGTGAACCCCTGGGGTCAATATAGTTAGATAGATACAGATAAGAACAAAGGCGAAGAAAAAGAATGCAAACAACTGCGGGAAATTACCGGGGGTGTAAAGTCCCGTTCCTTAGTAGGGTTCCTGGTAATTCTTTGTGTAAAGAAGCACGTACATTTCTGCAAAACGTTGACCCTGTGCAGGTTAAAAGGTTTAAGACGTGCGTCCATAATCAATCCTCATTTGGTATGCACCCTCAGCTTTGATGTAGATGGAACAGTGATTGTCCCTGAATGAGCGGTACGCTAGCATCTTCTGCGATTTACAGTTTGTGTAGGTGGTTGGATCATCTTTTTTAGGGCAGGTGCCAAACTCAGGCCTTTCTCCACACAGTGGTGGCAAGTAAGCTGTCTGGGCACAGGTGCATATCTTCTATCCAAATCGACAGCAACGATAGGAAATGTATGAAAATCCTGGTTGTTTGGGCAATCGTCCTCCATGGCTCTGGTGTGAGTTCGACCACCCAATTTGTGTGGTCTCCTGTCCTGGATTTTGTTTGGAATTGTGGGATGAACAGTGTCGCTGGTTCCATGTTTGGGTACTCATGCTGAAGGTTCCTGGAATATAGTACCTCCTACAGAGCTTCTGGTGTTAGATTCTTGTTGGTGTTAAATATAACTATACTGGGGTCCTTTCTTTTGGAGGCACTGCCTCCAAACCAAGTGTCTGGATCCTCAGGCTGTTGAGGACTTGGTTTGCATCCTTCTTTGTCTGGGTTTGAATGATGACACCCATGTTCCTTATATTTTGGACAGATTTGATTTTTGTAGACTTCAGATCCTGTGAGAGGTTCTTCGTAATAGTTTGTTTCACGTCTTTGACGTTTAGGTAAAGTGTAAAGTGTTTTTGTGTCTAATGGCACCAGTGGTTTCCGACATCTCCGCATAGCTTTCATTGTGGTTTTCACAGTTCACTGTTAAGGCCAGAGATTTAAAAGTGTGTAGGCTATGTATATGTGTGGTGTTATGTACCGTTATTCTTCTGGCCATTTAGCCGTTGGGCTCCTATTGGGACCCACTGTTGCCCACACTTGGTGCGTGGAGGCAGACCAGGTACCCAGTAGCTCTATATTGTACTCTGGCAGGTCCTGCTACCTAGTTTACTGAGATTTCAGTGGCTAGGGCCTATTTAAAAAAAATATATATATATATATATATATATATATATATAGCGGGGTGAGCGCTAAGATTGGAAAAGCCAAATGGATTATAAACTATGTAATTTGGTCATAATTAAACTTTTGGAACTTGTGTGTGCGGTATACGCTAGTGTATAGGTAGAGTTCGGTAGGGTGAGAGGTAGATACATGGGGACGATAGAGAAGGCACCCCAATATGGTCAGTGAGGCTGGCCCAGGCCCAACCAAGAGGAAAGAGGGGGATACAGGAGGGAAAGAGAACCGTCTTCTCCCCTGCCAGGGAACAGGAGTAAAGACACAACGCAAGGGAGTGTGGAGCAGATCGCCCATGTGGTGTGCCAGGGGCAAACTGCTTCATGTCATCATCAGTTGGTTAATGTCTGGTCCTGGTAGGTGTTCAGGTCTGTGATGAGGTCAGTCACATTGGTTCGAGTCCATCAATGTCAGGTCCAACTGTGTTGTCCCTCTGCCATCCGTCATGCTTCAGTGGTTGAAATCAAATAGTTTGGTATCTTGAGCACACCTATTAGTGTCAGGTCCAGGTGGGTGGATGTCAAGTCTGGTAATATTGTCATACATAGGGCTTATGTCCATTCCAGTGAAGTCACATTTATGGGCATATGTCAGTGGCATTCCGCAAGAGTAAGTGTCCTCCGTCTCATGAAGAGCTCCTGGGCGAAGTCGGAGAATGCCAAATGTTCCTCCCTTGTGTCCAGCAGGTGGTGTTCCTGTCCTCTTGGTAAGTAGGTCAGTTTTATTATGAGGATGTTGCGGAGGTCGTCATAGAGCTGGCAGTCATATATGAGGAGCTGCCAGCTCTCCAGGCATCCACAAATGCAAGAAGGGTTCTCTTCCATCCCGAGGAGGGAGAGCTTAGCGTTGATTGCTCTGTGCTCTGTTAAAAGATATATTGGCCATAGTCCCAGTGAGAACCAACTCATCGCCTTGGGGAAGATCTGGCCGACGGGCACAAATTTCCTAGTAATTTCACCAGCGTGGGAAGTGTGGGAGTGATTTCATCATCGTTCTTGCCACAATTGTACCAGGTAAGCTTGGAGCCTTTTCATTTCGGCAGCGCGATCATTTTCTCAGTCCGTAGTGTAACCAAGGTAGGTTTGCTGGTACCCTTGGCTAGGTAGTGTAGGAGACCCCTGCACACTATCTCCAAATCCAGAGGGAGGACACTTGCAAGGATCTGCAGGGTGTGTGTGTGCTTACTGTGCTGCACACGTGGGTAGTGGTGAGGAGAATTGTTCTTTGAGTGGAGTCAATAATTCTTGTGTTGATGGCAGACGTGGCCTTGTTGTACCATGCTCCAGTGGCATAGGTGATTATGGGTGTGAAAACTGCTTTGGTGATTATGGGTGTGAAAAAAAGATGGTGAGTTCGCCGGCCAAGCCCCAGTCCCGTCTGGCCACCCTGGAGATAAGTGCAGTGTAAGCTCTGATTTTAACCTTTGTATATTTGAGGTGGTCTTGGAAGGAGAGGTTCTGATCGGGTATGACTCTTAGGTACTTGAGCTGCTTGGTGAATTTTATTGTTGCTTGGTTGACTTTTATCCGGGGAGGTCGTCGGATGTCTAGCTTTCCCTTCAGTAGGATTGAGTTGGTTTCTGCTGGGGAAATATTTAGTTGATTCTTTTTTGCCCATTCTTGCAGCGTGTTCAGGGCTTTGTTGGCTAAGTTTTCCAGCTGGGCTCTGGAGTTTGCAGTCACTGTGAGTATGAGGCTATCGGCAAAGGGCTGGGATCGTACTTCACCAAGGTTCAGAGCCAGGAAAGCATCCAGGACCACATTCCATAGTAGCGGTCCCAGGACCGAACCCTGTGGACAACCAATGCAGACAGTCCTAGTGAGTGCCCAGAAGGGGGCATTGATGGCGATTGATCTGTCAGTAAGGTAGAGAATTTGCGAGACCCCAGTGGTCCAGAGCCTTGCCAGGACACTCAGCCACCATAGGGAATCGAATGCCACGGGAAAGTCCACAGAGATCATTAGAAGTTACTTCTTGTCACATCCATTGACTAGATTCAGCTAATGCTGGAGGGCATCCACGGCAGAGGATCCAGTCTTGAAACCAAATTTGTTAGGCGAAGCAAGGCCTGCCACATTGCAATGCTGTTGGAGTCAATAGTATAGTAGGCACTCAAAGAGCTTGCTGACCACTGAAAGCAAGGCTATGGACGATATGAGTAGGGAAGATCTGGGGGGTTTGATGAATTCTTCAATATAAGTTTAACATTTGCCATTTTCCAAAGCAGTGGGAAGCAGCTGGTTTGAAGGCAGGTGTTGAATAAGCTGAGCAGTAGGTCGGGAGCTACTTCCACTGTATTTTTCACTATTTTTTGTTCGAGTAGGTTTGATCCTGGGCATTTTTTCTCTTTGATGTGTGCTGCAGCATAGATGAGTTCCTCCCTGCTGAAGGGTGGTTCAGTTGTCTGAGTTCGGTAGTCTTCATTATCTTGGCATATAAGTAGTTGCTCACTGGTTGTTGGGTCTGCTACCAGCTTGAAGACTTTGTTTAGGATGTTAACTACTGAGTGCTTCCATGTTATTGTCAGATCTCCATTTGGCAGTCTTGTTGCCATGTCGACTTTGCCCCTGGGGAGTTTGTTAGTGGTGATTTTGTACACCGTCCCCAAGGGATCGTTGTTGCCCATTGTCGAGACCATTTGTTCCCAAGACTCCTGTTTAGTTTTAGGGATTTGCACCGTATATGCATTCCTGGCTTCCCTATATTGCTGGTGGAGGACCTCAACCTCCACAGCTGAGCAGGTTCTTCTTCTGGTCCTCTAAAAGGCTTTTCATCGCGTTTGAGTTTCTTTTCTCAGCCATTGTAGGTTTCAATTCTACCAGAGCATGGCTCCTGGAGTTGAAATCCTCCTAGGTATGGCAAGGTTGCTGGCTTGCATGATCAGTGCAGTTGACTTCATTTGTAGCTGGTTGGGATCCTCAGTGGTTTGAAATTCCTTTTGGTGTTCCTGCACTGCAGCATTCAGGGTGGTTCAAAAGAGTCCATGCATCCTGGACTCATCATCCAGTTATTTTATTTGCTATGTTTCTGGTGGCCACAGAGACATCAATGTCTCTATGGCCACTTTTATATACAATAACCTTTGAATGTATCAGTTGTGATGTCAAAAGCAGGACTTTCAATTTTTGTGAATATTTTGAAAGTTAATTATGTGGCAGTGCATTCTGGGGATTGTGGGATTTGTGATTGGGCATCTGTTCTCAGACAGTGTTTTTTTTTGTAGATTGAGTGTGTTTTTTCTGATATCTCTGAATCTACTTAATGTGTAAAAATTTCCAAAGTAAAAACAGTTTAAGATTGAAAAATTAAGCAGTTGAGCTGTTATTGTCAACAGTTTAGCAATTAAAAATTTATTTTTTCTCTCAGTAATATTAAGGAATCAGACAGACATACATAAAAATTTACAAATGCATAATTTTATTGGTGTGAGCCAACTGAATCACTGAATTATGACCTCCCCCCCCCCGCCTTATGAAAACTAAATGCGACCCGTTGACCACATGCGGTACGAGAGTGTGCAGTTAGTCGACCTATGAAAGAAGGATTTATCGGACCTTGACAAAGGACAGATTCTGGGAGATAGATGAGCTGGTGCCTTGATTTCCCAAATGGTTGAAATGGTGGGGTGTTCGAGAGCTGCCGTTGTTAAAGTGTACCAGAACTGGCATCAAAATGGTCAAACAATGACCCGATGGCAGAACTGCAAAGGTCAGCAAAAGGTTGAAGTTAGAGGTGAGCACTGGGTCCGACAACTCGTCCAGGCGAACAGGCGCAGCGCTGTTAAAGAGTTGACTACCCAATACAATATGGGCCAACTTTGGACGTTAGAAGATTGAAAGACGCTGTGCTAGTCTGATGAGTCATAGCCTAGTGGTCAGGCGCGCAGGTGCATAAGTACACGTGCCTTGAGTGACCGGGGTTCAAGCCCGTGACTGCTGAATACGGTGCTGTTTCTTGTATTCTGTACATCTTGTGAACTCCTCTGACCGTTTGGTCGTCCCGGAGTATAAACAGAAAATTTATTTATTTATTTTATTTACTCCACACCATCGATAGTCGTGTACGGATTTGGCATCAACAACACGAGACTCCTCATCCATCATGGATGGTATCAACAGTGCAGGCTGGTGGAGGCAGTTGTATGGTGTGGGGAATTTTTCATTGGCAGGAACTTGGACCCCTGGTGCATGTGGAACAACGTATCACTGGTCTCTGCTATCATCAACTGCTTGCTGTGTACACATCGCTATGTTACACTTTTTCCCAAATGGTGATGATGTCTTCCAAGATGACAATGCACCAAGCCATCGGATACTTGTTCAGGAATGGTTTGAGGAACAGTCTGACTCTGAGCATATCGATTGGCCTTTGAACTCCCCCAATATCACTCCCATAGAGCACTTGTGGGATTCTATGGAAAGACATAGTAGGCATCTGGACACACCAATCACCTCCGTAACTAGCCACATTACACATAGCTTGGTTGGCTATACCTCCCGAACGCTTCCGACATCGTATTGAATCAATGCCACGTTGGATAGCTGCTGTACTGAGGGAAAAAGGAGGACCTACGAAGTATTAATTAGGTGGTCATAATTCAGTGATCACTCAGTGTATGTGTTATTTACAAGCTAGCAGTAAGAATACAAAATTATTCCTAAGCTAGCAACAGAATGTGAAATTTATGTCAATATACAGGGTGTTTCAGTTAAACGTTTCAGAACTTCTAAGAGGTGTAGCGTTCATCCTGACAACTCGAAATCATATAGCAATGTGGGGTCGGAAATGCTTTCCTGAAGCGGTGTTGTACACAGAAGCACCATAAAGAAAAGAGACCGTAAGTGAGAAATCGTTTTAATAATACATGAAAAGAAGCAAAAGGTACATGGATTAAAGTAAGTGTTCGAAGTTTCTTCCACGGGCTACAATGCACGCCTCACATCTCCGACGCATGGACATCCGAACATTCTGGAGAATTTCGAATTTCTTGAACAAGAATGCCAAGTTAGTAGGATGGATGATTACATGAACGCAGAGTTAGCCGATATGCATTTGGCGTACGGGGCTGCAAATTGTAGTGGGCCAGCCGCACAGCATTTGTACGCGGAACAATATCCGACGAGGCGTATTCCCAGTCATAATTTCTTTGCAAGACTGCACCAGAGGTTAGCTGAGAGAGGTTCATTTGAAAGAGCTGACAGGGACAGGGTAAAAACAGCACGGACTCCAGCCGTCGAACAGAATGTGCTGCAGCATGTACAGGGGAATCCAAGAACGAGTACACGAAGTCTAGCAAACGCAGTCAGGGTTTCCCATTGCAGCGTCTGGAGGATTCTCCGAGAACAAGACATGCATCCGTTTCACGTGCAGCATGTCCAGACACAGCAACTGGAGGATTATGCACCTCGTATTGCTTTCGCACAGTGGTACCTTGGAAAATGTGCTACAAATCCCCTTTTTCCTGCTGAAGTGTTGTTTTCCGATGAGGCATCCTTCACAAAGGAAGGAATTTTCAACACGCATAACGACCATATCTGGGCGGTCGAGAACCCGCATGCAATACGACGTCGTGCAGCACAGATTCGATTTTCAGTCAATGTATGGGCCGGTATTATGGGAGATCACCTCATCAGACCTTACCTGTTACCGTGTCGTCTAACCGGACCTATCTACTTGATCTTTCTGCAGCAAGTATTGCCACAACTTTTGAGAGATGAACAGATTTCTGCATCGACGCAACAGACAATGTGGTTCCAACACGATGGAGCCCCTGCCCATTATAGCAGAGATGTTCGTAACTACCTGGATGTCACATTTGGTCAACAGTGGATCGGACGTGGTGGTCCCGTGCGTTGGCCTGCTCTGTCACCCGACCTATCATGTCTTGATTTTTATTTCTGGGGTCATATGAAATCGCTAGTTTATGACACCCCTGTTGACAATGCTGAGGAGCTGGTTGCAAGGATCGCAGTAGCTGCCGAAGAAATTCGAAATTCGCCTGGAGTATTCCAGAATGTTCGGATGTCCATGCGTCGGAAATGTGAGGCGTGCATTGTATCCCGTGGAAGAAACTTCGAACACTTACTTTAATCCATGTACCTTTTGCTTCTTTTCATGTATTATTAAAACGATTTCTCACTTACGGTCTCTTTTCTTTATGGTGCTTCTGTGTACAACACCGCTTCAGGAAAGCATTTCCGACCCCACATTGCTATATGATTTCGAGTTGTCAGGATGTACCCTACCCCTCTTAGAAGTTCTGAAATGTTTAACTGAAACACCCTGTATATATAACTATTCACATAATTTTTACCCACAACACATTTTTTCCTGTCCTTTTCAACTAGTTGAAAGGGAATGCACTATATTTGAGAGAATAGCCATCTAACTCTCAGATCATAGTGACGACTGCCTGGAAGATACAGTACGAATTGAATATGGAGTTTCTATTCTCCATTTTATATTTTGCATAGTATTAAAAGGAACGACAGTCCAAATAGTGTTCATAGACAGGTAAAAGGGAACTTTGAATGATGGAAAATATTCTGCTCTCAGTTGCTCTTGTGCTTCACCTAGATCTTCCATCATGGTGGCTTTCATTAGGTGGAATATTGGTTTTTCTAATTCAAATGTTTATAGGAAATCAACAATAAATGGGGTTTTTATTGATAAAAGTTCCAAATCTGAAATGTCAAGAGTTAATTGCACTTGTTCCTTACCAATGTCACTGAGCCAACCTAGAGTTCAGCTGGAATTACTAGTTTTGACTGTTAATCATACAGATGTGAAGTCTCTTTAGCCCTACCGCATATGAGAAGTAAAATTTCATCAAGTTTTTCTTTCAGCTCCTGCCATTGGTTTTTGGACAATCTTAAGTAAACTTTTAGTGTTTTCAATCAGGATAACGGCTTGGAAATTGAAAAATGTAACTCGAAGCGTTGAGTGCATACCCAAGCATCTATAGAAAACAACATTTTTCTTCCCCGAGCAAGACACACCATAGTTATCAGCACCAGCCATCTTATCAACTGCACAAACGGATCAAACTGAAAATGACTTTCATAACTGACCAAGAGCAAACATCAGATGTGACATGCGCAGCAGTTTTGATCGCCACACGATAGTATTTGTGATTAAATCGATCTATTGATCTCTTTCCATGTTGAAGTGTATACATGTATATTCTAGCAATCAAACAAACAAGCCCAGACATGTCCTTTCAGTGATAAAATTAAACTCACCACCAATGACTCATTTCCTGTGGAACTTCCACACAACACAGATGCTTCTGGAACCTTCTCAACTGATAAGGCCACACCCAGTCCCTCTCTCCATGAAGATCCATTTATTTCCAAAGACATAACAGTTTCTGATTGGTTGAAATGTGGCATGATATATATTTTCATTCTTCGTCCGAATGAAATTGATATTTCCATTGAATTAATTTTTTCCATTGAAAAAACACATTATGGGGAAATATTATACACACATTTCACTTATTGTCTGTAGCCAGCATTGGAAAATCTAAAATTCACTTGGCTCTGTGTAATTCTACAATGAAATCAGCAAGTCATTTCTTTTAACGCTTGTGATTCTCATGGAAAAATAGATGTGCAGGTGAGTAGTTAACACTGGTGTATGAACCATTTAAATTATTTGGGCGTGGCTTCACTGTACCTGCCTGCTGATTGGCTGTTTTGCTGTCCCTGCTCTGAGTTGAGTGCAGCTGGATCTGTGATTGGCTGTTGAGTTGAGTGCAGCTGGATCTGTGATTGGGTATTAAGTTGAATGGGAAAATTTCTTTTAGTTATTATTTTGCTAACTAGATGGTGCTGTGTTTTTTCTTTTCTTAATTTTTGCTGAGGCTTGAACCCAGATCTTCCATGGTGGTTGTCTGTCACTTACCCACTGGGCTACTCTGGGCTAAACATGGCTGATACCAATGTGTGCTTGTGATGTAAAGAGACCTGCATTCTGGAATAAATTGTGGGTCAGGGACCCTGGCACCAAATATTGTTTATTTATTCTGGTTGGAATGGAGCTGTTAGAAAACGTTTATTAGCATTTTAGGATTAGCATTAGCATTAGTAGAGGCATTTCATGCAAGAAAGCAAGCTTATGCAGCATCAGCCAAAAAAAAAAAAAAAAAAAAAACCACTTCCACTTCACCCCTCTGTTCGTTCAAAATACCTGTCCAGCTGAGCCTTAAACTTATTCAGGCTATCAACTTCCATGACAAGGGATGGAAGTCTGTTCCACAAACCAACCACCCGCTGGCTAAAGGCAAATTTCCACACGTCTATCCTACATCTGTCTTTCCTCAATTTGAATTTATGCCCTCTCAGGTGATTATTCTGAGCGAGAGGAAGAATCCCACCAGCATTGAGCATGCTCAAACCATTCAAGGCTTTATACACCTCTATCAGATCACCTCGCTGGTGCCAGTCTCCAGACACTGTAATTTGCAAAACTTAAGCCTTTCTTCGTAAGAGCACCCCTTTGTTCCATTCACTAATCTTGTTGCCCTTCTCTGTACTCGTTCCAACAGGTCTACATCCTTCTTGTATGAGGCCTCCAGACCTGTATACAGTACTCTAGGTGTGGCCTGACCATTGCCTTAAACAAGGGAATAATCACCTCCATATCCCTGCTAGAAAAATTCCTATATATCATTGACAATACACCATGAGATACTCTTGCAGCCCGTCTGCACTGCTCAGAGAACTTCATATCTGCCTGCACAACCACCACCAGGCCCCTTTCATTCTCTACCACTGTCAGTGTAGTACCACAGAGTTGATACGTTGCTCTGGGGTTGCTGTTTCCCATGTGTAGTACTTTACATTTGTCAATGTTAAACTTCATTTGCCACCTCTCAGCCCATCTGCTCAACCTTTCCAGATCCTGTTGCAGCAGCATAGTGTCAGTAGTGTCCTTGACAACCCTGCCTACCTTTGTATCGTTTGCAAACTTCGATATTAAGCTTGATATACCATCATCAATATCATTTATGAATACAGAAAACAATAATGGACCCAACACTGAACCCTGAGGGACTCCACTAATAACATTAGTCCACGACGAGCAGTGTCCATTGATTACAACTCTCTGTCTTCTCCCCCTCAGCCACCCCTTTATCCACAGCAGCAATTAGCCTCTAATGTCACACTGCTCCAATTTGTGCAGCAGTCTTCCATGTGCAACAGTATCAAAAGCCTTTCTAAGATCCAAGTATATAATATCAAAGTTATTCCCTGCATCCAGTTCCTTTGTGACTGCATCATAGTATCCAATCAAATTGGTCAGGCAAGACTTCCCCTTAACAAAACCATGCTGTGGTGTCCGAGCTATAACTGAAGTCTTGTCTAAATGATCCTGCAGTGCTTCTTTAACTAGTGCCTCCATTAATTTTCCTGAAACAGAAGTTAAACTCACAGGTCTATAATTACTTGTGTCAGCCTTTGATCCTCCTTTGTGAATTGGGGTCACATTTGCACATCTCCAGTCTCTGGGTACCCCCCCTGAGTCCAAGGAAGCTCTCATAATTATGGCTAAGGGTTTGCTTACTTTCTCTGCTGCCTCCTTTAATATAACTGGATAGATCCCAACCACCCCGGGTGCCTTTCTTGTGTTTATCTTCAACAATTTCTCCTCCACTTTACTCTCAGGTATTAAAAGATTCTCTAGCTTACTGCTAGAGTTGAATACACCTCTGGCTTTCTCCCTCGCTAAATAACTCCTCATGTGTGAATGTCGATGCAAAATATTCATTTAGTTTGTTAGCTACTTGAGCAGGATCATCAACAGTTGACCCATCAATATCAAGTTGTCCAATCTGATTCATCCCCTTCCTTCTAGAGTTTACATAAGTAAAGAACTCTTTGCTGTTTTTCTTTGCATCCCTTGCCAAAGATTTCTCGTAATATGCCTTCGCCTGCCTAACCTCTTTTGTAACTTGGTTACAGATCAACTTGTATTTTTCATAGGCTTCTGTGTCATGTATTAATTTGTATGTATCCCATGCATATTTCTTCTCTGCCATATGCCTCATCAGTTCATCTGACATCCATTTAGGCCTAAACCTTGAACAATATTTCTTGGTTGGTATGGAAAACCTAGTAGCTTCCAAGATAAGTTCTTTGAATGCTTCCAATTTTGCATTTGCTATTGGTAACATCATCAGTTGGTCCCACTGTATAGAATTTAAATACTGTCTCAGTCCATCGTAGTCGCCTTTACGAAAGCAATAACCCTTCATTTTACCCCTAATGATAGTTACCTCTTTGAGTAAATCCCACTTCAGCACACTGTGATCACTGCCACCTAGTGGTTCCTCTATCTGCAGATTCTTAATGCATGAAGAATCACTGCTGATAATCAAATAAAGAGTATTCCTCGCTCTAGTTGCCTCCCGAACATGCTGATGTAGAAAACAATCATCCAATAAATCCAAAAAAGCCTTGCTTGTGTGTAAGTGACCAGCCCCCAAATTCCAGTCAATATCTGGGAAATTAAAATCTCCCATTATAAGACTCTCTTATTTACTGGCCCACTCTATTTTCCTGTATAGTTTCTTATTATACTCATCAGAGTCATTAGGCCTATAGCACACTCCTACTCTCAATTTTGATCTCCCAATGCTTATGTCACACCAAACTGACTCGACACTGCACTGTCCAGCGATGTCTACTGGCTTCACTTCCTTGGATTTTATGTATTTCTTAACTAATAGCATAATTTTTTTATTTTTTTTATTTCCAGCACTTGATGCTATTGAAAATATATATACTGCGTTATTGTTAGTCCACATTGCCTGCGAATAGCTGAAAGTAAAGATTCTTTTTATTTTATGTATGTGTTTGATGGTTAAATATATATATTTTCCCAATTGGATAAATTGTAGGATTCCTTAAGGTACCGATTTAATTGACTTAATAAATAGTAGCAATAGCTTAATTTTCAGTACTAACTTTAATATAAGCTGCAGTTCGGCTTATGTTAAGATAAGTACTGAAAATTAAGCTATTGCTACTATTTATTAAGTAAATATATTTTCCCAATAAGTTAGTCTGGTTGTGGCTCCATCTATTGGTCCTTTTTTGCAAGCTGAAAATGAAATTTGTTTCCTTCTTATTCTAGAATGTAAAGTTTTTTTTATAACACATTGTTTGATGTGTAAATTTATTTTACCAATAAGTTAGGCTATGAATGGAGGCTCCATCTATCCTTTTGTCCTTTTTGCAGGCTGAAAGTGAAATATAATGATTTTACATTCTAAAAGTAATTTCCCAAAGCTGTTTAAGATTTTAAAACTATTGATTAATTGTAAAATTTTAAAAAGTTATTTCTCTAGTAGCTAAAAAAGACAGACAAATATTTCCGGTGTTGATACTATTGGCGATGTGTACTATGTTTTTCAGTCTACTTTGCTGATGAAAAACCTGAAAAGCATAGATTTTTGTATGTGTTCTATATTGTTTGATGTGTAAATTTATTTTTACCAATAAGTTGGGCTATGAATGGAGGCTCCATCTATCCTTTTGTCCTTTTGGCAGGCTGAAAGTGAAATATAATGATTTTACATTCTAAAAGTAATTTCCCAAAGCTGTTTAAGATTTTAAAACGATTGATTAATTGTAAAATTTTAAAAAGTTATTTCTCTAGTAGCTAAGAAAATTAGAGACAATATTTACAAAAAAGATTTTTTTTTATTGGTACAAGATTTACATAGCTAGCAACAAAACACACAAAAGGTTAAACTGTTAAGAGATCACTTACATTATGTATATATAGTTTTCTAGCTGAAAAGATATATCACATATTTCAATGTGAAGGCACAATTTAGTTCTTGGATCATCGAACATACTGAACCGAATATGCCATATACGTTGATTTCTAACACAGTCTAACTGTTAGACTGTATTAGAGACCTCTAGGCTACTTCGTGCTATCGTATATTTTCTCAGAACATATGAAACTGCAAACTATCTATGATGGGTCGAAGTTTTTTGGCATCTTTATGGCCATGCTAAACATAGTCTCCTTCTCATTCATTTCTAGCTGTTTCACTCTGAAAACTGCCATCAATGTTTGAGCTGCCTGAGGTCCATAAAGGGTTCTTCCCTCATGAATTTCACAAGATCAAAACTCTAGATTACGAGCGAGCATTGCCTGATCAAAAATATATTAAGAACCAGAAATTTTCCCTCTCGCGAACTGATGAACAGCGCCATATACCGACTTAAGGTGACATTTCCAGTTATGGGTTCCTATGTAATTCACATTCCTTTAGATGTTACCTACCTCCCCTAAACGTTTGTACCAATATTTTTGAGGCACCATATATATATATATATTTGTAAATATTGTGTGTCTTTTCTTAGCTACTAGAGAATTTACTTTTTAAAAGTTTACAATTAATCAATAATTTTAAAATCTTAATCAACTTTGGGAAATTAATTTATAATGTAAAATCATTATATTTTATTTTCAGCTTGCAAAAAGGATGGATAGATGGAGCCTCCATTCCTAGCCTAACTTATTGGTAAAATAA
Source organism: Mastigoproctus giganteus (assembly GCF_048544385.1). Lineage (NCBI taxonomy): Eukaryota > Metazoa > Arthropoda > Arachnida > Uropygi > Thelyphonidae > Mastigoproctus > Mastigoproctus giganteus. The sequence continues at coordinate 130,368,398 of NC_143582.1, forward strand.
ATTTACACATAAAACAATATAGAACATAAAATAATCTTTACTTTTCAGGTTTTTGATGATAAACTGTGCTTCTAAACAGAACACATCACCAATAGTATCAACACAGGAAATAAAAAAAAAAAAAAAAAACTTTACATTCTAGAATCAGAAGGAAAAAAATTCATTTTCAGCTTTCAAAAAGGACAATAGATGGAGCCACAACCAGACTAACTTATTGGGAAAATATATATATATTTAACGATCAAACACATAAATAAAATAAAAAACTCTTTACTTTCAGCTTTTTGCTGGCAAAGTGGACTAACAACAACACAGTATATATTTCCAATAGCATCAAGTGCTGGAAATAAAAAAAAAAAGCTTTTTCTTACAGCTACATCCCAACCAGAAGAAATAAACAACGTTTGGCGCCAGGACCCCCGACTCACAATTCATTGCAAATTACAATTCTCTTGATGTCACACACACTGAGACCTATATCAGCCACATTTAGACACATTCAAATTAAACGTAACCGAGTGGATAAGCGCCTCACAGTCACCACAGAAGATCCGGGTTCAAGCCAAAGCAAAAATAAAAAAAATTAAGAAAAGAAAAAACAGCGCCATCTCGTGAGAAAAATAATAACTAAAATAAAATTTCTTTCCCACTCAACTCACCCAATCATAGCCAGCTGCACTCAACTCAGCAGCCAATCAGAGAGAGAACAACAGCCAATCAGCAGGCAACTTCTTTTTTTTTTCTAGTTGTTACCACATCAACTTCTGTGGCCACAATGCACCTCCTAAGGCTTTTGCATTTTTTTTACTCTGATCCAAGCCTGAAGTGGGATTTGAACCCATGACCTTTGGGTTGCAAGGCAGGCATTTTACCCACCTGGCTAGTCTGGTCGGTCAGGTAGCTCCACTGAAGCCACGCCTACCTAATTTGAATGGTCCATACACCAGTCTTAACTACTTGGGTATGTTTATTAAAAATATACAATATCTGCAGCATGTTTTTTCTCACACTGTACTTCCAACATCAACTTTATTTAAAACTTGAATATTGTCTTTTGTTTCCAAAGAAATAGAAAACTGGATAGCGATTCAAAAACAATACGTTTCCATTTTCGAGTGTTAAAATAAATAATCGACTTTTACTGAGAAAAACAGGGAGGGAACAGATGATTTTTTTAATTCATCTAGAATAAAAAACACAGATAAACAGAAAAGCTGCTACTGCATGATACTGGTCAAAAAAACCTGTTACTAAATGTCACGATTTACAACCGAACTGTCACTTTGGAAGTTATGGAATCAGTAATTATGTGAAAATTTTCATAGCAGAAAGAATCGCTTTGGTATCTAATGAAATAGACAAACTACTGATGTACTTTTATCTTGTTATCTGTTGTCTGAACAAGCATAAACACATGCAATTTGATTTTCTTTCACAATGGTGACTTTTATTCCCAAAACAAAATGGCCCATTAATTTTTAGTGCCAGTTTAAACAAAAGATAGTGATATTATTTTTCTAAAATTTATTTTTGAAAAGTTTTAAGTGAACTTCAAAAAAAAACAGATAAAATTACATTAAAGATGTAATCACGTTACCAAGCAATCACAGGAGGTCAGAGTTCAGAGCCGTAGAAATCAAATAGGTAACTTCCTCCTATTTGGTTTGTTTGTTTGGGGATTTATTAGATGCACATCGGCATCTGTGGCCATAGTGAACCACCCTATTTGGTAGTCACCAGATTTTGTATTCTGAAAATTAAGCGATGTGATTGGTTACTTTGTGTCATATTTCTAGCTTTCTTATTGGCTTGGGCCCCAGTCATTTGTTTCTAAGCTTCTCATTGGACAATGACAATGGTAGTCTCAATCCCGACCTATAGTTTAAAAAGAGTTGAGTTGGCACTTTTTTCAGTTGCTCTTTTTCCTATTCGCTGTCATTATTACTGCTTATAGTTCTGATTTTATTTACCATGAATGGTAAATAACATTTTAATTTTATTTACCATCAAGAGATCGACTTTTACTTCGACTCTGAAGGAGAGATGGAGGTGGCCGATTTAGCTGTTTGATTGGAAGCTGTTTAATATTTGATCAATATTATTTATTGATCAAATTATAATTGAGTTACATTTCATTCTTTTTAGTGTATTTTCTTGTTGATGTGTACTTGAGTTTAATACAGTGATTTAAATATTTCTATTCCGGAAAGCAGATTTTTTTGGGTTGCAACTTAATGTTTTTTTGCGGTGCACACTAGCAAGGAATCACAACCCGGATACTGCCAGTTGTTCTAGTGATGGGCTTCAACTCAATGATTCAGGGTGTTGTCGGGAATGACCCCAAAGCCAAGGCAGTAAGGGGTGTCCTGATGGTGACATCCAAAACATCGCTAATGCCAACGATGAGGTGAGTTGATATCTAAAGTTTGTTTCGGAAGTGAATTTTTTATTCTTAAGTGAAAAGCACAGAGCTTACGTGATTTTATTTCTTTCCCGGTGGGGGAAGGAAATGTTATTTGTGATGGTTTTGAGCGTTTTTACAGCATTAAAGATGGTATAGAATTTTATTAAAAAAATACCGTATGTTTAAAATGTTCGAAAATACATTTCATTAACATAGCTATGCTTGGTGAAGGAGATTTTTTTAGGCTTTTAGGGAGATGTTGAAGGAGATTATCAGACACTTGACTGTGCCTAAACGCTTCTAGCCTGAAGATTCCTATCAATTTGCCTTTCATGGAACTGTCCGATCTTATACCGGATCATATGATATAGAGGTGGACCAATCAAACACAGACTTTATCACCGATGATCTTAGTCTCAATGTTATTCTCATTAATATCTCCAATTGGGGGGAGGGGCAGTCCTTCTGAGAAAATTAAGAAATGGGTTTTTTGAAAAAAAAAGATGTGTCATTCAGATCAATAAAGCCGATTTGGTGTGCTTTAATGAGCACTGTGTCATTGGCATTTCATCCCACCAGGACAATGTCAAAACTTTCAGACAAGTGCTGTAAGATAGATATAGTGAGCGGACGTCTAGGGCTAAGGATTTGCCCTAGAAGTCTGCTCACTATACATATACCAGAATCACAGGTGTTGCTTTAGGAACTTGTGATCTGGCTGAAGTGGAAGAGTTTCAACACCCTCTCACCCACGATTTTCAAATAGAGATGATATCCACTGAGTGCAGTTTGGAACGGATTTATTGGAGGCCTGAAGCGACTAAACAGATTTTTCTTCTCCACCACAAGGGACATTATGATTTGGTGCATTCTCTGAAGGTCCTTCTCAGTGGCACTCATTATTGTCCACTCTGTTTGAAGAATTTTAGAAATCAGAAAGGTCTTTCCACTCACATGTGTTCACATAGATGCAATTGGTGCAGGGCCCACACCCATCATAGTGAAAGTAACCTCCTTTTTTTGCAATGACAACAACCGATATTTCAAAGACACTGAATGCTTGGACTGTCACCAGACAAACAAAACTTGCTTGGAACTGCATTGCTGCCGAGTATGTTTGCACACATTTCCAAAAGGCAAAGTGCACAAATGTGATAATCCCGAATTCTATAGTCACTGCAAGACTGTGTGCAAGCACGAACACTGTTTTGTTCAAAAACAGGAGGAATCAAAAAATTCAGTTTCAGCAATTTATTTCAATACAGAAATGATCTTATTAAATGGAGAACATGAACAGGTGTACTGGGACCAATCATGCATGGCCAAGTTGTTTGGAGTCCCATAGACAATGGAATGTGCCCACGATGGCCAAAAAATTCGACCCAACAAGGCAAGCTATAAGAATGTAGAGTAATGGTGCATAACCTCTGTGGTTTCGATGGTTACGTTATACTTTCTTATCTTTTCGCAAATCACATGAGATGTCATGTAATTTATGGTGGGTCAGAGATTTTGGGCATTTTTCGTGGCTCATTAAACATCGTGTAGTTGGATTCATACTGTTTCCTTTTAGTGCCACTCCAAAAACTGCCTGCAGTGTATAAGCTACTTGAGGTTTGTAAAGGATTATTTTCTCATAATTTCTGCAAAATAGACACATTAGACAACGTGGGTGCAATTCCAGACCAAAATATTTTGAGTTCAAATTGACGATGAAAGAAACTCATACAGAATTCGAGTTTCTCCAAGAGAAGTATTGTGACATGTACAGTCTCAAGCCAGAGCTATTGGCATATGCCATCAATGACGTTAGGGTATTGCAAGATTCGTGCAACAAATTTTTAGAACGAAACACAATGTCTGTCCTGCTCTCAGGCAGGTACACAGTCGTAAAGTGCCAGCCTGGCTTTTGTAGTTAGAACAACAGAACAGCATTAAAATTCAAAACTCTCATTTACAGGGAGGGGAAGTCAGGGTAGGTCCTGTTTTGATAGTGGTGTGCATGGTAACACTGCCTACGAGTTTTATGGCAGTTGTGATATCCTGTCCTGGTCTAGAGTAGAGGGATATGGCATAGAAGGTTCCTATTGGTGTGATGACATGGGCGCAGGCTGCCCAGGGTGTGCACAGCTGTGCAATCTTCGTTGCTGTGATGTCTGGGTTTTGGACCAGGACCGCGGCCCAGGGAGTGTCCTTATTAGATTGGATTAATTTATATGCAAGTGGGTAGCCCCTTACTTGTTTGGAATGTGCATACGGTTCTGAAGTAGCAGGATATGACCGACAGTTCACGTCTTGGTCAACCTTAAGGCGTAGCTAGCCAGCCATAGCCCTGGCCCAGATATTTTCATCTCTGTGGTGTTGAATTTCTTAGTTGTAGTCGCCATAATCAGTTCTAGTTTGGTGCATGCTCTTCGCTTTGATGTATGAAGGACAGTTGGGGTCCCTTATCGAGTATTTGCAATCCATTTTTACCAACTTGCAATTAGCACACAGATATGGTCTTTGTCCTTATTTGGACAGTTTTTAAACTCGTGTCCCCGCTCTGTACAATGGCCGCAGGTGAGCTGAGTCTGAGCGCAGGTGTGGGTAGTATGCCCGAATTTACAACACCGGAAGCATTTTGGGATGGGTGCGTACTCCCTGAAGCGGTGGCTGCCCCAGTTGATAAAGACTGTTTTGCTGGCATATAGTCTTCCAGGCCGCTGGTGAGAGCTCTACCACCAAGTTGGTGGCGTTTCCTGCTCTAGCTTTAGTCTGAAATCTCGGAGTAACGATGGTTGATGGTGCCTTCCCTGGATGGTCTTGCTGTAGGTTTCTCATGTACAGCTCTGTTTGGATCTCAGTCGGGGTTATGTCCTTGTCCAAGTCGTATATAATTACACTAGGTCTCTTTCTTTTCGGTGATAAGGCCTCTAATCCAAGTGTGTGGATTCTTTGATTGTTTAGTATCAGGTTTGCATCTGCCTTTGTCTGGGTTTCAATGATAACACCCACATTGTGGGTTTTGCGAACCGATTTGATTTTTGCCGCTCTTAAGTCTTCGGTAAGGTTGTTTACTATTATGCTCTTTACCTCTTTGCTGGTGTGGGTTTCATCTTTGAAAGTCGGTCTTACGATGACTAGGTGTGGGGGTTGGCAAGAGGGTCTTGCGTTTAGTGGTAGGTTCTTTAGTTGCTGTTTGGTTGGTGGGTTGTTTTGTCCTCAGCGCTTCAGCAAAAGTGGGTGCGCTCTGTTGCACTTTGTTCACCCCACTTTCAAGATAGGCATCAAGCCCAGTTATTTTTTTCATTTTCCAGGTGCGTTTGATCCAAAATTGTTTCTAGTTTGGTCCACAGGAAAACTACAAAGTCCTGTAGTCACTCTGCTGCTCTGCTTTTTGAATAAGTTTTCAAGGGTGGTTCGCAGGATTAGTTTCTGTTCAGGGATGGTGCCCTTGGGCAAGGTTGAATCCAGTGGTGGTTCCTCTTCGGTAGAATCCCGTTGGGAGGCATGAATCTCTTGTGATTCTCTCGTGTCGGTTTGTGAGCGGGTTTTCCTTTTGGCGGAGGGGGCTCTGGCATGGGGATCCACCGGCCCCTCGTCATGCTCGATGACTGCAATGTCATCCTTGTTGGTATGCTGCAACGAGGTTTGGGTTTCATTGGTTTTTCCCTCCATGTTGGGATAATCGAAGTAGGTCCGGATTTCCGGGTCGGTAGGGTGTTGATTCAGTAGGACTTGATTTTTGGTGCAGGAAGACACCCGCTACAAGTTCGTAGTCCAATTTGGTGAATTTCTGTGCACTAAAGATTTTGCCTGTCCCCCACAAACAGTTGGGGGGGAGAGTTATTCGCAAAAACACCACTAGAAGACAAGAACAACTTTCTCCTGGGGGTTTTCAGGGGCAATGAGCACGAAGATGATATTTGTTTTTCCGTAAGAGCAGTATTTGTGGAGTTCGTCTTCCATCATAGAATGTTTATGGAAAAGAGCTTAAGAGGGAATGAAGGGTATTGTTAGGTGGGCAGTAATCATGAAAGTGAGAAGGGAAGGCGAAAGAAACCGTCTTGATGCCAATTCGCCAACTTAGCAGCTTGAAGCGCAGTATAAATTCCGAGAAAGCTTACAATAAGTAGTCAAAGTAAAAGTGGTCTGTTGAGAGTGTTGTCCAGGCAAAAAAAGCTGACAATTTCCAAAACTTGGTTGCCAGGCATAGAGTAGACAAATAACCAAACGCTTGATTGCCAAGTTTCTTCTAACTTGTTGCCGAAGGCAGTCTCATAAGTAGAGCGGGAGCGTAAATAGGTCGGAGTTGTAAACGTCCTGCAATACAGGGGGTCGACTGGCGAATAACTCCCAACACAATGCAACTACTTGACCTTGTGATACAGTAGTGGGCAAGAGTTAGTGAGCAGTGAAGGCTAGTAATAACCAAGGTATTAACATCCGGGCATTGAGACAAGCAAAGGCGGCAAATATGAATACAGTACAGGCAAGAAACATCACGTAAAAAACAATTACCTAAAGTTTCATGGTATTCATCTTCACCAAGGATGCAGGATAACTCAGGAAGTCACTATACGAAATTATTACTGAGACTCGCTAAAAAAAATACATTAAACACTGAAAACCAGAATATATAGGTATAGGTATGTTGAGGGTCTGACGGCTCCGGGGATTTCTCCCAACTCGGCGTATGTTCTATGTATCAAGTGACAGTACCCTGTCTATGCCAGAGGTTTAAAATAATGTATGGGTTATGTGGTATGTAGTTTGTTGTGCCCATTGTTCATCCGGCCTGTTGGTCGCCGGGCCCCCAGTGGGACCCAGCGTTACCATACCTATCAACGGGGACGCCGACCGGGTGTACCAAGATACTAATTATACTCTGGCAGGTCCTGCCACTTACTTTCCTGGGATTTTGGTGACTAGGACTTAAAGTAAAGGTTGGAGCTATCGCTGTTGATTTAAGTAAAATTGCATTTAGAAAGCGCTGCGTGGGGTTTTACTCTGAAAGAACTATTTCTAGAGAGCCTAAAAGGTCGGGCAAAATTTGATGTGATTTAAATTTGGACATGTGGGGCAATCGCTGTACAAGAGAAAGTGAAGGGTGGGAGGGAGGGTGAAGACGTGGGGTTGAAATAGGAAGAAGAGGGGTCGGATAGGAAGGTGATCCCCATTTTCAGTGGGGCATGCCCATGCCCCACAACAGTGAAAAATACCAATGTTCGATGTTAAATGTCTTGTTTTCAGCCATTATTAACTTCACATAACGACCACGTACTAGTACCTATAAACGTTCGCCACTGGAAGTCTGTCAGTTTCTCTGAGTGTGAGTAACAGTTGTCTGCTAAAGATCACATGAAGAATGAGGACCTAATAGTATCCATGTAACTGGAATACTGTAACATACAGATATAATATGGAAGAATTATGAGTACATCTCTTTATAGTTTTCATTAATTAAGTAACCTGGGGCAATTGCCCTTGTAACCATATATACGTATAATAAATCATATTTTGTTTGTTTACTCCTATTTTCTAGACTTTTCTCAATACACGCAACAGGTAACACTAAACAAGTTATTCAAAGGATCCATAGTTATGCGGCGCTTTGGAGCCCAATTATCTAGAAAGGATCCAAAATGTAGACACAACGCAATCTCCGATGTTGCAGCTTATTCTCAATGTCAATCCGAGTAAGGCCTCACACGAGATCATTGAAGGGTGTTTCTTCTTTGAAAATCGACTTGAATGCCTTTACCATCTCCTTTGAAGTCTTATTTTTAATAGCCCCTTACTATTTTTTTTTTTTTTTTTTGTAGTTGTTGGCGCATAGGCTTCTGTGGCCATAATGCACCTCCCAAGGTTTTTGCAGTACTTTGATCCCAGCCCGAGGTGGGAATCGAACCCGCGACCTTTGGGTTTCCAGGCAGGCACTTTACCCATCCGGCTAGCCCGGTCGGCTGCCCCTTACTCTAACGTATCTTGAAAAGCAATCGATACAAACAAGAAGATAGCATATACCGCCATTCCCTTTAGACAGATTGGAAACTTCTGCTAAATCACGCTGAAATGCATGGCAAAGTTACGAAACTATTATTTTGTTCCTCGGCAAATTAACTCTTTGCGGTTTGTGGCGGCCATAAGTCGGGTGACCGCTCAAGTAGTCTTTCACTATATGTCAGGATAACTTTGTATGATTTTGCAGTGCATTAACACCTGCACGAGGGTTATTGTAAACTTCTAACATCTTGTTCTTAAATTTTTTTAAGAAAATTAAATAGGTTAGTGTAGTTCCTTAGTAAGTAAGGAGATGAATGGAATGTTTATTAAAGTTGGGTGTATAGCCAGAAACTTTATATAGAAAATTTTCATGTAATAAGTTTGGTTTTAAAATTGTATGTGAAACAACTTACTGTTTGTAATGTAAATACATCTGTAGAGTTTTATAACAGACTATATAGAAATTGATTGAGAGAGGACTAATTGATTTTGTGATTAAATGAACAAGCTGCAGTATAATAAATAAATAAATTTTCTGTTCATACTCCGGGATGACCAAACGGTCAGAGGAGTTTTACAAGATACACAGAATACAAGAAACAACACCGTATTCAGCAGTCACAGGTTTGAACCCCGAGCACTCAAGGCACTTGTACTTATGCACCCACGCGCCTGACCACTAGGCTACGGTAGCCTTCGGTTCTTAACCTGTGGGTAGCGAAAAAGATTTTGGGGGTTGCAGCAAACATTGATAAACGTGAATAAATTAAATATTTATTATAGATCTATTGAAACTATTATACACTACAACCTTTCATTCTATATTTGTTCAGTTTATTGCAGACATAAGCGTAGTCAAGCATAATAACACAAACACAATTTCAGCAATAATTCGTATAATTAACTAAGTGTAATTAACTCATTTCATTTAAAACTGCTCAAAATCTGACACTAGACTCTACTATTAGGTTTTTTTTATACTCTAGTGACCAGAATCTAGTCAGTAGAGTGGAGTGTAGAGTGTATTTAGTGTCAAACAGCACCAGGGGGGTTTCCCCCCATCTCCGTGTGCTATACATTGTGGGTGTGAAACAGAACACTGTTAATGCCAGAGGTTTAAAAATATATGGATTTTTTATTTGTGTAGTGTCGTGTACCGTTGTTCATCTGGTCATTTAGCCGCTGGGCCCCTAATGGACCCAACGTTGCCCCACTCCACCCCGTGGAGAAGGGTACACCACTATTATAGTTATTTACTCTGGCAGGTCCTGCCACCTAATTTCCTGAGATTTCAGTGGCAAGGACCTAAAAAAAAAAAACCCCGCTATAGATAGGAGTCAGCCAAAACAAAGGGAGTACTAGTTGGGCTATTTGATGTTGTTAAGTTTTTGGGTGTAGGACTCAAGCAATTTGGAGTTGATTCGGACGCTAGTTGTAAGTTAGAGAAGGGGAGGGAGACTGAAGACTGGGGGAAATGATAGAGATATGGGGTCCATAGGGAAGATGACCCCAAGTCAGTGGAGCAGGCCCATGTCCACCAGAGTGAAAAAGAGGGGTGGCGTAGGGGGGAGGATACCAGGGATGAACTCCCCCTCCCGCCGGGGAGTGGAGGCAAAGGACCACGCAAGGGAGCGTGGTCCCTTGCGTGGTCCTTTGGCAGCGCAGCTGAGCTGTACTGGTGGGTTCTGTCACTCCTGGGACGAAGGAGGGTTTTTTTCCCCTTCTCCTGAGAAGACTGTCATATCCAGGAAGTTTCTTACTTTGATCTTCAATGGGTGGTGTTTGGGTGCCGAACCCGTCTAGCAGTGAAGACAGACTGCGCAAACTCGGTAAAGGCGGCGTAGCGCTGCTCGTCCATAATCAGGTGCTCACAATGCCGGGGATTTTCTTGCGTTTTAGTGGCAAACCTTAGCCGGAACTCGTCATATTCAGGGCAATTATATATTACGTGATCCCACGTTTCTTTAGCCCCCGCAGTGAAACATTGGATCATCTTCAATGCCTAGGGATGTTAGCTTTGCTTTAAAGGGTCCGTGGCCTGTCAATAGAAATGTAGTATGGAGGCCTGGTGAGTACCAGGGAGGAGGCTTTGGACTGATGAGGTTCACAGAGTAAATGAACTTTTTGGTTATCAATCCTTTGTTAGTGGTGTCCCATGTCTCTTGCCAGGTCCTGACCATAATTTCAGAGATTCTCTTCCTTTCCTATTTTGGGGTTGTTATCAAGGCACAGTTAGTAAGGATTTTGGACTAAAGATGAATATGGCTAAAACAAAAGTAATGATGAACAAGTATGCCACGGAAAGGGAAATAATGATTGAAGGAGCAGTAATTGAAAAGGTGGAGTCATATACTTATCTGGGACAAGTTATTAGCTGTAATAATGATAAATGGCTGGAAATCAAGAGAAGAATAAATTTTGGATGGATAGCATTAAGGAAATATAGTCACATACTGAAGAGCAATATCCCAGTTTGTCTGAAACGTAAAATAATGAATCAATGTATACTCCCCACCATGACTTATGGAAGTGAAACTTGGGCACTCACCAAAAGAATGGAAGAGAAGCTAAGAACTACACAGCGAAGAATGGAACGAATTATATTGGGAATCAGACTGTTAGATAAGAAGAGAAACACATGGATTAGGCAGCAAACTCAAGTAAAGGACATTCTTATCAAAACTAAAGAACTAAAATGGTCTTGGGCAGGACACATAGCTCGAAGACATGATGACAGATGGACTAAGAAAATAACAGAATGGTACCCAAGAGGAGCTAGAAGAAAACCTGGAAGACAAAGGCGGAGATGGATAGATGAAATTCATGAGTTTGTGAGTAGTAAATGGATGGCCAGTGCTCAAAACAGAAGGAACTGGAAAGTTGCTGGAGAGGCCTTCATCCTGCAGTGGATTGAAAATGGCTGATGATGATGATGATGATGATGATCAAGGTTAAGAGTGATGCCTGCTGTTTCAGTGGGAATACTCTTCTTCAGTCGTTGATACAATCCTCTTCTTATTACCTCTAGGTGTAGGGGGTATACATCCAGCTAGAACCTGTAGAGCTGGGGTGCTTACTGTACGGCACGCCCTTGTTACGGCAAGGAGCATAGAACGCTGTACGGAGTCTAGTTTACAGCGATTTCGGTCGAGGGAGGCCCTAGTACACCATACTGAGGCTCCATAGCAAGCTATTGGGAAAAATACGGCATTATAGATGAGGGCCAGAGCCCGACGCTTAAGGCCCCAGTCTGCACGGCTTATACGGATGATCATGGCCGAGTATTTTTTTTTTTTTTTTTCTGTGACATATATTTCAAGTGAGGATGGAAATTTAGCTTCATATCTGGTCGTTACTCTGGTCGTCTTAGACCAGAGTAACGTTTTTAACTCTGGTGACTAGACTCTAGTCACTAGAGTTAAAAAAAAAACTAATTAAATTTAACTTAACCAGTACTGCCAGGGCTCACTAATAATTTCGCCTTATGAAAAGGGGTCGCGGATAAAAAGTTTTCGAAACTGTGAATTAAGTAAGAGTTTTCAGTGGTGGATGAGGAGAGTGTATTAACTACTAAAATGAAATAAAGAAATTAATTTATAGTAATAGCTCATTATTTATAAATGTGGATACCTTGTCTTAAATGTTTTGTTAGTTATTTTGTATACTCTAAATTGCTCATAAGTGACAAATCCATTTTGTCCAAGAAAACAAATTTATTTAAAGCTATGTAACCATCGTACCTAGAACCTTCTGATAAACATTCACTGTGCTGCCCCTTTATTAGGTACACCCCTGCTGTGCACACAAATGAGTGTCCTGTTCCACGACGTTGCAATCCCATGACCACAGCTGTGGATATAAATGCAGCAGAACAACCTTTCTAGTATCAGTTAAGCGTACAAACCGTAGCAAGAATGGGGAAACGGAGTGATCTAACGGACTTCGAACGTGGCATGGTAGTAGGTGCAAGACGTGCTGGACAAAACATCTCGGAAACGGCAGTTCTCTTGAACTTTTCACGCACCACAGTTTCAAGGTTGTATCGAGAATGGTGCAACGAACAGAAAACATCCTATCAACAGCACTCCTGTGGAAGAAAATCGCTTGTTGATGAGACATGGACATGTGGACATGTGTTTCTGTAAGGGGCAGCTCCTAGAACGTTAGTTCAACTCCGCCTCGTATCTCTGTGAAGATCAGTATCTCTACAAATGGACCAGATATGTGTGTGACGTCGGTTTGTGTGTATTATGTGTGTGTTCTGTTGTTCTGTTCTGGCCACTTGGCTACCCAGAAGCATCAGTCACCTGGACAGATGATTCTGGGTACTCGTCCACACCACGGGAAGGTGGGCCAGTCCCAGCTAAACACGTACCGTCTCAATACGAGACTCTGATCCACCTGATGTTGCCAAAAGGTGGGCCAGATTCCTCTAGGGGCCCACTCCAGAGGAGAGAGAGAGAGAAAAAAAAATAAATAAATAAAAATAAATAAATAAAAAATAATATATATATTTAGATTTTCCCGTGGTGCAAAAGGAAAAAAAAAAAAAAAGTCACTGTAAAACGCGAAACAACAACAAAAAAAAAAAAAAAAAAAGTGACAGCAACCCTGAAGATCGCAAAAAAAAAAAAAAAAAAAAAACCATGTGACTGATTGTAGAACGCGAAGAAAAAAAAAATAATAATAAATAAATAAAAAAAATAATAAAAAAAATAAATAATAATAATAAAAAAAAATAAATAAATAAATAAAAAAAAATAATAATAAATAAATAATAATAATAAAAAAAAAATAAATAAATAAATAATAATAATAATAAATAAATAAAAAATAATAATAATAAATAAATAAAAAATTTTAAAAAATAATAAATAAAAAATTTTAAAAAATAATAAATAAAAATAAAATAAAATAAAGGGGGGGAAGAGAGAGAGAGAGAGAGAGAGAGAGATGGTGTTTTCCTTCCTGAACACAGGCCGCAGAAACAAGCTCCACAGCCCATGTAGCAGGATTGGGGGGGGGAAATACATGGTTGGTTTCAGTTCACTGCTGGGTCCTCGATGTTTGCCACTGGGGGTCTGTTAATCCTTCGTCTGCGCTTAAAGACTTCAGCTGAGTAGGTTTGCAGTGCAGGGAGGTTGTTAGGGTTCTGTAGGAAGAGCTCTAGATGCTCGCCAGAGATCTGTGTACAGCTGACAAGGTTGTGTCTCAGATCAGCATACGTAATGCACTCGAACAGTACATGCCACCACTTCTCTTTGGCTCCACAATGGCAGAGATCTGTTGGGTGGAGACCCAGATGGTGTAATTTTTCATTCATGGATCCGTGTCCGGTAATTAGGTATGATGTTTCTAGTGAAGGGGTGAACCAAGACTGTACAGATTTAGTAGCAGTGTAGGTTACATCAGGTAGGAATCTTTTTGTGACAATGCCCAGTGTTGAATTATGCCAACGAGTTTGCCAAATGTTGAAGAGCTTGTTGTAGCACCGCGTCATCTCAGCCTTGGGGTCAGCATCCAGATTAACCTCAATGTCGAGGATCCTTGTTGGGATATTTCTCGTAATTCGGAAGCACAACCCTCGGAAAATGACATGTAGATCGAGCGGAAGTGCTCCCGCAATGACCTGAATGGCAGGAGTGGAGACCGTTCTACACACTCGGCAGATTGCCATTAACATTGACCTCTGGATGGTTCCAAGCTTGTCTCGCATCTTTACAAGAGTTACCCGATGGAACCAGGCTCCGGCTGCATAGGTCACAATTGGTAAAAATACTGCATTGTAATACAATCGTAGAGACCTTTTGGAGAGTCCCCAATCATTCTTAGAGATGCGTATGATGGTTCCTGAGAATCTCTTAACTTTGTTTCGTAGATTAACAAGATGTGGGAGAAAGCTGAGTTTGTGGTCAATAATCACTGCAAGTATACCTTGGTTTCAGTGACAATTGGCAGTTGAGCGTTACATATCTTTACCTGCGGTGGGCGCCTGAGATCCAGTCTATTCTTAAATAGCATCATTTTAGTTTTCGTTGGGTTGATATGCAGCTTATTAAGTGCGGCCCAAGTTGAGAGATCTTCGAGGACCTGGTTTGCATTTTCTTCAATGGCCTTCCGTGAATGCCCTGACACCACAACTGTGAGATCATCAGCAAAGGCCACAATTTTTGCATTCCTGAAGGTGCGGGAGAGCCAGTCTTGGAGATGAGAGAGGTCAGAGGAGGATGGTTAGAATTGTGCAAGCAAACAGACAGGCCACAATGTCGCACATCACGTCAGACTACACCCTTGGTGCGCAGAACAAAATATCGCAACGGACCACTAGTCGCACTTTGTCGCGAATGGGCTACAACGGCCACATCGCGTACCTTTGTTATCAATGAAGAACAAAAGAGCATGCCTCCTGTTGGCACAGCAACACCAGCACTGGACTATCGAGGATTGGAAAACAGTTGCTTGGCCAGACGAGTCGACGTTCCTGGTGCATCATGTTGATGGGGCGGAGAGCCAGGTGGGCAGGAGCAGCAGTGCGTAGCACACGCTTCTTGATTAGACCGGGGTTCGAGCCAGTGACCACCAAATACGGAGGATGCGGAAAGGTCAGGGAATGGCCACCGGAAATCCTCGGAGCAATATGGCCTTAGTTGCTAATGCTCCTAAAAAAAAAAAAAAAAAAAAAAAAAAACCAAAAATCATTTTGATGGAAAGTTCAGAATTTGGCGAAAACAACATAAATTCAAGGATCCGTCATGTCTGACGACTACTGTGCAAGGTGGTGGGGGCAGTGTTATTGTGTGGGGGAATGTTTTCTTGGCACACGTTGGGGTCCATTGATACCCATAGATTCACGTCTGAATGCCACATCGTACCTAAACATCGTTACTGACCAAGTGCATCCGTTCATGTTGACAGTTTATCCTCAGACAGATGATTACTTCCAGCAGGATAATGTCTCGGTGCACAAAGCCCGAATCACTATGGTATGGTTCCAGGAACATGACAATTGCTGTTCTTTGCTGCAGTGGTCCGCTCGGTCTCTGGATCTCAATCCTATTGGGATGAGCTGGAAAGGGCTGTTCGCTGCAGGACTACACCTCAGTCGAATCTAAAGGAACTGTGTGACACTTGTCTGCATGGTACTCCATTCCTGCGTAACATTTTTAACATCTTGTTCAATCCATGCCTAGACGAATTCAGGCTGTTTTGAAGGCTAAAGGAGACTCAACACGCTACTAGGTAGGTGTACCTAATAAAGTGGCAGCACAGTATATATATATATGCAGTCAGTTATTTGTGGGCTGAGGTGTTGTGGTTACAGAAATACAAAATATAACTAAAATCTTGTTTAATCTTGGATTACTGCTACCCGTATACAATACTTGCATTTATCATGATTTTTTTCATTCAGTTCCTTTGTTACTGTATCATAGTAAGCAATCAAATTGGTCAGACAAGTTAGCCCCTTAATAAATCCATGCTATGACTGAAATATAACTGAACTCCCCTCTAGATGGTTCTGTTACTTCTCTAACCAGAAAATAATAACTCCACTGTTTTTCCTGGAACAGGAGTACGCTGACAGGTCTCTAATTACTCATGACATTCTTTGATCACTTTGTGAATTGGAGATACATCGCACATTTAGATTTCACAGGTATTCTCCTAAATCCAAAGATACTTGTTGTTATTTGGTTTTTAGGAGCATTAGCAACTAAGGCCATATTGCTCCGGGATATGCGGTGGTCATTCCCTGAATGACCTTTCCGCATCCTCCGTATTTGGTGGTGACGGGCTCGAACCCCGGTCTAATCAAGAAGCGTGTGCTACGCACTGCTGCTCCTTCCCACCTGGCTACGGAGGCGCCACCAAAGATACTCTCATCATTATGGCTAAGGATATGCTTACCTCCTTTGTCTCTCCATTAATATACATTATAACAGAATAAATCTTATCCAGCCCAGGTGCCTCTTTATCATTAGCTTCAATAATTTCTTTTCCACTTTTCTCTCAGTTATGGCAAAATTATTTTGCTCCCCGTTAGAGTTTGATAAACTTCTGGCATCGCGTTCCCTAAAAAAAATCCTTATGTGTGAATGTAGATGGAAATACCTGTTCAGTTCATCAGCAATCTGAGCAGGAAAATAAACAGTTTAATCATCCATAACAATTGGATCAATGTGATTCAGCCCCTTCTTTCTAGTACTGTATTTATATAATCAAAGAAGGCAAGTTTTTCGTAGCATCCTTTGCCAAAGACCCCTCATAATTTGGTTTAACTTGTCTTACCACCTTTGTGACTTGATTACACGCTAGTTTATATCTACTATAGGCTTCTGTATCACCTTTTTCCAGATATTGACTGGAACTAGGGTTGGTCACTCGCACGCTAGCAAGACTTTTGTGGATTTATTGGAGGACTGTGTACTACAGCAACATGTTCGAGAGGCAACCAGAGGGAGTAATACCCTTGATCTGATTATCAGCAGTGATTATCCCACAGTAAATCCCAATGTACTGATGTGGGATTTACTTAAAGATGTAATTACCATCAAGGGTAAAGAAAGGGTTTTTGTTTTCGTAAAGGTGACTACAGTGGTCTCACAGTTTTTAAATTCTATACAGTGTAATCAACTGAAGATGTTACCAACGGTGAATTCTAAATGGGAGTTTAGACTTAATCAGTGACTTAATCTTGGTGGCTACTAGGCTTTCACACCACCGAAGAAATACTGTTTAAGGTTCAGGCCGAAATGGATTTCGGATGAAGTAATGAGACTCATGGCAGAGAAGAAAATTATCAGGCGACACAGAATCCTATGGCAGATATAAGCTACTCTGTAATCAAGTCACAAAGGAGGTTAGGCAGGCGAAGGCAGATTACAAAAATTCTTTGGCAAAGGATGCAAAGAAAAACAGCAAAGAGTTTTTTACTTATGTAAACTCTAGAAGGGGAAAAATCAGATTGGTCCACTTTACATAGATGGTTCGACTATTGATGATCCTGCTCAAGTTGCTGATAAACTGAATGAGTATTTTGCACCTACATTCACACATATGAGTTATTCAAGTAGGGAAATTCTAGATATTTATCAAACTCTAACAGGGAGCTAAGTGATTTTGTAATCACTGAGGCGCCTCCGTAGCCAGGTGAGCAGGAGCAGCAGTGCGTAGCACACGCTTCTTGATTAGACCGGGGTTCGAGCCCGTGACCACCAAATATGGAGGATGCGGAAAGGTCAGGAAGTGACCACCGCATATCCTCGGAGCAATATGGACTTAGTTGCTAATGCTCCTAAAATCCAAATAATAACAACGTAATCGAGATTACGTTGTTATTATTTGTTATTATTTGCTATTATTTGCTGAGAGCAAAGTGGAGGAGAAATTGTTGAAGTTAAACATAAAAAAAACACCTGGGGCAGATGGAAACTATCCAGTTATAATGAAGGAGACAGCAAGGGAAGTAAGAAAACCCTAAGCCATAATTATGAGAGCATCCTTAGAGTCAAGGGAGGTCCCCATGGACTGGAGATGTGGAAACGTATCCCCAATTCACAAAGGGGGTTCGAAGGATGACACAAATAATATTAGACCCATTAGTTTAACTTCGGTTCCGGGAAAAATAATGGTGTCACTGGTTAATGAGGTTATACAGGATCACCTAGGCAAGACATCAGTAATAGTTCAGACACAGCATGGGTTTGTTAAGGGGAAGTCTTGTCTCACCAAACTGATTAGATACAACGATGTGGTCACAAAGGAACTGGATGCAAAAAATAATTTTGATATCATATACTTGGATTTCAGGAAAGCTTTTGATACTGTTGCACATGGAAGACTGCTGTACAAATTGGAGCGGTATGGCATTAAGGGCAAGCTACTGCAATGGATAAAGGGATGGTTGAGTGGGAGACGGCAGAGAGTGGTAATAAATGGATACTGCTCTTCGTGGACTAATGTTTTTAGTGGAGTCCCCCAGGGTTCGCTGCTGGGCCCATTTGTTTTGTGTATTTATCAATGATGGTATATCAGGCTTAATGTCCAAGTTTGCAGATGATACAAAGGCTGGCAGGGTTGTTAATGACAGTATGCTACTGCAAAAGGATCTATTAAAATTAGGCAGAAGGACTGAGGGGTGTCAATTGAAGTTTAACATTTACAAATGCAAAATACTCCGTATGGGTAGCAGTAATCCAAGAGAAATGTACCAACTGTGTGGTACTACACTCAAGGAGGTGGAGAATGAAAAAGACCTGCGGGTTATTGTGCAATCAGATATGAAGTTCTCTGAACAATGCAGACGGGCTGCCAGAGCAGGTCATGGATTTTTGTCAATGATATATTTGCTAGCAGAGACAAGGTGATTATCCCCTTATATAAGGCAATGGCCAGGCCACACCTTGAGTACAGTATACAGGTCTGGAGGCCTCATTTTAAGAAGAATGTAGAGTTGGTAGAACGAGTACAGCGAAGGGCAACAAGATTGCTGGGAGGAACAAAGGGGTGCGCTTATGCAGAAAATCTTAAGTTCTGCAAGTTGCAGCATCTGGAGACTAGGCACCTGCGAGGTGATCTGATCGAGGTGTATAAGGCCTTGAATGGTTTGAGCAGGCTCAATGTTGACGGGATACTTCCGCTTGCCTAGATTAAGAACCTGAGGGGACATACATTCAAATTGAGGAAAGACAGTTGTAGAATAGATGTGCGGAAGTTTGCTTTTAGCCAGCGGGTGGTTGATTGCTGGAACAGACTTCCATCTGTTGTTGTTGTTGTTGTTGTTGTTGTTGTTGTGGAAGTTGATAGCTTAAATAAATTTAAGGCTGAACTGGACAAACATTTGCAGTGACCGGATGGGTGAAATGGGAAGTTTTTTTTTTTTTTTTTTGCCTGCTGATGCTGTATAAGCTTGCTTTCTTGAATCATATGCCTCAATTAATGCTAATGCTTGATAATTTATATGGATCTCGTGCATTTTTTTTTTTTTTTATCTGCCACGACCGTTCAAAGCTTAGGCATAAATGTAAGTCCATTTATGCCTAAGCTTTAAAGAGTATTGCTTAGTTGGTATGAAATGCCCAGTAGTTTCTATAATTATTTACCTGAATTTTTCCCATTTTGGATTAGGTGACGGTATCATTATCAGTTAGTCCCTCTATACAGACATTAAAAATGGTCTGAGAGTGTGGCATTTGGGGTAAGTTGCCGCCATGGATAAAGCGATAGTTGAATGAGAGAGAAAAAAAAGTTATTATCAATAGGCACTTCTCTTCTTGGAGTAATGTTATTAATGGAGTTCATCCACGGTTCAGTACTAGACCCAGTACTGAACCATGTTAGCGTGGAAATTAAAGTTTAATGTGGCAATTAAAGTTTAATATTGAAAAATGCAAGGTGCTGCATATGGAATGAACAGTAATCCAACAATAACTGTGTGTTTATTCTCAAGGCAAAAAACGAGAAAGACCTGGAAGTAATTCTACAGTCAGGAGTTCTATGAATAGTGCAGATGGGCTGCTAGAAGAGTTTATGGTTTTTGTCAATGATATACATGAATTTTGGCAGTAGGCAGAAAGAAGGAGGTAATTATTCCGTTGTATGGGGCCACATCTTGAGTACTGCATACAGATCTGGAAACCTCATTTTAGGAAGGATGTGGAACTGTTGGAATGATGCACAGAACAACCGCTAAATTAATTGGGGCAACAAAGGGATGCTTACTAAAGTACATTCCAGTTCTGCAAATTCCTCCTGCGAATTGGATTCAAATGTGTAAGGCTTTGAATGGATTAATTTAACATTGAAAAATGCCAGGTAGTGCATATCGATAACAGTAATCTCAAATAACTGTGGTTATTCTCAAGGCATAGAAAGAGAAAGACCTGGGAGTAATTCTGCAGTCAGAAGCTGCCCCTTAACAGCTTCAATCCCCTCTAGAAAATCCCGGGACCACCCCTGAAAATACGAGAAAATATTTACAAATTTCTAACTGCAACTGAACGTAATTAAACTTACATTCAGTTGTAATTACTACACAGAGCAGTGTTTTTTTTTTTTTTTAACTCTTTTCTCTCTTTTTTTTTTTTTTTTCACTTAGAAAATCACATTAAATATGCTCTTATTCGAACAACACACAGGATGGGACATAAAGTTAAACTGAGGAAGGATGGTTTCTGGATACATGTGCAGAAATTGGTCTTCAGCCAACAGGTAGTTATTTAATTGATGGAACACACTTTCATCTGGAATTGTGAAAGTTGGTGGTATTAACAATTTTAAGAAAGAACTAGATTAATTATTAGAGAGGAAAAACAGATGATGTGGATACGGAGGGTTGATTCAGCCTTTTGATAAAGATTTTGACATTAATCCTGCTTGTGACGTTTGACATTAATCCTGCTTGGCAGCAATGTAAATTGTTTTTTTTTCCCGCAGGCGCAATCCCAGACCTTATGAATAGGTGTATCAGTTGTAGAAGTTGTTTTAATGTCGACATACCTCAGAAATTGGACTCATGGTTGGAAGGTTACATAACCGCACTTTCCGAAGAAGGGTACAAAAATAATTGATAGGTACAAGTCAAAAAATTAAGTGTACTGAAGTTCGGGTTTCCATAAGGTTTTGAATGGCAAAAGAAAATTCCGTGAAGCTGCTGCAAGTGGGCGGAAAACACCGAAGAAACTGAAACCTGCTCCAAGTCGAACGAGGGAGGTAGTACGAAAAGTGCAGTCGCTCGATGTCGGTGAAAATAAATCAAAAACCCAAGAGCTGTAGTGTCACGTGTGAGAACATCTCAGTCAACCGTTTGTCGCATAATCAACGAAAATTTGCAACTGGAGAAGAAGCACAAGGCCCGCGTACACCACCTAGGAGCAAGGCACATTGCAGAGCGGCGGGTCAATGCTCGAAAACTCTACGAAAAATATCTCGCAGCTGATAGATGGAAATTCGTAGCAACATTGGACGAAGCGTGGATATACCTCTCCTATTGCACCAAAATTCGAGCAATTTATTACCGTCCATAGGGTGACAAGGCCTTTCCAACATGGGAGCATCAGTCAGTGCAAGGAAAGTTTTGGCCGAGGTTTTATGGTTATAGCCGGGTTTTGTTATAACAGCTAATTTGAGTTGGTAGAGTCGCTAATTAAAAAAGTGAAAGTCAACTCAATGTATTACCAGACTGAGGAGATGGGAGAAATCCCAGGTGCCGTCTGACACGAACATACCTGAATTACCAGACTGAAGTTCTACAGCCGTTGTTTGAACGTGAAATACCCACATTGTACGGTTTTGACGCTGAAAAGGCCTGCGT
This sequence comes from Mastigoproctus giganteus, assembly GCF_048544385.1. Taxonomy (NCBI): domain Eukaryota; kingdom Metazoa; phylum Arthropoda; class Arachnida; order Uropygi; family Thelyphonidae; genus Mastigoproctus; species Mastigoproctus giganteus. The sequence goes on from NC_143582.1 coordinate 130,390,102, forward strand.
GCACCAGGATAAAGCATCCAGCCATAGTTCTGTTCCACCCGTGCTTTTTTACGGAGAACGGAAGTGGTGACAGGTATTGGTTCGATCCCGTTTGAAGATATACCTGTTAAATCACTTTACGCCGCACCCATGGAATTTTGCGCATTCGGACTTTTAAAATGAGCTCTCGGAAACCGTCGCCCCAGAACTGTTGAAGGTTTGTGGAAAGTCTGCCAGCAGGAATGGGACAAGATCGACTTGGCAGTTTTGCAGCGGGCGTTACTTCAACAGAAATTGCGATGCCGTGCGATAGTCCATGAGCAGGGAAAACAAATAGAACACAACCGCAGGTAGTGGCGGCACGGAATTTCGTAGTTTTAAAGGACTGTCAAAATCGTTATCAAAAAACTGAATCGACCCTCCGTAGTTTTTATTTTATGCTGATGCTATATAAGCTTGCTTTCTTGCATCATTTGCCACTACTAATATTAATACTAATACAAATTTGTGATATATATTAGATGAATAGTCGAATAGGAAATAGATGAATAGAAAATAATACGAGGGTTCTTTTTCACTTCTTATTAGCAGATGCTGTTCAATCGCCATCTCCAAGAGATCCTTCAGGACGAGAACCGGCGTAATTCAGCCTAGTATGATAGTTGGCTATCGTTCAGGAAATGAATGTTCACATATTTTCGAACTTCATTGAGCCAAATTTCTTTTTACAAAAATCCAAATTAGCGAAATGTTCCTTCTCGATATGAAAAAAGGTTTTCGATAAAGTTTATAAAATTGACTGAATTAAAATCAAAATTACTGTGAAACGCGGCAGTTTTCATGTCTTTAAAAAGAATATTCAAATATGAAAAACAAAGTATACAGTAGTTTGATGTCTTTAATAAGAATAGACAAATATGAAAAACAAAGTACAGTTACTTTCAATGGTATTAATCTCTCATGTTGTAAGAATAATACCAGCTGCCGTTAGGGCAGATACCAGGTAGGGACTAAGTAGCTATAGCGCCTCCCCGTATGATCAAAATAATGTTAATTTTTTTTTTTTTTTTTTTTTACCTATATAGCAATTAAAGATTCCTCAGAATACTGCTTCAGCTGGCCCTTAGTAACTCTAGTCCCCTTTTGAATATCCTGGGACCGCCCCTGAAAATACGAGAAAACATTTACAAATTTTTAAGTTTAATTACGTTCAGTTGTAGTTACTGCACAGAGCAGTGTTTTGTTTTGTTTTTTAATCTTTCTCTCTCTTTTTTTCACTTAGAAAATCACATTAAATATGTGCTTATACCAAAAACATGGCGAGTATAATAATATACAAGATAAATGTGTTAAGAATGAAAAAGCGAAACGAAATCTGCTGAAAAACCGGATAAGAGGGCGAAAAATTAATTGGCGTTCCTAATGATTCCGTGCTTAGCATTGAATTAAAGCTGTCGAGACACATTCTTACAAAAATCTTTTTCTGTACATTTTTTTTTAACTTTAAAAAATGCAGTGTATAATATAGAGCAAAAGAACTGGAGAACTTCGGGGCAGTGCCAACAAGTACCCTTTGGGTGCATCACACTGGTAGGTGAAGTTTACTTTTTTTTTTAGGGCTGTGTGTAATAATTATGGAAATAAAATGCTTCGGGAATATAGCCCAGCCGGACTTTTGCGAGCGAGCGAGAGAGAGAAAAAAAGAGAGAGAAAAAAAGACAGAAAAAAAAAGAAAAAAAAGTTTTATCTCTGTTAATTCCCCTTTTCCCGACAATTGCTAACAACTTAATTAAGCAACATAAAATTCCAGTAAGGTACATACCCAGTCTGACATTCATGGAAAATGAGGCTTACCTATTTATTAAACCGTTATTTATATATCACAAATAACAACTGTTAGTAACCTGTTCAAAGCAAGACCTTAAATGCGCATCGTTCACAATCTTCCAATTTGTTCGCTTTGTAGTAAATAATTGATATTCACTCAGTTTGCATTAAGAGACTGCAGCGAGTTGTAATCATCGATAACTACTATTTACGATAGAGAGAGAGAGATATCAGAGAGCCACACTCACACTTTCTGTACAACAGTTGACGAACTACTATTTACAGAAAGTCTCAGGCTTGTTAATGAGCTAAGGAATGTATCCTAGCTCATCTTCCAAATTTGTCTGTGACCAACGGCGAAAAGATGCTTTACTCATTCCGTGTTTCACTTTAACCCGCGTAACTTCTGCCGCGAAGTGCTCGAGTTCTGACTCTGACTTCTGTAGACTATTCAGCGTGTCCGAGTAATCCGAATGGTATTCTTCTACTCCCGAGTCGGATGACGAACTGGCTTCAGGATGCCGATGGCGGCGCCGACGATGTTTGCGCTTATGCGCTAATTGTCTGGCCGATGTCGCACCTAGCGCAGATCCTGCCGGACTGTCAATTCGGGTACGTCTGTTTGGTTCTGAAGCTGTTCTAAGGTCATGAAAACTCCATGATAAACGGCGTCGAGTTTTCTGGTGGACGGGCACTTGGTTTCCCGTAGGACTAAGACATACTTCAGAAGTGTCGTACGCCGAATCTTCTGAGCATTCAGACGCTTTCTTACCTCTCACGTGTTTTCTGAACTTCGTTCTAACGTTGCTGATGAATTTACCCGTCTTATTTTTGGCCTTAGTCAGTGACTTAAGACTCAGCCGTTTCAGGCTAGACAGGAAGTTATGTCGATGTGGGAGACGGTCATCAGAGGACCATCGAATAACTTTGTTCTGCCTCGCTGTCTTTGCCATTGGCAGCGTGGCAGAACCTTGATACGAGAGGTCGGAGGTCTGGCTGAGAGTTGACCAGTTTTTCACGTTACCTGTCTTGTGGAAAGTGCGCACTCCGTTTGTAACTTGATACGCGTGTCCACTGACGACACTGTTACGTGAATGAGGCCGCTTAGAATACGGGACTGCAATAGTGATTCTTCCCGTTCCGTTCCCGTTAATTTGCGTCGCTCTCACCTGAGTTTCGACATTTTTATGCGCTTTCGTTTCGATGTAGGATTCTGTAATGTCAGGTTTACGCCTGCCCATACTGCCTGTAATGAGGTCCCTTCTTTTTTCTAATACAATATTCGTGCTCGCTCGATCCGATTCCAGGAAGGTTGGGGCTTGATAAGTCTCGTAACCAAAGTAGGTATATTTAATTCGTGGAGATTTATCGCCGTTCACTTGTTCACGACATCGTAAGCCACTTTTGAATGAAAACTCGCTCTCACTGCTGAAATCCATTGTCTGAGACATTTCCATGCAGTCTGTAGGCTTGTAACCTCGCCTATAGTTGTGGGTCTGCTTCGATAAATAGGGTGGGTTATTCATACACAGCTGCGTGTCATCACTTAACACTGTGCTGTTTTCTGTCTCCCACACCTCTTCAGTCATGGTAGCCATGTCCTTAGTGGGCGACCACGGAATACTGTGATCCTCCCTAGATGTATAGCTTTCCACAGAGGTTGTGGAAGAGCCTCTACGACCCTTCTGGCGAAAAGCCCTGTTTCTATAGTTATTTCTTCCATAACAGTTCCAGGAGGTAACTGGCTCCCACCTTTCCTCTGCTCTTTCGCTGCACAACTCGCTTTCGCTAGCATGGTCCAGATGATGCGTCACCCGTGCATTACTTCGTGGTTTGTGGGATCTTTCGTGGCAAGGAACAGTAGGATTGAATGTATAATTTTTACCCCTCAGGCGAAAGCGCCTCTTCTTTTCTCTCTTTGGTATTATGGGAGATCCAGCGATCATTTTTGAAGGAGGTGGAGTCTCCAGTTTTTCTGTATGACCAAAGCGACCAAACCTGTGTTTCCGGGACTTGCTGCGTGGAGTGGTCTTGCTTAAAGTGATATCGGAAGGCGATTCTTCTTCTTCTGAATCTACTCGGGCTTTGAACTTCTGTGAAACTGGGGAGAAAGACGAAATGCAGTTTTGCTTGACCAGTGCATCCTGATAACTGTTTTGTGATCTCTCTAAGTAATTACAAATATACGAGTTTACAGGCGTGACGTCAGAGGGACTCTCATCTCCCGTGTATAAGCTGGAATCGGCTCTGTCTGAAAGCACACTATGGGTGGGTAATAAGTAACTACTCACACTGTGTTTCGGAAAGCACCCAGTAGGAGTCGGTTTCTCGCTACGATCTTTAGCATCCCCAAGAACAGATGCGATCGTTAACGCTTCTTCAGCAGTGGCACATACAAAAGCGTGACATTCAAACAATTTCGGTGACGATACACGACGAAATAAGCAGGCAAAGAGCGACGGATGCGTCAGACTCACCAGAAAACGAGCTTTAGATCCCAACTGCACGTAGGATTTCTGATCGACAGCGTCTTCAGAACAAGCGATAGGAACGAAAGCGGCCCCGAAGATTTTCCTTTTGACTATTTTCGTATGAAACCTAACAGCAGCCCACAGAGTGATGTTGGAAATGGGAGTAATCACTTTCGTAACTACGGAAACACTGTCGCCACCTTGTTCTTCAGTTTCCGCGACCACCAACCCATAATCGGAGATGTCGAGTTGTTGATTTAAAGTAAGAGGATGTGCGCTTCGATGGTTCTCTCCTCTTCTTCTAGAAGTGGTATAAAGATCTAACAGAGGGCGCTGTAGTGTACCGATCTCTACCTTCTGCTTTGCGTTTGTGAAAGTAACGCTCCCCAAGTAGCGAACACGGAAGAATTCGTTGTAAGTAGGAGTGCATGACATGCTGAAGGAAGAAATTCACCGCATATAAACACAGAACATGCACAAATAAAATAGCACCGTGGCTTTGCGCCGGTAATTCTAGTTACACAAAGATAGTTGCCGTCTCCAAGTAAACACGTTTTGATTTCATCAACGAAGGAGCTACTTCTAATACTTAAAGACTAAAATGTAACAGTAGATATCTTTTTCTTCGCCATCAGAAAGACAAACACTTCCGGGTATATAACACTTATGTCGGTTTTTAGGAACACATAACTAACTGCCACACAAATAATCCGCAAGCAAGCAGGGTCACTATGTATTGTAAGAAATGGCCACTGTCCCGATAGAAACAGAAATCACCACTGCGGAGAAAGCTGGTAGGCAAGGTAATAAGACGACTACCTCTACTCATTGCCCTACTTTGTATATCTGCCAAATATGGTGGGGTGTACTGTCTTTTCTTCTTACACAACTACTCTGTCCTACATAACGGTTCTCTCATGGCTACGGTGTGCCTTGAATCCCCCCCTTCAGAAAAACAAACTGGTTCGCCGACGTTTCACCAAATGTGTAGGAGCACGTGGAAAGGCGTCGTGGTTCTACTTGGCTGGGCGGAAACAAGTCGTCTGCTCCGGTTCTGACGAATTATTGTCACTTTTATTCCAACTTTTAGAGGTCTGCGAAGGATAACGTTTGATACACGTCCTACCTTCACGAATTGTAGATGTAGTTCAGGGCCGTTACTCCACCTGTAAGCAATCATATAATATAACAGCAAATAGCTTCACATAACAGAGAAAGATTCGGTAAAGTTTCATTTCGTTGTGCAGTTGCACCTAAAACTTCCTTCCGTCTTCAAATGCCTCAAAAAATAAAATAAAATTAATTCCGTTCAAACTAACACAAAGAGACCCGAGACTCTAAGATTTCTTAGATAATTAAATCGTACAAATATTAACTTTCTAAATGCCCCATACTGATAAAATTTGTATATTATTCTTTCATATTTTTATTCTCATACCAGTATGTTAAAAAATAAATTTTACAAATCTGTGTGGGCAGTGGCGGATTTCCGCACAGGAGCACGAGGCGCGCGCCTGGGGCCTCTTAAATAGAGGGGGCCTCAAATATCAGGTCTCAAAAAAATATAATAAAATTGTTTCATTTTTAATTTTTACACTCATTATTATTACCGTTACTGAATAAAACTATAATTTAAGATGAGAAGTTAGTAAACTCTTATGCGAATATCCCTACATATTATATGAAATATCTATGCGAACTAAGTGAATATGAAGTAGAATACGTATTATCATTAATGCTTAGTTGTGCCATTTTTTCATGTAATCATTAGTTAAAATATGTATGAAAGAATTGCGCAACCAAAATGATTAAACCGCAACACCAAATATACAGCGCGTGCTATAGTAAAAACATGCGCGCAGAATGCACACTGTAGTGGTACCGAAAATATTTAGGGGGGGAGGCTCAAAACTGAATTGCGCCTGGGACCTCTCAAGTGCTAAATCTGCCACTGTGTGTGTGTACAAGTGAAAAATATGATAGCCCGTGTCAGCCGAGTAGTTTGTTTATTGGTACAAAAGCTGCTATGAAAGAAATGTGCTATGTGCGCCCATGAGAGAAAGTAAGGCGGTTGCTTAGCTGGAGGGTACAAAATTACTTTTATACATTTGAGAAAAGATAAATTTAAGCATCAAGGTAGGTACTATCACCATTTGAAGGTTAAACGGCAAAGAAGTAAAAAACAGGGGAGTTAAGAGAACTAAGTTGATATGATATCACAAAACCAAGTATCGCAAAAATCAAAAGGTTCAATGCGAATTAACTGAATCTAAACAATAATTACACAACGTAAGAATAAAAGGTTACGTTGTTGTTTATGTTTAACTGCTTTTAATATTTTATGTGCTGAACCCAATGACGTCATTGTTTTTTTATGTAGCATCTTGGAGGCAATTGAAGGTTTATATTTTTGTGACATTTATATATACTAAATAAGTGCACGCTAATACTATGATACATAAGTGCCTGTAGTATTCGTGAAAGTTTATTTTATTATTATTTTTTATTTATTTATTATTATGTTTTTTTTTTTGCAGTTTACTAAGGCTACGAAGTTACAGTTATCTCCACACTACTGCCAATTTTATGGTTAGTATGTGATTGACTGTAAGTAACTGGCATTTATACAATATAATAGACTTACAACTCAATAGTTACTATGCAACTGATTATCATAAAAGAATTTGTTCAATAAATATCAATTTCCTCAACTTATGGGATGGGGGAACCTTCGCCCCTACTCGATCCGCCAGTGCCATTAACTTCCAAGCTAGTCGCTTTGTCCGTTAGATACTTTTGTTTAATCTTTCGCAAATATCTTTATTATCTTTATTATTATTATTATTATTATTATTATTATTATTATTATTAGCCATATGGTGCAAGGAAGCCTGAGGCTTATGCTGCACCAGGCAAAAAAAAAAAAAAAGCACGTTTAGGCTAGGCGTTTAAGGGAAGTGACAAGGCTTCCCGAAATACACCAAAATTTTTTTTTTGCTTTAGTTTCAAGTCGTTGTAATAGGCAGAATGTGCTTTTAAAACAGCAAGATTTTTTTTTTAATTGAATTTTCTGTCCATACATTTTACTTACAAATTTTGACAATAGAATAAGTGAGGCGAGTTGGCTGGGAAAATCTGGTAGGGAGGAGACTGTGAAATGGGTTAAGAATCCCTAATTTACGCTTCGCTAACGCACTCGCATTCTATTGCTCCAATCACTATGCTGATTGTGGTTAGTATTGGCAAAATAATGCAAAGAAGAAATGCTAGGTGGCATAAACCCCAGGGGGTTCACATCTGGTGAGTATGGGCTTGGCAAACCCAAGGGCCTGTGCTGGATATCATCATTCTTCCTTCTTGCTTTCTTGGTGATTCCCTTCTTTTGGCTCTCTCTCTCTCTCTCTCTCTCTCTCTCTCTCTCTCTCTCTCTCTCTCTCTCTCTCTCTCTCTCAGGGTAACACGAGGTTTTTTTTTTTTTTGCTGGTGCAGCATAAGCCTCAGGCTTCCTTGCATCTTATGTCTATTAATAATAATAATAATAACCAAAATTAAAAGTTTTTTACCCATTTCATTTTCCCATCCTTCTAATAAGTTCTCCAGTCCTGCTTTAAAATTAATCGAACTACCCACTTCCATAATAGCAGATGAAAATGGATGGTACGGATTCAGCCACAGAAAGAGAGTGTACCTGATTGTTGATCAGTTACTTTCTAGCTGAAAGCATATTATCACACAATCATTTTGCAACCATTTCTCAATTTAAATTTATGTCCCCTTGCGGATCTTTTGAGAGAGAGACACACAAGAGCGCATAAAGATACCATCAGCATTTAGTTAACAAAACTTGTGACTCCCCACCCCACTAGAAAAACAGTGTGGATCAGAGTGTAGAGTGTGTTTAGCGTAAAGTGACCAGATCCCTAGCATTCCAATGCGGGACATCTGTCGGGGGGGATTTTCAACTCCCCTAGAAACAATATACACACTTTTTTTATATATAAAAAATATTCACATGCAAAATACAAATTAAATACATTGATGTTTCTGAATTAAACTTATAAAATATCAAACTTCTTAAAAAAATAAAAATAATATATATATAAAATATATATACAGTACTTTATTTTTTTTTTTTCACAGAAAGGCTGAAATTCAGTATACAATACCCTTCATGTTACGCTACATAACGAACAGAAGGTTGCGCGAAGGATGTGAACTGAGAAAAATAATTGTAATTGGAAGGGGGGGGGGAAACACTTATTAGAGGGGTCATGTTTTTAATCGAGTTTCATTTTTGTTTACTGAAGAAAAGGTTTGTTTTTTTTCTGTGAAATAATAATAATAATAACAATACATACTTCTTTTAACAATAAAAACAAGAGAAAATTAAATATACAGTAATTAAATATATTTTTCCGCTGAGTGAATTTTTCTTAATAATTCTTCATTATTTGCTATTTCTTCTACAACTTGACATCTACAACTTGTTTCATAAATTTTTATTTATTTATTATTCAATTTATTCCATATGCTTCACCCCTGAACAGCCTTCAGCTAGGAGGGTGCCTATATACATTTGTACATTTTGACTTACACAGCAAACATAGAAGTCGTACATAAATTACACATATTATTATTATTTCTATTTTATAGAAACAGTTTCTATATAATATTATGAACATTAGTTTCTTTATCCAACAAAATAACATTTAAAGTGAGCAAAAATTAGTAGATAAAAATATATACAGTGACACGAGCAAAAGGTAGAGACATATAAACACATACGCGTCCTAATGTGTGCATATAGAGCCAATACATATACATACAAAACACATAATGATTTAAAACAAATTAATTCTTCAGCAAAGTAGAGTTCATGGGAGATTCCATCCTGAAGGAGATAATCAGGAAACTTCTACAGTTTTATGTGGTGGTACATGTCCTGTATCTTCTCAGATCTGTACGCTTTCTCATCACAGAACTTGTGGGGATCAATCTTCAGGGTGTTGTACGTTTGGAGGATGTTAGACGGAAAACATCTTCTAAGCATAGTTAAATTCTGTAATAAGCTTCTTAGGGGAATCCATGAACTATTGCAAAGGACGCGGGAAAGCCTAGGACCTGCAACAAGATTATGGACATTTGGAGCGTCAAAGCGATCGGTGAGGAGTTGACAGAGATTACGCAGATTTCCTGTGATGAGCAACTGATTCCAAGGGGTGCAACCAAGGTTAGCATACATGATTGATCTCGAGATGGTGAAAGGGAGGCCATTAACACGGTTCAACCACCTTAAAATCCAGTACTCGATACCCATGAATTTTTTGATGTTAGTGAGGGAAGCAGAGGACCAGATCGTCGAGGCATACATGGGAATCGGAACAAGACATGTTTGTATGTAGTGAGTGGCAAGTTTTTGGTTGTTCATTGGAACTTGAGAGAATATTACACGATATACAATCTATCCTGGAAGAGCCGCTGTTAAAAATTCCGAAACGATTTAAGTTCGTTGGGTGAGCAATTTCCGATCGATTAATGCCGTGAAATTGTGACATGTGAACATATTCACAAAGACGGAGCCAATCTTGCATCACTGGCGGGTGGAATTTATTGGAATTAGAAAAATATAGCTTTTTGATTAATCTTTGCGTCTTGCACGAAGCTTTATTCGCTGTTTCAAATTCGAGTACAGTTTTACAAAAGGAAGAGCTCCACTTGTCTTCACTGCCGATGCTTATCAACTCGACAATACATTTAGAAAATATATCAGATTGTATCGAACAAAACTCAGAAAGCATAATTTGTAAAAATGATTATAAAATGCTTCAAACTATTCATCATATTCTACCAATTGTTCTAAATGAAGATATTAGTGCAAGTTAAAACGGCAAAAAAAATTTGTTGATACCGTAAAATGAAGGACGGTTTTAATAATAAAGCAATGTCGATCATTAACGTTACTACAAAGTTTGAATCATCGAAATCTTTCTGCGAACTAACAGAAGATGACAAAGATAATCTCGTCTTGTCTAAACTTGAACTGTTATCCTTTATGAAATGACATTCGCTCGTTTAAATATGTGATAAAAACAGAAAATCAATTCAACAACAATCTTATAATTCAATTTTGGAATCAAATGTGGGATACGTTGAACTAAAGACATCACATTATCTATCCAGCTATGCTGTATTCCTGTTTCAACTGCTAGTGTTGAACGTTCTTTCAGCACAACGAATCGATTGATGACAAAATTAATAAACTGAATGCAACAGGAAACATTGCAAGAGTGCATGAAGATAAGCGTAGAAGACCCGAAGGAGTTATCGGAAAAATTAATAAATGAAGTGATTGATACATATGTAAAGAAGAATAAGATTATTATAATACTTGCATGTTTGTATGATTTTTTTTTTTTTTTGCGAATTTTAATCTGTGATATTGATATTATTAAATTGTGATTATTGTCAGTAATGTGGTTTTTGTGAACTGACTATTAGTATTTAGATGTTAAATAATAAATATTTACTTTTGTTCCCCATTTTGTTTTCTCATATTCATAAATACGCAGATTTGTTTGTAACATATACATATGTTGTAAATATTAAATAATAATAAAAAATATACACATACTACGTGTCCCCCCCCCGAAGTTTACATTCTCGCCCACCCCCGGTACAAACACTCTGGATTAAATACTGGTGTGGATCCGCCGGTGCTTTATACCGAGGCAATTGGACTTCAGAAACGTTGCTTCCTTTACTTATAGCTCAACTGATTAATAGCCCGGATAGAAAATAGAAAGTACCGAAAAGAAGTAATGAAAGTTATCTATGTATTTGTTATTTAAAGAGGAGCTGAAGCGGAGACAGGTCTGGTCTGGTGGGCAGCTTCGTTCGTTAGAAGAACCGATACGTTCAACACCCCTTCAATAGCGGCTTTAAGGAGCCGCTATTGAAGGAAGGAAACTGCTGTGTTAAGGCACAGCGGTTTCCTTCCAAGGATGGAATTTAATTGGGCTAATGTCCTCTTTTAAACCAAAAGAAAAGGAAGAGGAAGCGTCTCCGTTCACTATTCTAGCACCACGTGACCTAAGAGAACAAAGGCATGGATAAGATTTCCCATATGGCGTACACCATGGTACCTGTTTATCACTTCATCATTTGTGAAAAGGAATTTCGTGTAAATAATAATACTGTAAATAATAAATACTGTAGCTGCGCAATCTAAAAGATAAATTCTTAACTAATTCCATGCCACATCCAGCAATTTTCCCTTCTAATTAAACATTCTAATGAAATTCTGTTATGCCATTGTTCATTTATGTATATTTCATATTTATTGCTTATTTTGTTTTAATCCTCCAGTAAAAAGTTAATGTAACGCAATCTCATGAAACCCACTACAGCCTTGTAGATCATTTTAGAGGCGAGGGTTATACTTCAAACGATTTAAATAAAAACAAATAATATACAAAACGTTCAATAATGAATAAATTTCACTAGAAACCTTTCTTGTTTCAAAAAGTTCTTAACAAACATTTTCTCCGAATCTTAAGATTTCCGGTTATGAGAGAAGTGTCATTTAAATATTTCACTTTAGATTAACCTAACACCCAGAAAACAATTTCCGACGCCATGTCTGAGTTAAGAAAAAATTAACGCTTTTTCAGTAGACTTAAAAATAAGCTCTAGTTTTTTTTTTCAGTACTCTACTTATATGATTCTAAAATAACTGTCGGAACCTAACTCGTTTTCCAATCATAACCAAAACAAATTGGTTGCGATTTTTCAGTGCATTACATTTAAAATGTGTTGGAACTCGACTGAAAATCTCTCATACTAAGAACTGATGATGAATAATACAAATACAGTTACGGATCGACGTCTTCCCAGTCGCAACACTGCAGTAGTCAATCACAACTCTACCAATCTAATCACTCCTGGAGCAAAACTTCGCATAATACAAATGAATGGACAAAGGTCACGAGCTGTTTCTGATGAGATCCATCTTTCAGCAGAAGAATACTCCATCGCTATTGTTGCCATCCAGGAGCCCTATTTTGCAAATGTGCAAGTTGGTTCTTCAATTAAAATAATGGGGTATGCTCTTACTGCTAGGGTAATACAACCAATCCCCAAAGATCCTAAATCCTGCATTGTTGTACTTAATCGGAAACTTGATATACTGGTAGTACACGAGCTCTGCAACAAGTTTGCAACTTGCATCCAAGTCATGCCTCTACATTATCATTTTATTTGATTTCACTCTATTGCCCACCCTCAGCCGATTTCAATGATTCAGTGAACTATCTGGAGTTTGCTCTCAACTTTCTAAACAGGAAATCTGTTCTCATTGTCTCTGATGTAAATGCAAGTCATTTTTCTGGCACAGCCCCATCTCTGATGCTCGAGGTCACTTGTTGGAAGACTTCATTGTCTACCATAACCTTATAGTTCATAATCTACCACAGCAATATTTCACATATAGTAGCTCTATAGGAGAGTCCAACATCGATGTCACAGTAACGACCGATGACCTCAGTACCCCGATCTCTGACTGGAAGACAATCCCAGACTGAACGCTCAGTGATCATAGAGTGATTACCTTCTACATGGCAACACACTCAGCCGCTCCCCCAGGGCCCCTAGACAGCTTGCCCTTGAGGTTCTCAATCAAGGATGTCGACTGGCAGACGTTTGATGACTCGATTACCAGGGATTTTCCCTCACGCAATCCTAACCACCTTAACTCATCTGCTGCTAATGAATTGGTCGACATACTTCAGCAAGCACTATTGAAGGCCTCGTATAAGTCGGCAAGGAAAAAGTTCATCAGTCCCACTGTTTGCTCATGGTGGTAATGAGCTAGCAGCGATGAGTAAGGAAGCCCACAGAGCGCAACGATTTTATCAGCGCCATCGCAACTGGTCCCCCTCTGAAGTGGCAAGACTACACAGTAGCTACATTGCCAAAAAGAATGAATACACAAACGCCATTGCCGCCAAGAAGAGAGAAACCTGGACTACATTTGTTAATGACTCGGGGAATTCCAATCCATGGGACCTTCTTTATAAGATAACGAGAGAGAAAAATATACATGCCTGATATCTATGGCACAGTTACAACCGAAACATCAGAGACCTCGAACTGGACTAACACAATCAAATACTAGACAAATGCCGACCGGGCTAGCCGAGTGGGTAAAGTACCTGCCCGGCAACCCAAAGGTCGCGGGTTCGATTCCCGCCTCGGGCTTGGATCAAAGTACTGCAAAAACCTTGGGAGGTGCAATATGGCCACAGAAGCCGATGCGCCAACAACTATCAAATCGAAAAAAAAAAAACTAGACAAATTGTTTCCAGAGGATGATTCCGCAAGGGATCTACCAGAGAATTCAGCTATACGAATGGCCAACAAAACCTATGAAAATAAGGCAACTACCAACCCCTTTACCATTGATGAACTGTCGGCAGTGATTAATAGGATCAATCCCAAAAAATGCCCTGGGAGGGATCTAATAGAATATGATTTTATTCTGCTCTTCTTCAAGCTTAGACCGCTATACCTACAATTACTATATAACAAATGCCTGCAAGACGAAGTATTCCCCAAAATTTGGAAAGTAGCTCTCCTTCGGCTCATCAGGAAACCTGGTAAACCCCCTGACGACCCCCGCTCCCTCAGACCTATTGCCCTCCTGGCAAATCTCGGGAAAATACTGGAAAGACTCATGGCACTAAGAACCATGAAGTTACTCTGTGAACAAAACCTCTTCTCCCCAGTACAGTATGGCTTTATGCCAGGGCGCTCTTCTGAGGAGGCTCTGTTTGACCTGGTCCTCCACATAGAAAAATTTTAGATCCAAATATGAACTGGCTACCTTTGTTGATTTCTAGGGCGCCTTTGACACTGTCTGGTGGGACAGTGCATTGGCCCGCCTGCGCCTGCTCCCTCCAGCTATATCAGCTCTTTCGAAATTATTTCACAGAGCGCGAGATAGTAGTCAAATTCAACTACCTGCAGGTAACCAGACCGACCTCTCGAGGGTGCCCACAAGGTTCTGTCCTAGGGCCCCTTGTCTGGAATATGGTCCTCCACAGCTGGATCACAAAACCCTTGGATGAATGTAAAATAGTGGCTTTCGCAGATGATCTCACTATCATTGTTCCTGGAAAATCCCGCTTTGACCTAGAGTGAAAGCAAATCGTATGCTGTCCGATCTCAACTCCTGGACGGTGCTCAACAAACTACGAATCAATCCGGATAAAACAAAAATGATGCTCTTCAAATCCAATCTAGATCTCAGACGCCCACCACAAATTAAGATCTCTGGAAAGCAATTCCCGATCGTAACACAGACGAAAATCCTGGGGGTGATTATTGATCACAAGCTGAGCTTCCACCAACATCTTATGCACTTAGGGATCAAGGCTAAAAGATTTTCAGCGGCCATCATTAGATTTTCCAGATGTGACTGGGGACTCAAATAAAACTCTGTCCTTACACTACAGAGCAGTCTTTTTGCCTATTGTGACATATGCGGCTGGAGCATGGTTTCATAGAGTGAAGCTAGTCAAAATGAGAGACAAACTTAACTGCATCCAGCGAAGCATGCTTTTGTTTACTCATAGAATTTGCCGAACAGTGTCCACAGCTGCCATTCAAGTGATCACCGTAACATTACCATTGGATTTGTACGTCATCTATCGAGGTCTAAACTTCAGGATCAAGAAGAAAATTCCAACTAAAATCCTTGAAATTGGATCTAAAGAGCAACCCCAAAGCCGAAAGACTCAGGTGCTACAATGAACTAATAAACATTTGGCAGACCAGATGGGATACCTCTGTAACAGGCGCCGTCACTAGAAAATTCCTTCCAGAGGTCTCATTTACTGCAACGAAAACTGTTAAGTCCTGGCTGTCGCTGTCCTTGGAATCCTCTTTCTTGGTCACTGGACATGGCTCCCTCAACGAGAAGCTTTTTCAGCTAGGACTGCCTAAAAAAAACAGATGGCTGTTTCTGTGGAGAAAAGGAGAACTGGAAGCATCTGCTATTTGAATGTCTGCTGTATGAAGACACAAGAAGGACTCTTACATAGGCAGTACCAAATAAAATATCACTGAGCATCAACCGGATCTCCTACTCCAAAGACCAGAAAACCTCTCAGCGCTTATGCAGACCTAGGCTGCACAAGTCTTCGAGCCTAGAAGGCAAACCCATGCAAGACGCATTAGAAATACTCGTGCAACGAACTGAAAGTCCATAGTGAAAAACTTTTTTTCTTTTTTATTATTTATCTATTTATTTATTATAATTTTTTTTTTGGTCGCGTTCTGCCTGGAGTTAGTTAATTCGGTGCAGCTGTTTTTTTTTATTTATTAATTTTTTTTCTTTTTTACCTCAAACGTACCAAATTTTTTTTTCCTGCTTAATTTGCCATTTAGATATGGCCTTATTGAAAAATATTGTCTACTTATTTTTATTAATTTTTTTTTCTCTTTATTTATTTTTATTATTATTTATTTATTTTTATTTTTTTATTTTTTCATAACCTGCACCACGGGTGACTTTTCCTTTTTTTTTTTTTTCTCTCTCTCCCTTTCCCCCCCTTTGGAATGGGCCCCCAGTGGATCCTGACCCACCTTTTGGCAACACTAGGTGGATCAGTGTCTCTTTTGAGACAGTACGTGTTTTACTGGGACTGGCCCACCTTCCCGTGGTGTGGACGAGTACCTAGAATCATCTGACCAGGTAACTGATGCTTTTGGGTATCCAAGCGGCCAGACACAACAACAGAACACACATATCTGGCCCATTTGTAGTGATACTGTTCTTCACAGAGATACGAGGCGGAGTTGAACAAACGTTCTAGGTGTCGCTCATTACGTATACACATGTGACATGTTCCTTACACCAAATTAATAGGGACTTTTTCATTTTTTGTGTGAAGAGGGGCTTATTCTTCTTAGGACGATGGTCTACAAGTCCATTTATGAACAGGCCTCTTCTGATTGTTACTACACTTGCTACTACTCCTGTATTTTCTTCCCATTCTCTTTTCAGCTCAGCAGAAAAAGCCTTACGGTTTTTAAGGCATAAGGGCTGCAAAACGCGGTCCTGTTTTGGCGTAGAGACTCGTTTGCGTCCGGTTCCTTTTTTCCTATCAGCAGAACCAGTATTCTTGAATTTGGAAAGAAATCTACTCACTGTCGACTGATTACAAGACTCTATAAGCAATGTGATAGGAAGAACATCCAAGGTATGACTGCAACTCTTGCAGAGAGTGCTTATATAGCTGAAAGTAACAGCGGATGCAATATTACGTCATCACTTAGGCGTGTCATTCTTATCTGATGCAATCTGTAAGAAATATTGCTATATACGACGTTATTCGGACGACAATTACAATTTTAAGGGGTAATGCACTTTCTTTGAACACCAGTACAGAGGAAAACTTATGCGGGAATTTCTTATCCGGGTTCTACTCTAATAGGGGACCGCAAGGTGGGATGTGCATATAGCATGATGTACAGGGAAAGAAAATCAGTCAACCTATTGCCATCAAATTTGGTAGAAAGGTTCTTAAGGATATTCAAAATGAGGCCTGAAATTTTTAAAAAGATCATAGTTGCTGTTCCAGATTTATAGCAATGTTTTTGTAAGTGAGAATTAGAGGAAGGTTATGAAATCAGAATTGAACCTAAAACCTCTCCAGAGACACACATACAAAAAAAAAAAAAAAAAGTCTGCTGAAAATTTCGTCTCGATCCGACTAATGCTAGAACTTCTGAAACATACAGTACAGTACAGTACTTGCAATTCTGTATATTCAGGTTGAACAGGGGATAGGCTGGGGTATGGAATCAGTATCGGACCTAAACTCACCCAAGGAACCAACAATAAAACACACTGAATGTTGATCCGACTTTTCTTTCTCTTAGTAATTCCAGAACATCCAAATTTACAAGTAGATTTCTGTGAGAATGAGTGTGTTGGGGGGGGGTGAGAAATTAGGATTGTGGAATCAGAATTAATTAATTAACGACTGAGGCCATATTAAGCAAATAGACTCAGAAGAATACCGGAATCAGTAAACCGACCGAAGAACAAACGCAGTTATAGAGATAATATAATGACGCTTCACAACCTTAGATTCTTTGGCTCTGAACACGTTCCTAACTTAACCTAACACTGGATGGTAAATTTCATACGTGGCTGTATCATAAGTTTTCGTCCTAAATCACTTTTGACTCCTCTCCTCCGCACTAGTTCAGAAGTAACTCCTGGATATCTATTCCCCTAGGTGCAAAACCATACATTTAGAAGCATCAAACTTTAATTTAGATTTTTCAGACCATAGCTGCAACCAATCAGAACCAGTTAACTTTACTTCGAAATGAAGCAAAATGGATTGGTTCTCATTAATGCACAGGGACTAAGTATGGCTTGCCAGCTGACTAAGGTAGCTGAGGAAAAGGCTGTTATCTATTGATACAGAAACTTTATTGATGTTCAGGTATAGATAGGGGTTCGAGGTGAAAATCTTTTTTGCTGGTCTTAAACTTAGATTTCCCTGTTGATAGTGGCATGTTTGTTAACCTTGTGTAAAAATGACATCGCCAGTTTTCTACGGGAAGAAAAACTTTTTGTTGGGGTAAAAAACTTTAAACTTGGTGGTATTAAACTTAGATTTTTTTCTTGACAAAGTGCCTCTCTGTTTCTGGAACTACATGAAACAAAAATTGTGACGTTTTATAGCTGGTTTCCCCTCTGCTTGAAATCTGAAAATGAAATTTTGTGTGACATTTTTCAAGTGTGTTTTCTTAAACTCTGCTTAACTTTCCGACTTTTAAATTAACTGCTGATAATAATAACAACAGGTGTCTTAATACTGTGTGTGTGTGTGTGTGTGTGTGTGTGTGGCTGAAACCTTTTCAAATGAGTTATTGCAACTAGTATATTTTCTCAATCTGTGACTATTCTTAATGTTTAGAAAATGCAAAGTTAGCAGTAAGCATACAAACTACATACTGTGCAGCCACTTTATTAGGTACACCCCTGCTGTGTACAAGTGGTTTGTCCCACAACGTTGCAAGTGACTACAGTTGTGGATATAAATGCAACAGAACAACCTTTCTAGTATCAATTAAGAGTACAAACCGTAGCAAGAATGAGGAAAAGGAGTGATCTAACGGACTTCGAACGTGGCATGGTAGTAGGTGCAATACGTGCTGGACAAAGCATTTCGGAAACGGCAATTCTCCTGAACTTTTCACGCACCACAGTTTCAAGGGTGTATCGAGAATGGTTGGTGCAACGAACAGAAAACATCCTCTCAACGGAACTCCTATCGAAGAAAATCGCTTGTTGATGAGAGAGGTCAGAGGAGGATGGCTAGAATTGTGCAAGCAAACACACGGGCCACAATGTCGCACATCACGTCAGAATACACCCTTGGTGCGCAGAACAAAATATCGCAACGGACCACTAGTCGCACTTTGTCGCGAATGGACTACAACAGCCGACGGCCACATCACGTAACTTTGTTATCAATGAAGAACAAGAGAGCACGCCTTCTGCGGGCACAGCAACACCAGCACTGGACTATCGAGGATTGGAAAACAGTTGCTTGGTCTGACGAGTCGAAGATCCTGGTGCATCATGTTGATGGAAGGCTCAGAATTTAGCGAAAACAACATGAATTCATGGACCCGTCATGTTTGACGACTACTGTGCAAGGTGGTGGGGGCAGTGTTATGGTTTGGGGAATGTTTTATTGGTACACGTTGGGATCCATTTAATGATGGACTAAACATCGTTGTTGATCAAGTGCATCCGTTCATGTTCACAGTTTATCCTCAGTCATGGTTACTTCCAGCAGGATAATGCGTCGGTGCACAAAGCCCGAATCACTATGAAATGTTTCCAGGAACATGACAATGACTTTTCTTTGCTGCAGTGGCCCGCTCAATGCTGGATCTCAATCCTATTGAACATCTTTGAGATGAGCTGGAAAGGGCTGTTCGCTGCAGTCCTACACCTCCGTCGAATCTCAAGGAACTGCGTGACACTCATGTCTGCAACAGGTACTCCATTCCTGCACAACGTTTACAGCATCCGTAGCCTAGTGGTCAGGCGCGCGGGTGCATAAGTACACGTGCCTTGAGTGACCGGGGTTCAAGCCCGTGACTTCTGAATACGGTGCTGTTTCTTGTATTCTGTCTATCTTGTGAACTCCTCTGACCGTTTGGTCGTCCCGGAGTATAAACAGATATTTTATTTTATCTTGCATCTTGTTCAATCCATGTCTAGACTAATTCAGGCTGTTTTGAAGGCTAAAGGAGGATCAACACGCTATTAGGTAGGTGTACCTAATAAAGTAGCAGCACAGTGTATATTGTCACTAGACGTTTTTCTTAACGGTCGCACAGTCAAAAACTGAAATCAAAACTCACTAGGGCAGGTCCACTGTGAAATGCGAGGTGTGCAGTTGCATCGCGAATCACAAACAAGACGAATATTCACAAATATTCCAAGATTTTTGACCTTTTTCTCACTGTTGAGTGGAAATGAAACTTTTCAAGTGTAATTAAAGTGTTTGTATATACACTCTCCGAAGCACCACACAAAACGATTATTTTCATATTAACAGAATGAGAATTCACATCGTCACAAGAGATAATTGTAGTTAGCAGAGCAGAAATTTGGAAACGCAAGCCGTTTATGTTCAACCGATACAGCGCAATTTCTTTTATTGTTAATTTGAATATTACTAGCTATCATTTTCACAAAGGACACGCCTGTACACGACACTTTCCAGTTAACACTAAGCTGGCTCATTTCTTCTCGAAAGAGCAATACCAAACAGCGCTTTGGAAGTTTCCAACCGCTCCGGGAATTTCCTGTTTGAAGTGAACATAATCACTCGTTTTATATTCAAGTACTTATTTATATTCAAAATACAATTTTCTGATAGATCCAAATTAGTATATACGAAAAAAAACATAATACATTTTTCGTAATATTAACTGAATAAAATTGACATTTCCAATATATACAGAATAAACTCTACATAATAATGAAGAATATCTGTATTCTCATCTAGTGCTTACCTTAAAAGGCTATTAATAAGTCACCTCATAATTTTGGCCATTACTCTACTTGTAGTGAGAAATTCTACTATCAGTCTTCTTCAGCTTACTAGGTAAAGGACAGGAAATGTAACACTATCCGATTCTTGTCAAGTGGGCCACAACACAGTGAGCTAATGTTATTCTAGCAACTGTTGACCAAGTTTTCTCCAGAAAGGAATAAGAATATATTTCCAAAATAGACTTCAAGGTGAAATATAAATCTCATAGCTGCTAGTTGACTGCATTGAACAGATCCTATGCAGGAAATCAGACTTCCAAGCCCAGCGGACACCTGCTGAGATACTTGGTACTTTTACCTCACCCTGGTATGAGATTCGTTTTTCTCATCGATGACTTTCGTTTTGGATGGTCTTTGTTCCCAGATAACAATCCCTGGAAATTTGTCCCCAACTCATGAGCTCCCTAGCCAATGAGAACATGCTATTGTCATGAGGGGGGGGACATATATATTCAGGTGGATGACAAAGGACAGTGTTCTTGTGCTAGTTCTTTGTTCCAGCTCTTCTTCGTTCTTGTTCAGGCTCTTTTCCTTCTGACAGTGTTCGTTAACAAGAGTCTAGCCCAGAAAACAGAGGAGAGGCTTTTCTCTCTATGACAATCGCCGATCCTGGTCAACTGCCCACCTTTCACCTTGTATATGACACAAATCTATTCCATATACCCAGGAAATCGTTCTCGTCGCAATAACTATCATCAGAAGCATCCTCCCCAGATATCTAGCAACTGAGGATCCCTATAGAACTGAGTAGAACCCGAGAAGTACAGATGCAGAACCAGTATAGTTGGATCAGACAATTCTTTACTGGTAAGTTCTACTTGTTTGTACTCTAAATTTAGTACATCCCTCCTCAGTAAAACGTTATCTGATGTAATGTTACTTTCCTCACCACTGACCAATTAGTCTGACATAATAAGACAACTGTTATCCACAGAAGTATTACCTCACATGTAACACTTACACACTTGTACTCTTAAAACGTGCTAATTGGATCATTGAGCTTGAGTCGTGAAGAACACAAACCTGTTAGATACATGTACCCTTTATATTATACACGAATGAATGTATGTAGCAAACTGCTCCTTTTAACTCAGGTGTATCTTGTATGTAATATTGTTGATTTACCAATAAACATTTGTTCTGTTTGTGCACTTATGCCTCTGGCCCTTTTCTCTTGTCACACGTTAGCTTTAGTACAAGATTTATAGTGAAGGAACCATATTTTTTGCGGCATTCTGAGGTCTAACTTATAGGAAGATTTCATTCTGAAATCTTCCTATAAGTTAGACCTCATTAATTATAAATTCATAATAAATTATAATTCATAATAAATTATAAATTTAATACTAATTTATAATTTATAATAATTTATTCATCAATACTAATTTAATGATTAAACTTGCCCGGAAATCTTGTTATACACATTTCATCTTAAGTAATAATAAGAGTTGAACGTCTTAATCTCCATTGGAAGAATGATGGCTAGAAAAACCCCTGTGGAACAATAACGCATTTTTGCTTCAATAATCTGAATAAAATCGACATTTTCGATGAAAAAAAAAAACAAAAAAAAACGCGCGTTTATATAGAAAACACGCGTGTCTATTTTTTAACTATTCAGAGTGCTATTCCCACGGGTTATCGAGTGCTGCTATATCCCCTTTGTAACTGTGCTTTTTGACATCGAGATCCAGACAAATCGATTTTATTCCTGAGTGTTAAAATCAATAAACGGAAACAATGCAATTATACAGAGAAAGAGGGTGGTTCAAACGTTGACATTTTGCAAAAGTAACAATTTTAAAATTCAACATAACCATCTATCGTTATGGTAATTCCAATGAGCTGTTCCTTGGAACTAGCTAATGCGTCGATTCCAGTTGATACTTGTACCAGCGACTCACAAACTGACTGTTACTATGAGCCTTATGAAAAGCGCTGATTTTAAATGTTTAAGACCTTCAATGGATTGAGTAGGCTCAATGCTGATGGGATTCTTCTTCTTGCTCAGGCTATGCACACAAGAAGGCATAAATTCAAAATTAAGGAAGATTGTTGCAGAATAGATGCCTTTAGCCAAGGGATGGTTGATATTGCATACATTGGAGATGACGGATTGGATATTAAGTTTCTTGTTCCAACGAGCTGGTTCGAAGAATGAATTGAGTATGTGGCTGATGTGCAGAAACCAAGTTTTCTTAGGTTCGTGCATAATGGTCGTTTCTTTTTTTTTTTTTTTTTTTTGTATAAATCACGAATTGTTTATTATTTGCTAACGAGCATAAAAATTAACGCACTGCTTACGATTACTAACCTATTTACTCTCTTCGAATCGCTTTATTATCATTGTATATTCGTTAAAAAAATAGAATAAAAACATATGACACTGATAAACAGTTCTCAGAAATAACATTTCCATTGGAAAAAAATATATATGGTTCAGCAATTTCCTCAGAGAAAATTTCGGCCCAAACAACACCTGGAGTGTTTAATTCCTATTCAATTTGGGATATACTAGGGTTATCAGTGGCTCACTAAGCACAACTGTGTCGGTTAACATTTCCACTGAAATAATGCATAATCTCGGCAGTCGGAACTAATTGATAAGGCACTCTCCATTAGCTACCATGCCTGAGAAAAATTTAAGCCACTTTCTAGATGAGCTATAACTCCCTGCTGTTTCTTGACATCACTTCACACTTGTTAAAGTTTTAGATTGCTTGTGCTTATTATCATTAGTAGCAACAAGGCATGTAACAAGGTCACTTTTATATCTCTAACAGATGATAACTTATAGAACGTCGCTAGAATTGGGTGCTGGCAGTAGTCTCTGTCGCTATTCTACGTATTGTTATTGCGCAATACTATATTCCCTGTTTCTCTGACAATAGTCAGCACGAATGTGTCATGTGGGACAAGCCGTTATGCAGTTGAGTTGGTTTACTCGTGAATTAATGTTAAATTTGAAAGTGTCTGCAATTTTGCCCAGACACGATAGGAGGGTGTACATGATGAGAACCTTGTCAATCAATTCGGCCCTGGAGGAAATGTGCAAGGCTCAAGGGGCAAAATTTTTTTCAGCCTGGTCTGTGCTTGTTAACAGGAGAGACTGCTTCTACAGGGATGGAATACACTTAAATAGAAAGAGTGCAAGAATATTTGCTGATGCTATCGAAGCAGTGTTAGGTGGGTCGGAAAACTGCTAGCCTGGGGGGGGGGATTCACAGACTAAAAGGTTAAAAGTAGCTGCAGGCAGAGGTGAAGGTGATTCTTGCACTACTTCTATTAGAATAAGCAGCGGCGGCGTGGAGCGAAGGGTGTTGGGGGTTTCAGGGACTGATGGCAGTCATCGTGAAACAGGTGGGTATATGGGATGTGTTAGGGTAACAAATAATAAGAATAGGTACATGTATGCTTGCATGTATACCAATGATAGAAGTATGGTAAATAAATTTGATAAATTTGAAGTGTTGGTCAAGACATCAAAGGCAGATATTGTTGGGATAGCAGAGACGTGGTGTCACACAGATATAAGGAATGCTGAACTGGAATTTGGGGAGTACAATGTGTGCAGAAAGGATAGACAGGATAGGAAGGGAGGAGGTGTTATGCTGTTAATTAAGAAAAACATAAAATCAAAAGAAGTGCATTCGGTTGATATAGATGAACAGTAAACGGTTGAGTCAGTTTGGTGTGACATAAGCACTGCGAAAGCAAAAATAAGAGTAGGAGTGTGTTATAGGCCTATGACTCGAATGAGTACAATGAACAATTGTACAGAGAAATAGAGTGGGCTACTAAATCAGAATGTCTTATAATGGAGGATTTTAACTTCTCAGATATAGACTGGAACTTATGGATTGATCACTCGCACCCTAGTAACACTTTTGTGGATTTATTGGATGATTGTTTTCTGCAGCATCATGTTCGAGAGGCAACCAGAGAGGGTAATACTCTTGATGTGGTTATCAGCAGTGATCATTCGTGTATTAAGAATTTGCAGATAAAGGAACCATTAGGTTGCAGTGATCATAGTGTACAGATGTGGGGTTTACTTAAAGATATAATTGCTATCGGGGGTAAAGGAAGGGGTTTTTGCTTCCGTAAAGGTGACTATAGTGGTTTCAGACAGTTTTTTAAATTCTGTACAGTGGGGCCAACTGATGATGTTACCAACAGCAAATTCTAAGTGTGAAGCATTCAAGGAATTAATAGTGGAAGCTACTAAGCGTTTCATACCTATTAAGAAATATTGTTCAAGATTTAGGCCTAAATGGTTGTCAAATGAACTAATGAGACTCGTGGCAGAGAAGAAAAATGCATGGGATGCATATAAATTATCAGGCGACACAGAAGCCTATGATATATATAAGCTAGTCTGTAATCAAGTCACAAAGGAGGTTAGGCAGGTGAAGGCAGATTACGAGAAATCTTTGGTGAAGGATGCTAAGAAAAAACAGCAAGGATTTCTTTACTTATATAAACTCTAAAAGGAAGGGGGTGAATCTGATTGGTCCACTTGATATCGATGGTTCGACTGTTGATGATCCTGCTCAGATAGCAAACAAACTGAATGAGTATTTTGCATCTACATTCACACATGAGGAGTTATTAAGGTTTGAAAATGCCAGAAGGTTATCAAATTGTAACAGGGTGTTAATGATTTTGTAATAACTGAGAACAAAGTGGGGGAGAAATCGTTGAAGTTAAACATAAGAAAGGCACCTGGGATGGATGGGATCTATCCAGTTATATTCAAGGAGGCGGCAAAGAAAGTAAACAAACCCTTAGCCATAATTATGAGAGCATCATTGGACTCAGGGGAGGTCTCCACGGACTGGAGATGTGCAAATGTGTCCCCAATTCATAAAGGGGGATCGAAGGTGACACGCGTAATTACAGACCAGTTAGTTTAACTTGTGTCCCGGGTAAAATAATGGAGTCACTGGTTAAAGATGCACTGCAGGATCATCTAGACAAGACTGCAGCAATAATTCAGACACAGCATGGGTTTGTTAACGAAAAGTCTTGTCTGACAAATTTGATTGGTTATTATGATGTGGTTACAAAGGAACTGGAAGCAAAAAAATAATTTTGATATCATATACTTGGATTTCAGGAAAGCTTTTGATACTGTTGCACATGGAAGACTGCTGTACAAATTGGAGTAGAATGGTATTAAGGGTAAGTTGCTACACTGGATAAAAGGATGGTTGAGTGGGAGAGGACAGAGGGTGGTAATCAATGGGTGCTGCTCTTTGTGGACTAATGTTATTAGTGGAGTCCCACAGGGTTCGGTGTTGGGTCCACTGTTGTTTTGTATATTTATCAATGATATTGATGATGGTATATCAGGCTTAGTGTCGAAGTTTGCAGATGATACAAAGGTTGGCAGGGTTGTTCATGATAGTAATGGCAGTATGTTACTGCAACAGGACCTAGAAAATCAGGGCAGATGAGCTGAGAAGTGGCAACTGAAGTTTAACATTGAAAAATGCAAATTACTGCATATGGGAAGAAGTAACCCCAGAGAAACGTACCAACTGTGTGATACTACACTTAAGGAGGTAGAAAATGAAAAAGACCTGGGAGTAATTGTGCAGTCAGATATGAAGTTTTCTGAGCAATGGAGACAGGCTGCAAGGGTAGGTCATAGGGGTGTTGTCAATGATATACAGGAATTTTGTTAGCAGGGAAAAGGAGGTGATTGTCCCTCTGTATAAGGCAATGGTCAAGCCACGCCTTGAGTACTGCGTACAGATCTGGAGGCCTCATTTCAGAAAGGATGTAGATTTACTTGTACAGAGAAGGGCAGCAAGATTGGTGAGGGGAATTAAGGGATCCTCTTACCAGGAGAGGCTTAAGTACTGGCAATTGCAGCAGCTGTAAACTAGGCACCTGAGAGGTGATCTGATTGAGGTGTATAAGGACTTGAATGAGTTGAGCATGCTGAATTCTGATGGGATGTTATTCTTCCCCTTGTTCAGATTACGAACCTAAGGAAGCATAAATTGAAATTCAGGAAGGACAGATGTAGAATAGATGTGCGGAAATTTGCCTTTAGCCAGCGGGTGGTTAATTGCTGGAACAAACTTTCATCTTTCGTTGTGGAAGTTGATAGGTTAAATAAATTTAAAGATGAACAGGACAAATATTTAGAGGGGATTGTTTTGAAATTTTTTTTTTTTTTTTTTGGCTGATGCTGCATAAGCTCATACGCTTGCTGTCTTGCATCACATGCCACTACTACTTCACAAGTAAATTCACTCTTTTTTTTTCTTCTTTTGTAAGGAAAACCTCAAAAACTAAAAGTATTGGAGGGAATGGTACTTAGTACCGTTGAATACTGAACTGAGAAGAGAGAGAGAGAAGATACTTATTGACATTAGACTTGAATTTCTGCAAATCCTAATTTTTGGGAATTACAGGAAATTCATGTGCAAGAAGGTTGTTCTGAAAACAAAAGTTGTAGTGATTAACGAGGAAGAAGAAAGGTTGGTTCTGTGAGTTTGAACAGTAAATGTATGCTGACTGATTGAAGCAAGAACGTGGATTGGTTTGGAAGAGAAAACGAGAGAGTGGAAAATATAGATGCTAATTCCGAAAAACAGTACCCGTGAAAGGCATAAAGCAGAAACAGAACGTCTATGAGACAGAGAGGAGAGACTTTGTAACAGGCGGGGCATTAATTATCTGCCTACTCTCTTTTTGATGGAGTCTAGAAGTCTGAGAGAAGTAATTAATCGAAATAAGAGGGTTCAATTGCACTTGAAAAGCCCCTTATATCTCGCAGGAAAGTCGTTACCGCGATCGTAGCACTGCTCGAACTATTTTACATAATTAAAATAGGGCCAAGAACATGTACACTTAGGGTGAAAATTAAGTAACGTCTCCAAAAAAAAATTGCAGTATCATCGTAAAATTACACAACAAAATCCCGCTGTATATACATTTTATGTTAAGCTTTTAACTTCTGCATTAATGGTAGATTGAGTACATTTCTTTTTCCAAGTTCGCACTTAACATAATGTGCATCCGGAATAAGCCCCCCCCCCCCAAAGCACAGCTGAAATTGTTCTTTCGGACTATCCACTCTGCCTTCTGCATAGCATTTGCTAATTAAAACAATGGTACTCTTATGGTAGTAACTGAATTGTCGGTTTCACTGTGTAGCTATTTATCAAGGATACTCATTTTCCCACCTGTTAAGTGATTCACACCTGATAAGGGTATAAATGCATTGCACGAACCAGTCTCGTTGTCCTTCGCGTTCCTCATAAGAAACCACGCGCTGCGCTATTTTTGTAAGGACGTTTCACTAGAAGTTTCAGAGGGGTGTGTGGTAAGCTAAGAAATCCATATTAAAGAAGCACTATTAACTTGTGTTTGAAATTAACTCTGAGATTTGCATCTATGAAATATGGTGACGACCATGGTTGCAGCGTTGAAGTTTTGTACATCTATTGTGAACTCATTACATCAGCCCATGATAAATGAGTATAAATATTTAAATTAATAGGATAGATACCCTTCAATAAAAAAGTTAGTAGTCAGCTTCTCAAAAATTAGTCGTACGAACAGGTAGTTCCCAATTAATAATTTCCAGATTAATGGGATCATTGAATTTTTAAGAGCGTAAGCGTATATGCGTAATACCTCCTTGTCTTCGCCATGTCCATCCGCATGTACTCGACGCTCAATGGATGTATTTTCATAAAATTCAACATTCAACTCTTGTAGAAAAATATGTCTCGTGACCCGAAAGTTCATTAAAATCGCGTCAACAAAAATCCGGAAATTATTATTTCCATATCCATTCCTTCGCATATAATAACTCGACTCCCAGCGGATGAAATTTTATAGAGAGACCGGTAGAGTAATAACAAATTTCATTAAAATTGAACCAATAGCATCTGCCAACTATTTATTCTTTCTCCTTCCGTCTGGTTGTGCATATGCTGTGTTGACGTGATTTTTAGTTCTCTGGGTTTTATCTTTAAATTTGTGATTTCTAGACCACCCCCCTTTAGTGAAAATACGTCCCTTAGTTAGAAGAGATGGTGGTGAGTGCGTTGGCACCTTTTTGGGACTGTCTCACAAGGAATAGCGCAATGCTAAATGAAAATCTAATTTTTATGACTAGCGATTATTTTCGATGCCATTAACGTTAAAAAATGGCCGTTATTTATTATTGATTTCCTTCTGGGACAGTTGTATTTTTGAGTTTTTACCTTTGACCTCCTGTGCTGGGGTGTCCAAGGCTTCACTTGCTATTTTGGTACTCTAGGGTGGCTGTTTGTGACACTGGGGTTCTTGTATATATACTTTTGAGTGTCAATACCCAGCCATTGGAAAAAATATGTTAAGGTTTGGCTTTGCCCTCAAATATTAACTTTGCTTTTTGCTGGACACGCCATACTGTCTTCTCCAATATACCAACCAATCAGGTATCTCGGCGGCAAATTTTGGCGGACTAAGTAAATTTGGGCGCTGCCATCTTATATTTTAATTGCAACCTACAGTGTGCCTAAACGGTTATTATATGTTTATTAAATATAGGTTATAAAAATTGTTTCTATGGAAGTGGTTGTCGCCATTGGTCTCAGTGTATACATCAGAGTGCAAAAAGTTCAGGTAACGGAAGTAAGTGCGCATTTGTGTCACTCAAATCCAGAAAGGACCGCTCACAATTGTTTCACATATTACTCGAACTGGGGGCTTCCTGCCAAAGAAGAACTTAAACCCGCAGGACAAATGGTGTTCCTATTATTTGCCTATTGGTATATAGTGTCCTCTTGCCCTAAGGCTCTCCTCCAAGAAGTTTGGTGCTTTAGCGACTGAGTTAAAGCCATTTCATTTTGTGGATCTCAAACTGCCCTTCCATTTCCTTTGTGGGCTGGTTTGGGCTGAAAATTTTCTGGCTTTAAACGCCCATATCTCCGTGCGTATTAGGTGGATTAAGCTCAGTCTTTGGGAGAATACTTAAAGTGCAATTACTTAATTTCTGGAATTTTTACAGCGCCTCCTAGTGGTAACGTTTTGAGTTGTCCATAACTCCTGTTCTATTGGGCGAATCTGACTGATTTTGGTGTGAGGACTGTTCTCTACCATATCTTTCAGTGTACCAGCTTTGGTTATTATAGTGTCGTTCGTCATTGAGTTATTATTAAAATGGACTCTTCAAGTGCACAAGAATTTGACTCTACCTTTACTTTGTCCTCTCCTCCTAACCTGTCTATTGGCCCCTGGAGTTGAGAGCTGATATGAATCCCATAGTTATGGTTAGTGACATTGGTAAAGATTTCCTGATATGTTTTCTAATGAGAGGGGTTTCTACTTCTTCTAC